>NC_050445.1:142490518-143690518 GCF_903995425.1 Onychomys torridus | reverse complement strand
AATAGACAAGAAATTAAATATACAAAGAATACCTCAGGCCCGGTGGTGGTGGTGGTGCATACCTTTCATCCTAGCACTCAGGAGGCAGAGCCAGGAGGATCTCTGTGAGTTCGAGGCCAGCCTGGGCTACAGAGTGAGTTCCAGGAAAGTCACAAAGCTACACAGGGAAACCCTGTCTTAAAAAACCAAACAATAACAAAATAAAAAATAAAAAAACAAGAATACCTCAGAAAAATGGTGTCAGTAAGTAAAGTTGAATTATGAACAGGCAGAATGATGCTGACATTTGTGAACTGCTCATGTGAATCTAAAGAATAGGCTACTTGACTTGTGTAATAATCAGTGCTTACCATACTTTGCCAACTTGCATGAGATCCTTCTTTTGAAATTGCTTATGATATGAACTCACTTAGTAGATTATTCACATACAGTATATCTGAATTTTGTGTTTCCACCATTACAGGATAACAGGATTTTCCAATATGGAACATAACTGTGTCATGCTGTCAAATCCTGGTTTCACAACAGATGACTGTGCAGCTTTACATATATATGTTTGTAAGCGTAATTTCAAAAACTAAAACAACTGCACTTGGAATCAGCCAGGTAGTTTTACATTTCATATCTTGAAAATAGATTTATGGTTGTGTACATCTTGAAGTGAATTTTATTATTTGTTATAATAATACATTTTTTTCAAAAACAACCATTGAATTTGTTTTTGTATCTGAATCAGTTTGCTCAAGATACTCTTTATAATATTAAATTTTAGAACAGATACATATCTCCCAAGAGAATTTGTACAGAAGCACTGTTACATTTCAAATTTGCCATTCAATATACTGTCATAGGACTTTGTAGAATTGCTGCAGGAAGCTGCAGATTACATATTGAGTTTTCTTAGTACACTTAGGTTACTCATTTACTAACTACATTTCTATATAGATGTGCATACCCTTCCTCCTCCTCTCCTAATCCTCCATCCCATTCACTCTTTCTCCGTGTCTGTTCAGAAAAAGCATGTCTCCCTGGGATATCAACCAAATACCCAGGCACTAGGCACCTTCCCTCATATTAAGGATGAATGAGGCAACTAGAATGAGAAAAGGGGCCCCAAAAGTTGGCAAAGATGTAAAAGTCCCACAAGAAGACCAAGCTACACACCTGTAACATAGATGCAAAGGACCTAGGTCAGTCCCATGCAAGGTCCCTGATTGTCAGTTCAGACTCAGTGAGTCCATATGAGTCCAGGTTAGTTGATTCTATGGTTTTTCTTGTGGTGTCCTTAACCCTTCTGGCTCCTACAATCCTTCCTTCCCTTATCCAGAATGATTCACTGAATTCTGGCTAATGTTTGGCTGTGATGGAGGCTCTCTATGGTGATTATGTCAGGCTCCTGTCTATGAGTATAGCAGGATATTATTAAGAATCATTTCATTGACTTTTATTGCTAGTCATGTTTGGTTCTATTTTAGTTACCTCTTGTTGTTGTTGTTGTTGTTGTTATTGTTTTTCCATATGAAGTTGAGTATTGTTCGTTCAAGGTCTGGAATAAGCTGTGTTGGAATTTTGATGGGGATTGCATTGAATCTGTAGATTGCTTTTGGTAGGATTGTCATTTTTACTATGTTAATCCTACTGATACAAGAGCATGGGAGATCTTTCCATCTTCTGATATCTTCTTCAAAGACTTGAAATTCTTGTCATACAATCTTTCAATTGCTTGGGTAGAGTTACCCCAAGGTATTTTATATTATTTAAAGCTATCGTGAATGGTGTTGTTTCCTTGATTTCTTTCACAGTCCATCTGTCATTTGTATCTATGAGGGCTACTGATTTTTCAGTTATGCTGTATCCAGCCACTTCACTGAAGGTGTTTATCAGCTGTATCCAGCCACTTCACTGAAGGTGTTTATTAGCTTGTAGGAGTTCCATGGTAGAATTTTTAGGGTCACTTAATGTATGTGATCATATCAACTTCTAATAGTAATACTTTTACTTCTTCCTTTCCGATCTGTATTCCCTTGATCTCCTTCAGTTGTCCAACTGCTTTTGCTAGAACTTCAAGTTCTATATTGAACAGATATGGAGAGAGGGTACAGCCCTGTCTTGTTCCTAATGTTTTGTGGGTATGTGTGTGTGTGTGTGTGTGTGTGTGTGTGTGTGTGTGTGTGTGTGTTTTCAAGACAGGGTTTCTCTGTGTAGCTTTGTGCCTTTCCTGGAACATGCTCTGTAGCCTTGGCTGGCCTTGAACTCACAGAGATCTGCCTACCTCTGCCTCCCTAGTGCTGAGATTACAGATATGCACCACCACTACCCGGTTTTGTTCCTGATTTTAACATAATTGTTTGGAATTTCTCTCTATTTAATATGTTATTGGATATCAGCTTGCTGAAAATTGCCTTTATTATAATTACATATGCCCTGTGTATCCCCAAGTTGTCCAAGATTTTTATCATGAAGGTATGTTGGATTTGTCAAATTTTTTTTGGCACCTAATGAGATGATCATATAAGATTTGTTTTGTTTTGTTTTGTTTTGTTTTGTTTTGTTTTCAGTTCGTCTATATAGTGAGTTACATTGACAGACTTTTGTATGTTGAACATCCCTGCATCTCAAGGATGAAGCCTACTTGATCCTGGTGGGTGATCTTTTTGATGTGTTCTTGGATTCAGTTTTCATGTATTTTATTGAATACAATATTCCTTCGAAGTTCATGAGGGAAATTTATTTGTAATTCTCCTTCTTCCTTGAGTCTTTAATGCTTTGGATATCAGGGTGACTATGGCCACATGAAATAAATTTGTCAATGTTCCTGTAATGATTTCTTTTTTTTTCTTTTTGGTTTTTTGAGACAGGGTTTCTCAGTATAGCTTTGTGCCTTTCCTGGAACTCACTCTGTAGCCCAGGCTGGCCTCGAACTCACAGAGATCTGCCTGGCTCTGCCTCCCGAGTGCTGGGATTAAAGGCGTGTACCACCACTGCCCAGCCATGATTTCTTAATATAGTTTCAATATCTTATGTCTGTAAACCTTTTTATGAAAAAAATTTAAATACATACATAAAATATTTACATCTTCTTAATACTTTTTCAGGCGCCTTTAACCAGTTTCAAGTATCTTTTATTTCTTACTTTTATTTTAAAATTCCCTTTCACATTTATACATATTGTGCATGTGTGTGTGTGTGTGTGTGTGTGTGTGTGTGTGTGTGTGTGTGCATGTGCACCCATGCCTATGCCATTGCACATGCACAGAAGTCAGAAGAGAGTTAACAGGAGTTGGTTCTCTCTTCCTGCTATGTGGAAGTCAGGGTTCAAACTCATGTCAAAATGTTTGGTGGCAAACACGTGCACCTGCTGAATCATTCCACAACCCTTTGTTTTGTTTTGGAGACAGTGTCTCCCTCTGTAGCACAGACTTACATAGAACTGTCACCAATCATTCTGTCTCTTGAGAGCAGATTTTACAGGTGTGTGTCACCAAGCTTGGCCTTCTGTCTCTTCAATGAAAATAACTTTGGTCCTTATTGACAGCTTTTGTTGCAATTTAGTTCTTGGTCATGATTTTGTAAAGTTTATTATTGTCTACTTTCTGATTCATTTGTTGAGAATTTCATCTTGTTTTGCTTTTCTGGTTGTAATTTTTTACAGATTCATGTTCATATTAAAATCTCTCTTCTGTAATATTGCCTTTGAATAAATCAATTTTTGCAAGAGAAAATTGGTTATATTTAATATTCATATTTGTGAAGATCCATAGTGATAATCTGTTTGTCTCATCATTATTTAGAAATATGCTTCAGATTTAGAAACTACCTGCTTCAAAATTTTGGTCATTTACTGATTTTTTTTTCAATAAAGTGAAAGGGAATTTCAATGATGTTGACACATGACTGTGGATATGGTTAGTATAACTGAAAAACGTATTTTATGTTATATTTATTTTTAAATTAATTTTAACTTAAATAGCTACAGTTTGAATGTCTTATGCAAGCACAGCTAGTGGCATTAATGGGTACTGTGTAGAGGGCTCATCTCTAAATACTTACTATTTATACACTTGGAAATAATAGTCTAGATCTGAGGAAATTTCCCGTGTGGATCTAAGAGCCTAAGCCTTCTATGCTAACAGAGGTGAGTATGTAAGTGATTTCCTGTGTTTACTATTAGGGTTAAGTATTTCCATAACCTCACAGATTAATATGCCTACTGAGGTATGGTGCAGAAGGATCTGGGTCCTGTTCTATTCGCGATTAAACTCCTCTATTCCAAGCCTATGTTTTATTATTTATTCAATTATTTTTATTTACACAATACCTAATGAAATATTGTTAGTGGTTGGCATGGCAATTTCATCATTATTAAATACTCTTCTTCTTCTCCAATAATGGTTATTGTGATCTTATGATAGTAAACTATTGGTTCATTTTTCATTTTTTTACTTTTGTCTTTCTTTTTGCTTATGATGAGAGTTTCTTATTAATATGAGAAAGTTGAAATATAAACCCATACTAATTTAACTTGAATACCATTTAGCTTATATTTAATATGTATTAAATTACTACATTTATAATTTGCTTGCATATATAATTAATTCTATTTTCATTTAATTTTGAACACTCTTTTCACAATAATTCTATTGATCATATGTTGTAGTTGGAGAGCTTCTCTCCAGGTTCCACCAAGCCCCAGCAGTCCCACAACCCACATAAAAAATAATCAGACAGACACTTACATTATTTAAACTGCTTGGCCATTAGCTCAGGCCTACCATTGTCTAGCTCTTACTCTTATATTTAGCCCATTTCTGTTAGTCTATACTTTGCCACATGGCCTGTGGCTTACCAGTGTCTTTACATGTTGCTTCTCATGGCAGCAGCTGGCAGTGTCTCCTCCCAGCCTTCCTGTTCCCAGCCTTTTCCTCTTCCTTGTCCTGCCTACCCTATCCTTCCTGCCTGGCTACTAGCCAATCAGCACTTTATTTATACAGAGTGATATCCACAGCAATGTGCCATTACATAAATTTGCTAATTTCTCTTAAATCTGTTAATTTAACTTAAATATTCTTTAATTTATGCCTCACAATTTACAGTACAATTCTTTACTCATTAAAATCCAATAAATTAGGAATTTTTGCTCTTTTTCAAACAATCAGAAGTTCCAACAACCTTCTACTTTCACTGTTTATTCTATATTTTCTTTCTGAAATGCTCTGATGTAATTCCTGATGCTAACAAGCTTTTAAATTCGATATTTTGCCATCACTAATGCACCCCTTTATGATCTATTTAACGACATCAATAATCCCTTCTACTCTTCCTTTTTGTATTTCCAAGACTGTCACTCACAGGAAGAAAAATTTATCTTTAGAACTTCAAATGTTTGTTTCCATTAGCCGTAGTCAAGTGGTGACTGTATTTTTGCTAGTTCCTGAAAAATAGATTTACTTCTCTGTTACTTCCAAATTAATCATCTTTAAGTGTCAGCATTCCTCTAATAGTAGCCAAAGGAAAGTTATTTTAACAGGACTACCCCGAGAGATGGACATTTGAAAAAAATGCAACTATTGTTTAATACAATTAAAAAATATTTTCCATATGTTTAAAAAGTTAAAATCTAACTATTATGGCTATAGTAAATCATTTGCTTGGTTTTTATATTTTTGTTATATCATTGTCTGAACATACATTTCATAGAGCTACATGCCAGAAAAGTGAAAGCCCATATCATTGTATATAATAAATATATGTACTCTATAATATAGATATGATTATATAATTTAAAACTTCAAGTCAATGTCTATATTGGTAATAGATATTGCTCTATGACACATGGAAAATGCACATTAATGAATATATCATGGTTTACAGTATTTCACAGCTTTAAATCTTAATTGTACTAATATGTAAGTGAAATTAATTGAACATGTACAGTGAATATATATGCAACACATAAAATGAATTTCCATTTATAAAAATAAAGTATAATTGATAGAAATTTAAATAGATTCTTTGTAGAAGTCATGTATGTCCTTGTGCTCACAGATTAGCCCTAGAAGAACGAGGAATGTTAAACTCACAAAGTGTTCTCTTCAATGTTATAACCTGTTTTCCAATAAGAAAGCTGGGATCAGAGGTGGGTGTTGCTGGAGACCTTCTCTCCAGCCCCTGCCAAGCTCTGTTAGTCCGACAACCCACATATAAAATAACACAGAGATGCTTATATTATTTAAACTGCTTGGCCATTACTTCAGGCCTACCATTATATTCAGCCCATTTCTAATAATCTGTACTTTGCCACCACGTGGCTTACCAGTACCTTACATACATCTCCCTTGTCATGGCAGCAGCTGGCTGGTCTCTCTGCCTCAGCCTTCTCCTTCCCAGAATTCTCTACTCTACTTGTCCCACCTATACTTCCTGCCTGGCTACTGGCCAATCAGCATTTTATTTATACAGAGCAATATCCACAGCACTGCCCCTTTTCTTTTTTTTTTTTAAATGGGTAATAGCCTGGTGACTTTCTCAGTGTCTGTGTGGCCTATAGAACCTATTTTTATTGAAAGATATAACTTTCACTTTACAAAGAGTTTAGATATAGTCATGTCTCTTTTTTCAGTTGAAAATAGATTCTTCCCTTATATAGTACTTCCTAACCACAATTTCCCTTCCCTCCACTCCTCTTAGCTCTGCCCCCAACCTCCTCTCTCCCACAGATCCACTACCCCTCCATTTTCTCTTCAGAAAAGAACAGGCATCCAAGAGACAACAGCCAAGCAGGACAAAACAATATACAATAAAAGGCAAAAGCTCTCATATCGAGGTTGGACAAGACAACCCAGGGGGAAAATGTCTTAAGTTGTGATGTGCACATGAGGTTGACTTCATTTTTATCAGAAAGCATTTTTTTCAGAGTTGTGCTGTAATTGAAGATGCCTAAGACTAGTCAAGTTCAAACTCTAGAAGTTTGAACCAACATTGACTACTGAGTCATGTTGAGCCATGTTGAGCTGAATTTCCTTCTTGTTCCCCTCAGACCATTAACATGCTGGCTGTGGTGATTGCAGAGACTTCACAATTAATTACTCAATGAATGACAATGACATCCTTAGGCATGTGTCATTGCACATTCTCATGTATGTGTAAACAGCCTAGAGAAAATATGCAAAATGTAGCAGCTTCACTGTCTTCAGCTAAGTAATATTGTGGGATGATAAATTGACAAGATTCATCATTGACTGGAATGTCTTCATTGCTGTTGGTTTGTTTTGTTTGTTGCTTTGCTGGAAATCCTCCCACATACTGGGCAAGTGCTATGCCACTGAGACACCACCTCGGCCAAAGAAGGTTTCTATGTGGTCAATGACTATAACAGGTTACTATAAAATTTATTTTTGTGGACTTTAGAAAATAAATACTTAGATTTGTTTGATCTCAGTCTTCCAGAGGTTTCATGGCCATAAACACATCTGAAGTAACAGATAAGAGACTCCCCTCTGCTTGTTATTGATGTCTATTCCATGGGTGAGTGTAATGTCAACTAACATTTTCAAGCACAAAATAGATGTTTCTTTAAAATTTTAAAGACTTCCCAGAACTATTGAGCCATTCAAAATAAAGAATAGCATCTCATTTTAAACACTAATGGCAATAACTAAATAAAAGCAGTATAGTGAAATAATCACTATGCATATGACAAAATACTATTCTGTACCTGTGAAACATGCAGTTATCGAAAATTATCACATATCAAAATTATCATAAAAACCTGAATCATCATTTATAAAATAAAAAGAAAAATGAATACACCTACTCTAATTATTAGGCTCAATAATTTTCTAGACATTCTAATTAAGACATTTATGTGGTCTTGCTTCAGATTAGTGTATTTTTACATATGAGCATTTCCTTAATACCGCAAATCAAATGCCAGACAAGGGCTTTACTCCAGATCAGTACTTCAGATGTCTGTTTTGGGGACAGGTCTTACATAGTTTTATTCCTAGAACAAGCATGAATTTCTGTAGACCAGGCTGCCATTGAGTTTAAGACACCTCTGTCTCAGCTTCCCAAGAAGCTTGGGTTATAGCTCTAAGCCACTAAAACAGGTGTCCTGATTACTTTTTCATTGTAAACTTTACAGAACCTGGGAAGAGGGAGTCTCAGGTGAGGATTTGTCTTGATCAGATAAGCTTGTGATTAATACTGTGAGAGGTTATACTGAGTGATGGATGATGTGGGCATCTCCAGTCCCTTGTCTATAGTACCATTCCTAGCCACATAGTGCTGGCCTCTATAAGAAAGCTAGAGATGGAAGCAGCAAGCAGTGTTCCTCCCTGCTTTCCACTTCAGTTCCTGCCCTGGCTTCCTTCAGTGATGGATGTGACCTGGAAGGATATGCTGAAACAAATCCTTTCCTTACTTAGTTGCTTTTGGTCAAATGTTTTCTCACAACAGAAAAGCCAACCAGAATACTATGCTTTCACTCCTTTCTTTAATTTTTACCAATCTATTGTGTTTCATGGTCCTAAGTATAAATTTTTGTTGAACCCAGACATGGGTTAAAACTTACTTTTGCAGTGAGCTACAATTCAAAGTTCTGTGGATATTTGAACTAGATATTTGCATCTAGCTGCAAGATAAGGAGTGTTCACTCTACATCTCACCCAGTTGGATGCTCCTAAGCTTCCCATATTATATAAGCTTATGAAAAATGTACGAAATTAACTTCTAAAGTACATTTACCTAAAGCATAATTCCTGACACCTCCTGCCACAGAGGTGAAGAGATTACTATGCACGGAATCAGGCCAAGGAACCCAAGGATAAGCACAGGAAATGAAGGGCAGTTGCAGCTATAATCCAGTGACTTCACAGGAAGTAGCCTGTCTGGAATTTCGTCCTCAAAGTGCTCCACAGCTCCTTGAAGGAAATGACAAGAATATCCATGGCTCAAATAAAATATACACTCACTTTCCTGTGTGAGGATATGCACTTGAATGATGAGCTGAAGTTCAGATTCATTCACATGTGATAATCCAGCCTTAAAATTTGGTATAGTAAAATATATATATATACACATATACAGATACACTGCTAGCATATCTAGCTTTTTACAAAGCATTCATGGAGCAACACATTTATTTAAAATGCAAATGTCTATTCCAAAAAGAAAATTACATGTGTGGATGTGGCATTTTGGTCCAAGATTATCTTTTCTGTTCCACGCACATGTAACACCATGTGGAGCTGTCTCCCTCCATCTTTCTCATTGTTTCCATTTCCGCTGCAGATTTCCTGTTCCCTTCAGATGAACTTGTGGCTGGAATCCAAAGAATAATCTGCTCTCTCTAAACATTCTACTAAGTGGTAACAAACATGGTTAATACTTGTAAGAGTGTTTTGGGATGATTATAGGGATGTTTTCATTATGACAGATGAAAGTCTCTGTATATATTTCTTTGTACATAATCATCAGAGGACACATTTAATGTATTTTTGTATTTGCATAATTTTAAAATTGGTCAAATGTTTATTCTGAATTTATTAAAAGTACAATAATATAGATATTGCAGTGATTTTAATGTCTATGTGTTATTTTGTAACTCAAATACATGCCTCTTGAAAATTAGCCCTTATAAAGATGCTAATTAGCCAGGAGGTGGTGGACCATGGCTGTAATCCCAGCACTCGGAAGGCAGAGGCAGGTGGATCTCTGTGAGTTCGAGACCAGCCTGGTTTCCAAAGCGAGTTCCAGGAAAGGCGCAAAACTACACAGAGAAACTTTGTCTCAAAAAAAAAAAAAAAAAGATGCTAATTAATATTTGTAAGTGGTTACATTAAATATTGCAAAGTTTGATCAGTTTTGAACTTTTAGAAGTATTTAGATATTTATAATAATTTCTCCCCAAAGGTTCATTTCTGTGATAATTTTTCCACATAAATTAATTTTATTTTATATTTTAATATGAAAAGATTTCAAATAAAGAAATTAAAATTCTGATTTGTAGAAATAATAATTATTTCACATAGCCTCTACTTTTTCCAACTATCGTAATTAAGCACAGAACATTGCCTCTTCAATAAACCTCAGCAAAGTACACAATAATTTCCAAAGTTACAATATTTGCACAGGTGTTATTTTGTCTTGATCTCAGCCTACTCAAAAGTGATCATGACATTTAGGTGTAATAAACAATATGAATTAGTCGATAAATCTTCACAAGTAAAGACTTTAGGAAAACATTTATTCTTATACAATATAAAAGAAAAACTTTAAAGTCGGTATGTCCTTTGGTATAGCTTGCCTCAAATTTTCTACTGTTTCTACCTGGCAGGATTTAAATAATTGTTCTGTTTCAAAAGAGTGATTTTTGTGCTGTGGTTTTTGGGACATATGTAGAGTAAGTTTTTCTTTGTTTTCATCATATGGATACAGATTTAGGAATGAGTGCCTGATTTTTCTGTGCATGTGTGTATTTAGTGTGTGTGCTGTCTGATATGTAACAGCCTATGAATGTGTAAGACTGCAATTTGTACATGGCTGTGTATCATTCTGTAAATTCAAAGTCATTAGATATAAATTCTGTTACTGGAAGATAATTTTTAATCTTTGTTATGCCATTGTGATACAAAGGAGTGGTTAACATCTTACAGTAGTTGTTGTCACATTAGTGTAGAAAGAAAATTTGAATTGAGAGTTTGATTTCCTGCCCCCATAAGAACTATGCTTTATAGGCTTGAGGTGGGGTAGATTAATGGCAAACATACTTGATGTGCATGGCTGGGGACCAGCATTTGGATCTCCAGCAAACATATACATTCTTGAGAAGTGTGTTCACAGCAGGTAATCTCAGAGTATGGGAGGCAGACATCAGAGATTATTAGAGTAAGCTGGGCAACTAGAGCAGCCATGTCAGTGAGTTCTGGGGTCACCCAGAGAACCTGCCTCAATGTAGAAGATATAGAGCAACCGATTTTCTCACCTTTGTGACATAAACAAGTTGTGGGCATATGAGTCCTTCATTCATGATCTGAAAATAGTCAATTATACCTCAGCAATATAAAACATAAATGAAATACTATGAAGCCAAAAAGGGAAATATATATTCAGAGACTTGTAAATAAGTAAAGAAACACATGTACAAGAATATGGAAAAGTTTTACTACTATAATATTGACAGATAAGAAATGAAGATTCTTCTCAGTGGCAGATAAAACCTTCAAATAGGATCATGATAAAGGACACAAAACAAACCTTAAAATATTGAGATAATTCTTCTGTGTCACATAGGTGAGAATTTTTGATTTACTTTATTTACTACATAGTTATATTTGAATTTGTGTCATTTAAAACTAAATATTCCAAACTCTGTCCCAGTTGCCCTCCAGCAGGCAGAACACCTGGGGAAGCCCCACATACACACACCAAGACCCCCCCCCCACCAGACCCTGCAATCTACATGCCCTGCCCCCATATCCATCAGTCTGAGAACCCAGCCACTCCCTGAGGCACTGAAACCAAACCACCAGCCCTCATTGGAACAAGAGTAACCTCCCGAGACAGGGAATCTACCATGCCTCATTAGACCAAGAGTGTCTTTCTGAGATGTAGAATCTGCCACCTCTCATTGGACAAAGAGAGGCTTCCTGAAACACAGACTCTGTCAGCTCTGACTGGACCAAGAGCCCTGATAAGACCAAGTGTGGCACTGTGAGTCACAGAATCAACAAGCTTGGGTTGACCCAAGAGCAGACACAGACACAACAAGCACAGAGTGGACCAATAGCAACTCGTTCAGACACAGGCAACTCTTGTACCTATTAGAGGATGAGATGGGCAGACATCAAGGCAAAATTACATGCAACAAAATAAAGAGCAATACAGCATCACCAGAACCTAGCCCTCCTCCAAGAGCAACACCTGAACATCACACTGTAGAAAAATCAGAAGAAAGTGACCTTAAGAATAGCATCATGAAGATGCTAGAGGCCTTTCAAGAAAAAAAGAAATTGAACAAAAGACAAACAAAAAATTGGAAGAAATCAATAAAATCCCTTCAAGAAAACCAAGAAACCCATGAAAAAGCAATTAAACATGTGAGGGAAACAGTTCAAGACCATAAACGGGAAATAGAAACAATGAAGAAGATGCAAACAAAGGAATGCTGGAAAAAGAAAATCTGAGTAAATGAACATGAAAAACAGAGGTAAGCATAACCAACAGAATACAAGAGATAGAAGAAAGAATCTCTGGTGTAGAGGATTCAAAAGAAGAAATAAATTCATCAATCAAGAAAATACCAAAACCAACAATGTCATAACACAAAACATCCAGGAACCATGAAAAGGCCAAATGTAAGAATAATAGGGATAGAAGAAGGAGAATACCAACTCAAAGGCACAGAAAATATATTCAACAAGATCATAGAAGAAAACATTCCCAACTTAAAGAAGGAAATATCTATGAAGATACAAGAAGCCTATAGAACACCAGACTAGTCCCCCCCAAAAGTCCCCTCACCATATAATAATCGAACAACTAAACCTACAAAAAAAAGAAAGAAAATTAAAAGCAGCAAAGAAAAAGGCCAAGTGACTTATAAAGGTAATCCATCAGAATAACAATTGATTTTCCAATGGAGACTTTCAAAGCCAGAAGGACCTGGAAAGGTGTAATGCAGACACTAAGAGACCATGGATTCCAGCCTAGACTAATATGCCCAGCAAAACTTTCAGTCACCATAGACAGAGTGATCAAGACATTCCAAGACAAAACCAGATTTAAACAATATCTAACCACAAATCCATCCCTACAGAAAGCGCTAGAAAGAAAATTCCAACCTAAGGAAGTGTGATACACCCTCAGAAACACAGGCAATAGATAACCCCATAGCAGTAAATCCCAAAAAAGAGAAATATATGCACACTACCACCAAAAGATAACAGGAACTAACAATCACTGGTCATTAATATCCCTTAATATCAGTGGACTTAATTCACCTATAAAAAGACACAGGCTAACAGAATGGATACAAAAACAGGACCCATCTTTCTGCTGCATACAAGAAACACGCCTCAGTTTCAAAGATAGACACTATCTCAGAACAAAAAGCTAAGAAAAGTCTTACCAATCAAATGGTCTTAAGAAGCAAGCTGGTGTATCTATCCTAATATCCAATAAAATAGACTTCAAACTAAAATCAATTAAAAGAGATCAAGAAGGACATTACATACTCATCATAGGAAAGATCCACCAAGATGAAGTTTCAATTCTGAACATTTATGCCCCTAACACAAGGGCACCCACATATGTAAAAGAAACATTACTAGGGTTTAAACCACATATAAAACCCCACACATTAATAGTGGGAAACTTAAACACTCCACTCTCATCACTGGACAGATCTGCCAGATTGAAAATTAATAAAGAAATAAGGCACTTAAGTGATGTTATGACTCAAATGGACTTAATTGATATCTACATAACATTCCATCCTAACAAAAAAATACCTTCTTTTCAGCACCCCATGGAACCTTCTTTAAAATTGATCACATACTCAATCACAACAGATACAAAAAAAATACCTGGAATAACCTTCTATATTCTATCAGACCACCATAGTTTAAAGTTACAACAAAAATTACAGAAAGCCTACAATCTCATGGAAATTGAATAATGCTTAACTGAATCCCCAATGGGTCAAGGAAGAAATAAAGAAAGAAATTACAGACTTCCTAGAGATCAATGTAAACGAATATACTACATAACCAATCTTATGGGACACTATGAAAGCAGTGTGAAGAGGAAAATTCAAAGCACTAAAATGCCCACATAAAGAAGATGGAGAAATCTCACACTAGTGACTTAAAAGCACACCTGAAAGCTCTAGAACAAAAAGAAGCAAAGTCACTCAGGAGGAATAGATGCTAGGAAATAATCAAATTGAGAGATGAAATCAATAAAATAGAAACAAAGAGAACAATACAAAGAATCAATGAAACAAAGAGTTGGTTCTTTGAGAAAATCAACAAGAGAGACAAGCCCTTATCCAGACTAACCAAAAGGTAGAAAGAAAGCATCCAAATTAGTAATCAGAAATGAAAAGGGGGACATAACAACTGACAATGAGGAAATCCAGAGAATCATCGGGTCATACTTCAGAAACCTCTTCTCCACAAAAGTAGAAAAATCTAAAAAAAAAAAAAAAAGGACAATTTTCTAGATAGTTACCACATACCTAAGTTAAATCAAAGCCAGATGAACCATCTAAATACACTAATAACCCCTAAGGAAATAGAAACAGCCATTAAAAGTCTCCCAATCAAAAAAATCCCAGGACCAGATCTTCAAGGAAGATTTAATACCAATACTCTTTACATTGTTCCACACAATAGAAGCAGAAGGAATATTACCAAACTCCTTCTATGAGGCTACAATCACCCTGATTCCCAAGCCAAACAAAGATGCAACAAAGAAAGAGAATTACAGACCAGTCTCCCTCATGAACATTGATGTAAAAATACTCAATAAAATATTGGCAAACAGACTCCAAGAACACATCAAAACAATTACTTATCATGATCAAGTAGGCTTCATCCCAGAGATGCAAGGTTGGTTCAACATATGTAAGTCTGTCAAAGTAATACACCATATATACAAACTGAAAGCAAAAAAACACATGATCATCTCATTAGATGCTGAAAAGGCATTTGACAAAAATCCAACATCCTTCATGATAAAGGTCTTGGAGAGATCAGAAACACATGGAATGTACCTAAACATAATAAAGGCAATTTACAGCAAGTCAACAGCCAACATCAAAGTAAATTGAGAGAAACTCAAAGTGATTCCACAAAAATCAGGAACAAGACAAAGCTGTCTATTCTCCCCATATTTATTCAATACAGTACTTGAAGTTCTAGCTAGAGCAATAAGACAACAAAAGGAGGTAAAGGGGATACAAATTGGAAAGGAAGAAGTCAAACTTTCACCATTTGCAGATGACATCATAGTATACATAAGTGACCCAAAAAATTTGACCAAGGAACACTTACAGCTGATAAACACCTTCAGTAATGTGGCAGGATACAAGATAAACTCAAAAACATCATTAGCCTTCCTATATACAAATGACAAATGGGCACTGAAAGAAATCAAAGAAACATCACCTTTTACAATAGCCACAAATAATATAAAATATCTTGGGGTAACTCTAACTAAGCGAGTGAAGGACCTTTAAGTCTCTGAAGAAAGAAATTGAAGAAGATATCAGAAAATTGAAAGATCTCCCATGCTCATGGATAGGTAGTTTTTACATAGTAAAAATAGCAATCTTACCACAAGCAATCTACAGATTCAATGCAATCCCCATCAAAAACCCAACACAATTCTTCACAGACTTGGAAAGAACAACACTTAACTTTATATGGAAAAACAAAAAAAAACAGGAAAGCCAAAAGAATCTTGTACATAAAGCAACCTCTGGAGGCATCACAATCCCTGACTTCAAGCTCTACTGTAGAGCTACTGTAATGAAAACAGCTTGGTACTGGCATAAAAACCGACATGTGGACCAATGGAACCAAACTGAAGACCCTGACATTAATCCGCATATGTATGAACACCTAATTTTTGACAAAGAAGCCAAAACTGTGCAATGGAAAAAAGAAAGCATCTTTAAAAAATTGTGCTGGCATAACTGCATGTCAACATGTAGAAGACTGCACATAGATCCATATCTGTCACCATGCACAAAACTTAAGTCCAAGTGGATCAAAGACCTCAACATAAATTCAGTTATTCTGAACCTGACAGAAGAGAAAGTAGAAAGTAGTCTTGAATGCACTAGCACCAGTGATCACTTCCTAAATAAAACACCAATAGCACAGACACTGAGAGCAACAATTAACAAATAGGACCTCTTGAAACTGAGAAGCTTTTGCAGGGCAGAGGACACTATCAATAAGACAAAACAACAGCCTACAGAATGGGAAAAGATCTTCATCCACCCTACATCTGACAGAGGACTGATATCCAGAATGTATAAAGAACACAAGAAACTAGACATCAAAATACCAAACAATCCAATTTAAAAATGGGCTAGAGAGATGAACAGAGAATTCTCAACAGAAGAAGCTAAAATGGCTGAAAGACATTTAAGAAATTGCTCAACATCCTTAATCATCAGGGAAATACAAATCAAAATGACTCTGAGATACCATCTTACACCTGTCAGAATGGGTAAGATCAAAAACACTGAAAACAGTTTATGTTGGAGAGGATGTAGAGCAAGGGGAACACTCCTCCACCATTGGTGGAAATGCAAACTGGTACAGCCACTTTGGAAATCAGTATGGTGCTTTCTCAGAAAATTGGGAATCAATCTTCCTTAAGACCCAGCTATAACATTCTTGGGTATATATTCAAGGAATACCCAATCATACCACAAGGACACATGCTTAACTATGTACATAGCAGCATTATTTGTAATAGCCAGAAGCTGGAAACAACCTAGATGTCCTTCAACTGAAGAATGGATAAAGAAAATGTGGTACATATACACAATGGAGTACTACTCAGAAGAGAAAAACAATGACATCATGAGGTTTGTAGGTAAATGGATGAAAATAGAAAATATCATCCTGAGTGAGGTAACCCAGACTCAGAAAGACAAACATGGTATGTAGTCACTCATAAGTGGATACTAGATGTAAAGCAAAGGATAACCAGACTGCCACTCATAGCTCCAGGGAGGCTAGCAAGTAAAGAGGACCCTAGGAAAGACACAGGGATCACCCAACAACAAAGAAATGGATGAGATCTACATATGTCAACTGGGGGTAAGGGGGGAAATGGAGGGCAAGGGTCAGGGGAAATCTAGCTTATTGGAGCAGGAGGTCCCAGCTGGAACAGGAACAGAGGGGAAGAACAAGAAAGAGATACCATGATAAATGAAGACACCATGAGAATAGGAAGAAGCAGAGTGCTAGAGAGGTCCCCAGGAATCTACAAAGATGACTCCACTATAGACTACTGGCAATGGTCAAGACGGTGCCTGAGCTGACCTACTCTGGTGATCTGATGGTCGAACACTCTAACAGTCATGGATAGAACTCTCATCCAGTGACTGATGGAAGCAGATGCAGAAATCCATGGACAAGCCCCAGGTGGAGCTCCATGGCTCCAATCAATGAGAGAGGGAAGAGGGATCATATGAGCAAGAGATATTGAGACCATGATTGGAAAAAGACAAGTAGCCAAACTAGTAGAAACACATGAACTGTGAACCAATAGCTGAGGAACCCACATGGAACTGGATTAAGCCCTCTGGATAAGTGAGACAGTTGTTTAGCTTGAACTGTTTGGGGGGCCCCCAGGCAGTGAGACCTGGACCTGTCCTTAGTGCATGATCTGGCCTTTTTAGAACCTAGTGCCTATGCTGAGACACTTTGCTCAGCCTCGGTGCAGGGAGGAGGGAATTGGACCTGATCTAACTGAAAGTACCAGGCTCTGTTGACTCCCCAGGGAGACATTGCCTTGGAGAAGGTGGGAATGGGGGTGGGTGGGAAGCCTGGGTGGTGGGAGGAGGGAGGACAAGGGAATCTATGGTTGATATGTAAAATGAATAGAAAATCTCCTAATTAAAAAAAAACTATATATTCCTATTAAAATATAGTTACATTAAGAGTAAATAGTTGAATAATAAATGTACTTATCTAATATTCTAATTGCTGTCATACTGACACAGTATAACACTGATAATATCAATAATATTTTACCCACTAAACATAATTATTTTCATTAAAGGAATTGTAAAGAAACATATTTATGAAAATAAAACAAAATGTAGTCACTTCAAGAATTTTAACAAAAATGTTACGTGACATTTTTGTGGGGTTTTGCACAAGTCATTAGAACTTGAAAAATGTATTGATTACACTAGCATCAAGTTAATCTCAGTTGATAATGTTACTATGAGTTTTATAATGTTTTCATGATTTTTCCATGATATATGTGATACAATATGGCTATGCAGAGAAAAATGTATATAATATCATTTATACTTGGTGTGGCAGCATCTAGCAGAGATAGAGGAAGAGAGAGATTTAAAAATCTACCCAAGCAAACACCCAAACAACCCAAGCTATTGCCAAGGCTATGGATGGCTTTCTGCTAACTGACAGTGAGGCTTTATTGCAGAAAACAAGACACACAGATCTCATTGAATGTGAGGAGGTTGGGCTGGTTCCTATATACAGACTTCACTTCTATTGACTAATGTTCATGATACTAGAAGATACTGCTTGCTACTGCAAAAGAAAAGTAAACACCAACCCAGCTAAAAGAGTGACCTGCTTGCAAGATATTCTGGAGCAAATAGTGGCACAAAGCTTGTGAGAATAACAACCAATATCTGATTAAGGTTCACTCCATGAGATGAAACTCATACACAATGCTGCTTGATGACCAAGAACATGAGAGTAGCTAGACCAGAGACCAGGGGGAAAATCAAACATTCGTGTTCTGCTAAAAGAAGTAGCAATAAAATGACTCATAAATGACATTATGCTATACTCATAGATAAGTGTTTTGCTCAGCCATCTTCAGAGAATCTTCTCTTTGCATCAGAAGAGAACAAATTCAGAGACCCACATCTGGACAATGTGCAGAGTGTGAGAGACCTTGGAACACTCAGTCCTAAATAGGATATTTCCATCAAATCTCTCCAGTCAGGCCTTGGGGAACTCTGCAAACGAGAAGACAAAAAGAGTGTAAGAGCCAGAGTGGATGGAAGACACCAAAGAATCAAGGCCTTCCAGACACAACAGGGCTTGCACACACATGAGCTCACAGAGATTGTGTGGCAGCATGCACAGGACCTGCATGGGACTGCACCAGAGAGAAATACTAGAACTGAAGGGAGAAGTGGACACATGACCCCTACCTAACCTGAAGGCTACCTCTATTGGGGGCCACTTGCAAATGAAATTTTAATTTTCTCCAAAGGAGTCACACTGAGGAAAAAAAAACATTCTTAAATAGGCCCCAATCTAAGCTGTAGATGGTCAACACAAAACAAACTGGATGGCACATTTGGAGGTTCTTTGACTCATAATGTTAAGTCAGATTTAGTTTTCTTTTGTTTTGTTGGATTTGAATTTATAGGTCCTTTTTCATATATATTATGGTGTCTAGTTTTGGCTTTTTTTTGGAATTCCTATGTGATAATGTGTGTATCTCTGCATGTACATGTACTTACTGTGCTTTTTCTTTGGCTCTTTTTCTTGTTTGGTCCTCTATTTCTGTTATGATTTATTTGCTTTTCATTTATATTATATTATATTATATTATATTATATTATATTATAACCCCTTAGATGCCTGTTTGTTTTCTTAAGGAGAAACAACTAGACTGTGGAGTCAGAGGGGAGGGTAGATGTGGAGGAATTGGAAGGTGTAGAGGGAGAGGAAGCTGTAATCAGAATATATTATATGAAAAAGTCTTTTTCAGAAGTAGTGAAAACCCTCTAAGAATCTCTTGTAAGAGGAAGCATGGTGATTAATTTTCTCACCTTTCCAGAACACATAGCAGTTCTTGTGAGATACTCAGAAAATGACACACTACACAGCCCACTTAGTTGACCACTATGTCCTTTCAACAAGAACCCAAAGTGACCTACATTGTAAAGGTGTGATGAGAAAAACTGATTTCAAAATCAGCCGAGTATGAGAATTTCCTGTTCAACCTTCAGTGACACATTGGTGAGAAATCTCCTTTTCCACTCTTGACTCACTCTGAGCCTCACAGTGCAGACTGTTCAGTTCGCTGTCACTGTTGTCCTAGGTTTCTGTGACTGACTTTCACCTGTTGGTGCTCAGCTCCCACAGGCTCCTGTGAACTCCACACTTCACTGCAGGAGGCCTGGCTTTCTGGCAACAGAGGGAGCTTCTCACTGCTCCCTTGTCTCCACCAGCCCTGTCATTGAAGAGACACCACAAATGCTACATGTGGAACAACTGAGGCACAGTTCTGCTGCAGGGAATCAAACTGGAATGTGGATGCTCTAAACAACTCGGATAAATCCAAGCGCATGGGACACACTGAAAGGTTGTCTCAAAGTTCTGTCCTTGTTGTCTGTGGAGAGTCAGTCACCCACTCATGTTTGTGTCTTATTTATCAATATAATTAAACCTACAGTTTGTGTTTTATTTTCAATATAATTAAACCTACAGCCTCCAGAGACCTGATGGTGAAGTGTGGATTTTAAGTGTTGCAATCTGTGCTCTGTGGATCCTTGGATAACAAAGTATTGATTTATCCCAGAGGGCACAGATTGAGAGCTTCACATGCCAATCTGGGTATTAACTACCTTACATGCTCTATATTATATATACTTGAACTTAGATTTTAGAAGAATAAGCAGAGTTATTAGATTCTAAATGCTAATAACTTTTTAACAGTCACATGTTATAAGGCTCAAAGCCAGAATTAATTCTAGATTTATTTTTTAACTATAACACATGAACTCAAAGCCCAAGATAAATTTAGGTATTTCACCTGTACAAAAGCTCCAGTTCTCTGGCTCCTCCTTTCGTTGACTGCATCAGATTGTGTAGCTTCTTAAGTAGAATCACCATAGCACATGTCATTGGGCTGTAGTGTGAGTCATGAGTCATCTGCTCAGAACTGAACATGCCTCAGGACCCAGGGAAGCAGCAGAGGAAACCCAGGGGCACTTGCAGCTCCATTTCAGTAACCCAGCAGGAAATCATCTGATGGAGTTCAGCCTTCAAAATGCTTCCCAGAAGCATGTCAAGATCAGCAGGCACTGCCACTGCAAAAGTAAGGCATTGGATGGACCTTTCAGTGTGTAACTGCTCTGGGGTGCCGGCTGGCATGCAGTCAGGAGTGGGCTCCTTACTGGAAGGAAAGGAAGCGCTAACTTGGCTCATGGTGTTATAATTTAAGATGTGAACACAGTTTCCATTCAGAACATTGTTGCAAGAATGTATGATCATTGTGTTTAATGAAATTGCAATGATATTTCCTACAGACCAATTACAGCATAGAGGAGGTCCTGAGGGCTGTGTTTCTTCTGTCTCTGAGCTCTCTTCTGTATAAACACTGTGAACATCTGTGTCCACTTTCTCTCTCATCACTTCCATTTATCTCTGCAGAGTTTTTATCACCTCCAGAGAAGCTCATTACTGGGATCCTGGCCATCATCTGGTTTGCCTTATTGGTCGCCTTGGTGATGACAACCAGAGTTGTCCCTCCATGTAAGCATGCTCTTGAGAGATTATATGGCAGCTTTCCTCTTTAATAACAAAGTATCTTTTAATGTTCCTGCCTATTAAGGAAAAATAGCTTTTACTTTCAAGTACATATATGGATTAAATGTCGAATGGTTGTCCTAATTTTGTCAAAATTACATATAATAGGGTATTATAATACGTGCACTTTTAAGTATAGAGATTATGATTTTATAATTCAACAACACAATTTAGAATACTTTTCTAAGAATAACAATTTAAGTTTTGAAAGTGCCCCCCCTCTAGTCGGTTGTACTGTGAAGATGCTGAATTTTAAGATTTCATTGACCTAATTTTCCCCAAAGTTTTGACCATATCATTCATAATATAGCAATTGCAAATGTATTCTGTATTACTCTTATTCAAATAGTACATAAATTTCAAACTAAAGGATTAAAATTGTTATGATTATTTAGATGTCAAATTTACTAAGAATTACTTTAACTCTCCAGCTACTGAAGCAAAACAGAAGATCCACTTCTTCCTGATTACAAGTGAGAAAGGTACAATTCAACTGTACATGTTCTGATGCTTGTACACATTATAATCTGTGCCTAACTTAAGCCATGCAATGACAGTAATATACTTCTGGGAAGAGAATAATCCAGAGGCATGAAAACTAAATTCTCATAAATCAACATTAAAGGATGAAAATCCCTTTTGTTGTGAAATAAATAATCATGTAAAATAACCATGTAACAATTTTGATAATTGGCTTAAGTTTCCTATTGACAAACCATGATGCCTCATAAATGAATTCTGTCTTTTAGAATAGAGGTTGTATTCAGTAATTGTGAAGAAAAACTTGGGATGGAATTTGGTTTTGGTTTAATATTCTTAATATGGACATATAAACTGTGGACCAGAGCTTGATGAACTGCTTGAGTGTGTTTGAGTGTGCATTTTGTTTATAATGAACCAGATTCTGGGGTGCACAGCTATATTTTATACATGGATGTTCAAAACTATGCAAACATAAAATTAATTTTTATTATTAAGTACATATTGCTTCTATGAGGGAGAGGAGCTTGTTCCTGCCTCAACTTAGTATGCCAGACTTTGTTGACTCACCAAAGAAGGTCTTACCCTCTCTGAGGAGTGGATGGTGGTAGAATTGGGTAGGGGTGGGTGAAAGAAATGGAGGGGGACCTGGGATAGGTATGTAAAATGAAAAAAAAAACCTTTTTAAAAATAAATAAATTGAAAAAAGTATATCAGAAAAAAAAGCCGAAAGAACAAAAGAACAGTAGCTTTTAATTTAAAATTTAAAGTATATATTTGGATTAAATGTGAAATGGTTGTTATGATTTTTGTCAATATCATGAATATCAGAGCAATATATGGAATGTTTACTTTTGACTTTATCAGTGATTTCAGAACTCAACATAGTTTAGAACCTTGGAAACTCTTTACTTAGATACTGTTTTGAAAGAGATTTTTACATAGGTTATATGATTTTAAAAAATGTTTAAATTTGGTCTTTCAGTAAAGTAGTTTTCACCATATTATTTTTTGACAATTTCAATTGTATTCCACTGTGCCCCAATTAAGATAGTACATCAGCTTCAGTCTAAGAAACCAAAATTGTTGCAATATATTAAATGTTTACTTTCATGAGAATTATTTTATTTTTTTTGTTTTTTTTTTAATCTTTTCTCTATCATTTTTTTATTATGTGTTTTAATTTGATACATCAGCCATGGGTTCCCCTGTCCTCCCCCTCCCGCACCCACCCCCACCTTTCCCCTCAGCCCCTCCCCTCCCTTGCCATGTCCTCCAGGATCAAGACTCCCCTGGGGATTCATTTAAACCTGGTGGATTCAGTACAGGCAGGTCCTGTCCCCTCCTTCCAGACTGAGCATGTGTCCTTGTGTAAGCCCCAGGTTCCAAACAGCCAGCTCATGCACTAAGGACAGGTCCAGGTCCCACAGCCTGGGTTCCTCCCAAACAGATCAATCTGTTCAATTGTCTCACTTATCCAGAGGGCCTGATCTAGCTGGGAGCTCCACAGCCTTTAGTTCATAATTCATGTGCTTTCTTTCAATGGGCTATTTGTCCCTGTGCTTTTTCCAATCTTGGATTCAACAATTCACGCTCTTGCAGTCCCTCCTCTTTCTTGACAGTTGGACACCTAGAGCTCCACCCGGGGCCTGACTGAGGATCTCTGCATCCACTTCCATCAGTTATTGGATGAGAGTTCCAAGATGACTGTTAGGGTGTTTAGTCATCTGATCACCAGACTAGGTCAGATCAGGCTTTCTCTCGATCATTGCCTACTGCATGAATCTTAAAGGTACTTGTTAATGAAACTCAAACCCGAGGCCAGTTATTAGGGTGGATGCTGGAAGATCAGAGAAGCAGAACAAGCCATGGCTATCTCACCTTGCTAGGTCCTCAGGTGATCCTTTTTCCTCAGTCTGGAAGCTTCTGAGTCCTCCTCCACATGAATCTCAGCTGAACTGTGTGGCTCCAAAGCCTGAATACTTCTCCAGTTATGCTTAACTACATGCTTTTCTCCTCCTCTAATTCCTGGTCCTCATGCCTTATATACTTTTCTCTTACTGCCCCCACTCCTTGGGATTAAAGGTTGGGTTTCTGAGATTAAAGGTGTGGGTCACCATGCTTAGCTGTTTCTAAAGTGGCCTTGAACTCAGAGATCCACCTGGCTCTGCCTCCCAAGTGCTGGGATTAAAGGTGTGTACCACCACCGCCCAACTTCTGTTAGGGCTTACTCTTCCTATTTTCTAGCCACCATTTTTGGCTTTGTTCTAGTGGCTGTCTGTTCTCTGACCCCAGATATGTTTATTTTGGGGTACACACAATACCCACCACATTTGCCAGCAGACTACAGAGGATATATCATTGTGGATTTCTGGGGACCTCTCGAGCACTCTGCCTATTCCTGGTCTCATGTGGTCTTCTTTTATCATGGTCTGTTATTCCTCATTCTCCCTTTCTGTTCTTGATCCAGCTGGGATCTCCTGATCCCCTAAGCTTTCTTTCCTTCAAATCTTGCCCTTCATTACTCCCACTGTCATCCAGGTTGTTCATGTAGATCTCATCCATTTCTCTGTCATGGGTGATCCTTGGGTCTTTCCTAAGGTCCCGTTTTCTAGGAAGCCTCCCTGGAGTTGTGTAGCAGTCTAGTCATCTTTGTTTTACATCTAGTATGCTCCTATGAGTGAGTACATACCATGTTTGTCCTTCTGAGTCTGGGTTACCTCACTCAGGATGATTTTTTCTAGATCCATCCATTTGCCTGCAAACCTCATGATGTCATTGTTTTTCTCTGCTGAGTAGTACTCCATTGTGTATATGTACCATATTTTCTTTATCCATTCTTCAGTTGAAGGGCATCTAGGTTGTTTCCAGATTCTGGCTATTACAAACAATGCTGATACGAACATAGCTGAGCAAATGCCCTTGTGGTATGATTGAGCATTCCTTGGGTATATGCCCAAGAGTGTTATAGCTGGGTCTTGGGGGAGATGGATTCCCAATTTTCTAAGGAAGCACCATATTGATTTCAAAAGTGGCTGTGCAAGCTTGTATTCCCACCAGCAGTGGAGGAGAGTTTCCCTTGCTCCACATCCTCTCCAGCATAAGCTGTCTTCTGTGTTTTTGATCTTAGCCATTCTGACAGGTGTAAGGTGGTATCTCAGGAGAATTATTTTAAACCTCCAGATCCTGAAGAAATAGCCCAGATCAATTCCTACCTGACAGGAACCCAGAAAGGCACACCTCTCTTGTCAAAGTTCTGATGCTTGTACACTTTATAATCTGTGTCCCACTAAAGCTATGCAACAGTGATAGTAGATTTTTAGGAAAAAAAATCTAGAAACGTGAACACTACATGTTCATCAGTAAATACTAAGGATGATAACTTCTTTGTCCCACAATAAGAAAATTTTTAATAACTGACTTAATCTTCCTACTGGTGGACTATGATAAGACAGACACAAACTCATTAATCTGGAATAGAGTTTATGTTCATTGACTCTGAGAAATATGAAAGATAAAGACTTGTTTGTTTAGTTTAGATAGACAAACACAGAGCCAAAGGGCAGACTCTTTTCTTTGTGTGCTTGACTGTACATTTTGTTTATATTTATCAGACTGTAGGCTGTGTAGATACATATTTTACATGGATGTTCAAACCTAGGAAAACATTAATTTTCACTATTAAATTCATCTTTCCTCAGCATACCCTTGTGGTCATTGTTCAGAGTGGATATCCTATTCCCACAATTGCTATTACATTGGTGTGGAGAAAAAAACTTGGAATGACAGTTTAGTGTCCTGCACTTCCAAAAACTCTACTTTGCTCTACATAGACAGTGAAGAGGAGCAGGTAAGAAGCAGCTGCTGTGTGTCAATCATTGCTTAAGTTTCTTCCAGTCAATGGGATGTGTGTAGAGTCCATTCATATTCTTATACATGTTTAATGTACTTACAACTCTGTATAATATTTCATTGATTAATTTTGCAATGTTTTATTTGTATTTGTGTACTGGTGGTGAATATTTATTTGCAGATTTATTTTTTTATTTTATGAAAGTTATTCTTTTTGTTTTGTTTTGGTTTTTTTTTTTTTTTGGTTTTTCAAGGCAGGGTTTCTAGTAGCTTTGTTGATGGCCTGGAACTCACTTTGTAGACCAGGCTGGCCTTGAACTCACAGAGATCCACCTGCCTCTGCCTCCTGAGTGCTGGGATTACAGGCATGTGCCACCACTGCCCAGAGAAAATCACCCTTATACATGTGCATTTAGTCTGAAATTAACTTTGCCATTTAAATTTATCCATACACAATAAAATATATACATGTCTGATAGGGAACAGTGATCAGAAAGACACTAGGTGGAGGTAATTATAATCATATAATGAAAAGTAGGCAGACATATCCATTTCCTTCATGTCTTTTCACTATGCATATTCTCCTCACGTCTTCTTGAACAAAATCATTTTTCTGACTTTTGCTATAGTTGGCCATATATGCCTTTGAATTTTATAAGACAAGGACCTGACATATATATGCACTGTTACATAGATATCCTGTAACTCAGTGTTTCTCAAATCATGGGTTACAATTCCTTTGACAGTGGAATAACTCTTTCTCAATAGGGGTCACCTAGGACCATAGGAAATATCAGATATTTATATTATAATTCTTAATAAGTAGAATTAGAGTTATGAATTCAACACAGAAATAATTTTATGGTTTTCAATTTTAGAATTAATATAGATTGAATTATATGAAACAACTGCCAAATGCCCCACTCATGAAGGAATACAGCTTCTAAATATAAACATTTATAAGTTAATTAAAACTTTTAGATCAAAATTAAATATATACGTGAGTGTTTTGGCAGTAAAAGAAGTGTTCTCAACTTTAATGTGTTGATTAGTATTGGACAATAACTCTACTATGACAGAATACACTTTGTTTAAAAAATAGTAAGAACTTTCAAACTTATGGAAATTCCCTGTTTCTCTGGTAGAACTTTCTGCAATCACTCTCATTGGTCTCTTGGACTGGAGTCTTTAGGAAGAGCAAAGATCAGCTCTGGGTTTGGAAAAAAGACTCAACATTCAAACCAAAGTAAGATTTCATGAGTGATGTAATAGACAAGAAAATAAATATACAAACAATACCTCAGAAAAATGGTGTCAGTAAGTGAAGTTGAATTATGAACAGTCAGAATGATGCTGACCTTTGTGAACTGCTCATGTGAATCTGAATGATAGGCTACTTGGCTTGTGTAATAATCAGTGCTTACCACACTTTGCCAACTTGCATGAGATCCTTCTTTTGCAATTGCTTATGTTATAAACTCACTTAGTAGATTATTCACATACAGTATATCTGAATTTTGTGTTTCCACCATTACAGGATAACAGGGTTTTCCAATATGGAACATAACTGTGTCATGCTGTCAAATCCTGGTTTCACAACAGATGACTGCACAGCTTTACATATATATGTTTGTAAGCGTAATTTCAAAAACTAAAACAACTGCACTTGGAATCAGCCAGGTAGTTTTACATTTCATATCTTGAAAATAGATTTATGGTTGTGTACATCTTGAAGTGAATTTTATTATTTGTTATAATAATACATTTTTTTCAAAAACAACCATTGAATTTGTTTTTGTATCTGAATCAGTTTGCTATAGATACTCTTTATAATATTAAATTTTAGAACAGATACATATCTCCCAAGAGAATTTGTACAGAAGCACTGTGACATTTCAAATTTGCCATTCAATGTGCTGTCATAGGACTTTGTAGAATTGCTGCAGGAAGCTACAGATTACAAATTGAGTTTTCTTAGTACACTTTGGTTACTCATTTACTAACTACATTTCTACATAGAAGTGCATACCCTTCCTCCTCCTCTCCTAATCCCCCATCCCATTCACTCTTTCTCTGTGTCTGTTCAGAAAAAGCAGGTCTCCCTGGGATATCAACCAAATACCCAGGCACATCAAATTGATATAACACTAGGCACCTTCCCTCATATTAAGGATGAATGAGGCAACTAGAATGAGAAAAGGGGTCCCAAAAGTAGGCAAAAGTGTAAAAGTCCCATAAGAAGACCAAACTACACACCTGTAACATAGATGCAAAGGACCTAGGTCAGTCCCATGCAAGCTCCCTGATTGTCAGTTCAGACTCAGTGAGTCCAGGTTAGTTGATTCTATGGTTTTTCTTGTGGTGTCCTTAACCCTTCTGGCTCCTACAATCCTTCCTTCCCTTATCCAGAATGATTCACTGAGTTCTGGCTAATGTTTGGCTGTGATGGAGGCTCTCTATGGTGATTATGTCAGGCTCCTGTCTATGAGTATAGCAGGATATTATTAAGAATCATTTCATTGACTTTTATTGCCAGTCATGTTTGGTTCTATTTTAGTTACCTGTTGTTGTTGTTGTTATTGTTTTTCCATATGAAGTTGAGTATTGTTCGTTCAAGGTCTGGAATAAATTGTGTTGGAATTTTGACAGTGATTGCATTGAATCTGTAGATTGCTTTTGGTAGGATTGTCATTTTTACTATGTTAATCCTACTGATACAAGAGCATGGGAGATCTTTCCATCTTCTGATATCTTCTTCAAAGACTTGAAATTCTTGTCATACAATCTTTCAATTGCTTGGTTAGAGTTACCCCCAAGGTATTTTTTATTTATTTAAAGCTATCATGAATAGTGTTGTTTCCTTGATTTCTTTCACAGTCCATCTGTCATTTGTATCTATGAGGGCTACCAATTTTTCATAGCTATGCTGTATCCAGCCACTTCACTGAAGGTGTTTAAAATTTTTAGGGTCACTTATGTATGTGATCATATCAATTTCACATAGTAATACTTTTACTTCTTCCTTTCCGATCTGTATTCCCTTGATCTCCTTCAGTTGTCCAACTGCTTTAGCTAGAACTTCAAGTACTATATTGAACAGATATGGAGAGAGGGTACAGCCCTGTCTTGTTCCTGATTGTGTGTGTGTGTGTGTGTGTGTTTGTGTATGTGTGTGTGTGTGTGTGTGTGTGTGTGTGTGTGTGTGTGTTGTTTCAAGACAGGGTTTCTCTGTGTAGCTTTGCACCTTTCCTGGAATGTGCTCTGTAGTCCAGGCTGACCTTGAACTCACAGAGATGCACCTGCCTTTGCCTCCCTAGTGCTGAGATTTCAGATGTGTGCCACCACTGTCCAGCTTTTTCCTGATTTTAACGTAATTGCTTTGAGTTTCTCTCTATTTAATTTGTATTGGATATCAGCTTGCTGAAAATTGCCTTTGTCATAATTACATATGTCCCCTGTATCCCCAAGATGTCCAAGATTTTTATCATGAAGGGTTGTTGGATTTGACAAAGGGTTTTTGGCACCTAATGAGATGATCATGTGAGGTTGTTTTTTTTTTTTTTTTCAGTTTGATTATATAGTGGATTACATTGACAGACTTTTGAATGTTGAACATCCCTGCATCTCTGGGATGAAGCCTACTTGATCCTGGTGGGTGATCTTTTATATGTGTTCTTGGATTCAGTTTGCATGTATTTTATTGAATACATTATTGCTTCCATGTTCATGAGGAAAATTGGTTTGTAATTCTCTTTCTTTCTTGAGTCTTTAATGCTTTGGATATCAGGGTGACTATGGCCACATGAAATGAATTTGGCAATGTTCCTGAATTGATTTCTTAATAAAGTTTTGATATCTTAGGCCTGTAAAACTTATTATGAAAAAAATTTAAATACAGACATAAAATATTTACACCTTCCTAATACTTTTTCAGGGGACTTTAGTCAGTTTCAAGTGTCTTTTAATTCTTCCTTTTATTTTTAAATTCCCTTTCACATTTATATGTATTGTGCTTGTATGTGTGTGTATGCGCATGTGTGCACCCATGCCTATGCCATTGCACATGCACAGAAGTCAGAAGAGAGTTAACAGGAGTTGATTCTCTCTTCCTGCCATGTGGAAGTCAGGGTTCAAACTCATGTCAAAATGTTTGGTGGCGAACACGTGTACCTGCTGAATCATTCCACAACCCTTTGTTTTGTTTTGGAGACAGTGTCTCCCTGTGTAGCACAGACTTACATAGAACTGTCACCAATCATTCTGTCTCTTGAGAGCGGATTTTACAAGTGTGTGTCACCAAGCTTGGCCTTCTGTCTCTTCAATGAAAATAACTTTGGTCCTTATTGACAGCTTTTGTTGCAATTTAATTCTTGGTCATGATTTTGTAAAGTTTATTATTGTCTACTTTCGGATTCATTTGTTGAGAATTTCATCTTGTTTTGCTTTTCTGGTTGTAATTTTTTACAGATTCATGTTCACATTAAAATCTCTCTTCTGTAATATTGCCTTTGAATAAATCAATTTTTGCAAGAGAAAATTTGTTATATTAGTATTCATAATTGTGAAAATCCATAGTGATACTCTGTTTGTCTCATCATTATTTAGAAATATGCTTCAGATTTAGAAACTACCTGCTTCAAAATTTTGGTCATTTACTGATTTTTTTTTTTCAATAAAGTGAAAGGAATTTCAATGATGTTGACACATGACTGTGGATTTGCTTAGTATAACTGAAAAACTTATTTTATGTTATATTTATTTTTAAATTAATTTATCTTAAATAGCTACAGTTTGAATGTCTTATGCAAGCACAGCTAGTGGCATTAATGGGTACTGTGTAGAGGGCTCATCTCTAAATACTTTCTAATTATACACTTGGAAATACTATTATGGATCTGAGGAAATTTTCCATGTGGACCTAAGAACCTAAGCCTTCTGTGCGAACAGAGGTGAGTATGTAAGTGATTTCCTGTGTTTACTATTTGGGTTAAGTATTTCCATAACCTCACAGATTAATATGCTTACTGAGGTATGATGCAGAAGGATCTAGGTCCTATTCTATTCGCGATTAAACTCCTGTCTTTCAAGCCTATGTTTTATTATTTATTCATTTATTTTTATTTACACAATACCTAATGAAATATTATTAGTGGGTGGCATGGTAATTTCATCATTATTAAATACTCTTCTTCTTCTCCAATAATGGTTATTGTGATCTTATGATAGTACACTATTGGTTCCTTTTTCATTTTGTTTACTTTTGTCTTTGTTTTTGCTTATGATGGGAGTTTCTTATTGATATGAGAAAGTTGAAATATATCCATATTAATTTAACTTGAATATCATTTATATTTAATATGTGTTAAATTACTACATTTATAATTTGCTTGCATATATAATTAATTCTAATTTTCATTTAATTTTGAACACTACTATCTCATGAACTCTAACTTTTTTGTTTGTTTGTCTTTTCACAATATTTTTATTGATCATGTGCCATTACATGAATTTGCTAATTTCTCTTAAATCTGTTAATTTAACTTTAAATATTCTTTAATTTATGCCTCACATTTTACAGTAGAATTCTTTACTCATTAAAATCCAATAAATTAGGAATTTTGCTCTTTTTCAAACAATCAAAAGTTCCAACAACCTTCTACTTTCACTGTTTATTCTATATTTTCTTTCTGAAATGCTCTGATGTAATTCCTGATGCTAACAAACTTTTAAATTTGATATTTTGCCATCACTATTGCACCCCTTTATGATCTATTTAACGACATCAATAATCCCTTCTAATCTTCCTTTTTGTATTTCCAAGACAGTCCACTCACAGGACGAAAAATTTTTCTTTAGAACTTCAAAAGTTTGTTTCCATTAGCTGTAGTAAAGTGGTGACTGTATTTTTGCTAGTTCCTGAAAAGTAAATTACTTTTTCCATCATAATAAAACATAGATATACTTCTTTGTTACTTCCAAATTATTCACCTTTAAGTTTCAGCATTCTTCTAATATGAGCCAATGAAAGTTATTTTAAAAGGACTATCCTGAATGGACAATTTGGAAAAAAAAATGCAGCTATTGTTTTAATACAATTAAAAAAATATTTTCCATATATTAAAAAGTTAAAATCTAACTATTATTGCTATATTAAATCATTTGCTTGATTTTTATATTTTTGTTATATACTGTCTGAACATACATTTCATAGAGCTACATTCCTGAAATGTGAAAGCCCATATCATTGTATATAATAAAAATATAAAAATATGCTCTCTATTATATATAGAGAGAGATACATAGATAAATATAGATATAGATGATTATATAATTTAAAACTTCAAGTCAATGTCTATATTGGTAATAGATATAACTATATGACACAAGGAAAATGAACATTAATGAATATAGAATGGTTTACAGAATTTCACAGCTTTAAATCTTAATTGTATTAATATGTAAGTGAAATTGATTGAAAATGTATAGTGAATATATGTGGAACACATAAAATAAGGTTCCATTTATAAAAATAAAGTATAATAGATAGAAATTTAAATAGATTTTTTTGTAGGAGTCATGTAGGTCCTTGTGCTCACACATAAGCCCTAGAAGAACCAGGAATGTTAATCTCTTCAACGTGATAACCTGTTTTCTGAGAAAGCTGGGATCAGAGGTGGGTAATAGCATGGTGACGTTCTCAGTGTCTGTGTGGCCTATAGAACCTATTTTTATTGAAAGATATAACTTGCACTTTACAAAGAGTTTAGATATAGTCATGTCTCTTTTTTCAGTTGAAAATAGATTCTTCCTCTTATATAATACATCCTAACCACAATTTCCCTTCCCTCCACTCCTCTTAGCTCTGCCCCCAACCTCCTCTCTCCCACAGATCCACTACCCCTCCATTTTCTCTTCAGAAAAGAACAGGCATCCAAGAGACAACAGCCAAGCAGGACAAAACAATATACAATAAAAGGCAAAAGCTCTCATATCGAGGTTGGACAAGACAACCCAGGGGGAAAATGTCTTCAGTTGTGATGTGCACATGAGGTTGACTTCATTTTTATCAGAAAGCATTTTTTTCAGAGTTGTGCTTGTAATTGAAGATGCCTAAGACTAGTCAAGCTCAAACTCTAGAAGTTTGAACCAACATTGGCTATTGAGTCATGTTGAGCCATGTTGAGCTGAATTTCCTTCTTGTTCCCCTCAGACCATTAACATGCTGGCTGTGGTGATTGCAGAGACTTCACAATTAATTACTCAATGAATGACAATGACATCCTTAGGCATGTGTCATTGCACATTCTCATGTATGTGTAAACAGCCTAGAGAAAATATGCAAAATGTAGCAGCTTCACTGTCTTCAGCTAAGTAATATTGTGGGATGATAGATTGACAAGATTCATCATTGACTGGAATGTCTTCATTGCTGTTGGTTTGTTTTGTTTGTTGCTTTGCTGGAAATCCTCCCACATACTGGGCAAGTGCTATGCCACTAAGACACCACCTCGGCCAAAAAAGGTTTTTATGTGGTCAATGACTATAACAGGTTACTATAAAATTTATTTTTGTGGACTTTAGAAAATAAATACTTAGATTTGTTTGATCTCAGTCTTCCAGAGGTTTCATGGCCATAAACACATCTGAAGTAACAGATAAGAGACTCCCCTCTGCTTGTTATTGATGTCTATTCCATGGGTGAGTGTAATGTCAACTAACATTTTCAAGCACAAAATAGATGTTTCTTTAAAATTTTAAAGACTTCTCAGAACTATTGAGACATTCATACTAAAGAATAGCATCTCATTTTAAACACTAATGGCAATAACTAAATAAAAGCAGTATAGTGAATCACTATACATATGACAAAATACTATTCTGTACCCGTGAAGCATACAGTCATTGAAAATTATCACATATCAAAATTATCATAAAAACCTGAATCATCATTTATAAAATAAAAAGAAAAATGTATATACCTATTCTAATCATTAGGCTCCATAAATATTTTAACTCTCCAGATCCTGAAAGAAAGACCCAGATCAACTCCTCCCTGAATAGAACCCAGAAAGGTACACCTCTCTTGTCAAAGTTCTGATGCTTGTACACATTATATTCTGTGTCCCACTAAAGCTATGCAACAGTGATAGTAGATTTCTAGGAAAAAATAATCTAGAAACGTGAACATTACATGTTCATCAGTAAATACTAAGGATGATAACTTCTTTGTCTCACAATAAGAAATATTCAAATAAAATGACCATAAATTTTTAATAATTGGCTTAATCTTCCTACTGGTGGACTATGATAATATAGACACAAACTCACTATTCTAGAATAGAGCTTATGTTCAGTGACTCTGAAAAATATGAAGGATAAAGACTTGTTTGTTTAGTTTAGATAGACAAATAAACACAGAGCCAAAGGGCAGACTCTTTTCTTTTGTGCTTGACTGTACATTTTGTTTATGTTTATCAGACTGTAGGCTATGTAGATACATATTTTACATGGATGTTCAAACCTAGGAAAACATTAATTTTCACTATTAAATTCATCTTTCTTCAGTACACTCTTGTGGTCATTGTCCAAAGGAGTGGATATCCTATTCACACAATTGCTATTTCATTGATGTGGAGAAAAAAATTGGAATGACAGTTTAGTGTCCTGCACTTCCAAAAACTCTACTTTGCTTTACATAGACAGTGAAGAGGAGCAGGTAAGAAAGAGCTGCTGTGTGTCAATCATTGCTTAAGTTTCTTCCTGTCAATGGGATGTGTGTAGACCTCATTCATATTCCTACACGTTTCACGTATTTACAACTCAGTATAATATTTCATTATTTTATATTACAATGTTTTATTTATATTTGTGTACTGATGGTGAATATCAATTTCCAGATTTATTTTTTTGTTTTATAAAAGCCATTCTTTTACAAGTGCATTTAGTCTGAAATTAACTTTGCCATTTAATTTTATCATACACAAAAAAAATCTATACATGTATGATAGTTAATGATGATCAGAAAGTGACTAGGTAGAGGTAATTATAGTCTGATAATTAAGTAGTCATTTCCATTTCCTTCATGTCCCTTCCCTCTGCATATTCTCATCAGGTCTTCTCGCATAAAACTCTTTTTCTGACTTTTGCTATAGTTAGCCACACATGCCTTTGAATTTTATAAGACAAGGACCTGAACATATGTATACACTGTTACATAGACATCCTGTATGTAACTCAGTGTTTCTCATATCATGGGTTGCAATTCCTTTGAGAGTGGAATGACTCTCCCTCAATAGGGGTCACCTAGGATCATAGGAAATATCAGATATTTACATTATGATTCATAATAGTAACATTATAGTTATAAAGTCAACACAGAAATAATTTTATGGTCTTCAGTCACCAGAACATGAGGGACTATATTAAAGTTTTGCAGCATGTGGAAGGTTGAGAACCACCACTATGACTCTTTCATGGTCTTAGAGCAAATCATTGATCCATTTTACTGCACTGATCTGCAGTGTGCTAATTTTCACTGACCTGTTATGTAAGCATAACATTCTAAAACCCACTCTATCTGGTGTTCCTGGAGGGAAGGAGTGAGTGTCACACCTTCAAAGACAGAGGCATGTACATGCCATCTGTACTCATGGGATCTCCTACACCAGCTCCCACTCTGGTATCCTTCCACAAGTAGGAGAAGCACTTTGTATGGACAGTCACCCCATTAGGTGCTTTCAGTCTTCCTGAGTACTGCTAACCAGTGTCTCTCTTACACATGGAGGAGGGAGCTCAGATAATCCACCTGTTGCTGCTTGGGTTCTGGGAGAGAACATGTAAGGTCATTTCCTTCTATGGACAAAGGAGACAAGATGTCCTGCCATTCTGGAGTCCCTCATCTTCAGGTGTCATGCCCTTTCAGCTTTTTGTTTCAGGTCTTCAGAATTTTTGCTTGTGTTTTAAAACTGCTGTTCAAGTTTGCCCTTGTATGTATAACAGTAGCCAAGAGAAGCTTTAATGCTACCTTCAGTAATCCACCCCTATGGTGATAGACAAGAGTGGAGGATCAGCTAATTAATGTTAGTATGGTACCCCCAAATCAGAATTCTGTCCACTGCATCACTCATTTCTTCAATAGAAAACCATAACCTTCCTACTAATGCTGAATGAGGAGAAACAGTAGAAGAATTGATTTGAACATAGCACCCAGTGAACTTCGTGGAAAGTTTCTGGAAATTTGATTAAATCTCTGTTATGTTTGTGTTGTTACAATAAGTGTCTGTTAAGTTACATAAATCAATTGCCAAATTCCCCACTAATGAAAGAATACAGCTTCTAACTATAAACATTTAAAAGTTAAATAAAATTTTTAGATCAAAATTAAACACATATGTGAGTGCTTTGGCAGTATAAGAAGTGTTCTCAATAATGGATTTTTCAGAAACAATTATTGAAGTATAATAAGCACACAAAAGTTCAAATATTGCTTTTGTATCTGAATCTTTTTGCTCAAGATACTCTTTATAATACTAAATTTTGTAACAGATTACATATATCCTAGGAAAGTTTTGCAGCACTGTTGCATTTCAAATTTGCCATTCAATGTGCTGTCATAGGACTTTGTAGAATTGCTTTGATGGAAGCTGCAGATTACACATTGAGTTTCCTACTACAATTAGGTTACTCATTTATTCCCTACATGTAAGTCAAATTGCTAAATTTATTAATAAAAAGCCTGGAGCCAGATATTGGGGTGAAACCTGAGAGATCAGAAGAAAAGTACAAGCCACAGCCAGCCTCACCTCACAGACACCTCAGCATCCAATGGAACCCACTTCCTATATACCAACCCCTATATGCCTTTCTAGTCTGCCTTCTCATTTTCTCTCGCTGCCCAGTTACATCACTTCCTCTTCCTGCCCAGCTCTGTCACTTCCTATCTGTCTGTACAGACCTCCAGACCTTTATGGTTAACTAGTATTGGAATTTAAGGCACCATGTGCCACCATGCCTGGCTCTATTCCCGGTGTGGCCTTGAACTCACAGAGATCTGGATGACTCTCTGCCTCCCAAATGCTAGGATTAAAGGTGTGTGCTACCACTGCCTGAACTCTGTGTTTACTATAGTGGCTGGCTTTTTCCTCTGATCCTCAGATAAACTTTGTTAGAGCACAAATAAAATACTACTACAACTACATTTCCATATATGTGTACATAGCCTTCTTCTTCCCTTCTCAGCACCTCCCCTCCCATTCACTCCTCCTGTTTCTGTTCAGAAAGGCAGGTCTTCCTGGGATATCAACCAAACATGGTATATCAAGTTGATATAACAATAGCCACCTTCCCTCATATTAAGGATGAATGAGGCAACTAGTATGAGAAAAGGGGTCCCAAAAGTAGGCAAAAGTGTCAAAGTCCCACAAGAAGACCAAGCTACACACCTGTAACATATATGCAAATGACCTAGGTCAGTCCCATGCAGGTTTCCTGATTGTTGGTTCGGTTTCAGTGATCCCTTGATTCCAGGTTATTTGATTCTATGGTTTTACTTGTGGCATCCTTTGCTTAATCCTGACTTAATAATATGCTGATTGGCCAGTAGCCAGATAGTCAGTATAGACAAGAGATGAGGAGAATTCACTGAAGAGGAAAGGCTGAATCAGGAGTCACCAGCCAGACACAGAAGAAGCAAGATGACAAGGCAGAACTGAGGAAAGATACCAAGCCACAATCCTAAACATAGATAAGAATTATGGATTAATTTAAGTGTAAGAGCTAGTCAGTAATGAGCCTGATCTAATGGCCAAGCAGTTGTAATTAATATAAGGCTCTGTGTGTTGACTTGGGGGACACCAATGGGAGAGATTTGTCCCAACAGCTGGCCGGCAGTGACACCAGAAAACTTCCAGCTACATTTGGCGCTCACCACTGGGCACTGAGCCATATAGATCTAAGAAAGCATAATGATTCTGAATGCACAGAAATAGAGCCACACTGGGCTTCCTAGTCTCACAGTCTCATGCCAGTAGCAGAGCAAACTTGTCTCGTGATAGCTGCCTGTGAGATGGAGCTGGCTGCCAACCATCAAAAGCTAAGTGGCATGGCTGCAGATTCCTGCTGCAGTACAGAGGCATTTCCAAACTGCACAATGCTCACAGAGTCAGCAATGAGCTGGCTGTAAACGTAGTTCTGCCATATTGGAAAGCTGAAGTGGGTGGAGTCAGCAGCCAAAGCTGTGAATATGTTTTGCTCTGATTGGTTGATAAATAAAGCTGTGTGGCCTATGACAAGGTAGCTTAGAGGCAGTTAGGAAATCCAAGCAGATAGACAGGAAGGGAAAGGAGAAGCAAGGCAGACGCAGCTAGCCACCACCAGGAGAAGCAAGATATAAAGTTATTGGAAAGCCACAAGCCACAAGGCAAACTATAGATTTATATAAATGGGTTAATTTAAGATATAAGAGCTAGCTAGCAAGAAGCCTGCCATGGTCATAGTTTTAAAATAATATAAGCCTGTGTGTGTTTATTTAAGACCAAATGGCTATGAGATGTGGGTGGGAGAGATTCCAGAAAACTAGAGAAAATTTTTGGCTGCAGTCCTTGACCCTTCTGGCTCCTACAATCCCTTCTTCCCTTCTTCAGAATGATTCACTAAGTTCTGACTAATGTTTGGCATGATATAGGCTCTCTGATGGTGATTATGCCAGGCTCCTGTCTATGAGTATAGTAGAATGTTATTAAGAATCATTTCATTGACTTTTTTTTTTGCCAGTTATGTTTGGTTCTACTTTAGTTATCCTGGGTTTTTATGTTGTTGCTGTTTCAAATGAAGTTCTTTTCAGTATAGTTCTTTCAAGGTCTGGAATAAATTGTGTTGGAATGTTGATGGGGATTGCATTGAATCTGTAGATTGCTTTGGTAAGATGGTCATTTTTTACTGTTAATCTTACTGATAAAAGAGGATGGGAGAACTTTCCATCTTCTGAAATCTTCTTCAAAGACTTGAAATTCTTGTCATACAGGTCTTTCAATTGCTTGGTTAGAGTTCCCCAAGGTATTTTATATTATTTAAAACTTTTGTGATGGGTGTTGTTTCCTTGATTTCTTTCGCATTCCATCTGCCATTTGTATGTAGGAGGGCTACTGATTTTCTATAGTTAATCTTGTATCCAGCAACTTCACTGAAGGTGTTTATTAGTTGTAGGAGTTCCCTTGTAGAACTTTTGGGGTCACTTACGTATATGATCATATCATCTGCAAATAGATAAAGTTTGACTTCTTCCTTTCCAAATTGTATCCCTTTGGTCTCCTCTTATTGTCTAACTACTTTAGCTAGAATTTCAAGTACTCTATTGAGCAGATATGGAGAGAGGGGACAGCCTTGTCTTTTTCCTGATTTTAACAGAGTTTCTTTGAGTTTCTAATTCATTGTTGGATACTAGTTTGCTGAAAACTGCCTTTATTATACTCTGTCCTGTGTATCCCTGATATCTCTAGACTTTTGGCATGAAGAAGTGTTGATTTTGTCAAAGATTTGTTTAAATCTAATGAGATGATCATGTGGATTTTTTTTTCATTTCAGTTTGTTTATAGGGTTGACAGATCTTTGTGTGTTGAACATTCCTCCATCTCTGGGAAGAAGCCTACTTGATCCTGGTGGATGATCTTTTCATATGTTCTTGAATTCAGTTTGCAAGTATTTTATTGAATACATTATTGCTTCCATGTTCATGAGGGAAACTGGCTTGTAATTTTCTTTCTTGAGTCTTTAGTGGTTTGGGTATCAGGTTGACTGTGGCCACATGAAATGAATTTGGTTATGTTCCTGAAATGATTTCTTAATACAGTTTCAATATCTTAGGTCTATAAAACATATAATGAAAAAATTTTAAATACAGAAGTAAAATGTTTATACCCTCTTTATACTTTTTAAGGGGCCTTTAATCAGATTCATGTCTCTTCTGTTTCTTCTTTTGTTTATAAATTCTCTTTCACATTTATTTACATCCTGTGTGTGTGTGCCTGTGTGTGTATGCACACACATGCTCACTCACATGTACATGCCATTTCACATGTACAGAAGTCAGAGGAGGGTGAGTATAGAGGAGTTGGTTCTGTCTTTCTACCATGTCGAAGTCAGGGATCAAACTCAGGTCAAAATGTTTGGTAGCAATACATTCACCTGCCTAACCATCCCACAACCCTTTGTTTTGTTTTGGAGACAGTGTCTCCCTATGTAGCACAGACTTACATAGAACTGTCACCAATCATTCTGTCTCTTGAGAGCAGATTTTACAGGTGTGTATCACAAAGCTTGGCCTTCTGTCTCTTCAATGAAAATAACTTTGGTCCTTATTGACAGTTTTTGTTGCAATTTTGTTCTTGGTCATAATTTTATACAGTAAATTATTGTCTACTTTCTGTTTCATTTGTTAAGAATTTCATCTTGTTTTGCTTATATGAGTGTGTTTTTTTATGGATTTGTGTTCATATTAAAATCTCTCTTCTTCAAAGGCATTTGACAAAATCCAACACCCCTTCATGATAAAGGTCTTGGAGTGATCAGGAATACAGGCAACATACCTAAACATAAGGAAGGCAATCTACAGCAAGCCAAAGCCAACATCAAATTAAATGGAGAGAAACTCAAAGCAATACCACTAAAACCGGGAACAAGGCAAGGCTGTCCCATCTCCCCCTACTTATTCAATATAGTACTTGAAGTTCCAGCCAGAGCTATAACACAACATAAAGAGATTAAGGGGATACAAACTGGAAAGGAAGAAGTCAAGCTCTCCCTATTTGCAGATGACATGTTAGTTAGTATACATGAGTGACCCCAAATATTCAACCAAGGAACTGATACAGCTAATAAAAAGCTTCAGCAACATTGCAGGATACAAGATCAACTCAAAAAAATCAGTAGCCCTTCTATATACAGTAGACAAACAGGCTGAGAAGGAAATCAGAGATACATCACCCTTTACAATAGCCACAAATGATATAAAATACCTTGGGGTTACTCTAACTAAGCATGTGAAAGACCTATATGACAAGAACTTTAAGTCCCTAAAAAAAGAAATTGAAGAAGATGTCAGAAAATGGAAAGGTCTCCCATGCTCATGGATAGGCAGGATTAACATAGTAAAAATGGCGATCTTACCAAAAGCAATCTACAGATTCAACGCAATTCCCATCAAATTACCAACACAATTCTTCACAGATCTGGAAAGAATAATACTCAACTTCATATGGAAAAAAAAAAAAAACAGGATAGCCAAAAGAATCCTGTACAATAAAACAACCTCTGGAGGCATCACAATCCCCGACCTCAAGCTCTACTCTAGAGCTACTGTAATAAAAACAGCTTGGTAGTGGCATACCTGGATGTCAATGTGTAGAAGGCTGCAAATAGATCCATATCTGTCACCGTGCACAAAACTTAAGTCCAAGTGTATCAAAGACCTCAACATAAATCCAGCTACTCTGAACCTCAGAGTAGAGAAAGTAGGAAGTACTCTTGAACGCATTGGCACCGGAGATCACTTTCTAAATATAACACCAGTAGCACAGACACTGAGAGAAACTATCAATCAATGGGACCTGTTGAAACTGAGAAGCTTTTGTAGAGCAAAGGACACGGTCAACAAGACAAAGCGACAGCCTACAGAATGGGAAAAGGTCTTCACCAACCGCACATCTGACAGAAGGCTGATATCCAGAATATATAAAGAATTCAAGAAATTAGACATCAAAATGTCCAACAGTTCAATTAAGAAATGGGCTATAGAACTAAACAGAGGAAGTTCAAATGGCTGAAAGACATGTAAGGAATTATTCAACATCCCTAATTATCCGGGAAATGCAAATCAAAATGACTCTGAGATACCACCTTACACCTGTCAGAATGGCTAAGATCAAAAACACAGAAGACAGCTTATGCTGGAGAGGATGTAGAGCAAGGGGAACTCTCCTCCACTGCTGGTGGGAATACAAGCTTGTACAGCCATTTTTGAAATCAATATGGTGCTTCCTTAGAAAATTGGGAATCCATCTCCCCCAAGACCCAACTATACCACTCTTGGGCATATACCCAAGGAATGCTCAATCATACCACAAGGACATTTGCTCAGCTATGTTCATATCAGCATTTATTGTAATAGCCAGAATCTGGAAACAACCAAGATGCCCTTCAACTGAAGAATGGATAAAGAAAATATGGTACATATAAACAATGAAGTACTACTCAGCAGAGAAAAACAATGACATCATGAGGTTTGCAGGCAAATGGATGGATCTGGAAAAAATCATCCTGAGTGAGGTAACCCAGACTCAGAAGGACAAACATGGTATGTACTCACTCATAAGTGGATACTAGATGTAAAACAATGATGACCAGACTGCTACACAACTCCAGGGAGGCTTCCTAGAAAACGGGACCTTAGGAAAGACCCAAGGATCACCCAATGACAGAGAAATGGATGAGATCTACATGAACAACCTGGATGACAGTGGGAGTAATGAAGGGCAAGATTTGAGGGAAAGAAAGCTTAGGGGATCAGGAGATCCCAGTTGGATCAAGAACAGAAAGGGAGAATGAGGAATAACAGACCATGATAAATGAAGACCACATGAGACCAGGAATAGGCAGAGTGCTCGAGAGGTCCCCAGAAATCCACAATGATATATCCTCTGTAGTCTGCTGGCAATGGTCAAGAGAAAGGCTGATCTGACCTAGTCTGGTGATCAGATGGCCAAATACCCTAACAGTCGTCTTGGAACTCTCATCTAATAACTGATGGAAGTGGACGCAGAGATCCTTAGCCAGGCCCCAGGTGGAGCTCCAGGTGTCCAACTGTTGAGAAAGAGGAGGGACTGCAAGAGTGTGAATTGTTGAATCCAAGATTGCAAAAAGCACAGGGACAAATAGACAAACAAATGGAAGCACATGAATTATGAACCAAAGGCTGTAGAGCCCCCAGCTAGAGCAGGCCCTCTGGATAAGTGAGACCATTGAATAGCTTGATCTGTTTGGGAGGCATCCAGTCTGTGGGACCAGGATCTGTCCTTAGTGCATGAGCTGGCTTTTTGAAACCTTGGGTTTACACAGGGACACTTTGCTCAGTCTGGAAGGAGGTGACAGGACCTGCCTGTACTTAATCTACCAGGTTTAAATGTATCCCCAGGGGTGCCTTGATCCTGGAGGACATGTGAATGGAGGGGAGGGGCTGGGGGGAAGGTGGGGGTAGGTGCGGGAGCGGGGAGGACAGGGGAACCCATGGCTGATGTATAAAATTTAAAACACATAATAATAAAGAAAAAATTATTTATTAAAAAATATCTCTTCTGTAATAATGCCTTTGAATAATCCAGTTTTTTGTAAGAGAAAATTTGCTATAATTTTTATAATTTATAATCGTGAAAAGCCATTATAATAATCTATTTATCCCATCATTATTTAGAAATATGCTTCATATTTAAAAACTACCTGCTTAAAAATTTTGATCATTTACTGATTTTTCTCAATAAAGTGAAAGGAATTTTCAATGATGCTGTCACATGACTGTCGATATGGCTAGTATGACTGAAGAACTTATTATATTTATTTTTAAATTAATTTTAACATATATAGCTTTGAATGTCTTATCAAGCACGGCTAGTGCCTACAATGGCTACTGTGTAGAGAGCTCAGCTTTAAAAACTTTCTAATTATACACTTTGAAATATTAGTACAGCCCTGAGGAAATTTCCCATGTGGATCTAAGAACCTAAGCCTCCTGGGCTCACAGAGGTGAGTATGTGAGTAAATTTCTGTGTTTACTATCCAGGTTAAGTATTTCCATAACTGTGCTGATTAAGATGCTTACTGAGGTATGGTGCAGAAGGATCTAGGTCCTATTCTATTCTGCTTTAAACTTCTGTTTTCCAACTCTATGTTTTATTATTTTCATGTACACAGTAGGTAATGGAATATTATTAATGGTTGGTACGGATATTTTGTTTTTATTAAATACTCTTTAATCTCCAGTAATGGTTATTGTCATCTTATGATAGTACACTATGGGTTCATTTTTCATTTCTTACTGTCATCTTCTCTTTTGCTTATGATGAGAGTTTTTTATTAGTATAAGAAAGTTGAAATATAAACCCATACTAATTCACCTTGAATACCATTTACCTTATATAATGTGTTATTAGATTACTATGATATTTACCATTTGCTTTCTTATATAATTAATTCTAATTTTCATTTAACTTTGGACACTCCCATCTCATGAATTCTACTTTATCTGTTTCTTTGTCTTTTCACAATATTTTCATTGACCATGTGCCAGTACATGAATTTGCTAATTTTGCTTAAATTTGTTAATTTAATTTTAAATATTCTTTTAATTTGTCTCACATTTTACAATAGAATTCTTTACTTATTAAAATCCAATAAATTAGAAATTTTTGCTCTTTTTCAAACAATCAAAAGTTCCAACAACTTTCTACTTTTTCTGTTTATTCTATAATTTCTTTCTGAAATACTATGGTATAATTCCTGATGCTAACAAACTTTTAAATTCAGTATTTTGCAATCCTTATTGCACCCCTTTACTATTTAATTAAGGAAACACAAAAGTCCCTTCCACTCTTCCTTTTTGTATTTCCAAGACTGACACTCACAGGAAGAAGCATTTATCTTTAGAAGAACTTCAAATATCTCCATTAGTTGTAGTCAAGTGGTGACTGTATTTTTGCTAGTTCCTGAAAAAATGAATTACTTTCTCCATCATAGTAAAACATACATCTTTGTTACTTCCAAATTAATCGTCTTTAAGTGTCAGCATTCCTCTAATAAGAGCCAAAGGAAAGTTATTTTAACAGGACTACCCCAAGAGATGGATAATTTCAAAAAATGCAACTATCAATTTAATACAATTTAAAAAATAATTTTCCATATATTCAAAAAGATAAATTCTAACTATTCTTATTATACTAAATCATTTGCTCAGTTTTTATATTTTTGTTATGTCATTGTCTGAACATAGATTTCATAGAGCTATATGCCAGAAAAGTGAAAGCCCATATCATTGTATATAATAAAAAATATATTATATAATTTAAAACTTCAAATCAATGTCTACACTGGTAATAGATATAACTATATCAAACAAGGAAATGGATCATTAATAAAAATGGCAAGGTTTACATTATTTGATAGCTTTAAATCTTAAGTGTACTAATATGTAAGAGAAATTAATTAAACATCTATGGAGTACATATATGAAACACTTAAAAATAAGATTCCATTTATAAAAATAAAGTATAATTAATAGAAATTTAGAGAGATTCATTGTAGGAGGCATGTATATCCTTGTGCTCACAGAAAAGAACTAGGAGAACCAGTAATGTTAATCTCACAAAGTGTTCTCTTCAACTTGATAAACTGTTTTCCACCCAGAAGGCTGGGATCAAAGGTGGGTAATAACCTGGTGACTTTCTCAGTGTCTGTGTAGCCAAAGCCACATGGATGCTCCTCCAGATTTTTATCTTGAGCCTGTTTTCTTATTTAATGTATAGAACCTACTTTTATTGAAAGATGTCACTTGTACTTAACAAAGAGTTTAGATGTAGTCATGTCTCTCTTTTTTTTCCATTTTTTTATTACTATATTTGTGTTTTAATGTTACACATCAGCCATGGGTTCCCCTGTCCTCTCCCCTCCCATCCCCCCCCCCTCCTTTCCCCCATCCCCTGCCCTCTATTCCCATCTCTTCCAGGGCCAAGACTCCTCTGGGGATTCATTTAAACATGGTGGACTCAGTACAGGCAGGTCCAGTCCCCTCCTTCCAGGCTGAGCAAAGTGTCCCTGTGTAAGCCCAAGGTTCCAAACAGCCAGCTCACGCACTAAGGACAGGACCCAGGCCCACATCCTGGATGCCTCCCAAACAGTTCAAGCTATGCAATTGTCTCACTTATCCAGAGGGCCCGATCCAGCTGGGGGCTCCACAGCCTTGGGTTCATAATTCATGTGCTTCCATTCATTTGGCTATTTGTCCCTGTGCTTTTTCCAATCGTGGGCTCAGAAATTCAAGCTCCTACAGTCCATCATGAGATCTACATGAACAACCTGGACAACAGTGGGAGTAATGAAGGGCAAGGTTTGAGGGAAAGAAAGCTTAGGGAAGCAGGAGATCCCAGCTGGATCAAGAACAGAAAAGAAGAACAAGGAATAACAGACCATGATAAATTAAGGCCACATGAAACCAAGAATAGGCAGAGTGCTGGAGAGGCCCCCAGAAATCCACAATGATACATCCTCTGTAGACTGCTGGCAATGGTCGAGAGAAAGCCTGATCTGACCTAGTCTGGTGACCAGATGGCCAAACACCCTAACAGTCATGCTGGAACTCTCATCTACTAACTGATGGAAGTGGATGCAGAAATCCCCAGCCAGGCCCCAGGTGGAGCTACAGGTGTCCAATTGTCTTTTTTTTTTAATGAAAATGGATTCTTCCCTTATATAATACATCCTAACCACAGTTTCCCTTCCCTGCACTCCTCTTAGCTCTGCCCCCAACTTCCTCTATCCACAGCTCCACTATCAGTCAATTTTCTCTTCAGAAAAGAGCAGGCATCTAAGAGACAATAGCTAAACAGGACAAAAAATTGCAATAAATTCAGAAGCTCTCATATCAAGGTTGGACAAGACAACCCAGTAGGAGGATGTCTTAAGATTTTTTGTACACAGGGGACTGAGTTAATTATCATCAGGAAGTATTTTTTTTTTCAGAGTTGTGCTGTAATTGAAGATGCCTAAAGCTACTCAAGCTCAAACTCTGTAAGTTTGAAGCAACATTGGCTACTGAGTCATGTTGAGCCATGTTGAGCTGAATTCCCTTCTTGTTTCCCTCACACCATTAACCTGCTGGCTGTGGTGGTTGCAGAGAACTTCACAATTAGCTACTCAATGAATGATAATGACATTCTTAGGAATGTGTCATTGCACGTTCTGATGTTTGTGTAAACAAGCCATAGAAAATAGACTGTAGCAGCTGCAGTGTCTTCAGCTAAGTAATATTGTGGGATGATAATTATACATGATTCAACATTGACCGGAATATCTTCATTGCTGTTGTTTTGTTTTGTTTGTTGTTCTGCTGGGAAGACTCCCACATACTGGGCAAGTGTTAGACACTTGTATTCAGATGGGAGGGGGGATATGGAGGAATTGGAAGGTGTAGAGGGTGGGGAAGCTGTAATCAGAATAAATTATGTGAAAAAGTGGTTTTCCTATAAAGAGAACAACCTTCTAAGAATCTCTTGTAAGAGGAAGCATGGTGATTAATTCTCTCACCTTTCTAGAACACATAGCAGTTCTTGTGAGATACTCAGAAAATGACACACTACACAGCCCACTTAGTTGACCACTATGTCCTTTCAACAAGAACCCAAAGTGACCTACATTGTAAAGGTGTGATGAGAAAAACTGATTTCAAAATCAGCCGAGTATGAGAATTTCCTGTTCAACCTTCAGTGACACATTGGTGAGAAATCTCCTTTTCCACTCTTGACTCACTCTGAGCCTCACAGTGCAGTCTGTTCAGTTCGCTGTCACTGTTGTCCTTGGTTTCTGTGACTGACTTTCACCTGTTGGTGCTCAGCTCCCACAGGCTCCTGTGAACTCCACACTTCACTGCAGGAGGCCTGGCTTTCTGGCAACAGAGGGAGCTTCTCACTGCTCCCTTGTCTCCACCAGCCCTGTCATTGAAGGGACACCACAAATGCTACATGTGGAACAACTGAGGCACAGTTCTGCTGCAGGGAATCAAACTGGAATGTGGATGCTCTAAACAACTCGGATAAATCCAAGCGCATGGGACACACTGGAAGGTTGTCTCAAAGTTCTGTCCTTGTTGTCTGTGGAGAGTCAGTCACCCACTCATGTTTGTGTCTTATTTATCAATATAATTAAACCTACAGTTTGTGTTTTATTTTCAATATAATTAAACCTACAGCCTCCAGAGACCTGATGGTGAAAGTGTGGATTTTAAGTGTTGCAATCTGTGCTCTGTGGATCCTTGGATAACAAAGTATTGATTTATCCCAGAGGGCACAGATTGAGAGCTTCACATGCCAATCTGGGTATTAACTACCTTACATGCTCTATATTATATATACTTGAACTTAGATTTTAGAAGAATAAGCAGAGTTATTAGATTCTAAATGCTAATAACTTTTTAACAGTCACATGTTATAAGGCTCAAAGCCAGAATTAATTCTAGATTTATTTTTTAACTATAACACATGAACTCAAAGCCCAAGATAAATTTAGGTATTTCACCTGTACAAAAGCTCCAGTTCTCTGGCTCCTCCTTTCGTTGACTGCATCAGATTGTGTAGCTTCTTAAGTAGAATCACTATAGCACATGTCATTGGGCTGTAGTGTGAGTCATGAGTCATCTGCTCAGAACTGAACATGCCTCAGGACCCAGGGAAGCAGCAGAGGAAACCCAGGGGCACTTGCAGCTCCATTTCAGTAACCCAGCAGGAAATCATCTGATGGAGTTCAGCCTTCAAAATGCTTCCCAGAAGCATGTCAAGATCAGCAGGCACTGCCACTGCAAAAGTAAGGCATTGGATGGACCTTTCAGTGTGTAACTGCTCTGGGGTGCCGGCTGGCATGCAGTCAGGAGTGGGCTCCTTACTGGAAGGAAAGGAAGCGCTAACTTGGCTCATGGTGTTATAATTTAAGATGTGAACACAGTTTCCATTCAGAACATTGTTGCAAGAATGTATGATCATTGTGTTTAATGAAATTGCAATGATATTTCCTACAGACCAATTACAGCATAGAGGAGGTCCTGAGGGCTGTGTTTCTTCTGTCTCTGAGCTCTCTTCTGTATAAACACTGTGAACATCTGTGTCCACTTTCTCTCTCTTCACTTCCATTTATCTCTGCAGATTTTTTTATCACCTCCAGAGAAGCTCATCTCTGGGATCCTGGCCATCACCTGGTTTGCCTTATTGGTCGCCTTGATGATGACAACCAGAGTTGTCCCTCCATGTAAGCATGCTCTTGAGACATTATAAGGGAGCTTTCCTCTTTAAAAACAAAGCATCTTTCAATGCTCCTTCATAGTAAGGAAAAGTACTTTTTACTTTCAAGTACATATGTGGATTAAATGTGGAATGATTGTTCTAATTTTGTCCAAGTTATAATAACAGGGTATCAAAATATGTTTGCTTTTATTATACTGATTATGGCTTTATGTTTCAACAATACACTTTAGAATACTTTACTGAGAAAAACAAATTAAGTTTTGAAAGTGCCCCCATCCAGTGGGTTGTACTGTGAAGATGCTGAACTTTAGAATTTCATTGAACTAATTTTCTCCAAAGTGTTCACCATATTTTCATATTATAGCAATTGAAATTGTACTCTGTATTATTGTAGCATGAATCTTAAATGTACTTACTAATAAAATCAAACCTGAGGTCAGTTATTGGGGTGTGTGCTGGAAGATCAGAGAAGCAGAACAAGCCACAGCTATCTCACCTTGACAGTTCCTCTTTTTCTTTTTACAGTAGATTTAGTGATCTACCCATTTATCCTATTATTCTTTATCTTTATTCTCAGAGTAGATTCATATCTACCTCATATCTATATTCTGTTTTTTCTTAATTTTTTTCAAACACAAATTCTGTTGCTAATCTCCTTGTTCAGCTTTTTTCCTGACCATTAACAATCAACAACTTGTAACCAACCATTATAAACAATGACAATTATTCATAAGCCATTGAATGACCCAAAAACACCCACCCCACCTCTTGGGAATATGGGCATAGTTTTCTTAAAATTACTTCCTGCTTCCTTGGGGTGAATCCTGAAAAGAAAATTCTTTAGGGAATCCTGAAAAGAAAATTTTGGGGTTGTCAAGTCCTGTATCATTTGTCCAGTCTCTGCATAATGGAAAATGCAGGGCTGTCTCAAGTCCTTGCTCAAGTAGTCTGTCAGGCTGGATCATCTTAGCTAGCCATCTCAAAATTGTCCTGAGCAGTTTGTAGTCCAAAGTCGATCTTCCCATGGTGTTAATTAGCTTAATGGCTTTACCATAGTCCATGTGGAATCATCTCTTTGTGGGGGTCCCATTATCCTTTTGAAGATTTCAAAGTTGCTGTTAGGCATAACCATGGTTCCCTGAAGACTTGTGTGTGTGTGTGTGTGTGTGTGTGTGTGTGTGTGTGTGTGTGTGTGCCTCCTCTGTGGTTTGGAGCAATCACAGTCTGATAAATTGATAAATGTCTGTCTCTTGGAACCATGAATGTTCTTCCCTAGAAGAGAATATCTTCACAGCAATTTCTCACCACCATTTGTCTTGCCAATCTTTTCCAAACTGATCTTTGCCAAAGTTCTCTTGTAACACGATGATCCTGGCAATTTTTCTCTGAACAAGCAGCAGTAAACCCTTTGTTCCAGGTAGCAGCATCATTGCAGTCACCAACACAATGAGAAGCCAGCAACTCAGAGCAGCAGCCTCTGCATCCATGGTTCCACCACCTTTTGTGGCTCGGCCCTGGCCGAAGCTTCTCCTAGGTTGGCCTCAAACTCAGGAACCTCCTGCCTCTGCCTCCATTAGCAAATCCAACCAGTGTGCCACCACAACTGGCTGAAGGTAGCTCAGGTCTGAGCAAGGGCCCACAAGGCCACAGGCAAGCAGCTTTTTTGCAAATTCATTCCACAAACATTGGGTGCCAGATGTAGCATGACTCTTAAAGGTACTTACTAATAAAATCAAACCTGAGGTCAGTTATTGGGGTGAGTGCTGGAAGATCAGAGAAGCAGAACAAGCCACAGCTACCTCACCTCGACAGTTCCTCTTTTTGTTTTTACAGTAAATTCAGTGATCTACCCATTTATCCTATTATTCTTTATCTTTATTCTCAGAGTACATTCATATCTACCTCATATTATTCTAATTTAAATAGTACATAAATTTTCAACTAAGGGAATAAAATTGTTATGATTATTTTAGATGTCAAGTTTATTAAAAATTACTTTAACTCTCCAAATATTGAAGCAACGGAGAAGATCCACTTCTTCCTGATTACAAGTCAGAAAGGTACACCTCGCTTGTCAGAGTTCTGATGCTTGTACATATTATATTTTATGCCTAACTTAATCCATGCAGAGATAGTAATATATTTCTAGGAAGAGAATTATCTAGAGACATGAACACTAAATTCTCATAAATCATCACTAAAGTATGATAATCTCTTCTGTCATGCAGTAAGAAGTAATCATGTAAAATAACTACAACAGTTTGGATAATTGGCTTAAGTTTACTACTGGCAAACTATGATGCATCAGAAATGAATTTTGTCTTCTAGAATAGAGGTTATGTTCAAGGTTTTTGAATAAATTTGTGGGGAGAGAATTTGATTTTGGTTTATATGCTTTATATGAACACATAAACTGTGGGTCAGAGGTTGATACTATGCTTGAGTGTGTTTGAGCATGCATTCTGTTTTCTATAGACTAGCATCTGGGGTGCATAGCTATATTTTATGCATGGATGTTCAAAACTATCCAAACACGTAAATTATTTTTTATATTGCTTCTAAATAATAAACCATAATCTTTCTTCAGCACACCCTGTGGCCATTGCCAAAAGGAGTGGATATCATATTCCCACAATTGCTATTACATTGGTGTGGATTAAAAAAAACTTGGAATGACAGGTTAGTGTCCTGCACATCCAAAAACTCTACTCTGCTTTACATAGATAGTGAAGAGGAGTAGGTAAGAGCTGACGTGTGTCAAATGTTGCTTAACCTTTCTTTGTATCAATGTGATATTTGTTACCTCATTCATATTCTTTTTTATTTGGGGGGGGGGTTTCGAGACAGGGTTTCTCTGTATAGTTTTGGTGCCTATCCTGTATCTCACTCTGTAGAGCAAGCTTGGCCTCAAACTCACCAAGATCTGCCAGCCTCTGCCTCCCAAGTGCTGATATTAAAGGCATGCGCCACCACTACCTGGCCATATTCTTGTTTTGGTTGCTTGTTTCTTGTTTTTGGAGACAAAGTTTCTCTGTGCAGCTTTGGCTATCATAGAATTCATTTATAGACCAGGCTGGCCTCAAACTCAGAGATTCACCTTACTCTGATTCCTGGGTACTGGGATTAAAGTCATGGCCACTTGCTCCTTCCTTATATTCTTATATAAGAATATACTTACATCCTCATATTTCATTTTATTATAACTGCATAATATTTTCTTGTTTTATTTTACAATATTTTACTTGCACTGTGTATGGGTAGTAAACATTTATTTCCAGTTATTTTATGTCTTGAAAGCCACTCAAATACAAATGCTTTATTCTGAAATAAACTTTGCCACTTAGATTTACTGTAAACAAAGAAATCTATACATGTAGTAGCAGTTCAAATTGATCATAAAGTAACTGAGCTCAGGTCTTTATAGTTAGATCACTAGGAAGATGTTTTCATTTCCTCCATGCCCTTCCCCTGCACACACTCTCATCAGGTCTTCCTGCCCAAATCAATTTTCCTGACTTTTGCTTTCATAAAATATCTTTGCCATTGAGCAATATATGAGTGGAATTGGCCTGCATGCATTTTTACGTTGCTACCTTTGCTTCTCTAGTAGTATTTGAGGCAGTTCACCCATGTTATTGCACTGATATCTGCAGCTTTCTAGCACTGCATTATTATGTGAATGTATTGTGAAAACTGTGTCCCTGGGTGGAAGTCATGCTCTCAAGTGCAGAGTTTTCCTACACAGAACATTTATATGTACTCATGAGACTCCAATGCAAAGCCCTGCCCTGGTGTCCTTTAGGGAGAAAAAACCCACTCCCTGTGGCTAACCATGCAAACCAGTTCTTCTGAGAAGTCGCTGGCCTGTGATAACAGATAGCCTAGTCTAGCACTTTTAGTCTTGCCCATTGTAGCTGTTGAGACTCCCTTCCACACAGAGGAAGCATGAATCTATTGTAGACTGGGTGCTCAGAGAAAGCATGTAAGGTCATTTCCTTCTGTCATATGAGGGGCAGGGAGTGCCCTGCCTCTCTAATATCCTTCATCTTCAGGTGCCAAACTCTTTCAACTTTTTTTCTTTCTAACCTTCACTATTTGTTGCTGTGCCTTCCATTATTATTTTTCCAAGTTTATCCTTGTTTACCACAGTAACCAAGAGAAACCTTAATACTATCTCATTTTAACCCATCAGAATGCTGACAGACAACAGCAGGTACTTAGCTAAAGAATAATGCAGCACCAGAAAACAAAATGTGTATGTGCTTGTAACATTTCTTCAAGACAACCCATTAGTTTTCTTCTATAACCAAATTCTAAGGAACGGTAGAAAAATAGATTAATTTAGGCACAGCATCCAGAGATTTCTTGCATAGTAAGTATCATTGTGTTGTTAGCATGAATGAGTATTAAATTACATAAATCTATTGTCAAATTCCCCCATTAAGAGAAGAATGAAACTTCCAACTATAAACATTCAAAAGTTAACTCTAGATCAAAATTAAACACATATGTGTGTGGTGGTATTGTGTTCCCCAAAATATTGTGCACCCTAATAAATTTATCTGGGATCAGAGAACAGACAGCCACTAGATACAGAGCCAAAAATGGTGGCTAGAAAATAGGTCAGTGCAAGCCATAGCAGAAGCTGGGTGGTGGTGGTGCACACCTTTAATCCCAGCACTTGGGAGGCAGAGCTAGGCAGATCTCTGTGTGTTCAAGGATACAGCCAGCTTGGAGACACATACCTTTAATCCCAGGGAGTTCCAGCAGAAAGAGAAAGATATGTAAGGCATGAAGACCAGAAACTAGAGGCATTTGGCTGGTTAAGCATTAAAGCTTTTGAGCAGCACAGTTCAGCTGAGAGCCATCCAATCTGAGGAAACAGGATCAGCTGAGGAATTAGCAAGGTGAGGTAGCTGTGGCTTGTTCTCCTTCTCTAATCTTCCAGCATTCACCCCAATAACTGGCCTCATGTTTGATTTTATTAATAAGAACTTTTAAGATTTATGCTACATATGTGAATGTTTTGGCAATGTAAGAAGTGTTCTCAACTTTAATATTGTGATTTGTATTAGACAACAAATGTACTATGACATAATTGTAGCAGGAATCTTAACAGGTCTTATTAATAAGGACAAACCTGAGGCCAGTTATTGGGGTGAATTCTGGAAGATCAGAGACACAGAACAAGCCACAGCTTCCTCACGTTGCCAGTTCCTCAGCTGGTCTTGTTTCCTCAGACTGCAAGCTTCTGTGTTCTCATCCAGAATGAATCTCAGCTGAACTGTGTTGCTCCAAAGACTAAAAATTTAACCAGCCAAAATGCCTAACCAGCCAAACGCTTAACTATCTCTGGTGCCTAGTTTTCATGCCTTATATATCTTTCTGTTCTCTGCCATCACTCCCTGGGATTAAAGGTGTGTGTCACCATGCCTGGCTGTTTCTAATGTGGCCTGGAACTCAGAGATCCAAAGGTATTTCTGTCTCTGGAATGCTAAGATTAAAGGCATGTGCTATATCCTCATGTTTAATATTGTGGCCATCCTTTTCTGTGACCGCAGATAGGTTTATTAGCCTGTACAATATATTGGGGAACACAATACCACCAAACATAATACACCAACACATTTTAAAAATTATGAGAACCTTCATACTGAGGAAAATTCTGTGTTTCTCTGGTAGGTCTTTCTGTAATCGCTCTCACTGGTCTCATGGACTAGAGTATTTAGGAAGAGCAGAAATTAAATCTGGGTTTGGAAAAAAATACTCAACTTTCAAACCAAAGTAAGATTTCATGAATGATGTAATAAACAAGAAAAAAATACAAAGAAGCTCTCAGAAGAGTGTTATTAGTGAATGAAGTTGAATTATAAACAGGCAGAATGATGCTGACCTTTGTGACCTGCTCATGTGATACTGAAGAATGGGTTACATGGCTTTCATAACAGAGTTTACCACACTGTTAGTGAAAATGCCAGTGCCACCTTGCATGGGATCCTTCTTTTGCACTTACTTATGGGATTCGTTCATTTAGTAGATTATCCACATATAGTATATCTGAATTTTGTGTTTCCACCATTGCAGGATAACAGAGCATGTTGAACATAACTGTGTCATGCTGTCAGCTTCTGGCCTCACAACAGATGACTGCACAGCTTTGCATACATACCTTTGTAAGGGTAAACTCACCAACTAAAACACTTACACTTGGAGTCTGCCAGGTAATGTAACATTAATAACCTGGAAATAGATTTATGGTTGTATACATCTTTTTATCTTATTTTATAATTTAATTTAATTTTACATATCAGCCATGGATTCCCCTGTCCTCCCCCCTCCCGTCCCCCACACCCCTATCCCACCTCCCTATCCCCACCTTCCCCCCAGCCCACCCCTCATTCCCATCTCCTCCAGGGCAAAGACTCCCCTGGGGATTCAGCTCAACCTGGTAGATTCAGTCCAGGCAGTTCCAGTCCCCTCCTCCCAGGATGAGAGAAGTGTCCCTGCATAAGCCCCAGGTTCCAAACAGTCAACTCATGCACTAAGGACAGGTCCCCATCCCACTGCCTGGGGGCCTGACAAACAGTTCAAGCTAATCAACTGTCTCACTTATCCAGAGGGTTGTGTACATCTTAAAGTGAATTATCTGTTATGGTTATTAATTCCTTTCAGAGACAATTACTAAAGTATAGTATACACACACAAAAAAATTGCAATTCCACCTCAGTTCCTCCCTGGGAAACTTACGAGTTTTTTATACTTACTTATAACCCAAGGGTGAGGAGTTACTGGCTAGAGTGTTAGCAACTCCCAAGCAGTCACAATGCAGTCTTCACCGGTGGTGGGTGATGGCTTCTCTACAGCTACACGGATACAGCACCCAACAATTCACTTTCCATTGCCTACATATTCTATCACCTCCTGAAAGCAAAGACCATAGGTAATTAGGACATAATTGAATACAAATGACAGGAAGCTCAGGTGAGGAACAATAACCCTCTCCAACCCAGCCCTTTCTATGAAGAAATATCTATGTCATGAGCCCAGTTGTGTCAGGCTCTTAGACTCCCGAAGGTAGACACAGTTAATCTCATGGAGGTGGCATTTGTTTTCCTGGAGGACAATGTGGAATTATGATTACTTTTCTGGTCTTGTGCCACTGTAGTATAGTCACAATATATATGACAACAATGGATACTTATTCCCAGCAGTATAACTGGTTGAGTCTCTGTCAGAAACTATACAGATAATGTTCCTATCACTGTAGCCAAAGAAGTAATCTATGGTCATAAGCAAAAGCATTTAAAAATAGTTTCATAAGCAAACCACACCCATTTGACAAACCATACAAGTGCTACCTGTGGTGATACATTGTGTCCCCCAATATAATGCGTAGCCTAATAAAACTTATCTGAGGTCAAGAACAGAGCAGCCACTAGATTAGACATAGAGGCCAGACAGTGATGGCACATACACTTAATCCTAAGATTCTGGAGGCAGAGATCCATTCGGATCTCTGTGAGTTCAAAGCCACATTGGAAACAGAGCCAGGCATGGTGGCACACGCCCTTATTCTCTGCACTTGAGATCTCATGTCTTGCTTGGGAAAGACACTTGCCTTTAATCCCAGGAAGTGATGACAGGAAGCAGAAAGGTATATAAGGCATGAGGACCAGGAACTAGAGGCTTTTAAGCTTTCAGGCTTTTTAGCAGCAGTTCAGCTGAGATCCATTTCGATGAGGACTCAGGCTTCCAGTTTGAGGAAACAGGATCAGCTGAGAAGTTGGTAATAGGTGAGGTTAGCTCTGGCTTGTTCTGCTTCTCTGATCTTTCAGCGTTCACCCCAATACCTGGCTCTTGGGTTTGTTTTTTATTAATAAGACCTTTTAAGATTCATGTTATAGCTACCCCAATGAGATTAATTATTTCCCAGCCATCGTTTTTATACTTTCTTCCAGTACACAACATGGGTTGTCTCCTGAGAAGCACTCTAAAACCAATTTTAAACATAGTTTGTAACATCAATATCGCCCATGCCACTATTGAATCAAAGGGCACACCTTGCTTGTCATGATGATGACATTAGCACAGAGGTTCCAAAGTTAAACAGGATCACTAGTGACAGATGGCTCAGCTGTTAAAAGCTAGGCACACAACCAAAAGTGTAAGAGTTCAGTTCCCAATTGTCCTCATATTGCCTTCCAGGACCACATGCTATCCAGAATGGATGAAGTTTCCAGGAACCTCATCTTGTTTTTAATTTGCCCCACCACTACAGCATGTGGGGTCTGCAGAAATATGAGATTACCATCTAGTTCTTATATGTAGCCAATATCTGTCACAATAACCTGTAATGTATCAATCCTCACAGGGTTTCCTGGCCAATAATGCTAAGGGAGGGAATGCTGCTTCACTGGAATTACCATTCCAGAACCCTATGTTTCTAAGCAGCCCTGTGCACCATCTCTCCAGTTTAAACTTATTAACTGATATTTTTATTTTCAGAGGCATAGGTTGTTGCAATATTTTTCTCAACTGTCTTGTCAAGCATCATTTGAATTTGACCCAACCATGAGAATCCCAAGAATTTCTACTGTCTGGGCCTTGTTCTTGTGCAGATTAATTTTCAGTCTTTGATCTTCTACATGTGTAGATAGTTTCATAAAGATGTTTTTCTAAATCTTTAAAATACTATCACTGATCTCCATTCCAAAGCAGAACCAAATGGGCTTGGAATCAAGAATTGATGGAAAAACAAAAACAAAACAGAACTTTCTAAAATTCTAACTTAGCATGAAAATATACTACCTCTTATAACAATTTTACAGTTAAAATGGAGTAATGTTGGATATAGCAACATGGATTGAAGTGTTATGGTATTTAGTTCTCAGCAATCCAGTGTCACTGTCCTTGAGTCATCTGGCTTCATTTTTCACCCACAGGCAAAATTACCAAAAGAGATAGCAGGATGCTTCTTGACAACGTCTTCATCCTCAACATATTTTCCTGCTTGAGAAAAATGAATAAAGTATACTGGGGGTACAGGGAACAACTACCTTTCCATCTGAACCATTCTACATCATAGTTATACACTGCTGTCTATTGTCCCTAATTTTAGTGACATAAGAATACAAGGCACACCTAGACCTGGCATCCTCCCTGAAACAATGATCTGATCATTATAGAAGACCAATAAATCCATAATTGAACCTGGGGACTCTGGGTACTTACACAGTCCTTACCTGTAGGCCACCTTAGCCATGTCATTATAGAATGGCTAAGATGCTTCCCAGGAAACAAAATCTTCTTTCACAGCAATAGCTGTAGTGGGGGCTATATGCACTCATTGTCCTTTAAGAAATAGTTGTTCAGGCTTTGCAGCCCATTAGGTCCACAAGCATAACATTTGGCTTGCTGTTGAGTTTATCCATAGGAACTCAAGCTCAACCAAAACCTTGTTACATCAGCTTTTAAGTGATCTGGAAATACCCTTTTCTCTCCTATCCACTGTGACCCTCATCTTCTTATCCATTTTCCTTGCCAAATCAGAAGCAAATATGGAGGTGTCTCCTGAAGATCCTTTTCTCTTTCTAACAGCCACTACAGCAAGGAATTATATCATTCCATTCCTCAAAGGTAAAGATGACCATTTTGGAGTTGTATTCACAGATGCCCTACTCTTAGATAGTTCAACCTCATCTTTGTTTCATTATCCAGACAGTGGGATATTCTACCACTCATTTAGGTTCTGTTGTGTCTCTGTTTGGGCACCAATTTGTTGCATTAATTTTCTTCCAGAGATACAAATAAATGTCTATTAATTTCAGAGATCACATGAAGAGACCAAAGAAACATTTCAAAAAGGCCAGATGAGGATGTTAGATCCCCTGGAGTTGGAGTTATAGGATACTTATTGCTAGAGCCTGACATGGATACTGAAAATGAACCCAGATCCTTTGCAAAAAAAAAAAAAAAAAAAAAAAAAGTGTTCTTAAGCACTGAACCATCTATTCAGCCCCAGATATTTTCATTAATAACCAATGTTATTAGGTCTATTTTATAATTGTGTGCTTTCCACCAGTGTATTTAGAATACTTTGAAAGTTGATTTGTTTAAATGAACTCTATGTCTTTCCCTTTCTGTTATGACTATAGTGTTTAGAAAAATAGTTTGATTGGAAAAATATTTTAAATAATAAATAAGAATTAAAATGAATGACAAAAATGATTTGCCTGGGTCAAGCATCTTATTATTCAGAAGATAGGCATGTATTTTAGTAATTTAATGATGATTAAGGGACTATAGTTTATTTAAAATATGGATAATTTGAAGTTTCATATTCTTTTAAATGAAATATGTCTTACATTGTCTCTTTTTATTTTGACATCAAAATAGGAACTATATATTCAAAATTTATTTCACAAAATATATAAATTATGTCTAAACCCAATCATTAAGTTCCATAATAAAAAATCACAAGATTGTAGTGACCTTTAAAATATAAAGATTTATTTCTCACTCAATCTTTGTGGCCTCCTTGATTTCAGACGAATAAAGCTTGATTTCAAATGCATTTGGCTCCAGCCTACAAATTCAGCTGAAACCATGTGTATAACTATCTTCAGAACCTAGCACACAATCTTTATCTCAGAGATAAAAGTAAAATTTCATTTTTTGAGGTGGTCACATACCATGTATTTCAAAAGCCCTACATGTTTACCAGGGTTGTTAAGCAATATACACTTGGAGAATATAAAGGTTGTAGTGGATAGCCATCCCAGCATTGGCCTGGAAGTTCCAACCGCTTCGGTAATGGTCACGCCCACAAGGCAGGGCGGAGGAGGAAGTGGAAGACCCAAGATTGGTAGGAGGTCTCGCTCTCTTGGTTCTGGGATGCTGGACGCAGTTGGTAGACTGAGCAGAATTCTCCAGAGAACACCACCAGACTGCACTATACCTTTGCCAGACTGCGCTATACCTTTGCCAGACCGTGCTATACCTTTGCCAGACCCTACAACCTATCCCTTCATTTGTAAGTTACCCCACAAAATAAACCTCCCTTTTAACTAAGTGGAGTGGCCTTAATAATTTCACCAATAAAAGGTTAATTGAGGTAGGGAGACCCAGCCACTGGGTGAGTGATATCTATTTCCTGTTTGAGATCTTGGACTGAGTAAGTAGAGTAAGGGGCGGGGAAGACCTTCTTGCATTTATCACTCTCTTCTCCTTGATGGCGGGTAGTATATGACCAACTGCCTCATACTACTGCTGCATTTCTCCACAGAAATGACCTATACCCGAAATATGTGTTAAAAGTAAACCTTTTCTTCATTAAGTTGATTTTTGTCATAATGTTTTATCACAATGGCAGGAGAAGGAACTAAGACAGAAGAGGAAGCAGTGGAATATAAAATACCTTGTCAGTGGAGCCAGGTGCTTTGTTAACCCTCATTGTGTTTTATTACTTATGTAACTCAGTCAAGCATGTGTTTTAACCTGCAAAATGTGACAGACAAGGCATCTTACTCATAGGATTATTTGAAGATTATTGAAGCACACTTGTAAAATTTCTTAAGAGACATGTGTTGGCCCATGCATATTCACTAAATCTTCAGTACTTGACACATCACCATGGAAGTTCTTCTATTTGTGATCTTTGCATAAGACTCATCAAATATTCAATGAATTTAATTTCTAAGAAGACTAAAGTCCACAAAACAGTTTCTCCGTTTAACCCATCAGATATTCATTGTTTCATAAAATTCAGACATCAATAATTCATCTTATATCAAATAAATGAGAATTCTAAAGAAGTAACTTTTAAAATTTAGTATCTTTCATATATGGACAGTAAATGTTTTAGCTACTGAATTCTATTTGTAAAAATTAATATTAAAATTTTTATTCTTAGTACTCAAAACCTTCAATATTCCCCCTCATGTATTCTTTCATGCACACATACATAAAAGCAATCTTAAATGGAACTAAAGAAAATTGGATTGCAAAGGCCATGTTATAGCAATATAACTTTTAGCCCCTTCTGATTTGGGGCCACCAAAATATATATATATCCACTCTTGTAAAAGATGAAGAGACTGAAAGACCTTTCCTTCCAAAGTTTCTAACTCATTCTGCCCCCCCTCTCTCCTTCGACTGGATAATCTATAAGAGAAAAGGATGATATTCATTCACGATTCTGTATTATGAGAGCCCAGAGATGAGGCATTGGCATCAATTTTGGATGAGAGTGTCATGCTGCGCTGAAGTCATAACAAAGAGAAGAGCAAAGCATGTACTCCCCAAAGAAGCAGTGAGAACCCATTTCCATGAGAAAAGCAGCAGTGTTGTAGAATTAAAGTGTCTTCCCAGTAAGAAATCACTCTGCACACACAGAGATTGAGAGGACTGGGGAGCCAGACTAGAGCCCTAACAGGTTTCTAATAGCCCTGCCAGGGACCAGAACTTAATTTTGGTTTAGGTTTACTGGAACTGGCCGGAGCTGAGCAAGCAGTTCTTGGGAAGACCACAACTCAGGGGCAACCAACCAGCTGGTACCCCAAAGCCTTCTTCTGGCTCAGCAGAAGCCCTCTACCCCCAGCCTTCTGCCAGCTAAAGATAGCTTTCCCTACCCTGCAGCTGGGAGGTCCCTAACCACTACAGCCTCCAACCAATCAGGCCCCTGACTAATCTTTCCTCAACCAATCAGCACCAGATTAATCCCTCCTCCCTGGAATCCCCCTAACACTGCTTTAAAAGAGCTTTCAACCTTCCTTCAGGGTCACTATTTGCCACCGCAACATGTTGGATATAATAAATGTTCTTGCTAATTGCATACGTGACTGATGGTCTTTCTTGGGGGCTTCTCTCAGATGTTAACATATTTTTTTCATGCACAGTAAGTTTATTTTGCATAAAAGAAAAAACTTGCCATGAATGAAAAATTTAGTAGAAAACAATCCTTTTGTTTATAAATTAGGGCTCAAAAGTAGAAGTTGCTTGTTAGTGAATCCTCAGTAGAAAGAGAATTGTGTAAGAAAACATTCTTGTCATGAAATCTCTAACAGAAATTCTGTAATGAAGTATTAACCAAGAAATTTTATCAGCAGGATGGCCAGTTTCTCATGGCTTGCAATTTTTTTTCTTTTTCAGTCCCTTATGACATTAACATGAAAGACACTTAAACATTCTTTAGAGTTACTGTCTATATATATGGTGGCATGATGGCTAATCTTTCGTAGTCTCCCTATTTCATTGAGAAGTTCTAAGTAGGTAATAGGCACCTTGCCTTTCTGGTTCCTCTCTCCCCCATTAGCCAGTCTGAATCCATTTCAACAACAATGAACACAGTGATCACCTCATCTGGCAGATGTGACAGTTCAATACTGTTTGCTGTATTATAATCAGAGAACCCTGGCCTTCCTGCTGCCACTTGATTCTTTAAGGTCATTTCGACCTCCCTTCAGGGTCACTATTTGCCATCCCAACATGTTGGAAATTATAAATGTTCTTGCTGATTGCATACATGACTGATGCCTATTCTTGGGGGCTTCTCTCAGAGCCTAACATATGGTGCACTGGCTGGGAAACCCCACCCAAGATCCCTGACACCTTGAGTGTTGGAAACCTGGCCAGCTGGTAAGTGTAAATATGAGTACTTCTTGTCTTGGTCTGTCATTGTTCTGATTGTCTGACTGTTCTGTGTTTCTGTTCCTTGTTCTGTGGTTTTTTTCTCTAGGAAGCTCGAGCTAACTGAACCTGGAGGCCAAGGTTTGCCTACTGGACGCCCTAGAGGCACCTCTGCCATGTGGGCTGGGGGACGTCCTGGACTCACTTGAGAAGGATGACTGGGTGCTTTTGAACTGGGACAGAGGGTCCCTTTGGTTGAACGGGAACACAGGTTGCTTCTATTACAAAATGGAACTCCCCAGGGAGACATGCCCATTTCTTGTTTCTTTTTTTGTACACTGTGCCGGTAAATTGTGGTATTGTGGTCTCTGTTGCCCCCTTATGTTTTTTGTCTGCTTACTATATAACACTTGAGTCATTTCCTGTATTTGCTAAGCTGCAATGGCCATGTCACGACAGCTAGCAAGCAGCAGCATACTGGGGCAGGACTTCAGACATCGGACAAAGAAACTGGGGTTGATTGTTGCAGTAGTTGGGGAAGCTGACAATCGTTTTTTGCAGGATACTGACAGGGAGACAGGCACTCTGCGCCCACAGGCTGCCCATGTAGCTGCTGCAGTACCCCCCTCCCTTCCTTCCTGAGCCAAATTATTCACTGTGGACCAAGGTCCTTGATGTCTGTTACTTCCCCTTAACCCTTTCTGTCCTGACACTGCCTAAGAAAAATTGTGCTTATGTCTACACAGAAAAATTATATGGTTTTTGTTCATTTGGATCCAGTGAATTATAAATATTTGTTATCAGTTAGAGAGGTTGGTTACAAATTATCATTGGTTAGGGTAAGAAAAAAAAAATACTGCTAGTCTTAGATGTTTCATGTTGGTACAGGTTTCTATGTGTTGATATGAAGTTAGAGTTATTTTTGTCATGGTATATGTACTCTGCTGTTGTTTAAAATATTATAGCCATACAATATTCTAGACAACTGAAGGAAACCATAAGAAGGACTTTGATAAAAGTTTTCATGTTGTCTGGAAAATAAGAGAGAAGGGAGGAGACTGGAATAATGAAGAAAAGAAAAAGGAAAGCAGAAGTTATCTAAAGTAAGAATGTCTGGCTGAACCAGAAGAGCAGAGATAGGAACCTGAGGGTTTATAGTAAGTTGTAGAAGGTCAGAGGGGGTATAAGATTTGACCATGCTATGTTAATTCTGGTTAGTTTTCTTCATTTAAAAAGCTGATGATTCTTCACTTAAAAAAATGTTTGTATTGGAAATGGGGTTGTGCTCTTCAGGAAACTAAAGGAGGAGGGCAGGTTACAGCCTTTGGCACCCTGTGCCCTGCCCTTCCTTCTCCAGGTGATTTGTAGGAGGAGTTCTTTTCTGCCCCACCACCTTACCGCCAGGAACCCCAGAATGAAAGAGCTGGGAGGGTACTGGGGCAGGGATGGAGACCACCCTCTACACACACACACACACACACACACACACACACACACACACACACACTTGTTCTCAGAGGGAGGAGCTGCCAGCTGGGCCTGACACCAAGGTCCTTCATTTGCATGCTGTGGGCCCACCTGGTGCTGAGATCAGGAAGCATCTAGTCCATTAGCCCTTTGCCACTAGCGACCTTTATAATTGGCAATTACAAAATCCTAAGTGTTTTGAGAAGCCTACAAGACTCATTGACCTGTTGGATTCTGTCCTTTTCACATGATTGTTTCTAGCTGATCTAGGTCCTCTTTACTATTGAGGAGAGAGAGCAGATCATAGTAGAGGCCCAGAAATTGGTTCCGGGCCCAGATGGAGGATAAACCGCCAATGCAGACCTCATAAATGTTGGTTTTCCTGTGGCATAACCCAACTGAGATTTCAACAAGGAGAAAGGTAAGTAAAAGCTACCACCAGACTCTAATGAGGGGTCTCTGGGCTGCTGTACAGTGGACCACAAATTTGTCCAAAGTTAGTCAAGTATATCAGGGGCCTGAAGAGACACCAGGAGCATTCCTAGGGAGGCTGATAGAAGCTTATAAGACCTATATACCCTTGGATCCAGAAGCACTGGAGAATTGGTCTGAAATCAGTCTGGCTTTTGTCAACCAGCCAGGGCTAGATATCCACCATAAGTTGCAAGACTAGAAGGTTTTGAAGGTAAGAGGTTGGCTGAATTCATTGCAATTGCTGAGAAAGTATTCAATAATAGAGAGACCTCAGAAGACAGACAGACTAAGGGGCTCACGAAGGCTTTAGAAAGACAGATGCATGGGCTCACCAAAGTCCTTCTAGCTACATCAAGAAGCCCAGAGGTTAGAAGACAGGCATTGGCTACTGGAGGCTCACTATGTAGAAAGAAAGGCCTGAGGCAATGAATATGCAATAGGCCTGGTCTTCAGAAAGACCAATGTGCCTACTGTAAGAAGCTGGGTCACTGGAAGAATGAATGCCCTGGATGACAGGGCTCAAAAGTGAAGGTACTGGAATTGGAAGAAATTAGTTATTGAAGGGGATGGGGCTTGGAGCCCCTCCCTAAGCCTTGTGTAACCCTTGGGTGGAGGGGAAAACCATAGATTTTCTAGAGGATACAGGAGCACAACACTCCATTCTAAAACAACCCCTAGGCAAAAATATCTTGAAAACCACTCTGGGTATAAGGGACCACAGGAATGAGCTGGTACTCATGGACTACTCAAAGATCAGTAGACAAGTAGACATAGGAAGAGCCAGGTAACCCACTCTTTTATAGTCATTCCTGAATGCCCATACCCACTATTGGAAAGAGACTTATTAACTAAGATGGGGGCCCACATCCATATTGACCAGACTGAGATACCAATGACTGATCAGAAGGGAGAGGCATGTTATATATGTTCATCAAGTTGCTCATGAACGAATATAAGTTGTTTGTGCCTGCCCCCCCAAGCAAGAAGACAAGAGAGACCAACTTCAAAATCGGCTCCAAGAAATTCCCCAGGCCTGGGCAGAAACTAGGGGATCGGGGATACTAGCACACCAGTCCCCCATATCAGTACAGCTAAAAACTGGGGCAACATTGATGCCTATCAGACAGTACCTAATGCACCATACATTAGGGTCCAAGACAAGCCCCCAAGAAAGACCATCAGTCACGTATGCAATCAGCAAGAACATTTATTATTTCCAACATGTTGGGGTAGCAAATAGTGACCCTAAAAGGAGGTCAAATGCTCCCTTTAAAAGGACTTATGGGAATTCCTAAGATTAATCTGTGCTGCAAGCCAAATATATATATGAAGTACGGTTTCAGCTGATTATGACAAGATAATACCTAGAAGAAGCCAAGGGAATTCCAGAGGTCAAGCTGAGACTCAAGGAGTCTTGGTTATATTGGCTTTTGATTACTAGCTATTTTCTACTATGAATTCCTCATATGCTATTGTTGCTTTCCCATAATTCATTTGGGCACCATTTCTCCTCTACTAAAGAAATATTTAGATAACCTTCTGTGAAGTAACACAGCCAGGACCCATAATTTCAGGCCTTTCTGTAATTATTGTCATTAGCAGCATCCAGCCAGGACTATCCCCAGATGGACAAAAGTATCTTATCAGAGATACCTCTGTACTCTCTAAGAACAGACTTCAACATCCAGACTGTTTGAGAACACCAGGTGGATGTGCTAATTAAACTTTAACTTTCTCCTGTAGTGGGTAGCTGTTCCAGCCTTGACTTTGAAACACTACCCCTACTGTAGCAGCAAGTAACTGCCACACCTGCCTATGACCTGCCCCTGGGGCATGTCCAAGAGGAGACCCCTAAAGACCTGAGGTGTATATGTGCTTGTCTCTCTCTTGATCCCTCATGGTCCTGGAGGCTTACTGCACCTCATCTCTCCCAGATCCTGTAACAGACCCTTTATTGACTATAAGTTACCCCAGAAATAAACCTCTCTTGATTACCAGATAAACTATGTGAAATTGCTTTGTTAATAATAGCGATATTCTCCTTTCCAAAGTCTTATCTCTAGTTTTAGATCTACCCTTAACAATTAACTCAGGTCTAAAGAGTTTCTACTTACAGGTACATCTAGCTGTGACAGAAGTTGCCTAGCCAAGTTGCCTAGCAACCGAGCACACATGCCAGAAATGGCAAAAGCTGAGATAGCTTTGAGAGATAAGGGTCAAAGAATAAAAAAGGCAGTTTTATTTTCAAAGAAGGACTACTAGACGGAGAAGAGAAAAGAGAATGGAAGAACTATATGGATAAGAACTGAAGAGGAACAAACTGAGATGGAAAAGAACTAGATTGAAGGGCTAGAAGAGAGTACTAGAGGAACGAGATGGAAGATGAGGAAGAGCCAGATGAGGGGAACAAGATGAAAAAGAAGGAGATGGGAGAGGAGCTAAGATGGGAAAGAACTAGATGAGGCAGAATTAAGATGAAGGAACTAAGATAACACATAGAGGGGTCAGCAGATGAATGTAGGGAGAAATCCCCTAAAAACACAAAATCAGAAACCATATTATATAAGCAAAAGCCCTGTAGGGTAGTGCTACTATTTTGTCTTATAGTTGTTACCCAGATTCATGTTGCCTACATAGTAGAATATACTTTCTCCAATAAAAGCACAGGAGAATTAGTTGCAGACCAGGACTTAATGATGGCTGTGACCCTGTGTGGCCCTTTTTAGCTGCCATTTAGAGACAGATTTCTTTATATGGAAATGCACCTAATGGCTAGTTCTTAGTCAGGGTTGTCTCCTTTTGTGTGATGAATGGAGCCTAATTGGGGGTCAGTTTTGGGGAACAAACATTAGAAGTGTTTTTCTCAGTAATCTCAAACTTTTATTACAGTCTAAACTTTTCTTTCCTACTGTTCTAACAAGCCTGCTCATGTTGGAGGCATTGCTTAGTCAGTTAGCTAAATTCTGCTTTGTGTGACTTAGTATTTCCTAAGCATGTGTATTAGTACATCATTTAGAGGGTCAGTTTTATAACTTCAAACTTCTCTTATAACAGTAGTTCCCTAGTGATGCAAAGACTCACTAAAAGACTCCTCTCTTCTTCTTACTGCTACGTTGGAAATAACATTTCAATATTAGTTTTGAAAAAAGAACGTATTAAATTCATAGCATTCCATTCCTGCCCTGAAATCCATATTTTCCCCCATTAAGCAAGACATTGAATTCCACAAAATAGGCTAAAGAAGTCCAACTTTTTCCAATATCAACTCAAAATTCTAAAGTCTGAAATTTCATCTGAGAACCTGTGAAATCAATAAGCTATTCACCTCTGTTATGCAATGGTGACAAGGAGAAAGTCTAGACATTCCTATCCTCCAGGAGAGAACTATATCAAGAGTGTGCATCATTGCCAGACAGAGTCCTGAATATGTCAGGTATTATTATCTCTATGCTTTTGTTGAATTTCTTGGGTGTAGGTAAAAGCTGATATCAGTAGTTTCCCCAGGTAGGCATTGCAAGCTATCAGTGGTTCATCTCTGCTAAGACCATGAATGCAGCCTTGTGTACATTGTTCATAACAGAAACTTAAATAGTAAATACCACTTTGAAATCAGTTTATACCAGGGCTCCAGGCCCTCTGATGAATGGTTTGAATTTTAAGGAGGAGAAAGCCATTCTCTAACTGCTCTAGAATTTTGCATACCTGATAATTACAATTGTATGGAGACCATAACTGTGAGCCATACCTGGAACATCTTGAACCATGGAACCAAAGAACTATAGATGTTGGACTTTGAATGTTTTGGAATTGTTAGACTGTGGAAACTTTAAAGTTAGACCTAATGTATTTTATGTTATAAAATGGTTGTGAATCTATGTGGACAATGAGTGGAACGTTGTGGCTTAAAGTGTTTGGGTGTCAAGTTGCAAAGGGGTAGGTGGGGTTGTTATGGTGGGTGTTAATTGTTAACTTTACAGAATCTAGAATAACCCAACAGGTCTGCCTCTGGGCATACTTATTACTTTGATTGCATTAATTGAAATTGAATGACTGTGGGAGACCCCAAATTGGGATCCTGGACTGTATGTATGGAGAAAGGGAACTGAATAGCAATATACATTCATTGATGTCTGCTTCCTGACTGTGGATGCAGTTTGACCATCTGCTTCAAGTTCCTGCTGTCTTGACTTCCCTGTGAACTGTGAGCCAGAATAATCTCTTACCCCTAACTTTCTTTTGTCAGGTTATATTAATACAATAACAAGAAAAGAAATTAAGATAATAACATGTTAGTGTCTTATAGATTGCATAAACTATAGGACCAGAACATCTGTTGTGAGATAGTGTCATCTGTATATAACTTAGAGTTATACATATGAATTCTTAATATTGTTCCCAAGGTAGATGTGAGAAGTCTCAGAAGGCCTCACTTTTAGATGAAGAGCTACAGGCAACTAATGGTTGTTAAAGGAGAGAGAATCAGTCTTATTGGATGAGTCCCCTAACCTAATGTAATTGCAAGTGGTCTGCCCTAAACACATGTGCATGTGAGCAACACTATAGTGGATTCATTAGGAAATACTTGTATAAACATAGGTATATGTGCATTTATATAGGTAACAATAATAGTTAGTGGTCATGAATTAAGAGAGAGTTGAGGAGCAGGGAGAAGAAGGAATAGGGAGAATATAAGGTGGAAATGGTGTAAATAGAGTACTCTTATACAAAACTCTCAAAAAATTAAAATAAATGCTAAAAATAAGGAAAAAACACCAAAATTAAACCTACCAAAAACTTCATAAATGAAACCAGAACCCTGATACCAAAACCAGATAAGGACACCCACAAACAAAAACAAACAAACAAATAAATAAATAAAACTATACACCAAATTTTCTAACAAACATAATGAAAAATCCCAACAAAATATTTGCAAACTGAATTCAATGACACATTGAAAGGATTACACAATAAGATCATGTTGTTTTATTGCAGTGATGCAGATATGATTAAGTATGTATAAACCAACAAATGTGACCAAGAATGAAAAGGGTCTTAAAAACAGAAATCTCATGACTCTCTCAAGAGATGCACAATAGTTCAACATTCCTTAGTGATAATAGCCCTGAAGAGAGAGATACAGAAACAGAGACAGAGACAGAGAGAACATAGAAAAACATATTCAGCATAATAAAGGCCTAAAGCCAACATGATAAATAATGAAAAACCAAAAGCATTACATCAAAAATTAGGAGTGAGACAAGATTGTTCTTTCAATTGTTATTCAACATAGTGCTTAGAGTCTTAGCCAGAGAGAGACAAATTACTACATACTTTTTGAAATCTTCTCTTTTAACTGTCATGTGCTATTTTACTTCTAATGCAATATGCCACACATATCCAAAGATTCAGCTCTGGTTTTCCTGTTCTTTTTTTGTTTGTTTTGTTTTATTTTGTCTTGTTTTTTCAAGACAGGGTTTCTCTGTGTAGCTTTGCACCTTTCCTGGAACTCACTCTGTAGCCCAGGCTGGCCTCAAACTCATAGAGATCCACCTGGCTCTGCCTCCTGAGTGCTGGGATTAAAGGCATGTGCCACCACCGCCCAGCTCCTGTTCATTTTTTATGTACTTCATTTGCTCAAGTATATTTCAGTCTGTCAATTTTTCTTGACTTTCACCAATTCAAACATATTTCTGGAAAGCTTGAGAATTTCCACTTAGCCATAACCACTCATCTGTTAGTTTCATTTCTGAGCAAGTGTCCAGTGACTGCATCTGATAAGCCAGTTTTAGATTCACAGTTTGAGGTAAGCATCCTGCCCACCTCTCTCTTTCTCACCCTAAAGGGCACATTCACTTCAGTGGTGTTCACAGGAAGAACTTAGTTGCCAGGTGGTTAGTGACTGAGAAAACCATTGTTTAAATCTTGGTGGTCAATCTCAACTAATAGGAGAGTTTTATAGTTTGTTGTGTTGGTGGTTTTCTCAAGTGACTTGTACCCAGGCTTTCACAAAGCACTGCATGATGATCAGATAATTATGTCCATACAATGCCTGCCCATGAATTTGGACTGTCACGTTACTACTCATGCATGAATTCTTTTTGGTTTTTCAATTCATATGGAAGGATGTCTCCAGAAGGCTATGCTACATATTTTTGCAATTCCACAAACCAAGAATAATGTTCAGTGGTGGTTGCCACATTATGATTATAGAGTGACCTGGTACTCAGTACTGAAAATCAAATGGGAATTTCCTTTAACATAATGTTTCTTATTTAATTAATATTTTTAACCTACCACCATACTCATCTCCTTGTGCTCCTCTTTAAGATTCCTTTCTAGCACTGAAGAGATGGCTCAGTAGTTAACCACTCCCTGTGTACTGGATCTGAGGATTGGAGTTCAAATACTAGTATCTACATCTACAATTCCAGTGTCCTGGAAAGTACACTCCAACTTTAAGGAATCTGATGCTCTCTTTTACCCTCTGCACACATTTGCAAACGTGTGTATACTCAATCCTTACACATGTAAATAAAATCTCTAAAAAAAACTGTTGAAAAAATTATTTTCCATAGTTGTGTTTTGGATGTGTATATTATAACACCATCAGCTCTGTGCTCAACTTCACCAAGGTATTCATTTTGAAGAATTTCTCTTTATAAGTAAATGTATTTTACTGACTTCTCAGGCTGTACATTACTGTCTGAAGTAAATACATGGCTCTCAAAAAGACGTGCCCTGGAAGTACCCTCAGACCTGAAGATGAAAGCCAGCTGACACTCCTTACAGTGATAGTCTGGGAAACCGAGGGCCACAGTAACAAAAGCAGCACAGACATCAGAATCACTGGGGCAAGCCAGAGGACAAATCTAATTTTACCTAAGCATAAACACAAAAACACTTTCGCTAGGAGCATCAGCTGATATGTGATGCATCTAGATTTGATTGTGTCACATGGAGTGAGTTCTTCTGAACAGGGTGCATGATGAGACAGCAAGATTCAGAACTGCCAGAGTTCTGTTTAGAATCCAACAGTGTGGCCCGTACATAGCATTTTCTGTCTAGTCAAACTCGTAAAACTCAGGCTGTTACTGTCTACAGCTCAGCAATAATCCCTGCTGTAGATAAATCCTCTTCTTGTCAGAAGTCCTAGAGAAACAAGGAGTTAGAACCACTTGATGCATGGTCTAAAGAAACAGAATACTAAAGGAAAGGTATTTTAAATTAGCAGACAAGGTTTGAGGGCTCACCTCCTGTGGGAGTTTCTGCCAGTTCCAAACAATGAGAATGAGGACTTGGCACCCAATAATGTTGAACACTGACATCCACCAAAATTGCAGATCTGATCCAACTGTCCTTGCTGAAGCAACCTTCTCTCATTTCTCACTTTGTGTGCAAAATCACCTCCTATTTTTTCATCTACTCTTAAAACTTCTTTTTGTCTTTATACTTTCCCTTTTTATCATTCTAATCTCTGCTCTCATATCTATTTCTCTTGTATAAATAGCTTTATTGTTAGAAAGAGAAGGTTCTTTGATGAGAGGTGAGAGCTCCACTTATCTGTGGCTATAAGGATGAGTGTTTGGAATGAAGTTAGGAAATATGCTGCTATAGAAAATGACAATAGTAGGATCTCCTCTAAGAACCATGAGCTCACTAGCCTTGGATAGCTGGCTATGTTTCCAGTACCAGGCATGACTTACCTCCTCTTGAGTAGTCTTTATGCTCAATGATAGAGCCGTTATTTACTGCCAAGATGAGTGACATTGTTGCACCCTTAGAGATATCTTGCCATCCTGATCATTGCTGTACTTTATAGGTTTGAGGAACATTGAGTAAGAGGGGGCAGGAAGATAATTAGGGCCAAAGACCCAGCAAAGCTGCTATGAAATTGTATCTCCTGGAAATGACAGATTTAATCATGACATCTCAGGAACACAGCTGCCTACACAGGACCTGAACAAAGTTGACATGGAAGAGCAAAATCTCATGGTGTGCCACCACAAACTGTTGTATTTTTTTGGAGAGGAAGTGGTTTACTCTTTACTATTTGAGGACCTGCCACCCAGCTCCCAAATAAACACATAGAGGTTTATTACGACTTAGGGAATATCCGGTCTTAGTTTGGATTATTCCTAGCCAGATTTTCTTAAATTATCAAATCTACCCTTTGCCTCTGGGCCTTTATCTTTCTCTATTCTATATAACTTTCTTTATTTCTTAGTCTGTGGCTTGCTGGGTAGCTGGGTGGCTGGCCAGTTGCATCCTCATCTCCTCCTTTTCTTGTTCCTCTTTTGCTCTCTTGCTTCTTCTATTTATTCTCTCTACCTGGCTGCCCTAACTATCCCTCTTCTATGAAGATATTGGAAATTCAGCTCTTTATTAGACCAATCAAGTGTTTGATGTGGGCAAAGTAACACAGCTTCACAGAGTTAAACAAATGCAACATAAAAGAAGTCAACACATCTTTGCATCATTAAACAAATATTCCACAGCATACAAGAATGCAACACATCTTTAACTAGTATTCCATAACAACAGACAATGAACTACGGGAAACTAAGGAATGTTGAGAGTAAGGGAAATAAATAGTCTTTCTCAGAGATGAGGTCCCTAATTCATTATCTAGTACCAAGTGATCAGCCCTGAAACCAAATACATACAAGTAGCACTAAACAGACTCAACAAGTTGTATTTATATATTTATTGTGTATGTGTCTGTGAGTGTGTAGATAGACAGAGAGAAAGACAGACAGATAACACAAAGAAAAAGCAAGAATTTGAGATGAAGCTGAGGGGATATGGGGACATGGGAGAGTTTGGAGAAAATAAGGGGAAGTGAGAAATTATGTCATTATATTTTAATTTAAAGAATAAAATGGCTTTTTAAACACTAATTTTTAAAATTCCTATGTGTGTGAGTCTTTTGCCACAAGTATGTATTATGTGTACCATATACATGCCTGATGTGGGTAGAGTCCAGAAAAGGGTGACAGTTCCTTTGGAACTGATGTTATGGACTCCACCATGTAGGTTCTGGGAATCCAACTGAAGTCTTCTGCAAGAACAGCAAGTGCTTTTAATTGCTGAGCCCTCCCTCCATGATAACAAAATAATAAACAAGAAAATGATGTCACCAACTTTTGTTTCTTCAGTTGTGGCTTCCTGGATGTTGACTATGTAATGAACACATACTGAAGATTTTCCTACAAAACCCAAACTATTAATGAGAATTGAACCAAATATCTAGGGCATAGTAGGAATACTTGACAGCTTTATGAATATTCAGAAGCACTGTAAATTTTTATTTTGTTATTTTTAATGTTTCCTATACAGTTACATGGTAAGTTTCACATAGGTATGCTTTATATTTCTTCACAAATGTCTCACATTGCTTCTACTCTTAGTTTAACTGTACGTTTATTAAAATGGTTGTTTCTACTAATCATTTGTCTTTAGCAATATAGTAATATTTGTAAATTAATGCTACAGTGTTATGCAAATACTAGTCCTCTTAAGTGAAAATTAAATTATCTTTATTTTCTATACTCATAGGCATAACCTCAACCTTTATGGGGTTATTACTACATATGCATTTTCTATTTTCATGTGTTGGCAGAGTTTTCTGGTTGGGACAGTCATCCCTGTCCTGCCAGTCTACTTCACAAATAACTGCACATGGACTTATTATTAATTACAAATGCTTAGTTGATAGCTTAGGCTTGTTACTAACTAGCTCTCACAACTTAACCCATACTTTTTATCTATGATCTACCATGTGATGGTACCTTTTCACAGAATGGCATATTCATCTCCTGCATGTTCTGAATCTTCTGGTGATGCTTCATCACTCCACCCTTCTTCCCTTCCCCGCATTCTCTTTTTGTCCAAAGTTCTTAACCTCTACCTGCCTAGCTATTGGCCATTTAGCCCTTTATTAAACCAATGAGAACAACAAATATTCATAGTGTACAAAAAGATTGCTTCACAGCATTTCCCCATTTTGTCTAATTTAAAAAGGAAGGTTTTTAACTTTAACATAGCAATATATATAACAAAACAGTTATCCCATAAGAATTACAGTTACAATATCCAATCCATTTATATTTGGCAAATTTATAGAAAGTACTTTATTATCTATCTTATCTTTGTGAGTCTAAAGTTTTATGCCTAATTTACTTTTTATCATAACTAAGGAAAACTATAAGTTTAACTATTTAGTCTTTAACTTCATCAAAGACCCCAGAAGGGTGTGATATTATCTAATAACAGGGACATCTGGCTGCCTGGACAGTCACCCAAAGTTCCTCTGTAATGTTGGGGCATCTGTATTTCACCTAAAGGCCTAGTATATCTGACAGACATTTCTGAGAAGCAGGGAATTTTGAAGGTTTGCTCTACCTTGACTCAGCAAGGCTTGGGAGTCACTTTTCTTTGCATCCTGCTGGTCCAGGTTGGAAAGTATACTGTCAGCAATTGAGGCAAAGGCAGTTTCTTTGCCCAGAGGCTAGCTTTAGCCACAAATAAAGAAAACTCCATATGGAATTTCTTTGATAACCATCATCTTTTCTGAAGTAAATTGGTGCTGCTGGGGGCAGGTGTGTCTCATTTTCAAGAAAAGCTTTATGTTTTTAAAACATAATAAATGCCATATTCTGTATGTCTTAGAAGTGTTTGAAGACCATCTATCTATCTAAATATATCTGTTTAACATTGAAAACATACCTAATATTACTAAAAGTTTGATTGTGATAGAGGACTACTATCCTGTATTTCTTAATTATATATTATATTTTTAAATCATCTGTATAAGCACAACACCCCAAACAAGAGTAGAAACATACATACAGAATATCAAAAATAACTTTAAATTTATATCAATTAACCAAAATCCATACCAATATAAAATATGTTGAGATTAATAGTTGCTTTTTTATTAAAGTAGATTCAATAATCTACCTTTTATCTCTTAATTTCTATATCATATCTCCCTTTTTAATTTAGAAAGATATCTTTGAATTTAATGCCTTTGTGTGGCTCTTTTTTTCTGACTACAACCAATAACCACCACCACTACCACCCACTTTAAATGATGACAAACATCTTTTGGGAATATGAACATTGCTTTTACTAGAATGTTTCCCATTATCTATGAGTGTTGTGTTAGGATCATTGGGGGAACCTTGAGAAAATTAAGATAATGGTTAAGTCTTGGCTGGAGTAGTCTGTGAGGCTGGATCATCTCAGGTAGCAGCTTTGAAGATGTTTTGAATATAGAACATTTAGAAAACTGCAAAAAAGGTGCTCTGAAATGTTGGATCATCTGGGCCATCATTTTTATTGATGTCTGGTCCCCTTGCTCTGAAAATGCAATAGCTTTTAAAGGTAACATACATATCCACATGCATGTAAATATATACTGTCTGTTGTATACAAGTCAACCAAAGATGATATTTTGTTTTATGTTTGAGCAGGTAAAATATACACCACATGTCTCACAGTTTTTCTAGGTTTATTTCCTTATGTCTGTAGCAAGGATTTTTGGGGGCCTTCCTCAATCAAACCTGATCATCTTCAATCTTGAATGAATCCATAGTCTTTCATATTCTGTGGGAACAAAAGTATAACCTCTTTTCCAAAGCAACACAACTTTTGACATCAATTTGAAGTCAAAACTTTTTTTTAATTATTTAGGTTGGGTTAATTTAGTAACCTCCACAATCCAGCATATTCTAGCAGCTATTGCTTGTTTACCAACAATAAAAAAAATATTAAAGACAACATAATAACATACAGGATCCATACTCTCTATGTATTTTCCATTGTTATTTGGCTTTTTTTTACTTTATTCATTTTAAGAACTTTATTTTTTGCAAACTATCATTTCTACCTGATGGTCTATACCCTTTCTCCTTTTCTTTTCAAGTCTATGTACATTTTTAAAAACACTGCAATCTACTCAGAGGTTTCTTCTGTCTGGATCTGACTTTATTGATCATTTGGAGTGTTCTCTGATTGCATGAGACAAATCTTAAACTGCTATGTAAGCAATGGGTGCAGCTTAGCTTAGTGCATGGCACTAGACCATGATGGCTAGCTGTTGGCCCCATTTCACAGGCAGCTGCCAGGAGACATGTTTCTGTGCTGTGACTGGCATGAGACTAGGAAGCCACATTTACCTCCATTTTTGTGTGTTTGGAACTTCTTTTTAAAACCTTTTCAGGTTTTATGGGGAAATTTTTGTCTAACATTAAAATGCCATTTGTAGGCAGAGTTTTCTTCTTCTCAGGGCTGCCAGTCATCTCTTTCCTGCCAGCCCATTCCCAAATAACTACACAGAGACTTATTAATAATTATAAATGCTCAGCTTATAGCATAGGCTTGTTACTAACTAGCTCTTACAACTTAAACTAGCCCATGTTTCTTATCTATGTTCTACCATGTGGCAGTACCTTTTATCAGCATGGCAAGTTCATCTCTTTGCTTCCACTGTGTCTGCTGGTGACTCCTCATGACTCCTCCCTTCTTTTTCCCTGTGCTCTCTTTTTGTCCACAAGTCCCACCTAATCTCTACCTGCATAGCTATTGGCTATTTAGTCCTTTATTAAGCCAATGAGAACAACAAATATTCAGTGTACAAAAAGATTGTTCCATAGCATGCATATAATATCTATGTATGTATGTTTCTGTGTATGATCAGGAAAGATAGTTTCATGGTTCCAACTCACACAATGCAGCAAACTTGATCCCAATCAAATGAACCAAAACTTGTGCACAGGGTAAGTAATGCATTTAATTCTTTTTCCTCTGCATAATTTCAAACAGAGATTAAAAAACCATGTTTTACATTTTTTTTTACTTTTGATTCCCATCTTATATAACTCTATGTTACTTCTTACCATTAAAATCATAATTTTCAAGCCCTAAAATGGTGTTAGGACATGACATTTATCCACAAACTGTGATCAAACCTCACTCACCAAATAAGTCAAACTATTTGTGCACAGGAAATACAGAAGTATTGTGGTTTTATGGTATTTCATCACGGGAAGAAGAGACTAACCTCTACATTATCAGTCTGAGAGACAGAAATTACCCAGACATCTCTACTTTCAGTCCCAATTCATTTCTGGGGACAAGGCTACATTTTCTAGTTGAGTAGAAGGCTTTGATTCACAAGAAACAGGACCTTCCTTCTCTGCCCAGGTCTGTGAGTGTACATGCTTATGCATGTGTTTCTAACAACTGTTTTCCAGGAAATAAAAGTTTTATGTCAAGTTAAGGAAGTTCTATAATGATTTACACCATAAGGTATTTCTAGCTTAAGTGTTTAAGTAGAATTGCTGAATGAAAAGAGTGTTTTTCTTGTCTGAGGTGCTGATACATTCTTTATCACAGTATTCAGTGGCCAAAATTAGGATAGGTCTACTGAAGAGTAAGAAGTTGTATTGCTGAGATAATAAGCCCTACCTCTTAAGCAAAATATCTTTTGGGGTTTAGAAAGCTGACGTTGGAATGAGAATTCTCACATCTTATGGAAGGTGCTTTTGCTTCTGAGATAACACAGCTCCACATTCAAGAAGAGACAACTTATATTCATTTCATCCAATTATCATAATCAAATATGAATAGTGTCCATTTTTAAAATCCAAGCATTATATATTAAATAGCTGCTTTTTGGGAACACTGATCAACAATATAAAATGTTATAATATAAACATATATGAAATTGTTGAAGAAAATGCTAACATTTTATTGATGATGACAGACAGAAGTTTTAGTTTACTAAGAGATAACAAGAAAATGTATCACAGAAATTCATGTATACAACATGAATTTATCTTACAAAAAATATTCATCACCAAATAAAAACATAAACAGAAAATTGTATGTACTGATGTTCAACATCAGGAAGCCAATTTTTTTACTAAGTATCTCAATGTAAGTGAATTAAAAATATTTATTATATTTTATGGTATTTAGAAATGAGTCTTTATTTTACAATAAAATATTAATTAATTTCCCCTCATCTTGTGAGCTGTTATTTCCATTATTTCATGTTTAGGGGAATTTTTTTCTGTATTTTATTTGTTCAACAAAAATATTTCATCTCAGTACAAATATATCAGAAGAAATTTCTGTATACTCTTATTTTTTCAAGAGTCCTTTGTGCATTACAGAAATTAGATCAGAGCCAAGAGTGGTGGCACATGTCTTTAATTGCAACACTCACAAGGCAGAGACAGACTATCTTTGGTAAATATGACCAGCCTGGTTTATGTTGTGAATTCTAGGATAGCTAAGGTTGCATAGAGACACACTGTCTCAAAGCAAAAAGTTAATTAAATAACAAAAACCAGAACCTGGATCTGTTCCTGAAGTAAATGTGTCATAATCACCACACAACGACATTGATTCATAAAAGTCTCAGCTCAGTCCAGGTGCATAGTATGCATGTATACGTTTACTGCTTTGTAATACAAAACAACAGAAGGCCTTGGAAGCTACTTACTGCTATTCTCATCACATTTATTTCACATTATGTTTCTATTGTACTTAAAATTTAGTTTTTGTGAATGTGAAAAGGGTTTTTCCCTTTACTTCACCATCTATCTACTATGAAGTCATTTATAACAGGATAGCTTGAAATAATGAAAGGACATGAGAACTTAAAGTCAAAAGAGTTGAGTTTTAATCAAGTTTTCTCTAGCTTTCCATTTTTAAATTGAGATAGTCCAAGGTCTCTGTGGATTTTTATTTACTTTTCTACCAATAGAAAAATAAAGACTCCTAGATTTACCTTAGTGGAATTCTAGACTATGAAACACATATAATATAGAATTTGAATGTGCTTATTATTCTAAAAGTGTTATGAATTATTCATAATTTCTAACATCATGTTAAATGAACAATATTATGCTGAATGTCTCTGGTATTCAAAATTTTCACACAACATAATAACTGTTACTGTTTTATTCAGGTTAATAATGGAATTATGTGCAAGCAATGTTTAGGGCTAATATTTAAGCCTAAAAGAATATAGATACTGTCTTTTCTTTTACAAAATGATTCAATTAATGATGGAAATTTCAAGAAAACAGCTAAATGGCTTTGTTTAACTTGCTTTCTGCAAAGGCAAGACTGTCATATTTATTCATATTTATTCTGAGACTTTGGAGTCTACTATTTAGGCCTTTGTGTGTCCCTGACTCGCAAGAAAATTGGTACTTTAGATTTACCGTTTTATGCAGTTAGCATTATTGATACCAAGTTCATCACATTACACTTAATTGTTAGGATGTCCCTAGGATATTGTGCTGATACCTTTTATCTTCTGTGATGTAGGAAAGTTAATACAGATTTTGAATTACTTTGCCTTATCATTATTACATATGGGTGGATGGTATAATTAAGTCTGTCTTCCTATATTATTTCTTTTCATTATATAAAGCTTGTTTTGATGTTAGATTTCATTTTACATTGTGAACTGGTTTACTTCAAAAGTACGTATTATTTTGCTCACAGTAATTCTCCAAGGAATGAACATTGTTATATCTATGTTATGAAATATAAGCATCTTAATAATGAAATAACAGAAAGCAAAAGAAAACTCATGCTGTCTCTTAAAAGGATGCTCATGGGAAGTATATCCATAGAAACACAAATTGAAAGGTAGAAACTTATTTTTCAAATGGCAGAAAGTCCAGGGAGTTGTGTCAGCTTGAACTATTTCCTCCAGAGATGAACAAATGCCATAATTACAAATTCAAGCCAACAAAGAGGGGTGCTTCTCAAGGGTGGCCAAAACAAAGATCTGCACTACCTACCAGCCAACCCAGAGAGAATGGTAAGTCTCAGGTTCCATTTGTCTCCTCCTGATGGACTGATGTGAATGTAGAAACCATGCTATTGTCAATGACAGCACTTGTTCTTACCTATCCAGGGAAGTAAGTTGTATTTGCTCTAAAATATTATTAGGAATTAAAATCAAGGTACAGGTGATGAGATAATTTGTCATAAAGTCAAATAAAAGGAGAACTTGAGGGGTGGTCTACCTTTAATATATCTATAAATATATATTTCTAGAATATCTAGAAATAAACTGTAGAAAAGAAAACTTAAAAACCATCCAACTATCTTCTTAAGCATGATAGAAGCAATAATTTGTAGCAATTTTCAGAGATCTTTCTGAATGTAGTAGAGACAATCTGTACTCAAACTATTTTCAAGCCAGAGTATTATTGATATTAGAATTTGTGATGGTTTATATTATAAAAAGGAGAAAACCTGAGCCTGGTCTGGTCACACATGCCTGTCAACCCAGGACTGTAAGTAGATGCAAGGGAATTGAGAGGTCAGGTTGTCCTCAGCCATAAAGAGTTCAAGGTCAGCTTGTTTACATGAGGCAATGTTTCAAAAATGTGATGGAATAATTCATTTAAAGAGAAAGATTAAAAACTAAAAAATAAATTAACAAAAGTTATTTTAAAGAGGTAATTTGGGAATTCAGTCATGTGATATGTAGTAACCAAAAGTGAGTGCTTATGTAGTTCTGTACATGATATTGAACAGACATTGAATAAAATTTAGTAAAATTCTCATTTTATGAAACTTAGATCTTCAAAATTCTATAAACATAAATGTTGATTTTAGTATGTATATGAGTTTATAGATGCATAGAATATGTAAAATATCCCTTATTATACTATTAAATATCAGGAGGAGTTTTCAATATAATTATTAAAATGCAAAAATACTGTTATTGTCATTGTTAAACATTGTTTCAATGTTGTTAAATTACTATTCAAGAAAAGGTAAAAATGTAATATTGATCACAACAGAATTTAAAAGCAAAAATAATACACTTATAAAAGATATAAATCAACATATTTGAAAACTTATAAATGGATACTCCATAAATGTTAAAATTAGTAGTAATAAAATATGAATGTAGGCTTGACAAAAATTAAAACACAGATGAAAGTCAAATTCTTTTCTAAATAAAATATAAACAAAGTGTAATGGAAAAACATTTTCTGAATAAAGATTAAAGATAAAAGTAAAAATAAACTTTCATATTAAAAGTAATAGAAATGGCTTTATTACTTACTTCAAATTGCAACACACAGAATGGAAAAGGAACTATTTAAAGATAAAGACAGCACCTTATAAATAAAACCTTTATATGTGTACCCAGTTAAAATGATTCTATTGAGATGTCAATACACTATAGTTTAAAAGTGTCACAGTCTTAAAGATTTCATTAAAAATGATTGTTTTATTTTTATTTCTCCGTGTGTGTGTGTGTGTGTGTGTGTGTGTGTGTGTGTGTGTGTGTACAGATGAGTGCAGGCGCTCATGGAGTCCAGAAGAGGGTGTCAAGTCCCAAGGAGCTGGAATCACAGGTTGTTATGAGCTGGGAACAGATCTCAGGGTCTCTGGAAGAGTAGTAAAGCACTCTTAATTGATGAGACAAATTCCCAGCCCTTCATTTAAAGTCTTAAGGCACAAATAAATAAATAAAGTGCTAGAATAGTCATACTAATATGAAAAGGAAATGTGCTGTTATAGGATAAGCACTATCAAATATTCAAGCATTTTATGAAGGTAGGAAAGTTGCACATGTATGGAAGGAGCAGGATGATTAGCAGATATATGAATAATAAATATAGAGTAGAGCTCTAATATACTAATGAAAGTACTTCATATAAGTGACAGGACACAGATTTATTCTATAAGTACTGCTAGAAACATTCTGTGTATGTTCTACAAAGAATACCTCCTGTAAATTTCATTTCTGCCAAATATCACACACACAAAATTAAATGGCCCAAATAACAGTAAATATTTGACATTATTATAAATGCATTTTATTCATATCTAGAAAATATGAGTCATTAAGCGAAGTTTGATCAAATAAACCTGGGAAAAATAAGCAATTCCATCCCTGTGAAGATATCATAAATAGAAATGATATCTGTAACATATGTATGCAAAATATATGACAAGGTATGGTGTCATAATCACCAACTGAGATATATAGAATAAGCTAGTAACTTGATAAAAACAAGGAAAGCCTTGAAGAAATAAAAAAAATATTATTTAAACATAAGTAAAAATTCCTCAACTTATTCATAACAGGAAATAAAAAAATCAAAACAGAAAAATATTACATACTAAGTTTATACATTAAAACATGTAAATAATATTCATTACTGAGGAATATGCAGCTGAACAGAGAATTTCATTTATCTGTTCCACTGTAAAATTAGTGTAAGCTTTGTGTATTGAAATTTTCAGTCACTAGAGAATGTAACAAGGGTGTGTCTATTTATACACTAGCTATCATAAGAAGAAACTCCCCTATAGAAGAACTCAAAAATGAGTTTAAAACATATTATCATTTCTAACACTGAGACTTAAAATGCAATTGAAATGTCCACTGAGAAAATTAAAAGTCTATTAAAAAAACTGTAAAAATATCAATGAAAGTGAATACAAGTATTTATGCAATTTCCTCTCTTTATATGTCAAAATATGGCACAATCCAAGAATGTTGTCCTAACAAAAAACATATAGACTATTTTCCTAATATCTGAAATGCATGTTTTTAAAACCATGATTATAAGAGTATTCATATTTAATAACTTTTATATCTACATAGAAAATAAAATTGAGAGATGTGATTTATTCTAAGAGAGGAAAATAGTGGTATAAGCTGTAATCCCACCATTCAGGATCTGTGGTTGAAGATTGCAAATTTGTATACAGTCTGAGGCTACATAGATAGACTTTGTCTAAAAAAGGGTTTAGAAACTTGGACCAAATCATGGAAGTGATTACCACATTTTGTACTCTTATATTTAAGTCATTTATAGTGTATTTATTCTGCTTGGTCTAAGAAAAAGCTCTTCCTCTACCTTTTCATAAAGATGCATACCAGCATTTATACTAAACAGGAAACAGGGTGGTCCCTTAGCCTGCCTTTTGCTTTGACCTTTTCTGTTCTTCTTTGACAGTATCTCCGTTGTTCGTTCGCCGAGTCATTGCTGCAGCCATGGCAATACGCTTCATCATTATCACACTGATATGGTTTGCCATTTTCATAACCTGTAAGTTAATCAATGGGGTGTGGTGTGTTACCTTGATTAGACTTCAGAAGCACACTGGGGACCAGAGAGATGGGTCAGCCAGGTAAAGGATTTCTGTATAAGCCTAACAACCTGAGTTTGATCCCCAGAAATCTCAGACAGGTGGAAGGAGGAACTGACTCCACAGAGTTGTTCTCTGCCCGCCATACTCATTCCATGGCACATAGGTGCCCTCACACACATGCCTACGGGCACGTGCCGATGGGCACACACAGAAGTATGGAAACACAGAGTAAAATAGTGAAAGTGTTTTTTACCAAGGTGCTGCTGTTCTACAAACATAAAAGTCACTTTTGCTTGCAGTAAAAGTTACTAACTTTTAAAAATTATAATTATTTTGATAGTGTTATGCAACAATGAGGTTCCAATTTCTTCAAGAGGTGAGTGAATCTTTTTAACATTAAACACAAATTGCAAACAGCTATGTGTACTAGGCATTCAAAAGACAGAAATGAAATAGCTGGGTTTTGTCTATAACTCACTATAAAAGTTGTTGCTTTTAACTGTGGAGGCCAGGTAGTGGGCAGAAGATCCAGTAATGGTTTTACATTCCTTTAATTCCAGCACAGGTTGAGGCAAGAGGATCAAGAATTCACAGCCAACCTTGGCTGTGTAGAGTTCAAGGCCAGAATGGGTTACATGAAGCCCTATCTGGAAACAATAATGAATAAATCATAGATTTTTGCTTCATCCATTACATTTTATTTTGTTGTATGTTGTTGTTATCTCTTAGAAGCCTGTTCTTACTAATGAGGGATGGAAAGGGAATGGATCTGGATGGGAGGGGGGGTTGGAGGAGCTAGGAGGAGTAGGGAGGAGAAACTATAATCAGTATATATTGTATAAGAAAAATCTATTTTCAGTAAAAGAAAAACAATAAATAAATAAAAAGAATCTATTTTCAGTAAAAGAAGAGATAATAAATAAATAGTAGAAAACCCTTAGTTTGGGGACATCCCTGTGTATATATTATAATGATTCAATTATTTAGAATTTCAGAGGTGGAACAGGTGTTTAACTTGCCTAGATAAAATCTGCTTCAGTAGTCAGGTGTTCGTAGAGTTAATCTATTCTCTTTCTGGAAGGTTACTGTGGCCAATGCCCTAACAACTGGATATATTATAGAAACAATTGTTACCATTTTTTTAATGAGAGAAAAAACTGGAACCAGAGTCAAGCTTCCTGTTCGTCTCAAAATTCCAGCCTTCTGAAGATATACAATCAAGAGGACCAGGTCGAGTATTTAATTCCACTTAATTCTAATACATGAGGTGGGTAACTCACTGGAGATTGAGCCTGGAACATACAAGAAGCACGAAGATGTTCTAACATGTACTCCAGACAATAATGATAAAAATTAAGGACTTAGAAGCTGGGGAGGGGGCTTAGTGAGCTAAAGTATTTATTCTGAAAACTTGAGAATGTAAACACAAACCCCACAGCACCCATCAGGCATTGCTGCACATGTCTGTAACCCTAGCACTGAAGTCAGAGACAGGTAGATCCCAAATGCTCCTAGCCAGACAGCTTAGCTGAAAAGGTTTTTGCTTCAGTGAGGGGTCATGTTTCAAGGCAATAAGGCAGGGAGCAAAGGGAGGAAGATACCTGATGTCTTGTCCTACCTTCTATGTGAAGAATGATCTGCTATACATTCATAAGCATACACACCACACAACTGATGACCACCTCCAAAGAGAGAAAAATTAAGAGAGCAAAGATACTTTGCGACTACCTATGGTTAAATGAGAATTACACTGGCCCAGGGACAATGCATCCTTCCCCAAGTGGGAAGTGAGTGATGTGGATTTGTGTTTCTGATGCTCTGAGTACGGGTTTCATCTTACTTTTCTTGTGGTTTCTGACAGGATTTCTTTAAGCTGGTGAAGTCGTATCACTGGATGGGACTAGTCCAGAACGAAACAAATGGCTTCTGGGAGTGGGAAGATGGCTCCACTCTCTCACCCCACCAGTGAGTCTCAGACTAGCGGGTTTTGAGCTGGGTGTCTGTTCAGCTGCCCCTATGAACACTCATTTGTCAGTTTCATTTTCACAATCTGATGTATTATCGTATTCTAGTAGAGTTAGAAAAAGTACTCAGACCCTAAACCCAAAGTGCAGGGAGAGTGGCAGAGTAGCCAACATGAATATTAATGAGCATAAATTGGTTACTATGGGCTAAGTGCTGAGAAAGATAGATCTTATATTATTTTCATTTTATAGATAGGAGCACCACATATTTTTATTTGAATATTTGTGACAATAATTGTGGAGATAAAACTGATGTACAATAAGCTGTACTCTTCTGTAGCATGATTCTTAACAGGTCTTATTAATAAAAACAAACCTAGAGCCAGGTATTGGGGTGAACACTGAAAGATCAGAGAGACAGAACAGGCCACAGCTAACCTCACCTCACCAACTTCTCAGCTGATCCTGTTTCCTCAAACTGGAAGCCTCTGAGTCCTCATCCAAACAAATCTCAGCTGAACTGCTGCTCAAAAGCCTAAAAGCTTAACCAGCTCTAGTTCCTGGTCCTCACACCTTGCCTTATATACCTTTCTGCTTCCTGCCATCACTTTCTGGAATTAAAGACATGTATCACAATGCCTGGCTATTTCCAGTGTGGCTTTGAACTTACAGAGATCCGGGTGTATTTCTGTCTTTTCAGAATGTTAGGGTTAAAGGTATGTGTGCCACCATTTTCTGGCCTCTATGTCTGTCTAGCGGCTGTTCTGTTCTCTGACCCCAGATAAGTTTACTAAGGTGTATAATACATTGGGGAACACAATATCACCACACTCTTCCATCCCTATTAGCCCCTTTTCTGTTTTTATATTTACAGATATTTTTAAAATGATGTAACTTATTACTAGCTGTAGGCACTATGCTGTAAAATGGCACAATAAAAATAACAAATGCATGAGGCCCCAGAGATGCTAAATATCTTCATATGCTCAGTACATGACATTTACGTGTATCACATCATGAGGTTATACTCCACATACACATACAATTATAGTGACAATTAAAAATTAATAATGGATGCTTTAATGTGCCTGGATTGAAACCCACAAAGAAAATCCATAATAGAAATTCAACCCATTAAAGGAGGATAACATCAGATCACTGTCTTTTTAGTTTTCACTCTGAAATTATTATTGATTTCTTGAGTCTTCTACTTCTGACTTTTCTTAGAAGAAAAAGTTCTCTTATTAAATTAATCCATGGAATTCCAAATGTCAAGACAAAAGTAAAACACACACATGTGTCAGCACACATACACCACACTATATCACTATACACACATACACACACACACACACACACACCACATTCATCACACATGCATGTGCACATGAGCTCACACATATACACCACAAGCATGCACACACACACACACACACACACACACACACACACACACCACAAATATGAATAAATGTATATACATACACAGGTTTTTATATGTATATATGTGGATGTGTGTTGAGGAAATTACAAATACTTTTGATTTTTTACCAAGTAATATTGTGTATGCAGTCACCCCTTGGTAGCCATGGTGACTGATTCCAAAGTCTCACTCTCTCCATAGACACTGAATTCCATGAATGATCATCATCTTTATTCAGAATGGCATAGAATCTGCATGTAGACTATGGACAATTATGTACAATTTAAATCATTTTTATATTGTATTAACTTTATATATTATATAATACAATATTTTATAGTTGTACATATTTATATATTGTATATCCATTGTATATATTATATAATACCAAGTAGAATATAAATATTATGCAAATGATTCTCACACTGCTTATTTAGGAAACCATGACAAAATACAAAGTACATGTTCAGTACAGATGTGGGATTTGTTTAGAGTATTAGTCAGTTGTATCTGACAATGATAATCTGTTTACTTGTGGAAAATGGTTTATTTTTGCACAAAACACTACAGCAATAAATTCTAAGTTTAGTTCTACATCCATTGATAATGTAAATATTTACTACTAAAGAATTGTGTTGGAGCTTTTTACTCAGGTACTTACAGAGACAGTTTAGAATTCTGAGGTGATTCATTTCTGCTCTGACCAAAAGAGCCAGGCAGTGGTGACACAACCCTTTAATCCCAGCACTCAGAAGGCAGAGGCATGTGGATCTCTGTGAGTTCAAGGCCAGCCTGGTCTACATAGAGAGTTCTAGGACAGCCAAGGCTAAGCAGATAAGCCCTGTTTCAAAAATAATTAAAAAAAAAAATTTTTAAAGACATTTTTACTTTTATTTTTGTTATCTGAATTGGCTCTGTTTGGATGTGTGTAAGTTAGAAGGGCTAACTAAACATGGTGCTAAAATGATGTGATATATATCTGAAATGCCCACATTCAAATCCTACAAATAAGATTCCATGTTTGTATCCTTCATTAAACAAGTCTGGATAGCATAAACAAGTCACATACCACTCTCTCTGTTCCAGGTTAACACTGGTGGAAATGCAGAGCGGATCCTGTGCTGTCTATGGCTCAAGCTTTAAGGCCTACACAGAAAACTGTTCAGCTCAAAACACATACATCTGCATGAAGAAGGCAGTGTAAGAACTTCATCAACCATCTTAGCAACAGCCAGGATAAGAAAAGGAATTATCCAGGGAGAAACTGGGACTAAAAATAAGAGACAGAACGTATGTCCAAGACAAAACAGCAGGCCCATGCCTTGCAGAAACAAGCCACAGAATGATTAGCTAAACATTCTGCGTGCCTTAAAACAAGGGAAGCTAACTCAAAGGTCATCAAGGCTACCATTCACACCATTCTCCAATCTGCCTAGCATTAGGAGAAGGAGGCAAGGAGGAGCCTCGATCCAAAATGGGAACAACACATAGGGGAGCTGAGAGAGTGGGAGAGAGTAGCCCCATAGGAGCACGGCCCTGTAAGCTCCAGCACTAAGCAAAACTTCATGCTGAGTGGGACCGCAGCTGAGAACCACAGGGTCTTCAACACTGTAGCCAGCATTGTTGCCATCCCAGTGGTTCACGAAAGGGGGCTTCTGTCTAGTAGGGCACAGTTTGAGTAAGGGCAAGCAGGACAGCTTTGGGAACTTGGAGATCTCACAGAGCTTGCCTTGTTGATTTTTGTGCTTTCTTGGGGACTTCACTCCTTTTGTCTTGTGTTTTCCTGTTGAGATGGCAATGTCTACTGAAGGCCAATCCCACCACTGAATTTTGAAAATAAATGGCTTGTTTCACTTTACAAGTCACAACCAGAAGAGAATTTTGACTGTCTGATTCACACTTGACTTGGGTCAAATGTAGATGCATGCGTCCTTGGACTTGAAGTCTGAGAAGTGGCAAGGTGACGCTAGGTAGGAATTGACAGCTCTGCAGCTGTTAAGGTGAAATGAGTAAGAAAACAATTTTCTGGTACCATGGGTATAATGTTACATTCTGAATATTTATGTGTGTCCAAAATTCATATTTGAAATCCCAACTCCCAGTATTCTTTTAATACTAGGACATAAGCATTGGAACATTATGTTTTAAATCACAAGAGTGAAGCCTTGTGAGTGAGATTATCTCTTAAGAAAATACCCACAGAGACTTCTCTCCTTTTTGGCTACAAGAGAATACAGGAAATTTCTGATATACAACCTACAAGATGCCCTCACCAAACTCAACAGATGCTTTTACCCTGGTATAAGATTCCCAGGATTCATAATTGTGAAAAAGTAGATTTCTGTTATTTACAACTTGTCTGGGTATTTTATAATAGTACCCCAAATGAGACCAGAGGGGAAGACAGATATTAGGTCTTACTGAAATTTAAAAGGAAATGCTAGAGAAGAGGCTCAGAGGTGAAGAGCACTGGGTTCTGTTCTAAGCACCTACATGACAACTCACACCACCTGTGACTCCAGTTCCAAAGGATCCAACACTCTCTTCTGGCTTCTGCAAACACCTGCATACACATGGTGCACATACAAGCATGAAGATGAGCACGCACACATAAAATAAAGATAAATCTAAAACTAGAATGTTTTATGACATGGTTGTATAATATTTTGCAACATAGAAAAAATATAAACCAATATAGGCAGGTAAAGAAATATCTGTAGAATACCATAAGTAAATAAAACAGGGAATCATGGCAGAAAAGCAACCATAGAACCTGGCTTTCATCTGAAAGGTTACAGCAAACTTGGGGAGCCTTAGATTTCTCTTCTGAAAGTTTTTGTGAGTCTTTGAAAATATGAGGTTTAGCTTAGAGATCATCTGAATGAGGAATTTCCCCAAAAGCTAGAAGTTTATTCAAGGAATACTGAATAAGACCCACACTTTAGAAAGCAGCATCAAGGATCCTTGCAATCCTTACCTCTAAGGAGGTGGGGGTCCAGAGATGCAAACCTCCACGAAACATCTGTAACCATGAAAGAGCCATCATTTAAGCTTATAGCCCATGTCTGACTAACAGTATTTGCAGTCAAACGTCTCTGAAGTCAAAAGCAAATAACACTCTACCAGCAACACTTCATTTTACAAGTCTAGTGTGCATCCACTGTGCAACAGAGGCACCCAGCAACACCTTGTTTATGGAAAATAACTTCAACTAACCCCTTAAAGATTTTTCACACATAGCTTGAAAAGTAAAACAGAATTTGCAAAACAGTGATAAAGAGACTGGGGCAGTAATTAGCTAACAGCATGTCAGGGGACCCGGGTGAGGGGTGGTATTCTGATTCATTGAATAATTAAAGAAGTCTTAAACTCAAGAGACAAAAATAGGGCATTCCTATGTTCCAGATGCTGTATTCAATCTGAAGAGCCAAAAAGTGGTTAATAAAATCCCACTTGCCTCCAAGAATTCAATTTAGACAGCCATAAAATATAAAAGCCAAACTAGAATGTTAGGCAGGTTGATACAATAGGCCACAGAGGAGGGAAATTTGGTTCTGATAGCTGTGTCAGTAACTTTACCAGAACTAGGAGTTTTAAAAAGACATTTTAATAAGGAAAACATGATAATAAGTATAATATTTTTAGATACATTTCATGATGTGTTTAGAAAATGCCTTGATATTTCTATAATAATCACCTCCAGTGTCATGTTATACTTGGTCAGGAAATTGAGTTAATTTTGAAATGTAAACAGGTTCCATTGTGGCTAGGGGAAAGCCAACTTAATACATTGTGGTTATATTTAAATAGATAAGCTCTCCAGACAAGTGACTCACAGTCATGAAGGCATTTGCTACTATATGTAGTCAGTCTTTTTCATCAGAATGGTTGACTCCCCAATAATGACCTAGAGACTTATTATTAATTATAAAAGCTTGTCCTCAGCTTAGGCTTGTTCCTAAATAGTTCTTATAACCGACATTAACCAATATTTTTATCTATGCTCTTTTATGTGGTTGTCTTTACTCTGTACACCCCATTCTACTTCCTTTCAGTCTTGCTGGTGACTCCTCCTTTCTCTTTTCTGAGACTTCTCTGTCTCCAAAAGTCCTGCCTAACCTTTTCCTGCCTAGCTAACATCCATTAAACTCTTTATTAAACCAGTAACAGTGACACATCTTCACACAGTGTAAAGAGTTTTCCTCAACAATTAGAGCAGTTTAAAACTTTACCCAATTTCCAATACTATGTGATGAAGCTACCCTGAGATGTTAGAGCCTCTTGTAGCCCCAGATCAAGAGAGAAAACATTCACTTGACAATCACTTTCTCTTGAGCTCCTACTAGCTGTTCTATGGAAAGACTGGAAAAGAGAAGTAGATCCTAATCACACATGTTCTCTGTCTATCACAGAGGTGCATGGTCTGCTAAGGTCTGAGGATGCTGAAGAACTCTAGAGTGGGCCCTCTGATTCTAGAGTGAAGGCAAAAGCCTTAGACCCAGGAGTCCTGATGAACAGAGCTCAGCACTGGTTCTAGAAAGGCACTCAGACCAGCAGTGGTGATAGGAAGGGGCTTGATTGAAGCATTAGCACACCCACAAGAACAGAAGTCAAATGACTTAACATCTTTCTTCAACCTGTTATAATAGCAGGAAAAAGAAACAAAGCAAGGGTCAGTGGGGTTCTGTGGTAACTATCTTGGTTGCCTTGATCTGGCTGTATTGATATTACTCTGGGCCTTTCTCTCAGAATCCTCCATGTGGTGCTATGATAAGAGCAAAGACGATGTGTGTAATGTAGCTTCACTTCATCTTAAAATGTTCACCAATCAGGCTTGTTGTTCTTAAGATGCAAAGTAATTGCAAGGAATAAAAATCCAGGAGATTCTAGTAGTGGTGGGGCATGCCTTTAATCCCAGCACTCAGGAGGCAGGAGCAAGAAGGTTTCTATGAGTTCGAGGCCAGACTGGTTGATAAAGTGACTTCGAGATCAGTCAAAGATTCATAGTGAGACCCTATTTCATGAAAATAGCAACCCAAGAGAGCTCAGAGCCAAGAAAGAGAAACAAGATGGCATCAGAAAGAAAATATATTTAGCCAGTTAGTGCCTGAGACCTCCAGTGTTTCCTTCCCCTGATTTTTTGCTGAGTAAAACAGATGGTGATTTGTTTCTCTTTGGGAACAGACACAAACCCATGTAGTGTTATTATTCTAAGACTAAGCAGCCAGGAGAAAAGTATTCAAACATACTGACTGCTCTCTACCACTTTGGGGCCCTGCACCCCAAGCTACCCTATTTGTTCTAGGCATGAGAAAAGAAAATCAGCTGCTCTCCAGGCTGTCCATATTCCACTCTGATCATAGTTAAAGACATTTGCTTCTACAAGTGAAGCAGGAAACCACCTTGTGACAGGGACTCAGTGGTAGAAAGTTGAAAACCTCAGCTAGCAAACAGGAAATTGCTTCACATGTGAGATCTCACTGATGCCAGGCAGATGCCACAGAGATGGGGGCAGGGAGCCCATCCACCCAAGGAACAGGCAGCACCCACTAAGACAGACCACAACAAAAACCTTTAAAATCAGATGGAGATGTTCCAGACACATTCTAGACAGGGAATTGAAAAGCAAAGATCAATACTTTAAAGGCTGAAGCAGAAAGGGTGGCAATCAGCATGACCATAGAAGACAATTTAATAGATCTGTGAAATGTATAAGAAGCATGAAATGGAAATGTACATGGGAAAGGCAAGTTATTAGATAAATGACTTGCTTCATGAACTCTCTCCTAAAATTCAGTACTGCAGACTAAAGAATAGTGTTGATAATACTAGCAATTTATCCTTAGACCATGCAAGCATTTGCTCCAAAACCTGGCATTACATACCTCTCCTTCTGCAATTTCTTTTTCTTCTTCTTGTTCGTGTTCCTGTTCCTGTTGTTGTTGTCCTTCTTCTTCTTCTTCTTCTTCTTCTTCTTCTTCTTCTTCTTCTTCTTCTTCTTCTTCTTCCTCTTCCTCTTCTTCTTCTTCTCATTCTTTTACATTTTATTTGTATTTTATTCATTGTGTTGGCAGGGGCACACATGCCACAGTCAGCATGAGGATACTAGAGACAACCTATGGAAGTCAATTCTTTCCTTCCAGGATATGGGATCCAGAGATTGAATTCTACTCATCAGGCTTAATAGCAAGAGTTTTTATGAACTGAGCCATCTTGATGGATCCTGAACTTGAATTTTTTTGAACTTGTATTCTTCAGTCTCTAATAACATATGAACTTGCTTGTCAGAAAGAGATTGTCTAGAAACAGTGCCTGAACTCACTTTGTATTCATTTCAATGACATCCATGTCTTTTATATCAAATCTTAGTTTTGTTTATATCATTTATGAAATTATCATGGGAAACACAGTCATAAATTGGTTACTATTTTAGATTTGCTAACCAATGTAATCACAATTTACATCATACACTAGACAGATCTCTGTTGGGCTGTGTGGACAGAAGCAGAGACATGAGTGGTTCAATGATGTGCTGGTGCACTAGGTAGTGGCACAGGCTAAATAAGACTTTTAAAAATACTTATTCAGAGTTGGACAATATGGCTTATGCCTGTAATGTCAGCACTTGAGAAGAAGATTAAGACTGGAGGATCTCCACAATTCTGAAGCTATCTTGTGGTGGTATTGTGTTCCCCAAAATATTGTGCACCCTATAAATTTATCTGGGGTCAGAGAATGGACAGCCACTAGATACAGAAGCTAGAAAATGGTGGCACTCACACCTTTAATCCTAGCATTCCAGAGGCAGAAATCCATCTGTTCAAGGATCCAGCCAAGCATGGTGGATCACGCCTTTAATCCCAGGGAGTGATAGCAGAAAGAGAAAGATATATAAGGCGTGAAGACCAGAAACTAGAGGCATTTGGCTGGTTAAGCTTTTAGGCTTTGAGCAGCAGTTCAGCTGAGATTCATTCTGGATGAGGACTGAGAGGCTTCCAGTCTGAGGAAACAGGATCAGCACAGGAACTGGTGAGGTGAGGTAGCTGTTGTTTGTTCTGCTTCTCTGATCTTTCAGCATTCACCCCAATACCTGGCTCAGGTTTGATTTTATTAATAAGAACCTTTAAGATTCATGCTTCACTATCTGAGCACTGTGCTAAGTTAGTGAGTATTGTAAAGCACCAATTAGACTTTTTCTGAAGTATCTAAGAAAGAGCAAAGCCAGTAAGCAAGCAGTTTCTATGAAAAAGATAAGATTACCTGACAGAACTAAGAAGATGGACATTTTTTAAGGTGTAGTGATTGATGGTAAACTACTGTCTTAGTTAGGGTTTCTATTGCTGTGGAGAGACACCATGACCACAGCAACACTTATAAAGGAAAATATTTAATCAGAGTGGCTCACTTACAGTTTCAGATGTTCAGTCCATTATCATCATGGCAGGGAGCATGGCAGCATGCAGGCAGATATGGTCCTGGCTACATCCTGATCAGAAGACAACAGGAAATGGACTGTCTCACTAGAAGTGGCTTGAGCATATATGAGACCTCAAAGCTCACCTCTGCATTGACACAGTTCCTTCAACAAGGCCATACCTATTACAACAAAGCCACATGTCCTAATAGTGTCACACCCTCCCTGAGCTTATGGGGACCAATTACATTCAAACTACCACAACTATAATGTAGACAGTCATTTGTTACAAATGATTAAAACAAACACACACACACACACACACACACACACACACACACACACACACACACAAAATGTTGGTTTTATTCTATTTTAGGTTCATATTATTAACTGTTTTCATCTTGTTAAATAAAAACTTTAAATTAATATCAAATGGCACCAGCAATTTCAATTTTTAAGATTAGAAATATCCTTCAACTTCATGTTGGCAAATCTTTAGGAAATAAAAATATATGATGTCTATTTCCCATTATCTCAAAAACTGTCAAATGCATAAGAAAGAGCCTAATAAAAGTGAATCATTTCTGCCAAAGCTAGAGGTGTTCAATGGGAAATGAACAATATAAAAAAGGATTGAAAACACTTGTTTATGGATTGGAAAAGCCAGAACTATTAAAGTTTTTTTTTTATTTAATCATATATACAGTCCATACAATTTTGTTGTATATAAAGTTGAGACTATTTGGGGCCTTTTAGCTTCTTCCTGTGGTCTGTCTGTTTTAATATTTGCAAATGCATCCTACACTTGGTAGATGCTGTTTTTTGTCATGGATGTACCTTTACAGTGTGCTTAATCTCTGTGGCTATTTTTTAACTTTCTTTTTATTTATTCTTCGTGTGTTTCACATCATTTATCTCCATCCCATTCATTTCCCTGTCCCTTCATATCTACCCTCTACCTTTTGCAACCTCCTCTCCCAAATATAAAATAAATTAAATAATATTTAAGAGAAAAAAAAAAACAAAACAAAAAGGAAAAGTCAATCTCATCGTGGAAGCTGTAGTGGGACACAGTGTGAGTCACGTAATAAACCCTTTTATCCATATATCTTTACTTTCAACTGTTCACTACAAAGAGTCATTGGTCTGGTTCGAAGCCTCGAGTTTCTGCTACACTATTGATGCTGGACCACTGGGACTCTTGTTTATCCTGTTGTTGCCTTGTGTTGTGGAGATCCTGCAGCTTTGAGTCTTCAGGATTGATCCCTTCATGTACTTCAGCAGATCACAGGTGGGGCAAATGTTGGGGTACGGTTCATTCATAACCCTGGTTCTAAGCCTGGGTAGTTGCAGAGTTGGTCAGCCCACCACCTCTCCCTTGTCCTCACCACTAGGGTGAACTGTGGTGGTATTGTGTTCCCCAAAATATTGTGCACCCTAATAAATTTATGTGAGGTCAGAGAACAGACAGCCACTAGATACAGAGGCTAGAAAATGGGTGGCACTCGAACCTTTAATCCTAGCATTCCAGAGGCAGAAATCCCTCTGGATCTCTGTGAGTTCAAGGCCACACTGGAAACAGCCAGGCTTGGTGACACTTGCCTTTAATCCCAAGAAATGAGCCTTTAATCCCAGGGAGTGATAAGAGAAAGAGAAAGATATATAAGGTGTGAAGACCAGAAACTAGAAGCATTTGGCTGGTTAAGCTTTTTAGGCTTTTAGCAGCAGTTCAGCTGAGATCCATTCCAGTGAGGACTCAGAGGCTTCCAGTCTGAGGAAACAGGATCAGCTGAGGAACTGGCAAGGTGAGGTAGCTGTGGTTGGTTCTGATTCTCTGATCTTCCAGCATTCATCCCAATAACTAGCCTCGGATTTGTTTTTATTAACAAGACTCTTTAAGATTCTTGCTACAGTGAACTTGCCTTCATTGCCCTGGGTGGATCACTCCTTGCAAGGAGCAAGGCAAGTTCTCCCACTTTCCTGTCTTCAGGGTCAGTTCTCCCTTATCTACACCTTCAGGGCCAGCTTTGTTGTGTTGCCCAAGCGAGGTGTAGGGCCACTCTCCTGAGTAATGCAGCTGATGAGGGGCAGGGACAGCTCCCCTGCTGGCTCTTATGATCTCAGGGCCAACTGTCCCACCTGCCTCAGGATTGATGGGCAGGGTAAGGGGTGGAAGGCTGCAGAAATGTGGGAGGACATGTCTTCCCTGCCTAGGCCACCCTTCCCATGCTCATAACTTCAGAGCTGGCCCACGAACACCTCCTCCAACAGGATTGGCTCTATTGTGCTGTCCAGGCAAGGTACAGGACCTGCTCTCCATAGTATTGCAGCTGATGGGAGACAGGGTCAGCTCTCCCACTATTATGACCTTAGGGTCAGTTCTCCCCCCTGCCTCAGACATTTATGGGCAGGTGGACATCTCTTTGCTACCCATGCTGCCATACGACAGATGAATAATAGTACAGCTCTCCCGTGATCACAACTTCAGAGCTGGCTCACCTCCACCTCCACCAATGACATTGGCTCTATTGTACTGCCCAGGTGAGGTACAGGGCCTGCTTTTCCTAGTGTTGTACCTGGGGGGCGGGGGCAGCTTTCTCAGTCATATGGCCTCAGGGCCAAGTCTCCCACCTGCCTGAGGCATTGATGGGGAGTGGGCATCTCCCCTCCCCCTCACCCCATGCTACTCTGTGGCTAATTTTACATATTATCTCTGTCAAACTGCTCAGCTACATCAAATATGTCACTAGGTTTCTAATGGGAACAATTCATTTCTTTTTTTAAAAAAGTTAATAAAAAGGTCCATAAAATAAATGCTTTTATATTCTTGTCTACTTTTCCATTTTTTGGTAAAGTTTTTTTGCATGTGTTTCTAATAGCTTCTTTTTAATTTGCTTCTAATTATTTTGTCTTACTCATTCCTATAAGTGTGTCTTTTCATCTATTATGTCTCCTTAACTGGTTACTATTTGTGTAAGTCAATGTTATTTGGCTTGTGTGTATTAATTTTATTAAGTTAATCTGCTAACTAGCTGAAGTATGATTGTTAAGGTTAGGTTCCTCACTGACTTAGGTGGTTGTTTAGATGTGATTTATGGTATACAGATACTTCTATTTTTCTATTTTTATCTTTATAGCTACTTATTCTAGCCAAGTTATATTTGGCTGATACCACCATGAACATGCTAAAGAAGGGCAAAGGGAATTAATATCTGTGCCATTTTCTTGGCCTTACTAGAAGTGTCTAAAGTGTGAGATTGTCACCAAGAGCCTGACTGGGCTAGGGTCATTGAGAGTTTGACTTCAGCTAAAGAATCCTTGCAAAGAAGGATTATTCACTATGTAGACGATGAAAACAGATGTCAGTCCTTCCAGACTGCCTTTAAGTCTTTCTTTCTTACAGTTTGCTCAGCAGAGGTGTTAATGGTACTATGCCTGGGTGCTCCCAGATTAACTGAGGAGATAGAAAGAAAGAGTCTAATAGTGTCTGAGAGTCTAGCCTCAGAAGTGATAAGCTCCTTGCTGCTCAATTGCTTTGGCCATAATGATTTGCCTGGATGTAATGAAGAAGGAGCTTACTCAGTGCTTCATTGGTGCAGATACTACAAGTTGTCACAACACATACTCAAATTTCAGAGCAAGCACATACTAAAATCAAATTGTCTATAATTTTTTACATGTTATTTTTGGACTGTTCTCAAGAGCCTAGGTGTAGAAAAGCCCTTTGAGAAAATACAACTCCCCACCTTGTAGTGCAAACCCTTTGTAAATCAGAAATATCAGTAGCACACTTCGGTATAAGACATGTCTTAATATATGACAAACCTACAGCCAAAATAACAGTAATTGGAGATAAACTGACATTGTTTCCTATGAAATCGGGGATAGGACAATGGTCTCTGATATTTAATGTAGTGCCTAAAGTCTTAGAGATAGGTCAGGAAAAATAAATAAAAGGTATGCACTTAGAAAAGGAATAAATCAAATAATGTCCATTTGTAGATATTCTTTTGTTCTTAAAAGACCCTAAAGATATCATCAGAAAATTATTGAATATGAGAAACATGTTCGGCATACAATAGGACACAAAATCAACAAAAGATTCAGTAGCATTTCTAAATACTCATACTTGTGGAAAGGGAAATCAGGAAAACGAATCTATTCACAATAGTTAAAAAATAGGAATAAACCTGACCAAGTGTATGTAATACTTTTATAGTGAAAACCTTAAAATGCTGAAGAAAATGTGAAGAAGATGCTAGGTGAAAAATAGACCCACTGCCAGGCAGTGGATTACTAGAATTACTGTTGTGAAGCAACTATATCTGTCAAAGTCTTCTTCAGGTTCAATTCATTTCTGATACAAACACTGAAACCACATGGACACACTGTTAATATTCTGACCTGCCCCTTGGTGCCACCCTGCATCCTGACATAAAAGCCTTATTTAAGGAAAAGCCCCTCCCCTTCCTCTCTCTCTTCTGCCTCTCTTCCCACAAGGTATGCACGCTCGACCTCCCTCTCTCCTCCTTTCTCTTTCTCTTCTCTCCCTCTTTCCTATCTTTCTCTTTGTTTCTCTATTATAATAAACTTATTTCTATGCAGATTCATTGTGAATGTTCACTCGCCACCCTGCTACTATGCCTGCATGACATGGGTCATCTGCCTAGCATGCATCAAGTTTGACTTGCATCTGCCTAGCATGCCAGCATGTTTCCTTGCACACTTAGGATACCCTCGGAGTCCTCCATGTAATATATAATTCATAACACTGGTGCCTGTGACATCAGCAGGCAATCTCACTGCTTTCTCCTGCCTGTCGGCAGTCTGACAAGCTCTGGGACCCTGCACCACCCACTAATTTTCTGATGGGGGCACTATTGGGGACACTTTACCCTATCAGTAAGATTTCCTCCCTTCCCTTTTGGCCCTTTTCCCACAACTGAAGATTCACTCGTCTCTCAGTAGTGGTGCTCACACCAATTGTCTTTCATACTTGAAGCTCTTCAGCCTCTGTCCCTATGTGACAGCATATAGAGACAACCAGTGCCCACTCAAATCCATGGCCCATATTCTTTGTTACAAAGATCCATTGGCTATCTTGTGCTATTCATTGGTCCTGGCTGATCCTCTGAGATGGGACATTGGAGGTCAGTGCCCTGGGCCTTATACCTCACCATGGGAAATGTGCCTATGGTCCCCCACCCCCACCACTGACACTGACAATACCCTATGCCAGGATTTCCATCCTTAACTTGGCCCCTACCCTGTTCTAGGAGCAGGGAGAACAGGACAATGTATTCTCCATAGCTGCTTCAAGATGAAATGGGGTGCAGGGGGTCAGGACACACTAAATTGTGTTTATTCCTCTGCTGAAACCTGAAGGATCCCTTTCTCCTGCCTGGCTGCATGGCTACTCTGCTTCCCAGTACCCCCCACAGCACTGCCTCTGAGCCTCAATGCATTAACTGCAAAAGTTTCCCAGGAAAACTTTTCTCTGTCTCTCTTTCACGAAGTCTATTTCCTATGTGCAAATGGAAACATATGATTGATATGGCCATCTACATTTCTTTCTGACTTACGGTTCAATGCTTTGATTTATCTGTTCCTTATCTGCTCAGTTTATTTTGGAACAAAAACTTCCCACATGAATATGTGGTCAAGCACCATAGTTGATAGAGGTGATCATGTGGTCAAAGCCATCTTAAATAAGGTAAAAATAGACAGGTCATATGGCCTCACCACCATCTTTAGTAAGGGCAGCAAAATGTCATTCCCTTTCTGTGGCTTGAGCATGGGCAAGGCACCTTGGCACTGAGGCTATCTGCACTGAGAAGAGGCCAGGAAAATTGCCTCACACAGAACATTGTTTCACATGCCAATGAAAGTCCTCCAGTCTTGGCTTTTTTCCACAGTGGCCATTCTCAGGCTTGGGCAGGTGGGGCCTGGAGACCCATCCTCCCCACATGCTGGCAATATAGGCAACTTGTCAGCCCACTTCATTGCCTGACTCAGTTGTGGGCAATGCTCCTATGCCGGGATAATGTAGCAATAGTAATGCTTAAGAGATTTTAAATCTTTTTTAAATGCCATGTACTTTATTTTTGATATTGCAAGAAGACTTTTGAGAGATCTTGAACCTTTCCTTGGGAACAGTTTTTAGTAAATGATTCAGAATATAAATACCATTTATACCATACCTTTTAAAAAACTGTAATTCTGCCAAAACTCAAGGGTACGAGTCTACTTCTGCTGTTTTGCAGATACTTTTGTCTGCTCTATTATGATAAGGATTTCAGTAGTGACTGATAATACTAATTTATCTAAAACTTTCATTTTTTATAAAATAAAAATTCATATAAGCCTCAGAGGATCAAAAGAAGCCATTGGACCCACTTCACAGAGGTCAAATGAGCTCCATATAAATGAGTTTCCTCATACGTCTGTTCCTGAGAATGGAATTTCTCTCCCTTGTAGTGGATAGGCATCCCAGCATTGGCCTGGAAGTTCCAACCCCCACTGAGGCTTCGGTAATGGTCACACCCACAAGGCGGGGCAGAGGAGGAAGCGGAAGACGAAGGATCGGGAAGGACTCACTCGCTTGGTTCCGGGACGCGGGATGCGAGAGGTGGACCGAGCAGAGTTCTCCAGTGAACGCCTCCGGACTACCCTATACCTTTGCCAGACTCTGCGACCTACCCCTTCATTTGTAAGTTACCCCACAAAATAAACTTCCCTTTTAACTACGTGGAGTGGCCTTAATAATTTCACCAATATCTGGCGCCCAACGTGGGGCACGAACCCACGACCCTGGGATTAAGAGTCCCATGCTCTACCGACTGAGCTAGCCTGATTTGATTCAAAAAGGTAAATTAAGACTTCGTCAGTTGACAGGAATGGACCCAGCAGAAATTGTAGTACCTTTAACTAATGAGGAAATTGCGTCACTATGGAAAGATAATGAATACTGGCAGAGAGCCTGCAGTAACTTTTTGGGAGAGATTAACAACCATTATCCCAAAAGCAAGAGGATAGAATTCATAAAGAAGACTGAATGGGTCCTTCCTCACATTGTACGACACAAGCCAATTTCTGGAGTCCTCACATTCTATACAGATGCAAATAAATCAGGGAAAGCAGGATACAAATCAGGAGACTTAAGTAAAGTGGTACAAAGTCCATACAGCTCTGTACAAAAGGCAGAACTGTATGCCGTTCTTATGGTACTGATGGACTTCACAGAACCCCTCAATATAGTCACTGACTCTCAATATGCAGAGAGAGTTGTTTTACACATTGAAACTGCTGAATTTATTCCTGATAACACAGAATTAACTTCATTATTCATACAATTGCAGGAAATCATCAGAAAAAGGGAACATCCTATATATATAACACATATCAGATCCCATACAGGTCTGCCAGGACCTCTAGCACAAGGTAATGATGAGATTGATCAGTTACTAATAGGTAATGTGCTAGAAGCCTCAGAATTTCATAAGAAACACCATGTAAATAGCAAAGGTTTGAAGAAGGATTTCTCCATTACTTGGCAACAAGCTAAGGATATTGTGAAAAAATGTCCTACTTGTTCCTTCTATAACCAAACTCCATTACCTGCAGGAAGCAATCCAAAGGGTATACAAAGAAATGAAATTTGGCAGATGGATGTGTTTCATTTTGCAGAATTTGGAAGATTAAAGTATGTACACCATACCATTGACACCTATTCAGGATTTCAGTGGGCAACTCCTATGAGTTCTGAAAAGGCTGATTCTGTGATTACACACCTATTAGAAGTTATGGCCATCATGGGAATACCTGTACAAATTAAGACAGACAATGCCCCAGCATATGTCTCCAATAAAATGAGACAGTTCTTTGCTTATTACAATATAAAACATGTTACAGGTATACCACACAATCCCACAGGCCAAGCAGTCATAGAAAGATCCAATCGAACTTTAAAGGATATGCTAAATAAACAGCAACAGGTAACAATGACTCCTCGAAATAGATTGCATAGTGCTTTATTAACCTTGAATTTTCTCAATGCTGATGAGAAAGGAACAACAGCTGCGGAGAGACATTGGACGACAGACAAAACTCCTGAGCTAAACCAACCGGTTTATTTCAAAGATGTGTTGACCTCAGAATGGAAACCTGGATATGTCCTACGTTGGGGAAGGGGTTTTGCTTTTGTTTCCACAGGAGAAGAAAAGCTATGGATACCAACAAAATTAATAAAAATTCGATTCAAACAGGAGAAACCCCTTGAGGAGGAGAAATAAAAGATCATCCACCAATATGACATCTCTTCAGAAATCATAAGGCCTTGGATATCCGGATGTTTACAGCAGAAAGAAAGAATCTATTGGTACCAATCTACACAGGGTAAGATATCACTGTCTAACATCTATATCTCTATCAATCTAGAATAGTTGTGGTTCCAATTTAATCATAAACCAAGCTGGCTTTGGAGATGGAACTGGCTCACTCCTTCTCTAAACCCAAGCATATTGATAAAAGAAAAGGTTGAGAGATTCTTCAGTCCCATATCAGAAGAGCCCTCTGGTGTGAGACAGAAGGAAACCAATTATAAGGGACCATTATCTTCAAGATTCTAATTCTCTCCATGCTTACTCTTGATTTCTTGGAATCCTTTCTTACATGTCATGACATCTTTAAATCCAAACCTTCCATTCTGATAAAAAATAAGTTTTTTCCAATAGCAATCTCTGAAGTCTCCAGAAGGAAGATGGGGCCCCAACAACAACAACAACTCTACCCAATCCGGAATGATGCCATGGTAATCATCATCATACTACACTTCTTGCCAAAATTTCAGACAGTCTTACCCATTACTCTGAGAGTTGCTGCAGAATCTACAGTTAGTCTAACTGAGATTTAACTATCTGAGCTTTCTCACAATACCCAACAGAGATACCATCGCTCCCTAAACAGCAGGAAGCAATTCTAAGAAAACGACGCCCCTTCTCCCTAAGGTTCATATTTCTCAGGGTTATGGTTCTAGGGTTGGGGGTGGAAGAAACTGTTAAACTCAGTACTCTCCTTAAGGAAAGAAAATATGTCTCAAAAAAAAAAAAAAAAACATGGGAAAAGAAGAAATGGAATGAATATGTATAAGATATTATGGTAGACTGTCATATACATTAGTAAACAAATTTAGTAATATAGCAGCCTTTGCACTGTTATGAATTCTTATATGTTGATAAAATTATAAACTTTTTACATTCCTATTTAAGATAATTTGTATATTGATACAAATACAGAACTATGTTTGTTATATTGTACACATATTTTTACTCTCATGTGAAATATTTGTATATTGATACAAATGTGAATTTATATCTGTCATACTGTATGTATGTTCTACTTCTGTTTAAGATATTCTGTATACTGATATATATTTAGGATTTGCACTATACATTCCTACCTCTGTTAAAGTTATTTTGTGTATTGTCACAATTTAAAGTCATTGTCCTTTTACTGTACATTTGCTTACAGACTGTTTGCCTTATTTATAGGAAGCTTAGTCCTTAGGTTGTTTAGGTAGATAAGACTTACATAGTTATTGTCACCTATGCTTGTCATCTCTATAATTATGTTAGTTAGGTTATCCAGATTTATAAATACATAGGTCAGATGGACAGGTAATCTTCAAACACTTCATGGACCTAGAGAACATGGCATTTAAATAACTTAGAATTCTGTTGACGTGAGACATAATTGCTCCTGGCAGCACCAATTTGATCCCGAGAGAATGTTGGGCTTCTAAGACATTTCCATTTGGAAGTTTGTCTTCTTGGCACAAAATGGCCTACTGGGCAAAGAACTGCCCTCGCCTCAACTGCTGACAGTACAAATGCTGTCCTTTCTGGACAAGCGGGACACAAGGAAAGCGACCACTATACTTTGCCAAGACAGGGTAAGATGGTCTTTCAGAATTCCTGCTTCTGAAAATGGTCTGTCAGATACTCTAGGCCTGTAGCCAATTTGAATGCACCAATGATACTGAGAAACGTTAGGTGACTGTCCAGGCTGCTAGCTGTCTCTGTCTACTCTTGCAAGACTCCTGAAAGTTGCTTGCGTCCTTCTCTCATTTCTCAGATATTATTATATTCCTTCTCAGGTCTTTGATGAGGTTGGAGATTATCAGTTATAGTTACAACTTAGTATATATACATATATAATATCTTAGATAGGATATATTATGTATTAGACTCAGGTTCTTTAGGATAGGACACCTTTTGGAATGATCTTTGTAACACGCCACCTACCCATGCCCTAGACTTCCCTGGATTTTACTATGTGTTTTTTGCTTGATATTGTTTGTACTTATTGTAATTCCAACTTATCTAGGTCATTATCCCTCATTACTCCTGGACAATATTTGATAACCATCTCTTTGTATATAGTCTTGTATTAGGTTAGAACTTTCTTATTTAGACAAAAGGGGGAGATGTAGTGGATAGGCATCCCAGCATTGGCCTGGAAGTTCCAACCCCCACTGAGGCTTCGGTAATGGTCACACCCACAAGGCGGGGCAGAGGAGGAAGCGGAAAACGAAGGATCGGGAAGGACTCACTCGCTTGGTTCCGGGACGCGGGACGCGAGAGGTGGACCGAGCAGAGTTCTCCAGTGAACGCCTCCGGACTACCCTATACCTTTGCCAGACTCTGCGACCTACCCCTTCATTTGTAAGTTACCCCACAAAATAAACTTCCCTTTTAACTACGTGGAGTGGCCTTAATAATTTCACCAATACTCCCTCCTGGTCTCCCTTTCCCAATCACTAAACTATGGGCCAAAATGTTCCAAATAAATTCATAAACTTTAACTCTCATCTCTAGTCTGTATTTCAGCAGGCTGGCAGAAACATCAAAGTAGCAATTGTGGACCACAACCTACAGTGCTTTCCCCACTATGGATGCCAGCAGAGATTCTTGTCTATGTGACATGGATCAGTCCAGCCAAATTGCTCCTAGTCTCTATAGCTATGTCAGATGACCATATACTTTTGATAAATATCCCGTTTCCTCAGTTCTGTCTTTACCTTTAACTAGCTGAAGTCCTGAGCCCCTGTGCCCCATTTCATCTTGAAGCAGCTATGGAGAATACACTGTCCTGTGCTCCCTGCTTCTAGGACAGGCTAGGGGCCAGGTTAAGGATGGAAATCCTGGCATAGGGTGTTGTTAGAATTTTTCTTTCCAGGTCCCGCCAAGCCCCGGCAGTCCCATAGTCCACTTATAAAATAAACACAGACACATATTATTTAAACTGCTTGGCCATTAGCTCAGGCCCACAATTGTCTAGCTCTTACTCTTATACTCAGCCCATTTCTGTTAATCTAGACGTCGTCTCGTCACGTGTTCTGTGGCCTTACCTGCTACCTTCACATCATGCTCCTTGGACGAAAGCTGGTGTCTCCTCCTCTCTGCCTTCCTGTTCTCTCAATTCTCCTCTCTGCTAGTCCCAGCTATACTTCCTGCCTGGCTACTGGCCAATCAGTGTTTTATTTATCAATTAATTATCCACAGCAATAGGGGACCAAATAGACTATCTAATGACATACCTATTGACATACCAGGAAACTAGACTCAATATTGTCAATTGATATTTGTTGGCTAGAATGGGCTTGCAATAGGATGAGAAACTTGACCTTCTTTATGCAGAACCAGGGAGGTATTGTATGACCTTAAGAAATTATTTCAATATAAATCATTCAGGATTATAATCTGGCTGTATTCAAAGATCAGAATCACAGATAAAGGGCCTTAAAATATGTAATAGATTCTGATATCACTGCCTAGGGCTTAAAAAAATGTCTCTCCTTGTTCAGGATCTATTCAGGCTTAAGAATGTAGGTCTCCTTGTCCTTGCTGACTTTATTAGGCTGTGACCAACTGTAAACCTGTATATTCAAATTTAATTTTATTTATGCTCTCAAAGACATATATGCTCTTAAAATTACATATATACATTTTACAAATTTTGTTTCCTCAGTCCTTAAATACCCGTTGAGATCTAAGAATTTAGTATAAAGGCTTTTGATGATAGAGAGACATGTCAGCTCCTGGTAGCATCCTGTATCTCCTCCAAGAAGACAGATGGCCACAGCAGAACTTCCACCCAGTAACTTGTGACAAGGCTGGCCACACAGCACACAGCAAAAAGCTGAGATCCTGTCCAGACCATGAGTAAGAGGAGCAATAGTGATCAATTGTCCTCTCTGCCAAGACAGGTAGGATGACCTCCCCAAATTTATACTTCACAGAAAAAAATCTGCCAAATCTTTTGGGCCTATTAGACGAACAAGTGCTACCTTTGGGGCTTCTGTCCCCCAATGACTACAAAGAGACTCAAGATTGCTGCCTAGGTAGCTGGAAAGCTGTTTCACTTCTTCTTAAATTTATCCCTCTCAGATTTGATAATGTTTAATATCCAGGGTATCAATTTAACAGCCCCAACCCCAAGATTTTATATGTGTGTGTGTGTGTGTGTGTGTGTGTGTGTGTGTGTGTGTGTGTTCTCCAATTATAGACAAGTATGCCTTATTCACAGAGTTCATGGTATAGGATATATTAGTTTCAGATATAACCTCAGAGGTTCAAAGTTTTAGTGTTGATAAATGAAGCTTTCATAAACTGATAAAACATTGATTACAAAGAGTTCTTAGGAAGTAGATGCAGAGATCCTCAGCCAGGCCCCAGGTGGAGCTCCAGGTGTCCAATTGTTGAGAAAGAGGAGGGACTATAAGAGTGTGAATTGTTGAGACCAAGATTGGAAAAAGCACAGGGACAAATAGCCAAATGAATGGAAGCACATGAATTATGAACCAAAGGCTGTAGAGTCCCCAGCTGGAGCAGGCCCTCTGGATAAGTGAGACAATTGAATAGCTCGAACTGTTTGGGAGGCATCCAGGCTGTGGGACCAGGACCTGTCCTTAGTGCATGAGCTGACTGTTTGGAACCTTGGGCTTATACAGGAACACTTTGTTCAGCCTGGCAGAAGGTGACAGGACCTGCCTGTACTGAATCCACCAGGTTTAAATGAATCCCCAGGGGAGTCCTGGCCCTGGAGGAGATGGGAATAGAGGGGAGGGGATGGGGGGAAGGTGGGGGTGGGTGCGGGAGTGGGGAGGACAGGGGAACCCATGGCTGATGTGTAAAATTAAAACACAAATATATTAATAAAAAAAACAAAGAGTTCTTAAGAGTCCTTTAATTAATTTTTAACCCTTTTGCTATGATAACAATTTATTCTACCAATCTTACAGATATCTACAGGCTCCTAGGAAAAGTTCGGCTACTGTATCAAGAAATCTGGTCTGATGAAAACTAGCAGTCTCCAGAACCCATTTTTGACCTCACCTATTTCAAGCATATTTTGCAATTTCCTTCCTCTTGCCTCAGTCAAAGGACTTCCCAGATATTCCAGCCCCTGCACCAGCTAGCACCAGCCCCAAGGACACCAACTGGGATGGATGCACCCCTACATCCAGAGAAATGGCAGATGTGATGGCTTCTGTATGCCTAAAGAACACATCATCCCTCAATTCACTGCCAGTGCCACCTCTCTAGGCTCAGGTAGGCACCTGCCCAGCAACTGGAACCTGGTTTTCCATGATGTCCCAATAAAGAGCATATTGGCTCTCATGTCTTATTCATTCACCCTTGCCTCTTCTGTACAACCAGGGCACTTCTCTGTTCCATTCTTTCTGGCAGTTATCACTTTTCTCATGGCTAGCCCATCTCATAAGGCCAATGAAAAAAATCTATTTTTTTTCTCCTAGCAACCTCAAGGGACAGACACCTGAGATCTCCACATCTGAGATCTCCACAATGACAGCCAACTATGCTCCTTTACTCACACCTCCCACCATGTGTGACGCCTGGCTTCCCCCTATCCTCCTTGCCCCTTGTCAGCTTGAAGCAGTCTCAGGAATTCAGTGTCCTTGTTCCCCTACTTGCTATCCATAACTCACCTTTTTTTATAATAATCAAAACGGAGGAATGTTAACATTTTGACCCACCCATTGGAAACCAATGTCAGTATTCTGATTCACTCTTTGGTGCCACCCTGTGTTCTGATGTAAAAGCCTCATTTTAAGGAAAAACCCTTCCTCTTCCTCTCTCTCTCTTCTGCCTTTCCTCCCATGAGGTGTGCACCCTTGATCTCCCTCTCTCTCTTCCTCTCTCTTCTCTCCCTCTTTCCTATCTTTCTCTTCATCTCTGGGTTGTGAATGTCCACTCACCACCCCATTGTCATGCTGGCATGGGTCACTGCTGCATCTGTCCAGCACACCAGCATGTTTCCCTGCACTTTCAGGATACCCTCAGGGTCCCCTATAAAATATATATCATAGCATACATATGACTTGGTTTAGAATAAATTTTATTTAATGTTTCCAAAAAAAACTTTACAAGAATATGTGAATAAAATTATATTTTATATCTGTAGCTGAAGTTTTCTACAGTCCTGCCTGGCCCACGATCAGGACAAATCTTTCTTACCCGCCAGTCCCACAGCCACTCAGACTCAACTGAGTAAACACACAGAGACTTATATTACTTATAAACTGTATGGCCGTGGCAGGCTTCTTGTTATCTAGTTCTTCTATCTTAAATTAACCCATTTCTATAAATCTATATCTTGCCACATGGCTCATGGCTTACCAGTATCTTACATGCTGGTAATCATGGCAGTGGCTGGCAGCGGCTCCTGACTCAGCCTTCCTGTTCCCAGAATTCTCTTCTCTGCTTGTCCTGCCTATACTTCCTGCCTGGCTCTTGGCCAATCAGCATTTTATTTATACAGAGCAATATCCACAGCATATATCAAATATGCATTAAATCAAAATATTGATAAAAACTCTCTACCTTGTTATTCTATTTTTACATACAAGTGTGAAAGAATCCATCAAACATAAAATAATTGGATTCAAATGTATAAAAATGATAGCACAGAAATATTCTACCAACTCAAGATGGAAAGATAGTCATACTGTCAGAGGTAAGTACTGTTTAAATAATCCTGGATCTTTCTTGTCTATACTCTTTGCCTTAAGAAATGTTTAAATAAGCGATTGCTTACAGATAAAATTATTTTTACTTTCACAAGAATCAAGGGAAACAGCTTTGCGTGGACTAAAAACAGGACATCCCCTTCGTTTGGTATTTGAGAACACTGGCAATCTGTAATGAAGAAGAAATTGTTAACATTTGAAGTACAGTAAGGATGTTTAAGGTTGTTTTTATTAACTCAGAATGTGAGATAATATTTGAGTGAGATACTTACTAGCGAAGTAATTTGGGATTGTTTATTTGGTCTTGTTTTGTTGCCTTTTACCAACAACTTTCACAGTTCTAACATGTAATGCTGCACAAAACTCAGTTACTTCCTCACTGACCACTAGCACTAAGGCCAGAGAATGGATTCTAGGTGTGGTTTTATTATTTCTTTGTAGGTTTTCCACCTCTATCACACACAAATGGCTAGGTGGCCTGTTTTGTTTTTTGAAATAAGACTTCATATGCAGCTTTGGCTGACCTCGAACTCACAGACCAGGCCAGCCTTGAACTCAAACACATATGCCTGTCTCTGTCTGTCCAGTGTTGGGGTTAAAGATATGTGCCACTATGCCTGACCAGAAATGTTTTTGATCATATGTTGGTCTTCTATTTGGTTAAGAAGTATGCACTGGGCAAAACCAAACAAACAGAAAAAAAAAAAAGAAACAAAGGAAAAGCACAAGAAACACATACAGATGCTGAGATATATGCATTAGCACATACAGAAAACCCATAAAAACAAAGTTAGAAAGCATAATATATAAACAAAAGATCTCAAAGGTTAGAAAAAAGTCTGTCTCAATAAAGCATTATGGACCAAACAACAACAACAACAAAAACTTACTACCACTAAGCTCATTTTGTATTGTTTTGTGTTTGTCAGCAACTGCTAGGCATGGGACTTGCCCTGAAGTGTGGTTTGTACAGGACATTTTTGGGGGTGGTGAGTAGATCTGGGAGGAAGTGAGATAAGGAAAACTGCAATCGGATTATATTGTATGAAAGAAAATCTGAGTTGACCTAGAGGGAAAGAACATAAACTTTGTCAAAGTGTGAGTCTCTAGATTTCATGCTTGTGAATGAGAATGAGATCTAAGGATAATATTTATACAGAAAATAATTGCTGAATATTTGAAGATGATAAAAAAAAATTAGTGGAATCTTCTAGAACAATGAAAATAAGCCTGCTTTGTTCTCTGGGCATGCTTGTGTCTGAGACCACCTGGGCATGCAGAGACACATGATGTTTTCTGTTATGTGACAGTAAGGAAAAGACTAGTATTCTCTTGTGGTCTCTGTTACACACAAGAGAATACTGTGCTCCTCACAGGATATTGAACTTCTGAGTCCCTGAAAATGTGTTTTAAGCAGTCACAAATTCACAAAAAAAAAAAAAAGTACTCCTCACCCCCAAAAAAAGTCCTCAGTAGCCAGAAACTTACAGATCTTTTAAGGGGGATGAGCCATCCTCCCACAGCCAGGCATTCAATTCTTCACTATAATGCATTCCAATCCAGAAAAAGATTTGACTGGCGTTCAGAAAACTCTGATTAGAAGCAAGCAGAGTTATAAATAACAAATTGACCAAATCTGAATGTACTTTGAGAACGACATACAGTTTAAAAGTCATCCAGCATAAGATTCAGATTGTGGGTGCACAAATTGAAATCTTTTTGAACTTCTGATTTGAGAGGCATACTAGTTGCATGTCTTGAATTTCACATTTACCAGGCCCATTGACTCATGTGGAAAACACTACAAAATCTTGTTTCTTGAGAGATGAAAATTGTCATAAAGGGAATGAGACTCTGTGATACATTGGTCTCCTTCATGGGATCAATGCTCAAATGCAACCCCAAAGACAACATCATGAGGGGTAACTCTCATACCTAGAACCCGTTCAATCTGAGCAGAACAGCTTGAGAATTTCTTCATAAGAATTGAGTGATTTCCAGAAGAAACTTGGTGGTTCAGGCCTGTAAACCCTGGTGCTCAGGAGACTGAAGCAGAGTTTCACTTTGTTGTCTACAGAGGGAGTTTAAATGTAAGCCAGGGATACCTCCCTCTGTCTCAACACAGTCATTGCTTTTAAGATACTTGGGTATACAGCACAGTGGTAGAATGCTTGCTTGGCATGTGTCAGTTCCTAGGTTCATTCCCATATGAAATGCTAAATAACAACAATCATAATCTGATTGATTTTATGTTCATATGATCCTCTGTTGGTTCTACACTACATTCCATAAAGATGGCAAAAAGGCACATAACACTTGCAAGAGGTTATGTATTCTGCTCCAATAAATAAGAATTAAAAGTCTCTCTGTTGGTTCTTTTGTCACAGTTAAAAGTAACAGCCTACTAATTCTAGACAAATTGAGTTTCTTTTGTACATTAGCTCCTAACCTATTTAAAAAGTTACACCTATACTACAAATCTTTGAAGGCTTTTTTGTAGGCTTTCTAGTGAATATTTCAAGGTACATCAAACTCAGGGTCTCAAGAACCCCCATTTCTACCTGGTAATAAAGACTTACAATAGAGTGCTCAGTTTAGTTTGGTAGCACATGTTAGTAGGTGAAAAAGAATGTAAGAAACAAGAATGAAATACATGCCATTTCATTTCTGGTTTTGAGCTGAAGAAGACTGGAATTCTGAGAGGCACAGAAACCTCTGCTTTCTTCCCAAGATTTTTCTTCTTTGGAAATGAAGTAACAGTTGCATTGGTATCCAATCCATTTTTCTAGGCAAGCACAGCATTCAGAAACTAAAAGACAAAACATGTCATTGCAGATTTTAACTTCTTTGATGTTACTTGACATTCAAGAAATACTTGCTAACTATACATGTTTTTCTATAAATACTCCTTCAGAATATGTTATATACATCACATTTTGGGACTATTAATTCAAACATTTTGCCTCATGGAGAGGATATTCTAAAGACAGATTCAAAATGAAATCATTTTCTGTCCTTTGTTATGTCTAGTGATAATTAGATGAGAAAGAAAAAGAAATCTAGTGTGTATCAGAGAACAGGATGGAGCAGAACTCAGAAGAATGACTTTGAGGATGAACCCACAGCTAAGAATTTTGGTGAACATAGGACTAACTAGATGAAAGAGACTTACAGGGAAGCCCCTACCAATTTTCTAAGTCAGAGAAGGATAAAGTACTTTAAAAGAATTGTTACATGTTCTAAAAATGAGGATAAGTAAACCTATTAGCTTCAAGACGGATAGACAGTTTATGGGTGACAGTGTGTCCTCGGCATCTTTCTTTCTTAGTAATAAACATCATGACACATAACAGGCACTCAAATCTTCAGCATATAAATGACAGTAAGTTGAAATAAGAGAAAATTAACTGTATGATCAGAAGGTTATAAATTTCAGAAGCATTTGACAAAGAATATTAAAATAGAGTTTGGGGCTATCTCTTGAGGGTAAGCAGGGTTTAATACAGAGATGTCTATACTGTATTCTAAATCACAGAAGTTGAATAAAGGAAAGAATATGAAAACATAGGTTATTGGCAAACACAAAATAAGATTTGTCTATAATGCTTATGTTCATTTAATTTTGTTCATTAATTATTCATAAACACACTTAAGAAACATGTACTTGCCATTTCAGGCTGGTATCTTCTCTTTTTGTGAAATTTATTAAGATGTTATGCTAGACTTTGTACCTGGAATATCCCCAAAAGCCCATACATTAGAAAATTGGCACTAAATTTGGTGCAATGAGGCAGTCACACAGTCCTTCAGATGTAGAATATAATAGTTATTTTTCAGGATAGCAGAGTAAACTTTTGAATAGAGAGTGGAAACCCTCCTATTCATTTTCCTCTTATTCTCCTTGGTTTCTAGCCATGACATAAGAGGCTCTGCACCCACACATGCTTCCACCACGATACATTGTCTCAGCATAGGTACAAGACTAACAAGCCCAGCTGACCACAGACCAAAACTTCTAGAACTGTGAGGAAAAAGTGAACATCTTCTCTCTTCAGTGTTTAAAATACTTCTTAAGTGATCTAAATGCACACAGTTCAGTTTTATTTTTATTTTTATTTTTATTTTTATTTTTATTTTTATTTTTATTTTTATTTTACTACAGCACAATGCCATGAGACCATTTCACTGAGTGCAACCATGCTACTACTGTACATGAAAATGAACCACTCTGTCTTGTCCTGTCTCAATCACAAAGTTTGTGGGAAAAAAATGAAACCTACCTTCCTGGAATTCAACAGTGGAAGTTGGAGAAAGTGTTGGTTGAATACTCAGCATAGTAAATGCTATAAAACATGATATAGATTTGCTTAGTTTTACATTTATTAATGAAATAAAATACTATACATTAGAAAATTAAATATTAATTATTAAATTAGTTCATCACCATGTTGATTTTTTTCTATAGATTTGCCTAGAAACACTTACAGTTTTTCATTAAAATTCCCAAAGTAACCGTCAGCAAAAGACATTTTATTCCAAAGATCGCAGACATCAACCTCCATATAGTGATCCTAGAAACTATAGAAAAATACCAATCACATAGATCAGTGACTATCACATTAAAGGACAAACATAGAAGATGGAGTTCTTGAGAACAGAAAGAACCCAAATCCTCTCTATGGTGGCACAGGCGTTGTTCCAGTGAAACACTGGAGAGTGAAAACGTTGCTTCAGAACTCCACCCAATAGCAATCTTTTGATGTGGTGTGCCTTATTCTTTGATGAGGTTATTCATACATATTTCTGCCTCATTAAAGTCATTTATCACTGACTCTTTAAATCAGTAGTGAAATTTATCTCTACAGTAAAAATAGATCAACAAGAAGTCATGGTGTTTAGTGGGCTTACTAAATAGACATTCTTTTCTTTCAGCGATATCATGGACAAAAATATTCTGCATTGGAGAGATGAGAAAAACTAAAGGATTAATCACAATGTTATTTTCTTATAGTATAAAGCTAGTAAGTGCCTGACAGAAATCTAACAGAATAATGTCAAGATCCAGAGTCTGTCATTAATCATATTCTCCATTCCAGGAGAATAACATCATGGAATGTACCCTCTCCAAGTCTGAATGCCAACCATGATCAGACTAGTGACTTGTAGAGGACTGCAGAAAAACAGAGAGGAACCTTCTAGACCTGGTGTGTTGGGAGGTCCCAAATGGATATATAGATTGAGGATCTGAATTCAGTCCACAGCACCTTGAATTATGATACAAAACTATCATTTAACTTTATGTTTCCCCAACATTATGATAGCTCATATCCAAAGTCACTTCCTTATTGGCTGAAACATTTCAATATTAGATGATTCTCTCTTAACATTAGAATATTGTCAAAATAGTGCTGCCATTAACAACAATACAAGGAATCAGTGAAGAGGCCACAACACAGAAAGCAAGTTTATAAATTTGTAAGTGTTGTGTCCCTAGTATTTGCCATTCTCTATTCCCGTGCTAGAAATATGGTGCTAACGAGTTAGTCAATTTAGTTTCACTTTCATTTATTTTCATATATTTATTATCATGAATTTAACAAAAACCACTCCCTAACTCATTTAGAAAGGTTTAAAGGAGGTTTAGCTTAATAAAGCCATGTTCAAGTTTCAAAAAGTGGAATCAAAAAAACAATGAATGCAGAAAACAGTAAGCAGGGAAAGTCTAAAAATATCCAGTGCTAATTATGTACTTTCTGTTTTACTTTTATGAAAGCATGCCCTGAAATTACTTAATCCATGAGACATCATTTCCGGTTATTATTTTATCGTTGCTATGACAGGGGCACACATACCTGCCATGAGAAGTGATGCTCCAAGGATGATTCAGAGGAGATGTGTTTATGCTTAAGAATGATGTGGATCACAGAGCTGAGCAGGAAGCTAAGGAGGAGACATTAAGCATTAAAAGAGGGAGGAACATCTTGTGTTACAGTGATGCTCTTGAATCATCTGTTGGTGATACACAGATGCACAGTAGGAATGAGCAGAAGTAAAGCCACAAGCTTCTAACATGACCTAGGAACCACAGCACAGGAAACTCCCTCTGTAATTTTGTCACAAAGCACTAGAGCAAAAGGAGATGGGAGGGAGCTTGTTTCCAGTGAGTGAACATCAAAGTTGTCTCTAAAAATCTGTTTAGAAAATAGGGACAAGATGCACAGACCAATTGATAAATTCACTTAGTATAGTCTACGTGTAAGGCTCTGACGGATTCACTAACTTAACCCCGTTTCCCCCACTTTCTCACTGTATTTGACTCCATCTATGGACAACTAGGTCCTCCCTTACCCTGTTTTGGTTTCAGAGAAATGATCACAGCTTACAATAGAGTTGTTTATTTTTGTCATCCAAATTTCTAAAAAGATGTTTTAGATAAGCAGTTCACTGCTGTCTTTGATCTCAGCTATCAGCTTCAAAGTATAACATTTAAAAAATTTTAAAAAATTCACTTAGTATTATAAAATCCCACACAGAATTTCCACCTTTATAACAACAAATACTTATTTACTTTGTGTTAAACAAATTTCAAAGCTCATATCATGTTTCAAAATATTTGCTTTTGATGGCTTGATCAAGAAGATGCCAAATTCAATAGTGAGAAAAACTAGGCCAAACAGCTAAGTTGCCTAAGGCTACGTAAGCTTGATGCCCAGTCTTTCTCCAAAGCACATGGGAATTTATTTCAAACCAAACCCTACCCGTATTTACACTTCCTAGGTTGGCATTCCCTTCTTTAGTACAGACTGGTTGTTCTCTACCATGTCGTGTTCTGTGTTTCTGTTCCCTGAAGTATTAACCCAAGCACAGCAGGCAAAACTCAGGAAAAATGAAAGCAGCATCACTACCATTGTGCTCTCGCCACCCTACCTCTCCCTCTGCCTCCCTGCCTCCCTCCATCTCTCTACAAACACATTTTTAAACTTGCCTTTAATTCTTCTAAACTACAAACTCAATTTGAATCTGTTTCCTTTTTTGTACACAGATAACTAAATTCTTTTCACACCATGGCATCTTTCCTACTCATCTTCACTCAAAACTGAGTTTATCTGCCACAATCATCTTGCTTGAATATCTGGTAAACTCTGGCCAAATAGAGTCTGAACCCCTGTATATATGGTCTCTATTGTTTTTCTTTTAGAACTGCTGGAAATCTTGATGCTCTCACACGTGGCTGTGCACAGTGCTGACTAATTATCGCCAGGCTGACCTTTATGGACATGTCTCAGAATTTGATGCAGGTCAGCAACATTGGCCTTCAGGCAAGAAAATGTAGACACGTTTATTTGTCCCAATTCTGAGAATCAGCTAACCATTGCAGTATCCTACTCCAAGTTAATGGTTAAGAGAAAGAGCAATCAAAATTGTGTTTGCCTTCTTCTCCCTGTGTTAATAGTCCCCTTCTCACCCCAATTTTTTATATATTCCAAATAAATTTTGTACTCAAAACTTTTCTCAGAACTTACAGAAACACCCAAACTGATGCTAAGCAGGATATTGAGCTTTACTGTATCTATTTCAGATAGTTATGTATTCTTGCAAATGTTCCATTTTCCTCTCTCTGCCTCCCCTACTCTTTTGTCCACTGCCCTTTCTCTGTAATTCCTATAGAATTAATTCAAAATAAATGCTGACTTTGATATTTACATCTTTTAAGCTTGAGGAAAGAGCTGGGAAAAGGTACCTAATGTCCATTGAAGATATGAGTAGTGGGTTATTTTCTATACCTAGGCATGTACAGCTAACACTGTAGAATGCCTTGGCAAGAAGCATTCCAAAGGAGAGATTTATTTTCATTTCACTGCTTCTGAAAAGATATATTTTCCAATGGGGCACCAGGTTGAAAAGCAGTTTTTTGTTTTTTGTTTTGTGTTTTCATGAAGGTGGCTTGAACATCATGGGTGAAGTTCCCGTTTTCAGCCCTGGAGCTTCACTTAGAAAAGAACAGATAGCAACAATCATCTCAAGGAGTTGCTGATATACAAGGACACAGCACAGCAAACAGCTTGACCCCATTGGTACTTCTTTTAGTGTCCTTTTTTAATTTCTTGTGTTAGAATTGACTTTTCTGCATGAGGTTTTCACTAATCTACCTGTGAAAGTTTACACTGAAGTATAATAATCTTTGGGGAAAGAAGACAAAGGGGTATATGCATCTGAGTGTGATGTGTGTAATGTCTGTAAAATAATGAAACCTAGATTAAGAATGACTCTCTTGAACTTTTATTTGGAAACAGTACAGCCACCATCTCTGATGTAGGCTAAGTCTTTTATTAAACAATGTAATAAATAGAATTGTACTTTAGGAAGAGAGCCAAAAGAGGGTCTGAAAAAGGAAGGATGGAAAAATGGTGTTAGCTCATATTTATATCAAGACAATAAAAATACTGTTAGCTTCTTTTTTAATATAGACTAGCAACAGTAGCATAGGGAAATCATTTATACCATGAACTTCATTTTTCCCCAGTGTTGATACCTTACATAGCTAGAAAGCAAGTGAAAACCAGGAAACTAACATTGGTGAAATCCATAGGAATTTACTCAGATTTTGCCAGTTACATAAACATCCATTACTTTGTGTGGATTACTGTGCAATATGTACAAAACCATACATAGTTCAGTAGTGTGTACATTTTTAATCATGACCATATAATGCCTTTGTTTGTATTGTAGAAAATAGTTTTACTAAATATTTTGTTAATCTAATATATGGATTTATTATAGAAAAACAGGGATAAACATAAAAATCTTTACCAACGTTTACCAATTTTTGTGAAAGTGGTTTGTTTCAATGGGGGAGAATTTAACACATTTTGCACCGATTTTAGTGTTTGATTCTATGTCTTGTTTGAATATAAATGTTCGTGTATGTGGATATGCCTATGTAAATATAAATTTGTATATGAGTGCATGTTTTTAAGGAAATATTTTGACATCCCATTCTTTTACTGATGGAAAAACTGTCATCCTTAATAGTATCTGTATGTAAAGAGAATCATACAAACGTACCCGGCAGAAGGCAATTCCTCTTATCTCTAAACTTTCTTCCTAGAGTTTAAGATTCTGGTATCATTTTAATTAAGCATCCAAGTTCCTTTTTGTCATTTATCCCCACCATAGAACATTTGTAAGAATTTACCAAGACTGTTCTTTCATCAGCTCTCTGTGGATTTCTTTAAGGTCCTTTGGAAACAGCCACCCAGTACTTCCCATCCAGATGAGGAAGTATTTGACAGAGAATAAATGCTTGCCATTCCAATTTAACATCATGTTTTACTTGACCTCTGATGAGCTGTCTAGTAATTTAGGCTTATACTCAATCCTGTCTTTTATTAACAAATGCAAAAATATCATTTTATGGTTTTAAGCCAATTTGCAGATTTAGTCATGGTTATTCACTAGAGACATTACATACACAACCACATTTCTGTGTTCACATTGAATTAACAATACCAAGAGACACACTTCTCACAAAGAACTAAGAATAAAATCAAGATAGCAACATTCACCTTGTTCAGGCAGTTTACTCACCCTGGATGAGAAGTGACAGTATGCGATTGTGAAATATTCAAGTTCCTTCTGAGCACCTGATCCTGTCTAGGTGACTATTTATACAAGAGCAATATCTTCACAGAAGAGTCCAGATGAATATGACATAATGATAACATACTTTAAACAAAAACGTTCTCATTCTTCTTGGTTGTTTAGGGTATAAGGATGTTTATAAAGCCAGAGTAGAAAAGCATATATAACTTTTGTAATTTCAGTCCCTAATGTATACTTTTTCTAAATATTATATTAGTGCACTACAGAGGACATCTAAACAAATGTAAGAATTTCCTCAGAGAGTTGCAGCTATGGCTCCTCACCTCCTGGGTAGTTGAAAATAGTTTAGCTGTGGTGAGTTTGGGTGGGTCTTTGGGTCATCATTCTGAAATATCACACGCAGTAAGGTTGACTGATTGGTCAGTTTTTGACATCCAAAGCTCAAGCACTTCCATGGATTATCAGTGAGATGTCACTGATTCTCTTTCTTGTCCCTTCAGCAAAATGTCTACCTTGTTAATCTCTGGGCAACTGTCCACAAAGGAAACCTGGAAAAGAGAAGAGGGAATGTGACAAATATAAGGATTCCTTAGCTAAGAGCAAAAGGCACACCAGTCCCCAGACAGAAGACTAAGAATCAATAAGGCAATCTAAAGAGCTCAGCGTACAGCCTTTGGACACTACGCTTTCCCTTGGGGAGTGAGTGTCAAAGAATTTACTATTCATCAGGCTTTCCTGAAGCTTACTATGAAGTCCAGAAGAGCATGAAGTTGAGGTAATTCTCCTGTCTCAGCCTCCCAAGTGCTGAGATTACAGGCATAAACTAGCATGCCTGGGTTCAAGACAATGGCCATCTATCATTGGCTACAATGAGTTTGGAGGATAACTCTTTAAAAGGATTTAATTTTTAAAAACTTGGGGTAGGTGTGTATGTGTGTGTGTGCATGTGTATGTGTGTGTGTGTGTGTGTGTGTGTCTTTCTGTCTGTCTGTCTGCCTGCCTGCCTGTCTGCCTGTGTGTCTGTGTGTCTGTGTAGGTATTTCCATGTGAAAACACTTGTTTGTGAAAGCTAGAGGTGTATACTTCCTGGGGCTGGGATTATAGCCATTGTGATCCACCAGACTTGGGTGCTAGGCACCAAGCTCAGGTCCTGTAGAAGAGCAGCAAGCACTCTTAACCACTGAACCATCTCTCCAGGACTGAAGATAAGTTTTAAAGGACCTCTGTGAATTGTGATATGAGCCTGGCCACTGTTTGGATCTGACTTTAATCAAAAGCTCAGTATACTCCATGAGCAGAAAAGGCAGGCCTGACATATCTCACTGCACACTGCTAAATATTTCCAATCATAGAGGTACCACCACCTAAAATAACACCTCTTGCTTACCTGAGCCTTGATGTGACCATGTGGTCTAGGAGAGAAGTAGAGGGTGATTGACAGGGAGAATGCTATATCCTAAAAATAAGAGGCTACCGCAAAAGGCTTTGGAGTTGAAGCTTTGCCACTGACCAAGTAGCAGAAAGATACAGGAGGGAAGAAAAAGGGGGCACAAGAGAGGTTTGCAAGTGTAGCTGTGGTTGGTCGTTACCATTGTAACTGCAACAGTAGTGTGGTTCTATCAAAGTAAGGCCACAAGAAACAACATTAAAACTGAGCCCACGACAATATTTACCATACAGAAGAAAGGTAAAAATAAATGTCAACCACAAAGATAACCCAATGAACATGAAACGTTGAGTGGACTGTGAATACCACCCACTGTTTCCATGGGATCCTTTAACTGTCTTCTACTAGAAGACTCAGCTGGAATGATCTGTGCATGGAGATAATAAACAGGCAAAAGCTGGAGAAAGACTTGAAAGAATTCCATGCACAACTATAGGATGCTTGTCATAGTTTCTAACATCAGAGACAAGCCCAAGGTTTTAAAAAGCGTTTCATTAATGCTCTGATGAAATGTGTCATGTTGCCACTGATTTAAAAACAAATATGGAAATATTGAACTCAAGGTGAGGGAAGTTCTTCATCTTCTTCCCCTGGTCCTCATTGATTTCCTATCACCAGAATTGGAACAGGAAAAGCCCAGAACAGGGTTTATAAAAAGCTGTTCAGCTCAGATGAAAAGAAAGCTGACATTTGGCAAAGACCATTAATATGAACTTCTTAATGTAGTCTAATCAACCCAAGTTTAGCTGTCAGCCATGTGGCTGTTCCACTCTGATAATTTAGCATGAACACAATCTTAGATTAATAACTTACTTCACAGTCTACAGAGGATGTATCATTGTGGATTTCTGGGGACCTCTCCAGCACTCTGCCTATTTCTGTTCTCATGTGGTCTTCATTTATCATGGTCTGTTATTCCTCATTCTCCCTTTCTGTTCTTGATCCAACTGGGATCTCCTGCTCCCCTAAGCTTCCTTTCCCTCAAATCTTGCCCTTCATCACCCCCACTGTCGGCCAGGTTGTTCATGTAGATCTCATCCACTTCTCTGTCATTGGGTGATCCCTGTGACTTTCCTAGGGTCTCGTTTTCTAGGTAGCCTCCCTGGAGTTGTGTAGCAGTCTAGTCATCTTTGTTTTACATCTAGTATCCGCCTATGAGTGAGTACATACCATGTTTGTCCTTCTGAGTCTGGGTTACCTCACTCAGGATGATTTTTTTCTAGATCCATCCATTTGCCTGCAAACCTCATGATGTCATTGTTTTTCTCTGCTGAGTAGTACTCCATTGTGTATATGTACCATATTTTCTTTATCCATTCTTCAGTTGAAGGGCATCTAGGTTGTTTCCAGGTTCTGGCTATTACAAACAATGCTGATATGAACAGAGCTGAGCAAATGCCCTTGTGGTATGATTGAGCATTCCTTGGATATATGCCCAAGAGTGCTATAGCTGGGTCTTCGGGGAGATGGATTCCCAATTTTCTAAGGAAGCACCATATTGATTTCCAAAGTGGCTGTACAAGCTTGCATTCCCACCAGCAGTGGAGAAAAGTTCCCCTTGCTCCACATCCTCTCCAGCATAAGCTGTCTTCTGTGCTTTTGATCTTAGCCATTCTGACAGGTGTAAGGTGGTATCTCAGAATCGTTTTGATTTGCATTTCCTGGATAATTAGGGATGTTGAGCAATTCCTTAAATGTCTTTCAGCCATTTGAACTTCCTCTGTGGAGAATTCTGCTGGCAATGGTTGAGAGAAAGCCTGATCTGACCTAGTCCGGTGATCAGATGGCTAAACACCCTAACTGTCATGCTGGAACTCTTGTCCAATAACTGATGGAAGTGGATGCAGAGATCCTCAGCCAGGCCCCAAGTGGAGCTCCAGGTGTCCAACTGTCGAGAAAGAAGAGGGTCTGCAAGAGCGTGAATTGTTGAATCCAAGATTGCAAAAAGCACAGGGACAAATAGCCAAATGAATGGAAGCACATGAATTATGAACCAAAGGCTGTAGAGCGCCCAGCTGGAGCAGGCCCTCTGGATAAGTGAGACAATTGAATAGCTCGAACTGTTTGGGAGGCATGCAGGCTGTGGGACCAGGACCTGTCCTTAGTGCATGAGCTGACTGTTTGGAACCTTGGGCTTATACAGGGACACTTTGCTCAGTCTGGAAGGAGGGGAATTAGAACTCAACTTTAGTAAAGTATACTGTGCAAATATAAATGTGATGTTTTTATTTAAAATTTTGAGGGCAAAAGCTGTTTTAAGGTTCAGATTTTTCACAGGCAAGAGATGAAAATACGTTTTAAAATACTGACCTAGGGTAGAACTGCCATGGCCACTCAGAATAAAACATGGAGCAGCTTAGGAAAACAAAAGTACTCGGCATCACTCTTTGCCTGAACATGCACACCACACATACTATCAATAATAAGTCTCAAAATATCACACTAAGGTAATATGTTTTATATAGGGGAGTACATGCTATACTCAATCTTTTATCAATCTTTTTTTTTTACAAAGAAAAGGAAAAGCTTAGATACTGCAAAGAAATAGAGCAGCAGTTTGCTCTGGGAAATGGTAGGGATTTACTGAAATGGGCTGAAGAAATGTCCTAGGATATCATAATATTATGTATTTAGCCAGTTGTTACCAGGCTCATTGAATACTATGTTAAGATTTGTGAGTTCATATACATAAATATTACTTCAAAGAAAGAATTGTAAACAGATTGTGAAACTAGTCATTGGTAAGCATGCTCTAAGACTATGAGGGAACTGTCTTGACATAGAGAAACCGTTCTGGAATCCATAAATTTTAAGGTGTGTCAATGAATCAATAGTGAGAGGAGAGATGGATACATTTGTGATAGTGACATAAAGAGCAAAATGTTAGTAGTAAAGTTTCCAGGCTGTCCTCAGTATTTCAGCCATCACTAAAACTTCTAAAATGACTGAATTAAAATAAATGCTTAATAACTGTCTAGTTCTAGTATTTTTAAAAACTATGTAAGATACAAAAAAAAGAAATGAAAATTTGGCTATTTCAGTTTTTAAATCAAATTACTTTACAAGAAAATCTGACTTAAACTTTTGACCCTAGTTAGTTGCCTTGGAGGATTAGATAGTGACGTTAATTGGACAATGTATTAAAATCAAGCTGACAGCTAATTCCAAAATTTTTAAAATCATTATAGTTCTTGTGTGGTCAGACAACTCACGCTTTTTACTGAAATATCTCTGTTTTCAGTTAACAATACATTTTGAAGCTTTGTGGAACACACACATACACACACACACACACAGAGAGAGAGAGAGAGAGAGAGAGAGAGAGAGAGAGAGAGAGATGAATATGCTGAGCAGAGAACTTTACATAGGTCAAGATTTTAAGTGTCTAATGGTTTAACCAGAAGTCATTGGCTTTATCTCATTATTTCATTCAGAAACCATTTATTATAGTGTCTTCTAAAATGCATGCAATATGCAATAAATATGTTAGCAGAAACATTGACAAAGAATGATACTGGGATGGATTTGGATATAATTTATTCAAACAAAGGCAAACATTTGCAATGTTTTCTCCAGAAAATAAGCACGCAAGGAAAAAAGTTTGATAAGAAATGTTTCATTTTCTGACAAGGCTGATTTTTTTTTCATATCTTCTGTGACCTCATAGGATTAAATATGGTACTTCTTGCAAATATATGCCAATTCATTTGTACATTCTTCAGCAAAGTAAGTTCCTTTTGATTTATAAGATGCACAGAAGTGTTGCATATTAGTATCAAGATCATAAAACCTAAAAGGAAAGAAATTCCACTGTTATCAAGAAATTACATAGCATTCAAACCCCATGAGACTACAAAACTGTTACCCTTTATATAAAATTTAAAAATCCAGTCTGTATGATTTCCATAACCCATAATTCATATTGGTAAAATGTTAGTAAACTGCAAAGTTATCAAACAAGTATGGAATTATAAATGTTAATTAATATTTAAACTAAAAAGAAAGAGTCAGTGGGGAAGGGATGTCAATTGATTGTTATGTTAGAATGATAATGTTTTTTTTAAATGAGCCTGTGAATAGGGCTGAGAGATGTAACTCAGTGAGGGAGCATGATACTGGCAAGATAGGGGCCCTGAATTAGATCCATGACACTATAATTAAAAAAATAGAGCAAAACAAACTGTGAATAACTCACCTAATTAAAAGTTTCCAGTGGTATAAATAGACATTTAGGCACCACAGTGTTTAGTCTCATGGTGAGTGGAATATTAAAGCCCTGGAGGACATTAATGACATATTGCAGATGACATTAATCCTATATAATGCAGTCATTGGTCTGACAGGCCAGGGGACAGAATCCTGAACTAAGGAGGTTTGTTCTTGAGACTTAGAACTGAAGAACTTTGTGTTAAATGAAGGTGTGTCAACTTATCTCCAGTCAAATAGGAGTTGCTTGATCATCTAGTTAAAGGTATCATTTCCTGAATGTCTGTTTCTCTCTTCTGGTAAACTGCTGAGACACCTTCCTGATGGGGAGGAGAAGCGGTGGATTCAAATCAGAAAAGAAGGTGTCAAGACAAGTGTGTGAGGATAATGTTCATCTGCCAGGGAAATGCTTAGGTTCAGCTCTAGGAGCATCTCCCCCTGCTGGTATTTGTTATGAAGTGATGGCTGAGCAGAGGACTATAAACACTGTTTGCTATTGGTTTTGTTATTCAGTTCTTGCAGTGTTTTAAAAGTTAAATAAAGAATAAAAGCAACTGTTATAGTAAAACAAAACCAAACAAACACCAGTGAGCTTTGTCTCCCCGAAAGTTTCTAGTTTGCTTGGGTTTCAATATGCATTTGTTTCTGCTTCTTCTTTCCAGAATGAGGAAAATCTACTGTATGTCTGTCCCACTTTCAAATCTCATAGACAAATCATGTTTGGATCCACAGATTCACACTGGAGAAGAGGTTTGCCTTGGGGTGAGTCAGATCTCTAGTAGACTGAAAATTGGTGCTGGGACAGAGTGCTTTTAGAACAGTGTGCAAATACTCTTGCAAATGAGAAAGATGTAGAACTGGGAGAGCAAGGGAGTAGTAGAGTGTTTATTATGCTACCCCAAATCCTTACCTCTAGTGTTCATAATCTGTCTACAGGTTGAGTCCTTAATAAATAAGTGAATTAAAATGAGGTCATTAGGGTGAGCCCCAGTGCAACTTGGCATCTTCAGAAGAGGAATTAGTGAAAGGACAGAGAGAAGAGGGCTAGCTCTAAACTGAGGAGGGCTGCAGACCTGCTGACATCTTCGTCTAAGACTTCTAGCTGGGGAACTATAAAAAGAAAATAAAAGCCTTTTGTTTATGCCTCACAGTCTCAGTTTATTGTGGAAGTTCCTAGGGAAATTCTCAGGGGAACTTGATGAAAGAATAAGGTAATGCATCTTTCTTCTGCAAATGGGGCAGGTGTAAAAGACTCTGTTTCCTCAGTTCTCTAATGTTGCTGAAATTGTACCCAGAACCCTTTATTTGTGCCATCATTAAATTAAACACCTGATGCCCTGTGGATACTTACATCTCAGAGGGCAGAACCGAATGGTTTTCCCACCGCCACTGTCTGCTAGTTTCTTCATAGTAAACTCCAACCCAAAAGAAAGTCCTCAAACTGAAGAAATTCTGAAAGTGAGAAAACACAAACACGTAGGGTTCCCATCATTGTCTTTTCATCAGCTCTGTGGAAGTGTCTCTGAAAGAACCCACTCGCTCTGTTTATATCCTGTCTGAAGTCTGCAGCCTCACTGAATGATGCTGTATTATGAGACAGACCTCAGGAATGAAAAGTAAAAATGTTCTACTGCCAGGGAAGATTTGGAAAATAAATAAAGTGAGTAAAAGTTAAAAAATTAATTAGAAACTAAACATAAAAATCTATGGGAGTAAAAGGATGGTGTTGGTTTGAGATGGAAGAAAATGAGGATATTTTTTAAAGAGTCTTCACAGGTTTCTTGGAGACTAACTTTACTCCAGTACCTTCATGTATGTAATAAAGAGACTCTCTGTTGGGGAGCACACAGTAGGCACTTTAACTTGATGCTGACATAATTGCTGGAGTTAGAAAACATTCGTTCACATTGTCACTTGGTCTTCTAGACCAAGATGCCTGTGCCATCTTCGTGTTGGACCATGCAGGGTTTTCTTTTCTTTTTTATTTAAAAACTCAGATATATACTGAAGTAAAATTTTCCCTCTGAACCCACTACATACACCCTATTTATCTATCTATCTATCTATCTATCTATCTATCTGTCTGTCTGTCTATCTATCAGTGGTACTAAGGATCAAACTTTAGGCCCTACATGTATAACAAATGTTTTATCACTGAGTTACATTCTTCAACCCCGTATAGTCTTTTATTTATTTGTTTGTTTTAAGAGAGAAGCCTTGTTAAGTTGTCCACGCTTGCCTTCAACTTACTCTGTAGCCTTGAATTTTTAATCCTCTAGACTTGGATTCCCAAGAAGACGGGATTACAGGCCTGTGGCACCAGGTTCAATATATTTTTCATGAATGAAATTCCAAATATGATTTTACTATCTCTCTCTTTTTCATACAATACATAGCTCTACCCTATATTTTGCACATAGAAACTGAAACAAAAGATAGATCAGTTTCATCCTTCAGCCATTGATCCAGCGCTAAATTTAAGCAAGTGTAACTGGTGGTCAGTTTAACCAAAGTTAATCCCTTTGGGATCTTGCACCTTGTGACTCACATTAGCAGCAACTTACCATCTCCTCTTTACTTATCCTTATGAGACTGGAATTGAGAGACAAGCAGGCATGCTGACTCTCTCTCCAACTTAGCTTTTCCTTGGAGAAGTAATAACAACTGCATCTGAACCAGACCCAGTTCTCTGGGCAGGGATGATGAGGTCCTAGGGAAGGAAGGTCTGTCACTCTACTGAAGAGGCTCACAGACTCTGATGTTGCTTTTCACTTGTTTAAAACACAGAGCATGCACACTTAATATAGTGTAACAATATTCTATAAAGACAACTAAAATACTTGTAATAAAACTATGAACTGGAAACACATATTTTTGGCTTTAGTTTTATCTAAACTTTCAGACCTTTTCTACTTCATAGAACATACATCTGCCATGACCTATACGTCCTCATTGCTGAACTGTTAGTTTACCTAAGTCTATGGCACTTGGAGTGGAAACACCCCTTACAGCATCACTAGATCCTAGTTTTTTGTTGAGAAGTTGCTTTTCCCATACAATACCACAGATTCTTGCAATATTGTTTATGCTGTATACAGAGGTACATAATAACACCAACAATGTTTCTACATTTTGTTACAGTTTGTTATACCAAAACCTCTGTTTCATATTAATGTTAGTTGTTAAATTTCTGGGACCATATCAAATCTTTTCTTACTTATGCTGAAGTATCTTGCTTTTGAAGACTGTCTACTATTCATGGAGTTAATACAAACAATAAAAGTGTGTCCCACAAAGGCTTGAAAACCAGCACTTACCTCTCTGCTGAATGGTGGAACATGTTCTTTCAGAAGATACTACAAAAATAGTCCACATAATAATTAGTTATTTCTTTCATTTTATTTCTTTTATGTTTTTTTTTTCGGGTTTTTATAGACAGGGTTCCTCTGTGTATCTTTGGGGCCTGTCCGGGAACTGTAGAAGAGCTGTAGACCAAGCTGGCCTTGAACTCACAGAGATCTGCCTGCCTCTGCCTCCCAAGTGCTGAGATTAAGGGCATGCACCATGACCACCTAGCTCTTTCTTTTATTTTGACATGTCAACAAGATTAATAAAAACCTCTGTTCTAGAATAATGATAAGCAATTTTAGAGAAAATGTTTAAAAGGAAGTTTTGTTTTGTTTTGTTTTGGTTACTGTTTTCTGGTGGTGGTACTCACCCATAGTAGTGATCCAACCCAATGTCTCACACATAGTAGACAAGCACTCCCGCTGTGCTCACAGCCAAGGAGGAATTCTGAGACTATGTTGCTGCAAGTCTGCCCCAAAGGAGAAAAGGGAGAAGTACTAGGAACACTCACAGTGTGTAGTGAAAATGCTCACCACTATGGCTACAGCCATCAGGAGAAGGCACGTGGCACCAAGCACACTAGATATGAGCCTCCATGGAGAAGGTGAGAAATTCTCTGAGAAAGAGAAACCGAAGAGTGAGATCAGAAGCAGCTGGCAGTGGGAGTGAAGTGGTGGGACAGACAGGGTTGTCCTGTGGGCTGCTTCTTTCATCAGAAGAGCATCCCAATGTTCGTTTACTTCTGATTCTCTTAGCAAGTCTGTTAAATATTTTCATCCAAGGGTTAAAGCAAATAATGACATGTTAGCAAAAATGCCTGAACAACAAATATATTTACTTACTAAAGGTCACATGACAAACTAATGTACCTGAAGTATTCCATGGAACTAGTTTCAATGTCCTTAATTTAAAACAGAGTTCAGTAGTCAATGTAGAAAACACAAATACCACAGTAGAAAAAAATAAGCCAAAAATATCAGTGAATAATTCACAGTTTGTATAATACAGGAACTAAAGTAAAAAGCTATCTTATGTAGCATTTATGGCTGAAATAATCAATTAATATAACTGAGCCTATAATTCATATATTTGGTCTCCAAACCCTACTCTCTATCACCCTCTTAATCCTAAAGAGGTTGTTTGGGCAGAACTAAAAAAGAATACAATTTGAAACCTAATTGGGAAGAGATTGGTCTAGCTCCGAATTCTTCCCAGTAGAGGTGATTGCATCCTGAATTAGGAAGCCAGAGGAGCATCATTTGATCAGTCTTTTTCCCTTCCATATTTCCTGACTCTTTTCTTTAATCCAATGAACATACGTCACAGTTGACAGTGCAAGGATGAGACTTAATAATGGAGCTCAGAATGAGGGGTGGCCCCACTGCCAGCATTTCCCACTTTACCTGGCTGGTTAGCACGGGCTCAGCTGAATGGATTCTACTACCTTCTCTCTGCAGGCAAATGGCCTGGGGCCAATTTACATCCATGACAGACTCTGCCCTCACTTTGATCTTCGGTGCCTTGCAGCAGCCCTCTTGCTCTTGGTCAGTGTCCTACATCTATTTTTCGGTGTTGTTGCGTTGCTTTGCTTTGCTTTGCTGTCAATATTCTATTCCAAATACTCACTACTGACTTCATGCAGTTTCCCATTAGGAGAAATCAGCAGAAATGAACAGTTCCAAGCAAACGTTCTATAGAAGCAAGTGTCAAAGGCTTATGCTTCATTGCAATGGGCTTTTGTTTTCTTTTCATTTGGGGGTTAGTTTTCAGATTACCTGAATTGCTTTGGGAAACATAATTCACTTTCTACTTTCTCTGCTTTAACAGTATCCTTCACTGGAAATATCCCTATCTTTAAAGAAATAAGGTAGGACTGAATGAAGGGGGCATTATGGTTCCTAGCACTTAGTAACTCAAGCTCAATCTTTGAATTGCTTCTGCAAATTCCTAAACTCCCTTCCTTTATCTAAGCCTGGATCTTCCAGATGTTTATGTCTGGAAAAGGCAAGCCTGTGAAAATCAGAGGAAAATTCCATAAATACACTATAACCTATAACTACTTTAACTACGAGAAACCTTAACAAAAATTTATCTTTGCTGATATCCAACTTGTTTGGATTTCCATGTCTGAAGAAAATACACTCATTTTTTATTTGTTTTAGGATATAATGAGAGTATAGACTCAAGTCTCCACTACACATTACCCTTGTCCAGAAATCCACTAGCCCAACTAAATTCTCAGTGCCCAGAAAAAGACTCCCAAACCCAGTGCCCTACAAAGCTACACTTCATAATTATTTTACACTTTAGTTCCTAAAACATTGTAGCCAGGGTATTCAGTCCCAACCTTTTTCACTTCTCAAAAGTTGATTTTTTTTTTCATTCAAGGCTAAAACAACTCTTACTTAGTGAAACGTCTAAACTATCCAGATTACTCTCTAAATTGTTGTGATATTGACCATTTAGTCTTTCTTATGATATAGATTTAACTGACACTTTATTTTAACTTGTGTATTTCTGTGGGAGCCCAGTTGGAAGACTAGCTCCCACATTTTACAACAGGGTACTCTTGAGGAGTGACGGATAAGAGATATTAGAGGGCAGGGCGGTGGTGGCGCACACCTTTTATCCCAGCACTCAGGAGGCAGAGCCAGGCAGATCTCTGTGAATTCAAGGCCAACCTGAGCTACAGAGTTCCAGGAAAGGCACAAAGCTACACAGAGAAACCCTGTCTTAAAAAACCAATAAAATAAAAAAGAGAGAGAGAGAGAGAGATTAGAGGGATAAAGGGGGCAGAAAAAGAAACACAGGATATCCTCAGGAGGGCCTGGATTGTTATCCACTGGCCCCTCCTGTCTCTTCTATTTATAGGAATGTCAAGGGATGGAGCTAAAGACCTCCCCCTAGTTCAGCCAAGTGTAGACCCTACTAGTCACCTTATAACCATGGACATAGTCAAGCAAACTTCTAATGCAGCCCTGCTGGGGTCAAGCAAGCTCAGATATCACTAGGAAAACTTTGTGGGTCTCCACATATTTCTAACTAAATTCACAAAGTAAGAAACCTTTTTGCCACTTTTTGTATCTTCCCTAGTACTTAACAAACCTTAATCCTAACCTTAATTTTTTAACAATCTCTCCTTATTAATCAAATACAATATTATACCTTCACCAGAGATGTCTTCTGCTGTGTTTTCATGCTTCTTACTATGTTTTTGGTATTTTTGCCTCTGCTCAATGAATGACAATTCAGTTGAATGAAATGTATTCTTACTATTGTTCTTTGCTTTGCACTTCTGCTGGGAGTTCACATTTAGGGTAGAATGAATTATAGGCTCTTCATTCATCTTCATAAAGAGAAAAAAGCTGTGTGGGTGAGAATGCAACATCAGCATATATAAATTTTGGGAAGTATATTTTAGTAAAAGTGAATAAAGCAATAATTCTAAAAGATTTTGTGTTGAGGAATAGATATGCCCATAAGCTTTTATAAATGTATGTTTTCAACTGTAAAGCTTAAAGTATATGTAAACACAGTACCAAAAACTTACAAGTAAATGAAATAAAGTAACTTTAGAGGGATTCAAAGCCATATTTTATTTTCTAAAATGTTGTGATCCTAGGCTCTAACCCAGCACCATTCCATGCTATGTAAGTGCTTTACCAGTGGGCTACATTTCCAGCCCTTGGTTTTGTGAGACAAATTCTCATTATACAACTAGACAGGCCTTGAACTTCTAATTCTCCTGCCTTTATTTCCAAAGAGGTGGTTTCCAGGCATATGCCTGGCCAAATTAGTTCTTAAACAAATGTGACTAGGCTGGCTACATAACTCATTAGTACAGTGGTTGCTTAGCATGTATGGGGTGCTAAATTTTATCTGTAGCATCACAAAAAAAAAGAATTAAGGAAGAAAAGAAGTAACTCTTGTCTTTAATATAAACTGAAAAATAATTCAAACATCCAGGAGGCAGAAGCAGGCAGATTCCTGAATTTGAAGCCAGCACCTGGTCTACATAGCAAGTTCTAGACCAGCCAGTGCTACATTGTGAAACTCAAAAACAAATCAGCAAACAAACAACAAACAAACAAAAACCAGCTCCAAAACTCAAGTCCAAGTGATCAAAAACCTCAACATAAATCAAGTTACACTAAACTTCATAGAAGAGAAAGTGGGAAATAGCTTAGAATGCATTGGCACAGGAAACAACTTCCAGGATAGAACACTGATAGCACAGACACAAAGCTCAATAATTAATAAATGAGACCTCATGAAACTGAAAAGCTTCTGCAAGGCAAAGGACACTGTCAATAGGACAAAATGGCAGACTACAGAATGGGAAAAGTTTTCACCAACCCCACATCTGACAGAGGATTGATTTGCAAAATATACAAATAACTGAAGAAACTATACATCAAAAAGCAAATAATGCAATTAAAAAATGGGGTGCAGATATAACTAGAGAATTATCAACAATAAAATCTCAAATGGCAGAGAAACACCTAAAGAAATGTTTAACATCCTTAGCCATCAAGAAATGCAAATCAAAACAACTCTAAGATTCCATCTTATGCTTGTCAGAATGGATAAGATCAAAACCACAAATGACAGCTAATTCTGACCAAGATGTGGAGCAAGGGGAACCTTCCTCCATTGTTGGTTGGAGTGCAAACTTGTACAATCACTTCAGAAATCAGTATGATGGTTTCTCAGAAAATTGGAAATGGACCCACCTTAAGACCCAGCCATACCACTCTGGGGCATATACCCAAAGGATGCTCAATCATACCACAAGAACACTTGCTCAGCTATGTTCATAGCAGCGTTATTCACAATAACCAAAACCTGGAAAAAACCTAGATGTCCCTCAACTGAGGAATGGATGAAGAAAATGTAGTACATTTACACAATGGAGTATTCTTCTGTTGAGAATTATCTGTTTATGTCAGTACCCCATTTTTTAATTGGAATATTTTGTTTCTTGATGTCTAATTTATTGAGTTCTTTATATATTTTAGAGATCAACCATTTGTTGGATATGGGGTCGGTGAAGATCTTTTCCTATAATTGTAAAGTAATGGATAACCATGCTACAATCCATTGACCCAAAGAGGTTAGGTAATAGGAAGGCCCAAGGTGGGACCATGGATCTCCCTGGGAAGGAGAAATAAAAGATATCTCCTGGTTGGACTGGGAGAGGGTGGGCATGGGAACTTGAAGGATCAGGTTGGGGGGTGGGCAGAGGGGACAGTGCTGAGAGAGATGACTGGAAAGGTGGGGGGCTTTACAGAATTGGGTAAAAACCTAATGCAAGGGAAATATCCATGAATCTACAAGGATGGCCCCAGCTAAGTCTCCTGACAACAATAGATTCATAACCTGAACTGGCCAACCCCTGTGACTAGATTGGTGATTACCCTGGTTGTCATTGGAGAGCCTTCATCCAGTGACTGATGGAGGCAGATTCAGAAACCCACAGCCAAACACTGGTTCAGCTCAGAGAGCTCTGCTGAGGAGATGGAGAAGGAATTGTAGGAAACTGGGGGGGGGGGGGTCAAAAACATCACAGGAAAACCCATAGAAATCGTATCCTGGTTCATGGGGACTCACAGTGTCTGAACCAACAATCAGGGAGCCTACATGGGCCCAACATAGGCCCTCTGCATACATGTGACAGATGTGTACCTTGGTCTCTATGTGGGAGTCTCTGCAGTGGGAACAGGGGCAGTCTCTGGTATTTTGACTGGCTCTTGGTAATCTATTCCTCATGCTGGATTGCCTTGCCCAGCCTGAATACATGGGGAGGGTCTTGGTCTTATGGCAGCATAATATGCCATGCTTTGCTGAAGCCCATGGGAGGCCAGCCCCTTTCTGAGCTATTATGGAGGAAAAGTAGACTGAGGGGGGGGACGACAGAGGGGAGGGGGGAGGGAGGGAGAGAAGAGGGGGAAAGGGGCTGCTTTTTGAATGTAAAAAATAAATTAATTAATTAAAAATGAAAGAAAAAATGCATCCCCCAAAATGATGAAAATAGCTTATGAAATTCTTTAAAATCTGTATTGATACTCAAGGAATATGATTCATCAAATGAACCAATTATTGAACCTGAGAAAAGTCAGTTATAACTCTAGAATGAACTAATCTCCAAAGTTTCTGGACCCAACCTCCTCTAAGATAACTGATGCTCACACAGTGAAATTCAGGCAATGCACTAAGTGATTTTCTGCTTATGTACCTAGAACTCTAGCATTATAGAGCCTATAATTAGAGTATGGGGGTAAGATATGCTTTTCACTGTTTCCTCTTATGCGGTCATAAATGATTCCTGAATACTACCGTTGTATTCAGTCAGTATTTAAGCAATTGATTCAGTCCATGAAAACAAACAAACAAACAAACAGAAACAGTCAATAGAGACCAAATACCAAAATATCTAAAGCTTAAAATAAGAAAATTTCACTGCCTGCTATCTCCTAATTGTGGTACTCCGCAGAAGAGCTGGCAAACACGGACTGGACCACAGTCACTTGTTTGTGACTCAGACTTCCAGAAAAGATTCATTGTGAAAAATTACCATACCTGAAAGTTACCATCCAGAGCTGGAGTTGACGGTGTCCTTAGTTTGATCTGCCATTCATTTCTGTAGATTGGGAATAATGAGTCAAATAAAATAAAACCTTGCTTTCTTATGTACTCTGGTTAGTGTTTGTTTTCATTAAAATTGTCTTAAGTGAGGCTGGAGAGATGGCTCAGTAGTTAAGAATGCTGGCTGCTTTTCCAGAGGGCTTGAGTTCAATTCCCAGAAGCCACATGGTGGCTCATAATCTTCTGTATTTCCTGACCCAAGCTATGTCATGCTATCTTGTAGTCATCTGAGGCAACAGGTATGCACACAGTGCACATACATGCATGAAGGTATGACACCCATATTTATAAAACAAAAAGATAAGAAATTACAAATATGCCTTAAAGGAGAGTTATTTCACCAAGAACAAATTATATTACTTTTATGTTTAGAAACTTCAAACAAAAGTGGTTAAACATACCTGAAACAAGGAGGAAATCCCAGGAACTTATGCTAAAATTTTAATATGTTGTAATCAGCAGAGTTGGGAACAGGATATGTGAGAGTGTAGCATGAATCTTAACAGGTACTTGTTAATAAAATCAAACCTGAAGCCAGTTATTTGGGTGAATGCTGGAAGATCAGAGACACAGAACAAGCCACAGCTATTTCACCTTGCTAGTTCCTCAGGTGATCCTGTTTCCTCAGGCTGGAAGCTTCTGCATCCTCCTCCACATGAATCTCAACTGAACTGTGTTCAAAAGCCTGAATGCTTAACCAGCCAAAATGCTTCACTTAGGTCCTGGTCCTCAGGCCTTATATACCTTTCTGCTTTCTGCTATCACTTCCTGGGATTAAAGGCGTGTGTCACCATGCCTAACTGTTTCTAAAGTGGCCTTGACCTCAGAGATCCAGCTAGCTCTGCCTCCCAAATGCTGGGAATAAAGGCGTGCACCACCACCGCCCAACTTCTGCTATGGCTTGCTCTGACCCATTTTCTAGCCACCATTTTTGGCTCTGTTCTAGGGGCTCTCTGTTCTCTGACCCCAGATAAGTTTATTTCGGGGTACACACAATATTTCAGTCAACACAATACCCACCACATTTCCCGTTTTTGTCTAAAATTAAAAAAAGGTTATAACTAATACAATAAAAATCATATCCAATAAGTATATACAATATACACAGTCAAGATTACATTAATGATGTCTAGTCCATTAACATTTGACAGATTCAGGTGAAAACTCCATTATATATAACAATGTCCAGTCCAGTAATATTTGATAAACGCAGACCAAAAAATTTTCATTACTTATCCTATTTTAAACAAGTAGTTCCTTTTTAAATGTAGATCCAATAATTGACCTTTTTATCTGATCATATCCATATTCTCTTTTTTCTTTTCATAATAGCTTCAGTAATCTACCTTTTGTCATTTTTATATTTTTCCCTTTTTCTTTTTAGTGAATCAATGTTCTACCCATTTATCCTATTATTTCTTTATCTTTTTTCTCAGGGTAGATTCAGTGATCTACCTCATATCTATATTCTTTTTCTTTTTTAAACTTCAACTCTATTTTTGGGTTAATTGTCAAGTCCTGTATCATTTGTCCAGCCGCTGCATAATGAGAATGTGCAGGGCTTGTTTCAAGTTCTTGTTCAAATAGTCTGTCAGGCTGGATCATCTCAGCTAGCCATCTCAAAATTGTCCGAAGTAGTTTGTAATCCAAAGTCAATCTTTTGGTGGTGTTAATCAGTTTAATGGCTTTATCATAGTCTTTATGAAATCATCATTGCAGGGTCCCATCATCCTTTTGAAGATTCCAAAGTCGCTGTTAGGCGTGGTCATGGTTCCCTTTAGTTTTTGTTTGTTTGTTTGTTTGTTTGTCTGTTTGTTTGTTTGTTTTTTGCCTCCTCTGTGGTTTGGAGCAATCAATCTGATAAATGTCTGTCTCTCAGAACCATGGATGTTCTTCTCTAAAAGAGAAAATCTTCACCGCAATTTCTCCCCACCATTTGTCTTGCCAAACTTTTCCAAACTGACCTTTGCTGATACTTTCTTGTAACATGATGGTCCCAGCAATTCTTCTCTGAACCAGCAGCAGTAAACTCTTCATCCCAGATAGCAGCATCACCACCGTCACCAACATGATGAGAAGCAGCCTACAACTCAGAGCAGCAGTCACTGCCTCCAAGGTCCACTGCCACTGTTTGTGGCTGGGCCCTGGCCCAAACTCAGGATCCTCCTGCCTCTGCCTTCTTCAGTAAATCCAAGTGTAGCTCGGGCCTGAGCTGGGGCTCACAAAGCCACAGGCAAGAGGCTTTTTCGTGAATTCGTACCTCGAATGTTGGGCGCCAGATGTAGCATGAATCTTAACAGGTCTTATTAATAAGAGCAAACCTGAGGCCAGTTATTGGGGTGAATGCTGGAAGATCAGAGAAGCAGAACAAGCCACAGGTTCCTCACCTTGCCAGTTCCTCAGCTGGTTTTGTTTCCTCAGACTGCAAGCTTCTGTGTCTTCATCTCAGCTGAACTGTGTTGCTCCAAAGCCTGAACACTAAACCAGCCAAATGCTTAAGTAACTAAATGCTTAACTAACTTTGGTGCCTGGTTTTCATGTCTTATATATCTTTCTACTTTCTGCATTACTCCCTGGGATTAAAGGCTGTGTCACCATGCCTAACTGTTTCCAAAGTGGCCTTGAACTCAGAGACCCAGCTAGCTCTGCCTCCCAAATGCTGGGATTAAAGGCGTGCACCACCACCACCCAACTTCTGCTATGGCTTGCTCTGACCCATTTTCTAGCCACCATTTTTGGCTCTGTTCTAGTGGCTCTCTGCTCTCTGACCCCAGATAAGTTTATTTTGGGGTACATACAATATTTCAGGCAACACAATACCCACCACATGAGAGAGAACTGGAAGCCTGGAAGAAAGTGTGCTGCTTGTTCATGCTTCACAGTCCCAACAGCAAAGTCCTCACTGATGCTTTACATTTCCCTTTAGCACCCACAAGATGGGTGAGAGCACAGCTTAGAACTCAAGTGAGACCATGCATTCATTCCCAGACACAGCAGGTTGTGCTCTTACAAACAACAGGAAAACATTGATGAGATCAAATATACCTTTCCCATAAATCTATTTTCACCAAAGTTTTGTTATATCAGCCTCTCTGAAGCCACAGTTTAAACTCAATTGAGTCACAATGATATGAGAAATGTGTGTGTGTGTGTGTGTGTGTGTGTGTGTGTGTGTGTGTGTAGTCCCCCTTACCGTTCCTTTGGACTTAACTAAATTTTAGACAGTTTTGTCCCAGACTATAACTATAACATGACCTTCATGTTTTTAAAATAAAATACCTTTGAAGGCTTGCCTAAGAATCCTTTCTATATCCCTTTGAGATATAAATTTTCTGCCTGTTTCCAGATGTATACCCTAGAAATGTCTCTGACAAAGACTTGGAAGCTATTCCTTTAGGGTTCGTTCGTTAAGAAAGAGAAGGGCCTCTGCCTAACTTCAGGAATCATGCACTAGGAAAGCAGACATCTAAGCCATTAGCTAACCTTCTCCATAATGCCCTCTGGAATTTTCCCATTAGTTCACATCAGCTATCTCTGTTGCTTCTGCTTTTTGCTATGTCTATCATCTCAAACAAGTTCTTTGCCCATCTAATTCTTTCCAGTATAATTTTTCTCTGACTGTATATACATATATACTGTTTGTAGAAGCTCTGTCCCATGCTTTGCATCTTTTTGTAACATTGAAAGTTAAGTGATTGAGTGGAAGGAAAACAAGAAAAAGAAAAAAGGAAAAAATAAAAACTTCAGTGACTGTTACTCTTTCCAGTCTAGATTTTGAGAATCACTAAGTGTCTTAAATATCCTAGTAATGAGAAGTCCAGACAGACAACAGAGTGGCAGGGATTTGAAGAGTTCTGGCCCCAACACAGCTTCCAATAGGCAGTATGGTGAGTACCCTAAGGAAGAATCAGGTTCCCCTGAGCTGCAATGTGGTGGGAAGTCTAATATCTTCCTCTTGCCCTCATCTCTGGGTCCCTTTCCCTAAGAGTCGCCCTTCAGATAGTGGCCTGGGAAATAGGCATCAATACTCTTGATGGTGCAGTCTGAAGAGTCACAGTCTTAGGGACCTCTACTTGGGTACAGATGAGATACTCTGGTTGCAGTAAAGAATTCCAAGCTAAGTCCAAGTGATACAAACTTGGCCAGTTGTTGATTAGGAGAAAGGCATATGTATTTTGAATTGCATCAGAGAGAATTGTCCCTCAGTGTGTCATCAAGCATGGAAAGTGATTTGGGGCTTAAGAGTTACACTACTTAAAGGAGAGAAAGAAAACATTTTGACTTACTCATCTCCTTCCTGACAAATTTTTAAATATATATGAAATCGTACGGTGACTTATGAGCACATTAGACAGGCTTACATACAAGGAAGGGGTTAATAAAATAGACAAAACCATGAGTAAGAAATAAGTAAAAGTACATAGGTCACAAAATAATGCAACATATTTTATCCGTGGTACAGACAACTAGCCATCATAGCAATTCTGTGTGTGATACATTTTAGGCAGTATAATCTCTGGTAGTTTCTGTGTTGACAAGTCTTCAGCCAACTATGCCCAAGTTTTTGACTCAGCCAGCAAGGAACATGTCCAGTGAGGGGAGAATACTGGGCTTGTTCCCTTTTAAAGAAACTCTTATACATGTCCTCTCTTTGTTTTTTAGTTTTATTTCTGTGTCTGTTATTTTCCTGAAAATAGCATGATTTCTTTTTTCTTTATAGCTAAACAATACTCTGTGTGTGTGTGTGTGTGTGTGTGTGTGTGTGTGTGTGTGTGTGTCCATGCATCTGTCCACAGAGGTTGATTATGTAACTTAGCAATTGTGAATAGTTCCATCATAGTACAGGTGTGCAGAAATTACCACTTGAGTTGTGAAGATACAGGCCTGGATCTGCAACATTTCACCCTCTGCATAATCTTTTTAAGTTTTAGTCTAGTCAGGTGAGATTCTTTCCAGGAACTTTCATGTGCATACTTGTCGTTGGTTACATAGTTAGCAAAGACTTTCTCCCACTCTCTAAGCTGTCTCCTCATTCTGGTAATTGTTTTGCTGGCTGTATGGAAGCTTTTGATTTCATTTGTCAATTCTGACTGTGATTTCCTCTTAGAATCCTATAGAAGGCTGTTGCCTGGGGTTTTTTTTTGTCTTGAAGTGTTTCTTCCTTATATTTTTACAAGACATTTTTTCATGTATTTATTGACTATTTGTACTTTCACTTAAAAGGTGTTTAGTTCTTTTAACATTTAAACCAGCAGTCTTACATTAAAGTCTTTGATACATTTGAAATTTTGTTTACTTTTGTTTTTAATGTGTTACTGGTTTTTCTATGACAAAGCCACAAAAAGTTACTAAATGAATCTAGCCTGCCACCTAATGTCTATGCAGAAAACTACTATAGTTATTTTGGAAATCCAGCCTTGTTGGAAATACGTGAATGTCCTTTCACTCACATTTCTCCAGAGAAACCAGGAATGTTAAGCACACAGGATTGTCCTCTCAAAGGAATTGACAAAAAACCTGTTCTCCTATCCAGAAATCTGGGAATTGGAAGTGATTACTGGCTTAGTGATCTGCATTATCTGTTGGAACAGGTCCTATCAAGCTCCTACAACCAGGATGGGAGGTAGCTAGTAATCTAAACAACTATTACAACCAGCAATTCCCCAAGCTCCCACAACCAGGACTGGAAGTAGCTAGCAATCTAAATGATGCTGTGGAATATTGTTCTGTATGCTGTGAATGTATGTTGCTCTGATTGGTTGACAAATAAAATGCCAGGTAGGAAGAATAGGCAGGATAAGCAGACAAAGAGGATTCTGGGAAGAGGAAGGCTGAGTCAGGAGTCACCAGCCAGACACAGAGGAAGCAAGATGACAAGGCAGAACTGAGAAAAGGTACCAAGACATGTAGCTAAACATAAATAAGAATTATGGGTTAATTTAAATGTAAGAGCTAGTCAATAATAAGTCTGAGCTAATGGTCATACAGTTTGTAATTAATATAAGCCTATGTGTATTTATTTGGGTCTCAGTGGCTATGGACCAGGCACGACACAGGAAAACTTCAAACTACAAAATGACCCTTACATTAACTGTACAGCCAAGGCTCCTCCAAGCTCCTCCAACCAGGAACAAAGATGGCTAATAAATCAAATGATCTCTACACTGTCTGTATGACCAAGACTGGGCCAGACCCTTCCTTAGGCCTTTAAGATAATACAAGTAGCCTGTCTCTAGAACCCATCTTCTTGGAAGAAATAACATGTAACCAGAGTTGAGTTTCAATGTAACCATGCTTTCTTATACACTAGAGATTGTATTACACCAGGAAACATTTTTCCAAGTTATACTGGGTTTAAGTGTGCCAGCAATAAACCAGCTGGCATCAGACTCTCTGAGGTTTGATCCAGGTTGATTAAGTCAATCTGATCTGAGTTTTCGTTTGCACCTCTTTGTGGTTCTTCCCTGCCTACAGGGTGCCCCTCACAACCATCTAAGCAGTGAAGAAAGTTTGGGGGCCACAAATATGCCTTGCAAATTAGTTAGTTAGGGTCACTCAGGCAGGTAAAAACAGATGATATGTGACTTATTTTCCTACATACAAATAATTCTGTTGTTGATAAGATAGCTGAAAGTGCAGAATTAAGGAAAATCAGAAAAAGACATAATTACATTAAAACTCTCATAAAATACAAGTGACATCTTCCATAAAGATGGGTTCTATAGATTAACTAAGGAAGCAGGATCAGGGTAAATAAAGTATTTAATAAGAGTCTGGAGAGGATAGTGCTGTAGATTGACTGAGATAAGCAGGCTCAAGATAAACCTCTGGGTGAGTCAATGTAGCCTGGCTATACAGATAATACAGAAGTCACCAGGCTATTAACTACCTCCACTGTTAGCCCTCTGGGCAGAAAACAGGTTAAAGACATCTCTCTTTTTGAAGATGCAACCCTGCATGTTTAACATTCCTAATTTCTCTAGTGCTTCTGTGAGTGTAAGTACCTACATCTCTCCCTTTTTATTTCTCACAGAGAAAACTGTTGCTGTAATAGAGGACAAAGTTATATATGTTGCCCACACAGCTAGTCTAATATAGGCAAGCATAAGACAACTGTAACAGAGGGTTGAGGAAGGAGAAATCCATCTTAACCATGATGGTCATTCAAAGGTCATTTGAGAGAATTTTTTATCTATTGATGCATACCATTAATTTGACCATCAATAGTATGCAAAAATATGACACATTAAAGCAACACATGCCAGGAAATTCTTGATGACCAAAATTATGTTTGAACAACAAATAATCTTCAGTAGCTCTGCTTTGTAAAACTGTGATTTTTCAATTCACCCATCTCTTTATTAATTTCTGTTCATTTATTTTATGCTGTCATATTAGTAGTTTTACTAATTATACAGGTCATCTTTGAGACCTCTCTTTGTATTCTAGTAATCATTCCTGGGGCTGGTAATTTAAAGAGCCTAAAAATAATGTTTAGCATGGCAAAACAACACTATATGATGCTTTCTATTACTGGTGTGCCTTTTATTCCCCCCCCCCCCCGCCCCCACGACAAAAAAAAATTAGGCCAGGCAGTGGTGGCACATGCTTTTAATCCTAGCACTCAAGAGGCAGAAGCAGGTGGATCTCTATGAGTTCAAGATCAGCCTGGACTACAGAGTAAGTTCCAGGAAAGGCGCAAAGCTACACAGAGAAGCCTTGTCTCAAAAAAAAAAAAAATAGATTTTGTACTTACAAGCTGAAAATTAACATGTAATACAGTCAGTAGACATATCAGCATCATTTGGGGTCAGTAGTATTATGTCCTTGTTGTCTCCCAAAGTTCTTGGCTTGATGAATTAAAATAATGATGCCTCCCTAAGTTATCAGCTTCCTCTTCCACTTGGGATGTCTTTTCTTGATGTATTTGTCATCCATCTTCAGACACTTCATTTACCCAATGATTTCTGGGATTCTGCCCTGGTTGGATGCATTGAAGTGGGAGCTATCCTAGGGTTTCATTCACTTTCTGGAAAGACACAAGCAAAGCCTTGCCCTGATGTTAGAAGAAAATTGGTTCCTTTCCATTGATTAGTTTCTTTCCATTTGACATATAACTTTAGGTTGTGTCTCCCTTAGGGGAAAATGCTTTTGAGCATCAGAAGCAGCATTCCAGAGACTACATCTGCTGCCAGGAGTCAAGTTCCCAACACATGTGGAGACCCCCTGCTCAACCACAAGACACACTGGCCAAAAGCCCAGAGAGGAAACAGAAACCAAGAATAAAACACCCATCCAAGAAAAACACAGAAATCAGCACCTAGACCTATAATCACATCAAACCCAGATACTTAGACTCAAGCATAAGAACACAATCAATAACAGCCAGGGAAATATGTTACCACCAGAGCCCAGCTATCATAACACATCAGGCCCTGGATATTCCAACATAGCTGAAACACAAGGAAATGACCACAAAACCAAATGTGCAAAGATGATAGGTGTCCTTAAAGAGGAAATGAAAAAAAAAATCCCTTAAAGAAAACCAAGGAAAAAAAAACAAACTAATAATTGAAGGAAACAAATAAAATTATTCAAGACCTGAAAATGGAAATAAAATTAGTAAAGAAAGCACAAAAAGGAATTCTGGAAATAAAAAATCTAGGTAAGTGAACAGGAAATACAGACACAAGCTTCAACAACAGAATACAAGAGATGGAAGAGGAAATCTCAGGCATTGAAGATATGATAGAAGAAATAGATACATGTGTCAAAGAAAATGTTGAACCTAAAAAATTCAAGACACAAAACATTCAGGAAATCTGAGACACTATGAAAAGACCAAACCTGAAAATGATAGGAATAAAAGGAGAAGAATCTCAGCTCAATGGCCCAGAAAATACTTTAAACAAAATCATAGAAGAAAATTTTCATAACCTAAGGAAAAAGATACCTATAAAGGTACAAGAAGCATACAGAACATCAAACATATTAGACTAGAAAAGAAGGCCCCTAGTCACATAATACTCAAAACACTAAACATACAGAACAAAGAAAGAATATTAAAAGCTGCAAGGGAAGAAGAACAAGTAACATATGAAGGCAGACCTATTAGAATTGCACTTGACTTCTCAGTGGAGACTCTAAAAGCCAGAAGGACCTGGACAGATGGATGTCTTGCACATTCAAAGAGACCACAGATCCTAGCCCAGACTAATATACCCAGCAAAACTTTCAATCACCATAAAGGAGAAAACAAGATATTTCATGAGAAAGTCAAATTTAAACAATATCTATCCACAAATCCAGCCATACAAAAGATACTAGAAGGGAAACTCCAACCCAAGGAGGTTAAATACACCATCAACACACAGGTAATAAATAATTTCACACCAGCAAAACCATAAGAAGGGAAACACACACACATACACACACACACACACACACACACGCACACACATACACACAGCAACAACAACATAACAGGAATTAACAATCATTGGTCATTGATAACTCTCAGTATCAATGGACTTGATTCCCCAGTAAAACAACACACACTAACAGAATGGATGCAAAAACAGGATCCATCCTTCTGCTGCATACAAGAAAACATACCTCAACATCAAAGATAAATATTACCTCTGAGTAAAGGGTTGGAAAAAATTGTCCAAAAATGTTGATCTAAGAAACAAGCAGGTATACCTATCCTAATATCTAACAAAATAGACTTTGAACTAAAACTGGTCAAAAGAGATGGAGAGGGACACTACATATTCATCAAAGGAAAAATTCACCAATATGATGTTTCAATTATTAACATTTATGTCTCAAATTCAAGGGAACCCATGTCACATTGGCCCTCAAACACTGATAATAGGAGACTTAAATAGCTTAGTCTCACCAACAAACAAGTCATCCAGCCAAAAACTAAGCAGGGAAATACTGCAGATGGCAGATGTTATAAAGCAAATGGGCCTAACAGATATCTACAGAACATTTCACTTAAACAAAAAGGAATACAGCTTCTTTCAGCACACCCTGGATTTTTTTTTCAAAATTGACCACATGCTCGGTCACAAAGCAAGTCTCAACAAATACAAGAAAACTGAAATAACTCCCTTCATCCTATAAGACCAGTATAAATTAAAGCTGGATTTCAACAACAGAAAACCTACAAATTTATGGAAACTGAACAACTCTTTACTGAATGCCAACTTGGTCAAGATAGAAATAAGAAAGAAATTAAACACCTCCTAGAATTCAGTGCAAATGAATACATAACATATCCAAACATATAAGACACAATGTATGTGATACTAAGAGGAAAGTTCATAGCGCTAAGTGCCTACATAAAAACATTGAGGAAAACTAATACTAGCAACTTAATAGCACATCTGAAAGCTCTAGAACAGAAAGAAGTAAGCACACTCCAGAGGAGTTGATGGCAAAGTTAATCAAACTGAGAGCTGAAATCAATAAAATAGAAACAAAGAAAGCAATACAAAGAATCAATGAAACAAAGAGTTGATTCTTTGAGAAAATCAACAAGATAGACAAATCCTTATCCAAACTAACTAAAAACCAGAGAAACAATATCCAAATTAACAAAATCAGAAATGGAATGGAGGACATAACAACAGACATGCAGGAAATTCAAAGAATTCTTAGGTCATACTTTAAAAACCTGTACTCCACAAATTGAACAATCCAAAAGAAAAGGATAATTTTTTCAGTAGAAACTACTTACCAATGTCAAATCAAGAACAGGTAAACAACTTAAATAAACCTCTAACCCTTAAAGAAATTGAAGCAGCCATTAAAAGTCCCCCAAACAAACAAAGCCCAGGACCACCTGGTTTTAGAACAGAATTCTACCAGACTTTGAAAGAAAAACTAAACCTTATATTCTTCAAATTATTCCACAAAATAGAAATAGAAGGAACATTCCAAATTCATTTCATGAGATCACTGTCACCCTGATATTTAAAACACAAAGACTCAACAAAGAAAGAGAATTACAGACCAATTTCCCTTATGAATACAGATGTAAAAATACCCAATAAATACTCACAAACTGAATTAAAAAATGTCATCCACAATGATCAAGTAGGCTTCATCTCAAAGATGCAGGAATGGTTCAACATATGAAAATCAGTCAATATAATATACCATATAAACAAACTGAAAGGAAAAAAAAAAAACATGTGATGATCTCAATTAGATGCCCAATAAGTCTTTGACAAAATTCAACACTCCTTCATGATCAAAGTCTTAGAGAGACTAGGAGTGCAAGGAACATACCTAACCATAATAAAGTCAATTCACAGAAAGCCTATAGTCAGCATCAAATTAATTATAGAGAAACTCAAAACAATTCCACTAAAATGGGGAATGTGCAATTCTCTATGACTAGCTAAAATAGTAAGACAACTGCAGGAGGTCAAGGAGATATAAATTGGAAAGGAAGAAGTCAAAGTATCACTATTTGTAGATGATATGATACTATATATAAGTGCCCCAAAAAAATTCTGGCAAAGAACTCCTACAGCTGATAAACACTTTCAATGAAGTGGCCAGATAAAATATTAACTAAAAAAAATGTAGTAGCCATCCTATATATGAATGACAAACTGACTGAGAAAGAAATCAGGGAAATAACACTCATCAAAATATCCACAAATAATGTAAAACTTCTTGGGATAATTCTAACCAAGCAAGTGAAAGATTTGTATGACAAAAACTTCAAGAATTTGAGGATGGAAATTGAAGGTATCAGAAGATCGAAAGATCTCCCATGCTCCTGGATCAGTAGGATCAACATAGTAAAATGCCCATCATACAAAAAGTAATTTACAGATTCAATGAAATATCTATCAAAATCCCAAGACAGTTCTTTACAGACCTTGAAAGGACAATATTCAACTTCATATGAAAAAAAAAAAAAAAAAAACAGGATAGTTAAAACAACCTCAGGCAATAAAGAACTTCCAGAGGTATTACAATTCCTCATTTCAAGCTGTACTACAGAGCTATAGTGATAAGAACTGCATGGTATTGGCATAAAACAGACACATTGATCAATGGAATTGACTCTAAGGCCAAGACATGAATCCACACACTGTGGACACATGTTGTTGTTTTTTTATAAAGAAGCCAGAATTGCACAACGGAAAAAAGAAAGCATCTTTAACATAAATGATGTCTGCATTTAGAAGAATGCAGGTAGATCCATGAACAAAACTCAAGTCCATGTAGATCAAAGACCTCAACAAAAACCAGGTTGAAGAGAAACCTGACTGAGGGGGAAGTGGGGAGTAGCCTTAAACTCATTGGCACAGGAGGCTACTTCGTAAACAGAATATCAAGAGAATAGGCTCTAAGATCAACAATTCATAAATGGAACCTTATGAAACTGAAAAGCTTCTATAAGGCAAAGGACATCATCCACAGGACAAAACAGCAGCCTACAGAATGGGGAAAAATTTTTCACAAGTTCCACATCTAGTAGAGGGATAGTATAGTAAATATACAAAGAACTCAGGAAACTAGACATCAACCATCCAAACAACCCAATTAAAAATGGAGTGCAAATCCAACTAGAGAATTCTCAATGCATGAATCTCTAATGGCTGAGAAACACTCAAAGAAATGCTCAACATCCTTAGTCATCAGGGAAATGCAAATAAAAACTACCTTGAGATTCCGTCTTATACCTGTCAGAATGTCTAAGATCAAAAACACAATTGACAGCTCATGCTGGTGAGGATGTGGAGCAAGAACACTCCTCCATTGCTGGTGTGAGTGCACACCTGTACAGCCACTTTGGAAATCAATATGGCCATTCCTCAGAAAATTGGGAATCCCTCTACCTCAAGACCCAGCTATACAGCACTTTGGGGCATATATCCAAAGGATGCTCCATCCTACCACAAGGATATTCAACTATGTTCATAGCAGCATTATTCACAAAAGCCAGAGGTGGAAACAACCTAGATGTCCCTCAACTGAAGAATGGATAAAGAATACGTGGTATATTTACACAATGGAAGTTAAATAGGTGTGTGTGTGTGTGTGTGTGTGTGTGTGTGTGTGTGTGAAACAAAATTTGCAGGCAAATGGATACAAGTAGAAAATATCATCATGAGTGAGATAACCCATACTCAAGAAGACAAGCATGGTATGTACTCATGTACTCACTTGTAATTGGATATTATCTGTTAAGTAAGTGATAATCATGCTACAATCCACAGATTCAGAAAGACTATGTAACAAGGAGGCCTCAAGCGGGGGAAATACGGATCTCCCTGGAAAGGAGACATAGAATAGATTTTGCCAGTGGATTGGAATTGGGTGGGGATGGGAATTGGAGATATTGGGATGGGGGTGGGGATGGGAATCGGAGATATTGGGATGGAGGGAGAAAGTTCAGGGAGACAACTAGAATTGGGGTGCATTAGGGGACTTATGTGGAATACTAGTGCCGTGGAAACTCCCTGGAATCTACTATGGTGACCCTAGATAGGACTACAAAGAATGAACTATCTATCTTCCAGCAAGGATTCCAGGGGTGGGACTGGGACACCAACTCAGCCACCAAACCTTTGACCTACAAAATGTCCTGCCTACAAAATATGCTGGTACGTGGTGGTACAGAACTTGCGGGAGTGGTTAACCAATGACTGGTCTAATTTGAGATTTACACCACAAGAGGGAGCCATGCTCAACACTGCCTACATGATCAGGAATTGGAGTCTGGATAGCCCAGAGACCTAGGGTAAAACCAAACACCAACAGTAAAGAAAAAAGAAAAAAAGAAAAAAAAAAGGAAGAAATAAAATCAATAAAATGGTTCGTAATGATGTTCTGCTATACTCAGAGACTGGTGCCTAGCACAGTCGTCGTTAGAGAAGCTTCCTCATGCTGCTGATGGGAGCAAACGCAGACCAGCAGCCAAACATTAGGCAGAGAGAGAGTCCATGTCAGAGGTCTGATTCAGGTACCTCCCCCAGAGCTCAGAGACCCCTCAGAAGAGGGGGAGGAGGAATTGTGGGAGCCAGAGGGGTGGAGGACACGGGAGAGCCTCGCCTCCAGAATCAATTTAGCAGAGTTCATGTAGGCTCACAGACACTGAACCGGCAGTTGTGGAGCCTGCATGGGTCTGCGCTGGGCCCTCTGTGTATATGTTATGATTATTGGCCTGATGTTTTTGTGGAACTCCTGGCAGTGAGAGTGGAGGTGCTTCTGACGTTTTTGCCTGCTCTCCAGACTCTCTTTCTCCTACTGGGTTGCCTCATTAAGCCTAGGTGTGAGAGTTTGTGCCTGGTCTTGTATCTTGGGCCTCATTGGGTTGATGTTCCTAAGAGGCCTGCCTTTTCTGGGGGTAAAGTGGGGTGTCTAGGGGAGAGGGGAGGTGGCAAGAACTAGGAGGAGTGGAGGGAGGGAAAGTTTCATTGGGGATGTATGAGAGAAAAATAAACGAAAAAAGAAAACTTTAAGATAATCTCACTTCTACTGACTGTACTTCTGATTTAATCCCTTCCAGCCTCGAAGGGAATTTGAGAAACATGTAATTATGTTTGCATTCCTTGGTCACTGTATTATCCAGAAGAAATACTTTTAAAACTTTCCTGTTTCAATTTGTTATTTTCCTGCTTAGATCCATCTCAAGCCTGTTCACATTGTTATTTTTAAATTTTTGGTTCATTGAGGAAAAATACAAATTTAAATAATGAAGTTTTGGTAATCATAAATACAAAGGAACCTAGGTGATGTTTGAGCTCAGTGCCTGAAAGACCTGGAATGAGAAACTCTCCACTGTTTATGCAAAGGACAAGATAAAATTCCTTATTTTGCTAATGCAGCAAGTGCACAATTGGATAGATGTTGTGGTAGTTTGAAAGAAAATGGTCCCCAAAGGGAATGGCACTATTAGGAGGTGTGGCCTTTTTGGAGTAGGTGTGGTGGTCTTGATGGAGGAAGTGTCACTATGGAGGTTGGCTTTGAGGCCTCACATATGCTCAGTACACCACCCGGTGTCTCAGACTGTTTCTTTTTGCCTATATGTCAAGATGTAGCCAGCACCATGTCTGCCCTCTCACTGCCATGCTCCCACTGTGATGATAAGGGACTGAACCTCTGAAAATGTAAGCCACCCCAATTAAATGCTTTTCCCTTATAAGAGTTGCCACCATGGTCATGGTGACGCTTCATGGCAATAGAAACCTTAACAAGACACGTATAATTTGGCCTGGCATCAGCAGGAAAAGCAGTCTCAGGAACAGACAAGTCACTGCACCAACTCTCTGGATCAGCCCCCTGCCAGCAATGGCCACCAGTATTCCTGGCTTCTCTCCTAGGCAGACTTTTCCTGGCTTGTGTTCTCTAGAGACAGAGGTGCCAGCACTCAGTATTACTAGCATGTTTCAGTGGGATTGGATTTATTTACCTGTATACTTTTTATTTTTAAAGCAAGGAAACTCCACCAAAGGAGCACACTAAGCCTTTCTACAATTTCAGTCTCCAAGGTACTTATGTCCCATTCATGCTCACTTTCTGTTTACTAGACGCCATCCTCCAGGACCTCATTTTAAAGTTGTTCATTCTTTCATTATACCCTCTCCATAGTCACACCCCTATGCAATATTCTTTTTATCTTGAGTTAAGTTGGTTTTCATTCTCAATGCATTGTTATCCTTCATATGCTAACCTGTTAGTTAAAGTATTCAGTGGTTGAGAAATAGCGAATAAAAGCTGATTAATTAAAGTTTAGACTGTTGAGCTATATAACCAGAGAGGAGCACAATCTTATTTTTGGAGCATGTGGAATTTGTAAATAAAATATACGCTCCTTGTCCTTTTGAAGAGCTACCTGTAAAAGCATTAGAAGTGATCTCCATACACTTTCTAGACATCAGCAACACCCATGGGGTTTCTTGAAAAAATAATCTTAAAATGAGATCTTCTGGATAATAATTATCTACAGTTCTCGAATAATATGCTAATGCTACCTGCCAATTAGTCTCAGTGTAACAAGTAATAAACCCACACTTTACTTAGTCACTTTATTAGAAGCAATGATTTCTGTAGGCTCTTTACTAGTAATTGCTTAAGATGTGTCCTTCCCATCATTATCAAGTCTAAAATTTCTTCTAAATAAAGAATTACAGGTCATTGTAGAGAATTATGACATGCATAAATTTCTATAATACCATTACCTTGTTGACATATAATTTCAGTAAAGACAAGGAGGAAGGATAAGGAATTGATAAGGAAGTAAGGGATTAATTCTATGAGCTACCACTGTAGCAGCAGCATTATTTTATAAACTAATAATTTGCTCTGCTTCAGGTGTTACATTTCTTATAGAATTTCACAGATTTTCCCCAGAAAGCAACTTAAAGAGCAGAGCCAAATCCTTAATGGTGATAGGCAGATAAGAATTTACCCATAATTGTTTGTAAACATTTGAGGGTACATTGTTTGGGAAGTTTTAAGCTGGCATGATGGTGAATTTGTTGTTAAGTAATAATATATCCTAAATAATTGTAAGGTGATCGTTTTTGTATTTATCTGAAACTATGTTTAAATTTTGTTCTTCTTGGTTTATTTATCGTGAAAGTTAAGCATTTATGTATTGATTACATGAGCAGAGAATGTCATCCATATAATGAATGACCAATACCTCTGAAAATGTAATCAGCACTGGCTTAAGTGCTTTACCCACATAACATTGACAGATGGTGGGGTTCTTTATTATCCCCTGTGGTAAAACTTGCCACAGATATCATGTCATTGGCTGTTTAAAGTAGGAACAGAGAATGCAAGACATTCCTTATCAGGATGTAAATAGAAAGGAAAAAAAAAAAAAACAGACGTTTAAGTTGAGTATAATAATGTAATGTCCTTCAGGAATCAGAGTAGGAACAGGGATCCCTGGCTGGGGCGGTAGAAGATGGGCCTTGTTTTCACAGTGTATTTACCCCCCCCCAGATCATGTAACAGTTGAAATTTATTTTCTCTCTTCTTATGTGTTACAAAAATAGGGGACTTGCTAAGTTTCTTTAGGTCCTCCTTGCCATTGATCCTGTACTAGAAGTTGGGCCTGTCTTTTCTTTTTGCCTTTTTTGTTATTTATTATATTTGTGTTTTAATTTTACACATCAGCCATGGGTTCCCCTGTCCTCCCCCCTCCCGCCCCCATTCCCACCTTCCCCCCAAACCCTCCCCTCCATTCCCATCTCCTCTAGGGCCAACACTCCCTTGGGGATTCATTTAAACCTGATGGATTCAGTACAGGCAGGTTCAGTCCCCTCCTTCCAGGCTGAGCAAAGTGTCCCTGTGTAAGCCCAAAGTTCCAAACAGCCAGCTCATGCACTAAGGACAGGCCCGGGTCCCACTGCCTGGGTGCCTCCAAACAGTTCAAGCTATTCAATTGTCTCACTTATCCAGAGGGCCAGATCCAGTTGGGGGCTCCACAGCCTTTGGTTCATAATTCATGTGCTTCCATTCATTTGGCTATTTGTCCCTGTGCTTTTCCAATCTTGGTCTCAACAACTCACACTCTTACAGTCCCTCCTCTTTCTCGACAATTAGACTGCTGGAGCTCCACCTGGGGCCTGGCCAAGGATCTCTGCATCCACTTCAATCAGTTATTAGATGAGAGTTCCAGCATGACAGTTAGGGTGTTTGGCCATCTGATCACCAGACTAGGTCAGATCAGGCTTTCTCTTGACCATTGCCTGCAGTCTACAGAGGATATATCATTGTGGATTTCTGGGGACCTCTCGAGCACTCTGCCTATTCCTGTTCTCATGTGGTCATCATTTATCATGGTCTGTTATTCCTTGTTCTCCCTTTCTGTTCTTGATCCTAAATATAACACCAGTAGCACAGACACTGAGAGAAACAATCAATCAATGGGACCTGTTGAAACTGAGAAGCTTTTGTAGAGCAAAGGACTCAGTCAACAAGACAAAGTGACAGCCTACAGAATGGGAAAAGGTCTTCACCAACCCCACATCTGACAGAAGGCTGATATCCAGAATATATAAAGAACTCAAGAAATTAGACATCAAAATATCCAACAGTTCAATTAAGAAATGGGCTATAGAACTAAACAGAGAATTCTCCACAGAGGAAGTTCAAATGGCTGAAAGACATGTAAGGAATTACTCAACATCCCTAATTATCTGGGAAATGCAAATCAAAACGACTCTGAGATATCACCTTACACCTGTCAGAAAGGCTAAGATCAAAAACACAGAAGACAGCTTATGCTGGAGAGGATGTAGAGCAAGGGGAACTCTCCTCCACTGCTGGTGGGAATGCAAGCTTATACAGCCACTTTGGAAATCAATATGATGCTTTCGTAGAAAATTTGGAATCCATCTCCCCCAAGACCCAGCTATAACACTCTTGGGCATATACCCAAGGAATGCTCAATCATACCACAAGGACATTTGCTCAGCTATGTTCATATCAGTATTGTTTGTAATAGCCAGAACCTGGAAACAACCTAGATGCCCTTCAACTGAAGAATGGATAAAGAAAATATGGTACATATACACAACAGAGTACTACTCAGCAGAGAAAAACAATGACATCATGAGGTTTGCAGGCAAATGGATGGATCTAGAAAAAAAAAAAAAAAACCATCCTGAGTGAGGTAACCCAGACTCAGAAGGACAAACATGGTATGTACTCACTCATAGGAGGATACTAGATGTAAAACAAAGATGACTAGACTGCTACACAACTCCAGGGAGGCTACCTAGAAAACGGGACCCTGGGAAAGACACAGGGATCACCCAATGACAGAGAAATGGATGAGATCTATAGGAACAACCTGGACAACAGTGGGAGTAATGAAGGGCAAGGTTTGAGGGAAAGGAAGCTTAGGGGAGCAGGAGATCCCAGCTGGGCCTGTCTTAATTTTTTTCCATGAAGAGATCACTGATCAATCCATACTAAGTCATTTTGCTGCGAGGCAAAAACGAAAAACTAAGAGGAGCCCTAGCAGTCTGGGGTGGGGTGGGGGGTGGTGAGAGGGAATGGGATGAGATGGGTTGGGGCACCCTCCACACCTGGGAACTCAAGAAAGGGTCTTGGAACCTTGCCAAACCAGAGGACTAGAAAGTTCAATAAGATTACCTCCTATTGCCTGGCAACAAGAGGACTGGCTGAGTGCCTGATAAAAACAAGTCAAGTAGAGAAAAGGACAGAATCTCAGGGAACTCTCCTTTACAATGGGCCTCTATCAGACTGAGAGCTCCCCAAGACCCACAACAGAGGTTCATCAGATACTGTGAGTCTGAAGTTGCAAAGTGTGTCTGAAGTTTGGTGAGGAGCAGTGGAAACTGGGAGAGCAAAGACTATTTAACCGGGCAAGAACTCCTAAAGGTGGTCGTGGATGGAGTAGATGTGAGCGTGGACACCACTCGAGACCAGGACTGGCCATCAATAATAATAATAAGTCAGATTCTGGTTGTGGTCTGCAGAGGCACCAACTGGTCTCTGTTCTCTCTTTCTGCTGAGTGTTCCTCAGGGCTCAGCTGCTAAAGAGTGAGACAGCAAGGTGAATAACTGAAACCTCACCCCTCAGTTCATAGTTGCGACCCCCTCATGTGCCCCAGCAAGACTGAGAGGATAGTGGTCCACAGGGAGAGGGCACCAGAGCCACAGGGACCCGAAGTGATCCCTGAAGAGATGTAGATAAAGATAGGAAGTATGAGCCCAGTGGCTGGAGCCAGAAGGAACCGCATGAATTCACAGCCCAGATGCTTGGAACTTCCCTAAATCTCTATGTGGGATCCTGCTAAGTGGTACCGAGGACTCCCCATTTGCCTCCTCAGCTCCACTCACTCCTGTCGCTGGCCGGGCCTCAGGAAGGAACCTTGGCAAAGGCTGCAGCAAGCCTTCCACCCTGGCTCTGTGCCTTTTGGCTCCACTGAGTTGTCTGTACCCAGGCTCCTGGCCAATGAGTTGCCAGGATGTAACTGGAGGAAGTGGGTGGGGCACTAAGCTACTGGGTCGGAAAGGTCTCAGTACTCCTTGCAGGGAGCTCCTGGGCTTCTCTTCGTCTTCACGGAGCCCCTTTCCCACCCAGGCAACATTGGATTGGCAAAGTTCGGAGAAAAGTACTGTAGGAGGGCAGGGCAGGAGCTACATGAAAGAGGACAGGTGACACAGGGGAGTAGCTGGTGACTCCCTCCCCTCCTAGGAGCCACAGGAAGACTAAACCAAGATACCACGACCTCATGTGATGGGCACAGAGCAGGGACCCCACCCCACCCCACCCCAGGAGGCGATTAGACCTAAGGTCCCCTAGACCTAAGGCATTTTGTGTTCTAAAGAATGCCCCTCCTGGGGTTTCTCACAAGCCCTCCACCGTTCTCCGACCTCTTTGCCCTTGAACTTTCTTTCCCATCTTCCCATCATATTTTACCAGCAGATCACAATAGTTGTCTCCAGGGAGAAGACAGCCACAACCACCCACGTACTCACTTGTTATTTCTTTTCCTTCTTTGCTGTGGGTGTATTTTAAGGCAAGATTTCACACTTTAAACCACACTACAGAATTTGCAGCACTCCCCTCTCTCCTTCCTAGCCACACAGAGCCTTTTACCCGCTCTTCCACCAGGTGGCGGTCTGTGCTCATGCCTGAAGATGCCTCGGCTAATCAGGGGCTGGCACACCTTGTCCACTATGGAGGGCTCTGGTAATGCGTGACACCATGTGGAAGCTTCTGCCCTTGCCTCCCAGACACATTTCACCTACCTCCTGGTATCAGGGAGCGGAATGTTTTAGAAAAGAGTAAGTTCATTTTTTCTGCAATGGCAGGCAGTAAATACATTCAACCTGGCAGGCCATGTTGCATCTGCCCCTGTATCAAATACTCTGCTCTGCATTTAGTGTGACAGCAGGAGAAAGCAACAAGCTGATGATGAATGGGACACAAGATTTGTCCTCTTTCCAGTCTTCAGACCCCAGATTAGGCTATATCCCATGTACCAGGGCCCATCCCCGAGAGTGTGTTCCTCAAGTATTGTTAAAGCTGCATGTTTCCAAGTCGGCAGTGTTGACTGTGGCTTCTGGATCAGTTAGAAATGACAAAGGGCCTGAGTTTAGGGCCTCTTGGTCTCTTTGCTGCCCAATGGATTCCTTCAATTCCATGAAACACAGAGGACATTCCTTGAAGCCTGGGGTGCTTGCTGAGGGAGATGTGGCAGCCTAGTTGAGAAACTAACCTCAGTCACTTCCTCTAGGTGAGATAAGATCCCTACAGTCATCTGGGGAGCAGGAGATTCTCTCTTAGACAAAAGTCCTTGTTTCTCCCTGCTAGGCAGCTCTCAACACACAGGTGACCACTATGTCCCTACAGCAATGTCTCATTTCTAGATGTCTTGTGGGACTGTGGACTGTCCACCTAATAACCTAGCAGGAAAGAGCTCATGACGTCTCCCTAAGGCCTCTTAGACCTTCGGATAGACCAAGTCTAGAGGCCACTCTCTTCCAGGGCCCAGAACCATTCAGAAGCCCCTATGAAGTAGAGTATATTTTCCCTGTTGCAGGTGGCCCAGGCTGGCTTCTGCTTAAGCAAGGTGATTCTCCATTTAGAAATTGCCATGGACTCCACACAGGGCTATTTCTTAGCAGTGACATCTTGGGCTGAGAGCTTGTCCTGGATCATAAGGCCCTAGGGGCAGGTCCAGCCATGCTCTTCATGGAGATATTGTCTCTGATTGCTTCAACCTACAAGAGCAAAGTTGAAAAGGTGTAACAGAGAGTGACTGGCCCGCAAAGACTTTACATGATAGCTGTATTAGCTATTTTTCTATTGCTGTGATAAAGCATCACAACCAAGGGAACATACAGAAGTAAAATGTAGCATGAATCTTAAACGTACTTATTAATAAAAACAAACCTGAGGCCAGGTATTGGGGTGAACGCTGGAAGATCAGAGAAGCAGAACAAGCCACAGCTTCCTCACCTTGCCAGTTCCTCAGGTGATCCTGTTTCCTCAGACTGGAAGCCTCTGAGTCCTCATCCAGAATGGGTCTCAGCTGAACTGTGCTGCTCCAAAGCCTAAAAGCTTAAACCAGCCAAATGCTTCTAGTTTCTGGTCTTCATGCCTTACTTATCTTTCTACTTTCTGCCATCACTCCCTGGGATTAAAGGCGTGGGTCACCATGCCTGGCTGTTTCTAATGTGACCTTGAACTCAGAGATCTGGAGGTATTTCTGTCTCTGAAATGCTAGGATTAAAGGCGTGTGCTACCACTGCCTATCCTCATGTTTAATATTGTGGCTGTTCTGTCTCTGACCCCCAGATAAGTTTATTTCGGGGAACACACAATATTTCGGGGAACACAATACCACCACAGTAAAAGTTGAGGGAGCTTATAGTTTCAAAGGGACCAGAGTCCATCACCATCACAGCAGGGAAGCATGGCAACAGGCATGGCGGCATGGAGGCAGGAGCAGCAATGAGAGCCCGGCCTTACTATGTAGCTCTGGCTGTCCTAGAACTCACTATGTAGACCCAGCTGGCCTCTAACTCATAGAGACCCACCTGTCTCTGCCTCCTTACTACTGGGATTACAGGCACTAGGCTTACACTACACTGAGCTGAGAGCCCGAATCTTAAACCTCAAACAAGATACAGAGTTGGAGAACTGGGAATGGAGTGACAGACTTCCTTCAGCAAGGCCACACCACCTAAACCTATTCAAACAGCTGCCACTAACTGTGGACCAAGTATTCAAACATAGGAGTCCATAGAGAATAGTCTTAGTCAATCCACCACGCTAGACATTCATTTGTGGTAGCATGTAGAGAAGGGTTCATACCTGAAGTAAAACATTAGAAAAAAAAAAAAAGGAAAGAAATAAAAGACTGCACTTGTTGTGGAGCTTGTTGGGACCTGATCTGTTCTCCTAGGAAGGCAATCTGGGTCTGTCTTTGAAGTGATTTACTTTATTTTTTTATGTATTTTTATTTTATAAGTGTTTTGACTGAATTACATATATGCCCACCATGAATTTGCCTGGTGCCATAAGACAGCATTTGAGCCCCTAGAACTGGAGTTACATGTAGTGATGAGCCACCATGTGTGGTTGTGGTTGCTGAGAATCCAACTCGGATCCTCTGTAAAGCAGTAGCACCCTTAACAGCTGCATCACCCCTCTAACCCCAGTGGTTCAGTTTTAAACAATGGTTAAGTCAGTAACTGGACCATGATCCTACAAAGTCCCAAGGCCAGTTGAGCAAAAATATTTTTCTTTACCATGACAGTAGTAACAACAAAATTTGTCTGGTTTCCAGAAAACCAAACAAATCTTTGGTCTTCTGGAAAACAGATTAAATGCCATAAAGATCTGGTTAAAACAGGTTGATTGTCTGAAAGATGTAGGTGACCTGTTCAAACAGAAATTGCATCACACAAATCACGAGTATAATACAGAGTAAGTTTCAAGAACAAGATATGTGACAGGTTAGGGGCATTCATTGTTTTCATAGAAGAAAAGAAATCACTGGTAGTCCCACCTAACAGGTCCAACAACAAGTCTAAAATGTACAAGATAGAGCAAGGTGAGGATATATGGGAAGGGAGGGCAAGAAGGCAGACAGAATTCATCAAGGCCAAAGGCTGATCTCTTTCCAATGGGGACAGAGCCTCTCATTCTGCAGGACATGAAGTAGATAGACATTTGGCCTCAATAAACAGAAAATGTCCCATGTTGGTTCAGGCAATAAAAAGTGGACAGAGGATTATCTTGGTTCCAATTGGCTGAAGGATGTATAGGACAAAAACAGGGATATAACCACTCTTTTTTTTTTTTTTTTTTTTTTTTTTTGGTTTTTCGAGACAGGGTTTCTCTGTGTAGTTTTGTGCCTTTCCTGGAACTGGCTTTGTAGACCAGGATGGCCTTGAACTCACAGAGATCCACCTGGCTCTGCCTCCCGAGTGCTGGGATTAAAGGCATGCACAACCACCACCCGGCAACCATTCTTAAAATGGACCTCAGTGGGGGACTGCCGGACCTGGCTTGAGGAGTTCATATGGTACTGGGGAGAAAAGTTGGAACTGACAGGTAACTGGGAAAAGGACAAAGAAGTAGTAGTTCTCTGCAGATGAGGGAGTGTGCCTAATTAATTAATTAATCCAGTCACCATGAGGTCTTGGATTAATGGCCATCCTCCCATCATTCATTTCATTTTGCACCCTTCCTATCTCATGCATGTCCTTACATTGTTCATTACGTGGTTCTCACTGGCTGCCACTCTTGTGCAGCCTTCTCAAGCCAGGGCCTTTTCCCCAGTTTAGAGCTGCTGTTTTGTTTTGTTGTTTTGATTTGTTTTTCATTTCACTCATCTCTTTTGAAAATACCTTGACATCCCTTCTTATCTGTCATGTCCTGAGACCTTACCCTGCTACCTTCCTCAGAGGTTACCTCTTCTTCTGTCAGCAGGAAAGATAAGGCCCTCTCATTAACCTAGATGCTCCTACCATAGCTGCATGAGTCTTTTGAGGACAGAGGACATCCCCCTCTCCCTTCCTACTCAGAGCCCTTCCAAATAGTTGTGGCATAGCAAAGAGGAGGAACTGTCAGTGTTGCTGAATTGCCTGAGGACTCAGAAGCTAAGGTGAGATTTCCTCAGATTTGAGGTCTATTCAAAGACTCAACTCAATAGCTTGTACATACTCAGCCTTGACAGGAGAGGAATCTTGTCACAGAACAATAGGACATGCAGAAGGAGCATGATCGGAGCAGGTTCCTAATTAGTAAGATCCCATAATGCAGAAGTGGAGACAGCAGAAACACAGAAGATGAACATGGTTGTTCCACTTAGTGTGCAGAGGGAAGAGGATTCCATGCTACAGACAAAGATAAAGTGGGGGGGGGGGAGCCATCAGCAAGACCACTTGATGCTCGTGCATCAGACCTGGATTCGATTTTGAGCACCATGTGGAAACTCTCAACCATCTACAGCTCCAGTTCCAGGAGATCCAGCGCTTTATTCTCCATAGGCACCAACACGCACACAGTGCACTTACATTCAGGCTAACACTCACACACAAAATAAAAATGAATCAAGAAGTAGCAGTGGGTTGGGGATTTAGCTCAGTGGTAGAGTGCTTGCCTAGCAAGCACAAGGCCCTGGGTTCGATCCTCAGCTCAAAAGAAGAAGAAGAAGAGAAAAGAAGAAGAAGAAGAAGAAGAAGAAGAAGAAGAAGAAGAAGAAGAAGAAGAAGAAGAAGAAGAAGCCACCACCACCTTGAACAGCTCCAATTGGAGGCTGGTGGGTCTAAGCTGCTGCTGGAGGCTACTGCTCCCATCCGAGCTGCTCTGCTCTCAGTATTTCTAAGATACTCTCTTATCCACAGCTGTGTGCCACTCTCAGATGTTGAGAGACTGAGAAAGAAATGTGTGTTGGGGATGGGGGGGAGGGGGGTATGTCTGCAACTCTACTCAAAGCCTGGATAACCAGGATCTAGGTTCTTCTCTGGATAGGGCTCCTCCTCCAGCTCTCCTTTCAGGCCCTGAGTCAGAAAGCAGAGTTCATCATCACTACTTTATTCTGAACTTCCATGGTCTACAGCAGAGTCTGGGGCAGACTCTGAAATATGGAAAAGGAGGTAGGAAGATAGTAGATGCTCCAGGAATATAGAGGCCAGGGGTGGTGGATAGAGAGAACTGAAAGACCAATAGTGAGTGTGTCTTTGAGATGATGATGACTGGTACAAGGCACCCAGGAGAATTGACCCAGGCTTTCTTTAGACCCTTCAAAAGACATGTTTCCTTGCTGTAGGGTGAAGATATTTCCAGAGAAAGCCATGAGAATTCATCTGGCACAGCCAGTCTCCCTTCTCATAAGCTACCACTTCCTTTTTATCTCCTGGAGTTTTAATCCTGGACCACATCTACAAGTGATCTGTGAACATTTCACGTTCTTTTCATTCTGTGTTAAGTGTTTTGAGCCCTTTATTAACACCATGTGCTGTTTCTATTGGTGCTACTTGGTGGGATTTTGCATGTAACAGACAACAAGACTACATACTCATACCAAGCAGTGAGTAGGGAATAGCATGACCACATCTCTCTCTTTGTTACTGAGGATGTAAAGTTTTTACTGCTTTGTACATAACTTATCAACAGCTAGGTCAGTGTGAGGCAGACTAGACAGACAGAACTTTACCTAAGCATATGTGGCTAGGAGATTTTTGTTTGTCTGTTTTTTGATATAGGGTTTCTCTGTGTAGCCCTGGCTGTCCTGGAACTCACTCTGTAGTCCAGGCTGGCCTAGAACTCACAGATCTGCTTGCCTCTGTCTCCTGAGTGCTGGGATTAAAGGTGTGGATCATCACCATCCAGCTTGGTTAGGAGTTTTAAGTTCTCTTAAAAGTGTTAATTTTGCTCCTTTTCTATGACACTTCCTAGGCAGTCAGCTGTGTCAAGACAAAGCTTAATACCTCCTTTCTAGACATTGGCTGTCAGAAACTCATTGAACTGGGTGATAAGCAAAAACTTTGTTTTCTATGAGAAGCTCATGGTCACACAGTAGCTACTGGTGTTCTGTGTGAAGAGTACAAGGGTTTTGTGGTCTAAATCAGTAGAAAGAATTAGTTAGAATTGGAGAGTAGAATACGTGCCTTTAGTGACAAAAACATTCAAACACTAGCCCTATGCTAACTCAAAATAAATAGGATTCCAATAGCTATTTTGTCATTTAACTCAATAATTCACTTTCCTTCCTTAAGGGAAATACAACTTTCCCAGAGGAAATGAGGCTTTCTCATAAAGCAAGGTGTCCTGACCTACCACAGAGTTAAATAAGGGACATTCTCATTATAGAACAAAGAGAACTGGATAGAGAAAGCCCAAATCTGTATTGTAGATTCCAATTTGAGTGTTCTCAATTTGATTATTGTAAAAAAAAATGAAAGAAGGATGTGGTGATGTATTGTGTCCCCCAATATACTGTGTCTCCCAATAAAATTTACCTGAAGATCACAGGATAAAGCCAGCCACTATATTGAAGTTAGGCAATGGTAGCACATGCCTTTAATCCTATCACTTGGCAGGCAGGGATCTGTCTAGGTCTATGTGAGTTCAAGGCCACACTGGGAATAGAACTAGGTATGGTGGCACATGCCTTAAATTTCAACACTAGTTAACCAGGGAGGTCTAGAGGTCTGTACAGACAGGCAGGAAGTGACAGAGCTGGGCAGGAAGAGGAAGTGATGTAGCTGGACAGAGAGAGCAAATCAGATGGCAGAACAGCAAGGCATATAGGTGTGGGTAGACAAGAAGTAGTTTTTGGAAGCTGTGCAGTTGGTGAGGTGAGGTTAGCTGTGGCTTTGCCTATTTCCCTGATCTCTCAGGTTTGGTTTTTATTTAATAAGACCATTTAGAAATTTGTCTATAGAAGGATATTCCTGATATACTGTGCCTTGGTAGTACAAGCCCCAAATATCTAGCAGAATCTGAAAGCTTTTTGATCTCTATAAAGAAGATGATGTCAATTGTATTAGTCTGGGCTCCCTAGAGGAATAGATCTGATGAATGAATATCTATAACATTCTATATACAAATTTATATAGAGGGAGATAAATAGATACTGGAAATATATATTTCCATTATATATATATAGCCATTCTAATAAATCATATATATATATATATATATATGTATACAACACACAGACACACACACACACACACACACACACACACACATATATATATACTGTGTTCAACAATGACTATCTACCAAAGGAAAGTCCCAGAATCCAGTAATTCATTCCATGAGGCTGAATGTCTCATCTGGTCCTCAATATACATCATCACCCTAAAAATTTAGGTGTTGGTGAACAGAGGAGCAGCAGGTGGCAATTGAAGTTTAAGGTGTCAGCCCACTAGGAGATGTAGCAGGAATCTTAAAGTCTTATTAATAAAAACAAACCTGGCGCCAGATATTGGGGTGAATGCTGGAAGATCAGAGAAGCAGAACAAGCCACAGCTTCCTCACCTTGTCAATTCCTCAGCTGATCCTGTTTCCTCAGACTAGAAGCCTCTGAGTCCTCATCCAAATGGATCTCAGTTGAACTGTTGCTCAAAAGCCTAAAAGCTTAAGCACTCTAGTTCCTGGTTTTCTTGCCTTATATACCTTTCTGCTTCCTGCCATCACTTCCTGGGATTAAAGGCTCTTGTTACCATGCCTGGCTGTTTCCAGTGAAGCTTTGAACTCACAGAGATCCAGACTGATCTCTGCTCCAGAAGGCTAGGATTAAAGGTGTGTGTGCCACCATTTTCTGGTCTCTATGTCTGTCTAGTGACTGTTCTGTTCTCTGATCCAGATAAATTTATTAGGGTGCACGATATATTTTGGGGAACACAATATCATCACAAGGAGGAAACTACCTGATGGATGAATTTCAGTTAAGCAAGGCCCGAGACCACAGACCCCAGAATACTTTTTGCTGTGCTTTAACATGTTTTTTGCCCCTGCCATCTTCCTACGGTATCTGGCATCATGTGAATGGGTGTGGGGAGATCCCCACTGCCTATAATGTAGTGTGCTTATCTCATGGCAACATCCTGTTCTACTGGGCATTTTTACCTATGCATTATTATGAAGATGATTTCTTCCTAAGCTGTATTGTCTAAATGATAATAATAATCTTAGTTTAAATAGAGTTTTGATAATTACAAATAACAACAAGGAAATGTCACACAGCTACAACACGAGTTTCTTCTATTGAGGAGCCGTATAGACTGCGGCTTCGGTTAATGATTAAGAAAAACAATTGAGTCTTAGTTAGCCCAGCTAGCTTAAATTCTTTTAACTTTATTATTGGAAGATATGTTCACAGGTTTCAGAGTGCATCACAGCTGAGACAAAGCTTTGAAAACAACTTAGTTAGACTAAGATGTTTTCATCAAACAGTTTTGAGGTAAAAAATCCAAGAAGATAATCTAAAGTTTTAGAAAGGCACATAGTTGAATTCAGAACTCTTTAAGGTCAGGGAACATGAACAAAGTAGCCCAATTATTACTAGCTAACACATATTTCTTACTGGGATGGGTTGATGACCAAAGGTGATGATTAATTCCTTATACCCATTGTTGCTCTCAATCTCCTGATATAAAATCTGGTGAATGAGTATGTACCCTAAAGATTTAAAATAGTCCTGACAGATTCTTTTTCATATATAAAAGTTTAGTTTTGTGATTCCTTTAAGATTCCTTATTAAGATTACCTTTCAAGATAAGTAATAAAATAATTGGGCCTTTCTTTGTAACTTGTAAAATGTAGCCTGCCAGTAAAAGACCTGACTGAGAAGAATACCTTGCTTGCCCACAAAGTTAATCTATAACAAGTTGCGTAGGTGTGAATGTCTGTGGATTCCTAGGATAATTTGTTTTTCACCTGTAATACATACAATGTGTAATCATGTAAGGGACATGAAAACATGCTGGTTTTCACTGTTTGTTTTGTATTCATTGCAATCATTCACTTGAAAAACAGAATGTAACCACATTGTAATTTTTATATCAACTGAAAGATTTTGCTGGGGTACATAAGCTGTAAGAAAAAGAGATTTAAAGAAGGAAACCATCAAGAATTAGAGTTAGAAAGAAAAGAACAAAAATGAGAGAGTTAACATGAGTTAGAAGGAAAACATCAGGAATTTGACAGTTAGAAAGAGAACACGAATGAGAGAGTTAGAAGGAACTAGAAGAGAAACACCAAGAATAAAGATAATCAGAAAGAAAACATCAGGATTGAGAGAGGGGAATCAGGAAAATAAAGAATAGGTCTGGGGGAAAAAAAACATCTAAAGAGTGTGTGAGTGTCTTTTACCATAACCCCCTCAGAGAGAGAAGTCTAGCATACGCTGATGCCGTGGATTCCTTTCAAGCCCTGCACTGCTGGAGGGTGGTCCTCCAGGCAGCAATAAGTAGGCTCTAATGCCAGTGAAGAAATGAGCTTGCCAGCAAGAGCAAGCAAGCAAAGGGCAAGCTTCCTTCTTCCATGTCTTTTTATAGGCTGCCGGCAAAGAAAGTGTGACCCAGATCAGAAGTGAACCTTTTCATATCCTCCTGAAGAGATTTGGATTAAAGGTATATCTCCCCAACTCAAAGATCAGGATTAGAAATGAGGTCTTTAATCAGTGTTGGGCCTCATGGTGATGACTGCTGCTTGACAAAGTTCCAGCATTTTGACATTGCAGGCCACAACTCTGCACCACCTTTTTGCTTTCATTTTCAGTGATTCTCATTACATGTTAAGGGAGTTTCCTCATGCCTTTTCCTTTGGGAAATTTTGTGTGGGCTTTGCAGAAGGATGAAAATATACACAATGGCAGTCTTTTTAAACAAAATAATTCTTTGGAAAAAATCCCTGCCACTGTGGAACCATACAGCACAATAACTCTACTTATCCCTCACATAGAACTCACCATCATGCTCCGCACGCCCCCACCCCCACACACACCCCACACACACCCCATTGCACCAGGAAAAGAGAAGTTAAAGATTTGCTATCTGGGCATACCTTGTCCCAGCGATGAAAAACATACAATCAAGAGAAACAATGGGCCCAGATCCAGAGCCTGAAGCATTAAAGGTAAGATTTCAGTTAATACGTATAGAATAGTGTCCACGATTAATGGATTAATAGATGAAAGGCAAGATTTGGTCTCCCCACAGGGAACAGTTAAGAAGTTAGACTGGCTTGATCTCCCTCTGATATATACAGAAGTACACATCGAAGGAATCAGAATGCTATGGTATATCAGAAAAAGAGTAAGATGTCGGGACCCTCCCTTTTGAGAACAGCATCATTTTATAAGACTAAGTCACAGAGGCATGCAATGCTTGTGCTCCATGTCATGAACACCACATCCAGCCCCCCAAGGAATGAAAATTGTTCTTATGAGTTTGTTTCTCGAGACTTAATGTCTCACACCTCCTGACCACGAGGGCTGAGATCCTGCAGAAGGAAGTGTGAAGAGGGCACCTGGTGGTTACTGAACCTTAAAGAAAAGTAGGCATTCAGATTCTTGCTGAGCTTGCTGCTTTTTGCTTCAAAAAATGCTGTAATGATGTTGATGGCCACTTTCACCCCACAAATGTTAAGTATGCCTGCAGTATTGCTTGTGATTAATCTATAATGTAATTATAGAGTATAAGGTGGGGCCTGGTTTTAATAAACAGGCAGCTAGCTATCCTGCCTCACCTTCAGATCATGTCAGTCTTCTTCCCTCACTGACTCCACACATTCTCTTTGAGACCTGACCCCCACTGGAGCTGGACTCCAGCACTTAGTAGCAGCATTATTTTAAAAGTTTGCTAGTTTAATAAACTAATAATGTGTTCTGCTTCAGGTGTTATGATTCTTATAATGTTTAGCCACAAATCTCAAGAAAGCAACTTAAAGAGCAGAACTAAATCCTGAGTAGTGATAGGCAGATTAAGAGCATACCCAAGTGATGTGGTCAAAAGTTTTTAAGTAATTAAGGGTACATTGTTTGGAAAGTTTTAAGCTGAGAAGATGATGGTGAATTTGTTGCTAAGTAAAAATAATTACAAGGTTATTGCTTTTTTATTTTATCTGGAGTTATGCTTCTTAGGTTATTTACCGTGAAAGTTAAGCACTTGTTTAAGTATTGATTAGATAAGCAGGAAAAGAGAATGTCACCCATATAACGAATAACCAATACCTCAGGAAATTTAATCAGCACAGGCTTACGTACTTTATCTACATAATACTGACAGATAGTGGAGCTATTTTAATCCCGTGGTAAAATTTTCCATTGATATTGGTCATTGGCTATTAACTGTTTAAAGCAGAAATAGAAAATACAAAGCATTCCTTATCAGAATGTAAAAGAATAGAGAAAAAAGTCAAGGATAATAATGCAATATCCTTATGGAATCAGAGTAGGAGCAGGGGACCCTGGATAGAGAGGCCTCCATTATTTTCATGCTTGCATATGCCCCTGAGACGATATAACAGTAAAATTGTATTCTTTGTGTTTTTATGGATTACAAAAATAGGGGAGTTTCACATGTTAACTGAAGGTTCTATGTGTCCTAATTATATTTGTTCATGTACTAGAAATTGAGCCTATTTTAATTTTTCTTCATGAAGGAGACATTGATCAATCTATACTGGGTTATTGCTGTTGTGAGGAAAAACAAAAATCCAAGCTCTGGACAGCAAAGCCCTAGTGCTCAAGCAGAGGCAGAGCCCTGCTTGCCTTGAAACTCAAGTGTTGAATCAGACACCATTCCATGCTGGAACTGGGCAGTAGAAAGGGCCACCCGGTGGTACACAGCAAGTGGACTCTGAGTTCCCATCAAATCACAAGGGAGGAAGAGCTCCTTGCACATGGCTGAGTGACCATAGGAAAGCCTAAACAGTCCTGGAGTCGACTGCCCCCCCCATTCCAAGGCCTGTCAAGATGTATCCCACAGAGAGTTTTCTCTCTCTTTTTTTCAATGATCCTCTTCAGAGGGTCAAACAATATGTTACTGTACTCCAGCTTGCAAAGTAGTAGACAGGAATTTTATCTCCCCTTTCATGGGCTCTATTTACATTAGTTCCTGTGCTCTTCCAATTATCAGCATTTATGGTTCCTTGTTTAGAATACTTGTTCCAAGTATTAAATTCTACAGTTACTTGTACAAGCTGAACTCCTCTGGATCATAGCAAACATCTCAGTAATTGTATAAAATGCTTTGTCTCAGAGGACTGAGAAGAACCTATGTTTATTTTACTCTCAGAGTTACAGCTGTGACCCTTCAGATGAGAGGGCTAATCTCCTACCCACTGTTTCTATCTAAAGAAAAATATTTTACCTTCTCTGAAAGTCAAGCCTTTCATGGTGGACACTGGTTGTGGATGGGGGTTGGGGGAGGGGTGTCTCTGCAAACACCAATGCCAGTAAAGTGTCGATCCAGGTGAGGCAAGAAGGAAATTCGGTTCAATGTGGCTCCATAGCCAGTGTTAGTTCAAACTTCAAGAGTCTGACACTGGGCAGTTCATTTTAGGTATATTTAAGCACAACAGAATTTGGAAAGAAAGTTTCCTGATGATAATTAACTCAATCCCAAGTGTACAACAAAACTTAAGGCATGATTACATCAAAACTCTTGTAAAGTACAAGTGACATCTTTCATAAAGATGGGTTCTATACATTAACTAAAGAAACAGATTCAAGGTTAACAAAGTATATGATAAGGATCTGGGGAAGGATTGCAGGGGACCATGAGGAGTACAGCAGTGACAACTAGTGTTTAGAAGGTTGACCCACCAGATGCCTGTTGGGGGGCCCCACTTGGCAAAGCCATGGGGTTATTGACTGTGAATGATTGGTTGTTTTCTGTCCATAACTTTCTCAGGTGCCACTGCTATGCCTCCCTGATAAAAACAGCTGTGGGGTTCTTTCCTCAGCCCTTCAGTGATGTGTTTTACATTATTGGGCATGCATAGAACTGTGGATGTTCTGGAAGATGATTTCTATTTAGGCTGTATAATTTTGATGTATAGAAATAATACTAGGATATATATATATATATATACACGTATATATATGTGTGTGTGTGTATATATATATATACATATTTGGTTTTTTGAGACAGGGTTTCTCTGTGTAGCTTTGCGCCTTTCCTGGAATTCACTTGGTAGACCAGGCTGGCCTTGAACTCACAGAGATCTGTCTGCCTCTGCCTCCCGAGTGCTGGGATTAAAGGCATGCGCCACCACCGCCCGGCTAGGATATTTTATATTACTTAGACTGACATTTTCAGCCCCAAAGATAGCCTTCTATACAGACAGCTAATTTTGGACTTCAGAGCAGATTCAAAACAGACTAAACTGCCCCTATAGAAAATACACAAAGACTCATTCCTAGGTGTTGCTTATTGCTGTCAAGGCCAGGCTGTTTACATTGAGACACAGCTCCTTACAGTACTCTTTCTGCATGTACCCTAACCACTCAAGGTTCAGTCACCTATTTACTGTCTGAGATCCTTCAACTTAGAGCTACCTGCATGGGTCAGTGTGACATTACTAGCCTAAGAGAAACTATGTGACTTACCTTGTGTTATGAGTATGGGTAGGGTCCTGAAAATGTAGAATGTATTTATGTGGAGACAGATTTTTCAGAGAAAGGGATTTTTTTCTAAATGAATAGTAAACCATCAGAAAGCATATGTGTTTCCTTATTTTCCCCCCTCAGGTAGATAGAAACTTATTTCTAAATATCCTCAGATAGAAAAAGTCTAGCCTATACATAGAAAAGAATTTTTTCCTAATCCCTAGTTACTCTGAGGTCTTCACAACTGGAGCAGATCAGGGGAGGCCAGCAGTGATAAAGTGATAGCACTATAGATTGACTGAGATAAACAGGCTCAAGATAAAGGTCTAGTGGAGACAGTGTGAACTAGCCATACAGACAGTATAGATGTCAGGCTGCTCCCAGCCTTCTGTGAATAAAACAGATTATACATCTCTCCCTTTGAAGAGACAACCTTGTGTGCTTAACATTCCTGGCTTCCCTAGTACTTATTTGTGAGCACAACTACCTACATGCCTCCTAAAACCTAGTATTGTAATTTGTAAAAATAACCTACTCTCTACTAACCTTACAATAAGCCAACCATGTGAATTTAAGAATATCAATTTATTGCCATGTAATTATTAAGTTGAATTCATTTATTTATAATTGTACCACAATGGCAAAAAATATGGAGTCCTAGAGACTGCCACTGGAATTTCAGAGGAAATTCTGAGAGGTTAATGTGTAATCTCTCTAAGTAGCCACTGAGGAGGTAATCCATAAAGCTCAGTGAGTAAGTTAACAAGTACAGTTGGAGACTTCTGGGATTTAGAGATGCCAAGAACATGAAATGCCTACCAGAAAAAGCATGGGCAGTGAACAGAGCCAGACCAAAAATGCTATCTGTGCTAAAACTAGCAGGAGTGTAGAAGTAGACTGTCCAGGTCTTTGGAGCCCACATTATATCACCATGAGACCCACAGGCTGCACGTGGAGGTATAGGGCTTAGTAGTTTGTCCTGACGGATTTCAATCTTGCTTTAGGTTAGCTTCTCGTTATTTTCCTAGTCTTTCCTTTAAGAACGAGTGTTGTCAACTGTATCCTCTAAGGATACAAATTCCTTTTTTTTTTCCTTTTTACAGACTCACAGTACAATTCTCCTTGAGACTCAAGGGGATAGAACAAAGGCTTTGGATCTGTAGAGGAACTGTTAAGATTTGACGGACTCAGAGATGGGCCACATGCTGTTTGTATGTAAGACAGACATGTGCCTTTAAGGAGAAGAAACAGAGTGTTACAGTTTGAATCTTAAATGTCCACAAAATAAACATGCTAAAGGCTTGGATCTAGCCTGTGTCACTACTAGAAGGTGTTCTAAGGTTCAGGAAATGAGGCATTAAGTTGTAGCTGTAAATTTCTTGGTCCTGCCCATTCCCCCCTTCCCCCATGGACCAGACAAATCTTTCTCACCAATACAGCAGCCACTCAGTCCCAAGTAAACACACAGAGATTTACATTATTTACAAACTATATGGCTTATGGCTAATAATTCTTGCTAACTAACTCTTAAAACTTAACCCATTTCTATTTATCTGTAAGTAGCCATGTGGCCATAGCTTATGGAACCTTCACATCTTGCTACTCCTGGCAGGGCTGGCATCTCTTTAGACTCTGCCTTTTTCCTTCCTGTCTCTCTCCTTAGACTTCCAGCCTGCCTCTAAGCTGCCTTACCATAGGGTAAAGCAGCTTATTTATTAACCAATGGGAACAACATATATTCACAGTGTACAGAAAAACATCCCCCAGCTGTTGGCACATTCTTGAAAAGATTAGTGGGTCCTTGGCTACTTCCTCTCTCAGCTTCATGGCTGCCATAAATAAAGATTCTCTACCACCCGCTCTTGTTATGTTTTACTTTGCCATAGCCTCAAAGAAGGGCTAAGCAACCTGTAAGACAAAAATCAACATTTCCTCCTGTAAGTTGATCTATCTTATAACAGTACTTTCTAGTCAGGATGGGCAGCCTGCAAACAATGACACAGAAACTTATTGTGAAATCTTGGCCTTAGCTTAGGCTTGTTTCCAATTAGCTCTTATAGAACTTAACCCACCTATTTAGCTACATTCTGTCACATACCACCCTCATCCTTCCTCTGTGTCTCCTCCTGCACCTCAGTTATCCTCTTCCTCTCTGTGTCTGGAAGTCCCACCTCTCTCTCCTGCTTAGCTATTAGCCATTCATCTTTTTATTACACTAATCACAGCAGTACCTCCTCACAGTGTACAAATATCCCACAACAGTGTCTAAAATGTTTTGTTACAGTAATGAAAAATTAACACATATTAACTAAAAATCATTTCGCTGAAATAAGTATTCATTGGTGGGACAATTAGTGTTAACAGTTGATGAAGAAGAATGTAGAGCAACTAAGTGGATGTGCTCTGAAAGCAAGTGAATTCATGATCATTTACTCGTGCCTTTCCCTGACAGTAATTGGCTTCTACATATTTGCAGATTCCAGTAATACAGAAGCAAATAACAAATGGTCCCAGGCCTTGCAAAAACTAAGATATAACTTGGGAGGCCATTTTGGTTAAAAAGAAAACAACATGAAAAATGTGGGGAAAATACAGGGATGCTTTTACAGAAGAACTGAGAGACGGGCTGCCATGGCTGAACTAAGAATTAATTTGTAGATTTTCCAAGATAACATTGGAGGAGATAACAGAAACATTGAATATATATGTATGTGTATATAAAATCTATTTCCACAGTAATAAAATTCTTAGTCACACAATGGTTGCCCAGAATAAGGACCATTTCCCAATTTCTTGCCGCTACATGTGGCTGTGTTACCAGGTTCTCTTCAGCAGACACAAAGGCTTTAGAGACCCTTAAGAGAAAGCTGATCTGTCCTCCATCCCTCCCTTCCTCTTTATGATCACATGATCCTCAGAGAAGCTTTCTTGGATGAAGACCATACCCAGTTGATGAGAAGTGGAAGCAGGAGCAACCTGGGTCTGAGGCGGTAATCCTCAATCCAAACCTAGGCTTTTACATTAAGGTAGAATTAAGTACTATCACAACTACTCTACCATTTAAGGTTGTTCAAAATGCTCACACAGAGGTGCTCCTGGAGAACTCATTAGATAGGTGGGACAAAGAAAGATAGTCCATACATGGAACAGTATAAGGAGAGGGCTGTTGATGTAAAGTAACTTATGTGTCTATGACAGCAAGCAGAAGTATCCTAAGGGAAAAGGACCATCACATAAAGAAAATGGAAACACTTAATGGTGTCAGTATGTTCCCTTTAAAACCCACACAGACTAATACAAACATCCAAATTTTTCCTGGACCACGGTGAGGACCCAGCATGCACTATGCAGGGAGATGTCTGCCTTAGTGAGGGTGAAACAATACCAGTTTAGTCCATCTCAGAGCTAGCTTGCACATACTTCTTTGGAAAAGTGACTTCCAGTGATGCCTTTGAGGATAAGTAGCTGCTACTAATGCAGAGAATCAGCCATAAGTAGGGGGGAGTCTAACAAAGAATGTGCATGGCGGAGCTTCACATCAGGTCTTTCTAGGTGTCTGCTTCAGCAAACTCTGCCTCTGTTTCCCTGATATTGCCACATCCTGCATTTTCCATTAGTCATGATTCTGAAAAATGACTTGGGAGATTTCTGAGAGCTAAACTGTTGACATCAGTCACAGGCAAACTTTTTTGTTGTTGTTTGTAAGAATGTGCTTAGTATGGAATCTAGGGCAGGGTGTGGGTCCAAGAGTGAAAGGGGACTACAAGAACGTAAGGGGAGAGAGAGAGAGCATGGTGAGCGGAAAGAGCGACAGAGGAGAACAAGGTCAACATACATAGAATTTAAGTGTGGAAGAGTCACAGCGATATCTGGTTAAATTAGTATATTCCAAGAAGGAAAACAAATCCAGAAGTTACTCATCCATGGATTCGAATTGTAGGAGCTAAGTAACTTTATGAAAGGGTGTTTGTGTATGTGCGTGTACCATCAGCTCTCTCCTCCCACCATGTGAGACCTGGAGATGGAACTCAGATTGCTAAGCTTGGCAGGACATGCATCTACCCACTGAGCCATCCTGCTGGCTATGGAGCTAAGCAACTTTAATGGAAAGTCCTAAGGACTTTAAATGCACTGTGGTTACAAACAGGACTGCAGTATAGATGGCCCCATGATGTTGAACATGCACAATACCTTAGGACATTAGTCACTGATGAAAATTGCATGCCTGCCAAGGGCATGGTAAAATGCATCATGCAATTACTTCTCAGGGTGACCATTTCCTGCTACTTCACCCTTGGGAACTGCTCTGGTCATATGTGTTTACCAAGGACCAAAGGGCCCAGAAATGTAAGAACTGTTAGAGGTAGGGCCTATAACACAATAAGGCAATCAAGTTCACAATAAAAGTCTCCTGGTTCGGGGGTAAAGTCTCCGGTATTTGTATCATTCTTTCATTAGTTAGCTAGTTGGCCCTATTACTAGCCTAAGAAAAACTGTTTTTCCAGCTGTTCCCAAGAGAACAAGCCTCAGACTGGAATTGATTGTATAATTTGCATTGAAATAATATTGAGGCAAAAAGGGAGTAGACAGGCAGGCAACAGCTACCACCTAGGAAGAAAATAATTACTCGGGGTGCATTGAGGAAATAATTTACCTCAGAACCAGTTAAGGAAGAAAACCAGCTTCTGGAAATATTGAGTGGGTTCACACATGTAAAAATAAATAATCATAATCATAATCATAATAATGAAAATGGCTTCCGATTGGACTAAGAAAGCTTTTATCCAGTGACTGATGGAGGTGGATGCAGGGATCCATGGTTGGGTGCCAGGCTGAGCTCCGGGAATCCAGTCGATAGGAGAGAGGAGGGATTCTTTGGGCAGGGGACATCGAGACCATGATGGGAAGACATGCAGAGATGACGAACTGTGGACTAGTGGCTGTGGAGCCCCCATGGGACTGGACTAGGCCCTCTGGATAAGGGAGGCAGTTGTTTAGCTCGAACTGTTTGGGGGACACCCGGGAGGGGTGGATCGGAACCCATCCCTGGTGCATGGACAAGCTTTTCAGAGCCTGGTGCCTGTGGTGTGGCACTTTGTGCAGCCTTGGTGCAGCTTGGAGGGGCTTGGACTTTCCTCAGCTCAGCATACTGAGTCATGGAGCCACTGAGCCAGGCTCTGCTGACTCCCCATGGGAGACCTTGGAGGATGTGGGGATGTGGGGTGGATTGGGAGGGAGGGCTGGGAGGTGGGAGGATCTGTGGGTGTTATGTAGCGTGACTAGAAAATTTCTTAAAAAGAAAAAAATGAAAATGAGCACTTGCCACTTGTTTAAATACTTGTAAAAATACAAAGACAGTTGAGTAATGGTTTACACAGATGGCTGGGGATACAACCAAAAGACAGAATACTTACCTATTACATGTGAGGCAATGGGTTCATGCCCAGCACTGACAAACAAATTACAAAGTGAAAGCTAGATAAAAGAGAATTATCAACCAGGTTATTTTCCAGAATGCCTGGATATTTTCATTGCTACAGCTGATTTCATGTTGTCTCCCCAGACATGTATATCCACACTCCTGTGCCACATAGCTTCAAAATCATCTCATAGCTATTTATATGGAATTATAATCTTCATGTTAATATTCCCAAAGGGTAGCATCCCAAGAATCAGGGCAGGACCCAGGAAACAGCACATGACCCTGGAGAGTCACCGAGGCTGCTGTTAGCATGCCAGGAAATACACTCATCAGCCTCATCATTTACATTACTTAACATCATGTTTTGTTATTTTGTAATCTTAACCTCTGAATATACAATACAGTCTATATCTTCAAATAGGTACAGGATGCTTTGAGAGAACCAAGCAATTCAGCATTAGGAGAAAAGTAAGCAATGTTCTTGTATTCAGAAATGGGATTTTCCATCTAGCCTCCACTCACACAGGGCTGTGGTCCCCAGAGGGGTACAAAGCCTGGATGCACCACCACTGTATATCTTGATGGGGGAGATTTCTACCCTAAAGGTAAGGAGACTGACCAGCTATTTCACCCACTAGAGAACTAGTCATAAGAAAGGATTGCCCTTGGCAAATGTCCAAGCTTACCCTTGCATATAGTCCAGATTTTTTCAGCAAGAACTAGACTTGTCTCTGATGCTAATGTTACATGGTCTCTAAAGGAAAGAATGACTTGCTTGGTATATCATAAAACTCCATCCTGACAGAGCAGATCTGGAGTTAGCCAATTAATGTGACTTAGAACATAGAGCCCAGGTTACCAAGACATTTCCCACACTGTTTTCAGTTCACAGGAAGCCAGCAAGGCCTGAAAGAATTAGGCAGATAAGATTGTGGAAACTATGAGGTGGTAAGATCCTGTATTCAGGATTGAGTTCTAAGCAGAGCGTTGGGGCTAAACTTAGCTAAGTTAATTAAAATTATGCATCTGTGAAATGGTACTGGTCTAAAATAGTGATATCCTATCTGATAATTTTTTCATCTGAAAAATCTAGCAAAAAGTGGGACTGGAAAAAGTCAGGGCCTTCTGGGAGACAGTCTTTGAATTCAAAGGTCCAGTTCAGCAAAGGCCTGTGGTTTCTGATGAGCCCAGAAGGCACAGGCTCCACTGAGTACCCTTTGGAACATCCAGTCCTACTCCTAGGTGGTGGGTAATATTTCAAAATAGCTGTCATATCAACAGCCCAAGCATGGGCCCCTCTTGGCCTTGTCAGACAATAACACACTGTCATTTCTGTAACCATACTCATCTAATTTTCAATGTACTGATGGAAAACTTCAAACCATTTCCATTTTCTAGAAAAGTTTTGTTTCCTGGTCCAGCTTCCCTCTTTCCTCTCAATGCTAACTGAATTTTCTCCATCAGTTCTGTGGGCAGGTTGGTAAAATCCTGGCATAGCTCTTCTATGACTTCCTAATAATTCCTTTCTGGTGACTCAACCCTATTTCTTAAAATTAAAGAGGAAGCTACCACCTAGGTGTGCAGCTGCCAAGAATTCAGAAGGTTAGACATGGAACTAAGAGTTCTTCACTCATGTCCTGTTTGTTCTCTATGATTTCCAACCCCACAGACTAGCCACACAGGCTTCCTGACTCAGTGAAAGACCCACATATAGCTAGAAGACACTGAATTGTCCTTGACTCCACAGCCAGACTGTCTATCTCCTGCTCTGGAAGACCTCTTGTGAAGCATAATGGAGAGAATAAGTTGTGTTTGGGACCTGCAGTGCCACCTGGAGCAGCAGTCAGAGTTGAAGGCTCAGCAGACTCTTCTAAGTCACTTGCTCACAATTACTGGCATATGCAGCTGCCAGCCAAATCTGGGCCAAAGGCTAGACATTTGCATTCCTAATTAGCACAGCACGCACCAGCCCTCCACCATGAGGCAGGCAGACGTTAGTTTTGAGAAACACACGAAGCAGCGACTGGACACTTACACATCAAGAGGAAAATCATGCACACAGAAACACTTCAGGCATACTACACTGTAACCTTCACCCCTGGGCAACAACTAAATGAACACATATACATCTGACCCTATGTAAGCGCACACAGCCAACCCCACACCCACTTCAATCTCTGAAAACTCAAGTGTCCACACAACCTTCATTCAAATGCAAACCAAAAGAAAAAAAAAAGGTGACAATTCTGCATTCAGGTGGATTTTTAAGGTAAGCAATTATTTTATTTCCCTGGCCTGACAGCATTGACTTCAAAGTATCAGAACCTGCAGCTGACAAAGCAGACATACAGATTGCTCCCAACAGGGAGGATGCTCTTCATTTGCAGAGATGAATTGAAATGTCATGTGTGAATGCAATTCCTGCTCCCGCCCCTCCCCACATAGCCCCTAGATGAAAATGAATGAGTAAAACCCCCATGAAACACTAGAGTCCTCACTCCATCTTTTCTGAATAGCAGATGGCATGGAGGGAAACAGCTGGCCATCACTTAGCATTCCAGTGCGTGTGAGACTGAAGAGCCCGCAGCAGGGGAGGAGAAGTGGCAGGTGTGTAATCTAGCTTACCTTGTAACCCGGACCCTCCAGTAGACACTCTGTCCCTGTACATGAGGAAGCTGAAGGAAATGCTAAAGGACTGATCCTGAGGCTCCTGAAATTCTAAGGTACTTATGGGATGCGGAGCGGAGATGTTCAACCCTGAACTCCAGTTTAATGCCATCCGAACTATGGGCAAGCAAACCACGTTCCCGCACAACCCTGTTTCCCAAGAGGACCCCATCTAAAAGTCTGTGTGAACATCCACTGCCCCACCTGGGGCAGAGCTGTGACACTTGTGTGGAAGAAAAGGATTAGGAGAGGGAGGAATTGGAGACAGAAGTCAGGGGTCACAATGCTTCATTGACAGTGGGTATTTTTTGGTCCCTTAGGCATGGTCCCCTACAGCTCCTAAAGCATTTTTCCCCCTTTCCCTATGTGGCCTATGCAAATACCAAAAATCAAACCTCTGCCCAAAGAGACAGGAGTTGCTGCTGAACTGTATTCTTCTCTAGCGGCCACCTGCCCTCCTCCCAACCTTCTCATGAAACTGCACAAAAACTCACAAGAAGGCTGTGAATGATGTCGTCCCCATCCCGCTCTCACAGCCAATCCAACACAAGTTCTTCCTGGGCTGAGGATGCAGAGAAAACTAACAATTGAGCTTGTGAAAAAAAGACGACAGTGTGTGCGGTGTGATGTTTTCCGATGTCTTCACCTTGCATCTCCTCCATGGTTGGGAGCCCTCCCTCTGGTTCCCCAAGTCCCACGCGCACCCCACCCCTACCCCCAAGTCCAGGTGCTCCCATCTGCTGGGCTTCTGCCTCATTTCCCATAGACACTTTCGTCACTGTAGGCCACATACAGAAAATAGTCTTCCTCGTGGTTGTCCTAAAAGAGGAGACGAGAAGACAGTTCAGAGAATATTAAAAATTCATGTTCATTGTCTCTGTGATTCTGAGTCTTGAACAACCTTGAAGAGGAGACACATTAGTCATCATTAGCCTCCGTTAAAAGAATGGAAGAAGGCTGGGTGTACAGCCCAGTGGTAGAGCATTTGCCTAGCACGTGTGAGGCTTTTTAGCTCAAGTTGTCGTACTGGGGAAAGAGGGGGAAAAGGAACAAAGAATAGGAAGAGGTATCAACTACATGTTGGTCTCTGACCATAAACGCAAGTTTTATAGAGAACATATATCAGCAACAGCAGAAAAATAACTTCATTAAAACATTCATTCTACAGTCAGCTTTAGTCAGGGGAATTTCTTTTTGCAGTGGTCAGCAGTGACTTCAGAGCCTAATAATTGGTCAAAGAACAGATGTAAGTGATTAATGTCTGGTCACAAATAGTTTATCTAAACTGCCCCCTCCAAAGTTCAGGGAATATTGTGGTAGAAGAGGAAGAAAGAATTTAATAGAAGTGAGAAGTCACTTGTAAGGTGACCATGCTTCCGTAAACAAACTTCCCACTTGCCTATAAATGACCCTAAAGACATTCATTGGGTTAAAAAAAAAAAAAATGGAAATAGGAGATCTAGCTGGTAAGATACACAAGAGTGGGAGGGGAAAGAGAGAGGGTAAGGGGCAGGGATGAATGTGATTGAAAAGTACGAAAATCAAAAAACAAGAACAGTACAATGTGAGTTGAACCCTGGTAAGCCAGTCCATCTTTTCAGTACATTTCAACTTTTTTGGCATGTTTTCAAAGCTTTCACAAACAAAATATTGGGAAATAATTCTTATCTTGGAGAAAAATATTATTCTGTGGGGAGGTAGGTCACTCAGTCAAGCACTTGCCTTGCAAGCCCAGAGGACCTGAGTTCAATGTCCAGAAACCAGATAAAAATGGTTGTGTGCTTGTAACCCCAGCACTGGGGAGGTAGACACAGGAGAATCCCTGAGGCTCACTGGCAAGCCAGGCCAGCCTATTGGTGTGCTCTAAGTCAATGAGAGACCCATCTCAAGAGAGACTCACAGTGTTCTTGAAGATGACACCCTAAGTTGTCCTCTGACTTCTACCTGTGTGCACACACACATGCAAAACAAAAACAAACAAAAAAATCCTTCACCCTAGCAAGGAGAGCACAGATATCACAAAACACATACTGAAATGCGTAGTCACGGGGAATAAATGCTATGGAATAAGGGCAAGACTAGAGGCTATTCGATGTGTATGTGACTAATGGGGCACAATGGGAAGGCAGCATCTTGTGTGACAGTGTTCAAGAAGTATAGCTGCTCTGGTGATCCCTTGCTATCAAGAACTACTCAAGTCAGGCAGGATTGAAAGAAGATTTCAGAAGATTAAACTGAGAAGGTGCTCCATCCCTAAAGGACAGGGTTATCTAATCGCCCAGCTTCACACTGCCATGTGTAAGAGGATCCCCATAAATAACACCTCCTGCCCTACTTCCCAGGTGTGTTAACAAACCCTGGAACCAGAGCTAGGGGACACCAGGCTGTGCGATATTGTGACCAAAACCTTACCTCATACAGCTGGCCCATGGTGGCACTCGTGGGAGGGATAGTGTTGTTGACAAAGAAGAATAAGGCGTCCTCAGGTCTCAGGTGGATTCTCTTCCGGATTAAGAAGTAGAACTGGCCAACTACATGAAGGAAACAGAGAGTAGGACAAGAAAAGAAAAAGGATTAGTAAAAGGGGGAAACCAAAGTCTATTGTATCTATCTCCTTTAGCATAAGAACAAGCTTTGTAGACCCAAATCCTGGGTCTGAAAGACCCAAGATCCTTAGTGGCAAAAGAGAAACTGAGGCCCATACAATCCCTGACACACCACAGTGGGACTGCTTCTCTTCCTCTTTATTCAACCTCAAGCCTAATGACTACTGTGGGGGAGTTATGATGTAGATAAAAGAATTCCTGTCTAAAACGGACCCCTGGTGCTTTTCTAGCTCCATTCCCACCCTGAGAGCTAACAATATGAAGAGATCCACTGGACTCTGGACATCGCCGCACAATGGGGCAAGTATCAAGACAGTGAATGTATTCAGTGTTTAGTCTCACTCCTGCAAACCATGAAAAACTTCTGGAAGGCTGACAAATACATGAACTCCAGGGCAAACCTGTCTAAAAAGAATCTGTCCAGAGTATCCTGAAAGCACCTGGCACTTCATTAAGAACAAGGTAAAGTCTAAATACACGTAATTCAAAACAGAAGATATGCTAGTGTCTGCAGTTTCTGTCCCCCAAACAGAAACACGTTTAAGAGATAAAGCATTTAGATACGAATCTCTGAAATGTGATCCTCCCATGACACTGGGTTGGCTTTGGAACCAATGGACCTCTGGATCACCGTGGCTGATTTTTAAAGTGGTTTAAAAGACAGACAATTGTTCCTTTACTCCAGAATACTGCTTTGCTGTGTCTTCATGAGTGAGACATGTGAGTATGGCAATCCAAGTGAGTTTGGGAAATCCAAACAGAACTGGAAACAGAAGGGCAAAGTGTGCCTGACTACACTGGCCAGCTAGCTCCCTGAAGAAGCCATGCATAGTCACAACCCATGTGGTCACCAGCTTAGACTTGAAATAAAGATCAGAAATGCTTTGCCTGCAACAAAGGGTCAGAAGAGAGAAAGATTGTTACCGGTGAGGTCAGAGGGCACAAGGTACTTCCTCTTGTCCAGATCAGGGACCCTGGCTTTAGGAGCCTTCTCCACGATGACCTAGAAGGAGAACAGGAGAGGGGATGAAAACTGCAGACCCTAGCATTGCCTTTTTCCTTCCATACCTTAAATCTGCCTACACTATCCAGGCTCAGTGTAATTTTTCAGTCCTTGCTTCCAACTCTCCTTGATCTTATACAACTACAAATTACCTATAAGAACAGTAAAAGACCATTTACCTTATGGTATTTCATTAAAATCAGGAAGTTGTTCTGTGTTTCTAGGACAGTCTAATGACCTATCAGTTTTATTCTTTTCTCTAAAATACCATGTATGGACTGGGGAGATAGTGTGGTGATAAAAGCACTCACTATATGTGAAAGTCTGATGACTGAGTTCAGATCCCTAAAATCTGTGTAAATGCCACATGGATGTGTGGGCCCAACACTAATCCCAGTGCTGGGAAGGCAGAGACTGGAGATCCTGGGCCAGGCTGTCTTGCCAGACTAACTGAAGTGGGCTAACTGAACTAGGTTCATAGCGAGTAATATGAACAGCAGCCAAGAATTGTACCAGACATCAACCTCTGGCCTCTACCACGTGCATGCATATCTGCACACAGTCACACACATGCCTCCTCACATGTGCACACACTTACGCACACATACACACAGAATGGGAAACACCATTTATTACAGACATAACATTACAGCTTAGATCTTCACGGCCTTCCTTCCAAAGGCCCCTATGTTAAAGAAGTGTTCATGCCCTGGTGCTATGCATAAGTAAGTGGTGGGAACTCTAAGGGGCGGGCCCTCATGAAGTTGTAGATCATTGAGCCCTCTGTGCTCCCCACCATGACGGGCTGACTCACGACCGGCCCAAAGAATGGAGCCAAGTGAGCACAGATGAAGGCTTCTCAAGCCAGCAGCTTTCTTGCCTTCTAGAAGGTGACTGTCTCAGACATTGCTACAGTGACAGCTAACACACACAGGTAACATGGCTCAGATTCCAATCTTTGCAAAAAGGTATTCACGGCTAAGTGAAAACTACTACGAATTTTTTTTTATGAGTGACACTTTCTGAGAGCAATGCACTGGATCACTCTGCATTAGTAACTATGTTAGGATTTTATACTATCTACATTAAATATTTTTATAACCTTTTTAAAGGTTATACATTTTTAACAAAGAAAAAGACACACAAAATCTTAGATGTTTATATATTTACTTAGAAAACAGAAAATAGATTGCAAGAATATTAACATTAGAGTCTTTGTTAAACTCATCTGAGACATGAGAAATGGAATATACCAAAGAGCGAGGAAGCAGAAACAGACATTGGACAAGTGTCCCTAGACACCGTGTGACCTTCAGGGTGTCTCAGGCCTGTCTAGGCTTCTCCACAAGCTGCACCTCAAAAGAGCATACAAATAAGTACACATAAATGCCTGGGCAGACAGAGGTGAATCCAAAGCTTCAAATTAAATAGAACAGAGCATGGAAAAGAGACTAGTAAAGGGCCAGAAATGAGGAAGGAAAGAAGGCAGGCTACACAGGACAGAGCACAGAAAACAAGGGGAACCCTGGTATTTACCACAGGAACTCTGAGACCTGGCAGCTCCCAACCAAGAAGAGAAGAAAAATAAAACCAAACTGTTTTCTCCATCTGTGGCAGGTGGCTCATACACCATAGGGCTGTTTACAAATGTTTAAAAATAGTGTGTCCAGCAGTTCCTGCTATTACAGGTTTCCAACACTCAGTTATTTCAGGATCCCATGATCCCCTCTCCCAAGGCCCACACGTACCTCTTCTGAGGCCAAGCTTAGGTTGTGAGTCAGACTGCCTTAGAAACTAAGTGGCTTTTCTGTAAACCTGAGCATAGTAAGATTCAGTTCTGTGCCCAAGGCCTAGGAACTCTGGTTACAACCCTGAAACAAAAACCACATCGCTGGGGCTAAGGGTGTACCCAGGGATGGAGAGGCCACTGGGCAAAGGGCTCCATCCCCAGTGCTGCCCCCCAACCCAAATCTCTGCCATGTAGCAGAGCTCTTCTCTCACAACCAGGATAAGAGCCATAGGTTGAGAACCTCTCGGGCTGCGGATCCATGAGAGCTGAGAGAGGCTTTCTTTGCTTATAAATTATCACTGAAGTAAAACATTCAACATCGTCACAAGCAGGAGAAGAATAAGGAGAAACTAAAATATTCTAGTTGAGTGTAGTAACCAACGGAATTAGAAAGGCTCCTATTTTGAGGAAATATAGGGGGTTTTAACTGAATTTGGAGATGGGTACATGCCACAGCTTGTATCTCTTAAAATTCTTAATAACAGGTAGACATTCACTTAGATTTCCAGGCTGGCACTGGACTCCCAGCTAAACTCTGGATGGCAGCAAGACTTAACCTACTTCCAGGACTCGACCATGGAAGGTGTACACTTAATTCTGGTTAATCGAACTATACAACAAACTGGAAAAAAAGGACAACCTGAAGGTCAAGGGCTCTAGAAGCCCTGAAGCATGGCAGCCAGGTTGAAATTCCACTCTGCCAGCCAGCAATGTCAGATCTTTGGGTGGTGACTTCACTTCCCTGTGCTTCAGGCTTACATCTGTAGCACAAGGAGTGTGATGGTGTGAGGCGAGTCAGTGAATATGCAGACAAGACATTCGGAGTGCTGGCTCCTAGGTGGTCCACGTGTCTTAAAATATTAAGTGTGTGTGTGTGGGGGGGGGGGTGCTGACAAACAGAAACTTTCAAAGCAATCCTCCATGGAAACATGTGAAGGGCTGTGTACTAAGAAGCCATGGCTAGTGTGTTTCCAGACTTTTCCTTAAGACCCTTGTGTGTAATTCTGAAGAATAGTGGAATAGTTAACTACCCCCTTCCAAACAGAAAATGGGGCTGGGAACTTGTTTCCAGTAGGGCCTACATTTCTTCTGGAAGCAATAGCTGAGATAAAGACTGAGGAAGAAGCCCCCCAAAAGTACTTACACATCAAGAAAAATTATTAGGTAAGTCCAGCTCTTTACCCTTTAAGTTTACTAGTAATGCTAATGTAACATCATTGCCTGTACAGATAAAAAGAACGATTTTAAAAGCTCCTGCTCCTCTATCCACGGAAGCTAACAGTAATGTCGTCCTCCGCTTCCAATTCTGCTGCGTAGCCTTCAAAAGAGAAGAAAAAAAAAAAAAAAAAAAAAACAGGCAGGCAATTGGGCGGGGGAGGGGGTAAAGGGAAAAACACCCGGATGCTGAAGACTCCCTCAGTATTTTTCTCCTAATTGCATGAACTAGGTTTTAACTCTTTAAATCGGGGTATAATTTCGTGTAGGAAATGGTTCTCAGTCCTCACTCTTGGGATCCAAGAGCCCAACCCATCCCCAGGGCAGGGTAAGGCCTTCTTTAATGTCGCATGGTCAGGGAGACAGTAATGATGATGAAGCAAGCTCACTGTGGCGCAGAGAGAGAGTGACCTTATTTGCGGGGCGGGTCTGGCGGATCTCCCCCGCCTCCTAATTCTAAGAAAACGCAGGGTAGAATCTACTGACTTCTCAAGTTGTTCCTCCTACGCTCAAGGAAACGAGGACGAACCTCGGATTCATGGAGAACCACGTAAGGCAGACAAGCATGGTCGCAAGGTTCACAGCACCTGCCACTCCATAGTTGCGCTGCGCTCTCTATAAACGCATCCGGCCTGGGCCCCCAACCAGTGGCTCCCGCACACACAGGCCGTGCCACGCGCACATTCCCCACCTCCACGAGAGAGAGCTGATCCTGCTGAGTCACCCGCCACGCAGGTTGCGCTTTCGAGATGCCAAAGGTGGGCACAGGCCCTGGGGATACCGGTTGGTCAAAACCGATCAGGATACGATTCTGGGGACCCTCCTATGACAGGGCCACCCACCAGGGCCAAGCTACCCTCCTGCTCCAGGCCACCCGCCAGCGCCAGGCTACCCTCCAGCTCCAGGGCGACCAGCTCGCGAATTCCCCAGCTCGCCCTCCCCCTCCCCGCCCCCACTCACCGGCACCCGGTCCGGGTATTTCTTCCTAATCTTTTCACCTTCTTTTTTCCGATATTCGAAGGGATGGTCTTCCTTATACTGGAACTTCATGATGGACCGCAGGTTGTTCGGGCTCCCCGGACGGGGCCTGCAGTGCGGGCTGGGGACTGGGTCTCGCGTCTGGCCACCCCCGATCAATGTCAACCTTATCACAATCGCTCCACCCGCGTCAGCTCCCACGCGCCCGTCGCCGTGTTACGTGGCCAAACGTCCAGAGAGGGATCTGAAGATCTCCGGGTCCGAAGGCAAAAGACCACCAGGTAAAGAAATCGGGTGGCTTTCCCCAAGAGCTGGGAACACAAAAACACCAGGGCGGTGTTGTGACATCACGAAGCCCCGCCCCCGGCGCGAAGGATCTTCTGGATGGGGGTGGACAGAAACATTGATTATTTATGTGTGTGTCCTTTACGCCTAAACCTTTACTAAATCACTCTAAATTTTCTAACAAAAATCAAAAGTCTTTTTTCTCTATCTTTTAATATTGTGGTTTGATGTTAAAGATTTTTAACCCAAAGAACGCTCTAACAAAAGTCTTCTTCCCTCCCCTTCGTGTTTCTTGCTTGGTGCCCAAAACAAACACACAGGAAGAAAATCCAGCTGTTTCCAGAGCAATAGGATCAGGAGTCTGGTGCAGGAAAAGCGCCAGGAGTCACGAGATCTGTAGCCCAGGCTGAAATGTTCTGTGCTTGCATTTTGACCTTTGCCTGGCACCCGTGGCTGGCCTGGCTTCTCGACCCCAGCTCTTCCTCCCCTCTCTGGCGTCCTTTCGTTTGGACCTGTGCTGGAGTTGGTACATAAACAGACAACATAAACAGAGCGTGACTCAGGGATTTGAAGAACGCGTAAGGGTGAAGAGCATGAAGTCATCACGGTTAGGAGAAGCGATGCCAGCGTGAACACCCGCCTTCAAGCAGGTTCAAAAGAGAGGCGATTCCATTCACGTTATCTTGTTCACCCAGAAGTGTGGTCCTGGGTTCTTGAAAACACAGAGGTCAAGCCATTTAGGTGACTATGGTCCCCCCAACAATACTTTCCTGGGGGATGGGTATCACCTGCAGGGTTGTTGTCCTGCTGAAAAGACTTCATGGGAACCAAAAGCCTTGGCTGGCACGCGAAGTGAAAGACCCAAGGCGGTACAGAAAGGGTCAGCCCGCCCAGGTCCCTCTGGCATACCAGGTTTCCCACTGGATGCTGGGTCAGTCCTCTGATCCTACTGGCAGTAACTCTCCAGACCTAGATTTGGGAAGCATCAAACATGGTAAGAGAGAGGAGAGGATTCTAGTGCTGTGCAACTAGAATAACTTGCAAATGGCACCAGGCAAGCAGCCTCAGTCGCCTGCCTTTTTTTTTTTTCAAATTACTCTCAGTGGCTTGGCCTTAAAAAGCCTACAAAACAAATGAACTAAATGTAAATACCGAAACAAGAAAATAAAATACATAGACCGCTTCTTGTTTTTCTTCTTGGAATCTTTGAATTGTCCCTGTATTTAAAGACAGATGAGTTAAGGCATCACATTGCTATGTTTATATTAATAGTTTTCAGGCCTTATTTTCAAGTTGAAAATAGTTTAATACCTAGTTAATCATTTAACCTTTGACTCAAATACAATCAAATTCTTCAGAAGAAAACTTCACAATCAGGTGAGACGAACCTGAGGATTAAAATAGTAATACAGTTGTTTTCTGAGTGACCTTCAGGTTGTTGTTGTTTTTTTATAAAATATACAATCTCAATTAATTGAAGGGCAGTTTTTCAGTCCAGTGACAATGTATGGAGTACATGAAAATAAAAGATTCAATGTTGGTTAATCACCTATGAGGCTTTTCTAAATGTATTAGGAACTGGAGAGATAGTTCAGTGGTTAAGAGCCCTGGCTGCTCTTCCAGGGAACCAGGGTTTGATTTCCAGCAACCATAAGATAGCTCAGGACTATCTGTAACTCCAGTTCCAGTGGATCTGATTCCCTCTTCTGACCTCTGCTGTACACTGCATGCTCATGGTTCATATACATACATGTCAGCAGATGGTCCACACAAATAAAACAAAAAGCACTTAAAAATACAAAATGTATCTATTTCTACAATTTTACTGTTTGTCTTCAGAAGGTTCTTTAAAATGTTGCACAGAGGTATATTTATAAATTAACATTCAACCAGATTTAAAAAGTAGCTTAAAATTCCTTTTTTAACCAGAAAACATGCAGTATTAAAAAGATCATGTTTTCTCATGTAACCACTCCTAAGGCTTCTTGTACCACTCTGGCTTTCAGGTTTGTGAGGATGGAACTTACTTTATATGCATAATTGTGGTGGTATTGTGTTCCCCACAATATTGTGTGCCCTAATAAATTTATCTGGGGTCAGAGAACAGACAGCCACTAGAACAGAGCCAGAAATGGTGGCTAGAAAATGGGTCAGAGCAAGCCATAGCAGAGGTTGGGCGGTGGTGGTGCACACCTTTAATCCCAGCACTTGGGAGGCAGAGCTAGTCGGATCTCTGAGTTCAAGGACACATTTGAAACAGCCAGACGTAGTGACACATGCCTTTAATCCCAGAAATCTAGCCTTTAATCCCAGGGAGTGGTAGCAGAAAGCAGAAAGATATATAAGGCCTGAGGACCAGTTACTAAGTTAGTTAAGCATTTGGCTGATTAAGCTTTTAGGCTTTGGAGCAGCACAGTTCAGCTGAGATTCATTCTGGATGAGGACTCAGAGGTTTCCAATCTGAGGAAACAAGAACAGCTGAGGAACTGGCGAGGTGAGGTAGCTGTGGCTTGTTCTACTTCCCTGATCTTCCAGCATTCACCCCAATAACAGCTACCTCACTTTAACCAGCCAAATGCTTCTAGTTTCTGGTCTTCACACCTTATATATCTTTCTGCTTTCTGCTTTCTGCTATCACTCCCTGGGATTAAAGGCATGGGTCACTATGCCTGGCTGTTTCTAATGTGGCCTTGAACTCAGAGATCCAGAGGTATTTCTGTCTCTGGAATGCTAGGATTAAAGGCGAGTGCTACCACTGCCTATCCTCGTGTTTAATATTGTGGCTGTCCTGTTCCCTGACCCCAGATAAGTTTATGAGGGTGCACAATATTTTTGGGAACACAATACCCCAGTGGACTCCAAAATGGACATTTTCCTCAGAATCTCATGCTGGGAGTCAGCAAAGTCACCAACAAGAGGAGGAGTTGTTAAGGGGGACAGATTTCAAAGAGTTCTAGTAACTTGTCTCATGACCTTCCAGGATGAGACTGAAACCAGATAATAATGGTAGTGTGGGGGACCACACTTCACCTGGGACTCATTAGATATACATACCTTGGCCCTCTGTTTAAACTTTGATCCTGTTTCAGGACCATGAAGGTCTTTCAGGACTTGAAGGGTTTGCTGGAGCTCTTTGTTGCTCTATCCCAACGTGGCCACATTCAATAAGTCTCCTTTTCCTGCTCTCACTATTGATTTGGCTCTTTCTATTGGCTTTTGAGGATGGGTGACTAGGCCAGAATCAGGACAAATGTTGTGACCCCAAGTTTGGTAACAAAGGCATCCATGAAGGAACAAGACACACAATGAGCTGACCCAAGGTAGAGAGGAAAGATGGACATTCCCAGCAGCTGCTGGAGTAATTTCCTCCAGAACGGTTTTCCTCTTCCAATTCAGTATTGACGACTTTCTATTCCCACTTGGTGAAACTTTGGACTGCGTTTAGGTTTTTCATGAAATCTAACCCTTGATACTATCTTCTTGATTGGTACACTTCAGGTTTTGCTTTCCTGTGGACTCTGTTGAACCGTTTGGGGTTCTTTTGAACCATGTGGGGAGTTGCCATCTGGTGATCGGCTTATTTTTAGGTGCTCTTCTGTTGAAAGGTACTGGGGTATAGTAAAACAGAAACATAGCAGCCTTTCCCCTTCTACAGAAAAAGGCAGTCATTCTCCTGAGACAGTGTCTACCAGTTCCTCCCTAACAGACTACATGGGTGCCAGGATTTCGTTTCCTGCTCTACCACCCCTTCCTCGCCTCTTGTCTTGGAATCAGAAAGTTTGGTCAAGGGTTTATGCTATGAAACCTCCCTGATCCTCAGAAAGCCACAAGCACCAACTCCCATGTCACCTAAGAAAAGTCCCAGAAAGAGCAGAGAAAATAATAGAATCCAGAAGTCATCTAAATCTTACTGTGCCTTTAAAATCTAAAGGAAATAATTTTATTCCTAGAATTTCACATCAAGCCAAACTAGTCTTCAAGTGTGAAGGTAAGTCAGGACACTGGTGACATGGAAGTCATCCAAACATTTCTTTCTCATGTACACATTTTCAGAAAATGGGTCAAGTGTACAGAAACCAGCCAAGAAAGGAAAAAATACTGGATAAAGAAAACAAAACTTAAAACAATGGGGAAGGTGTCTACAAGATAACACGAGTGACTAATTATGGGTATATTAATACTCATGCACTACTATAGACTGGATTTTCCTTATGTTCCTGTGCTAAATGACACATACTCATTGTGTCACTATTTAATCATCAATGAAGTAATTTAGAACCCAGAATAATCAAGTGTCCATCCCAACGCTGGGGCAGAGATTAAAAGACCGAGTCAGAAATTTAACACTCGGAGCCTAGTTTCAGAACTTTAATCATGATCTTTTTCCTGCTCTCTACTAAACTGGTCTGATCAAAATTATTTGTCTCAATATAAAATTTGTCTCCTCCAAATTGGTCCTGTGTTTATTGCTGCCTGGAGGAGAGGATAATTCAACTTTACCACTTATGCAGTCATCATGATTTGTACCATAGAGGAGAGAGGACCAGTACTCAAGTATAAAGAAGACCCTGGTAGAGAAACTTTGTATATAAAGTGGAAATCCCAAGAAGTCTAGATTCCTGGAGCACTAGAGCCATAAGCAGGAATAGGGACATCCTGCACATTTAAGGGTAAACATCTAGAAATCTGAAATGTAAAGAAGGGCCTTTAATTTAGTCTGCCTGATCTCAGAACTTGAAGCTTTCATCCTCTACACTAAAGCAGTGGTGCCTTGGGGTAGTCCAGCAGCCAATAGCCACACCCTTTCTGAATTTCCATTCTCATGTTCACCTTTTCATCAGAGGAATATATCTAAAAAAGTAATGTTATCCCTTCCCTTTCTTCAAATACTTACAAAGGCTGTAGTCCAAGACAGGACAAAGTCCAAAGTACTTATGGTCGCATTTACTGTCTTAAAATAATTCCAACTTCTCTTCCAGGACTCATTCTACTTAGGTCATCTCAGAATTTTTACTATTTTCTACAATTCAAATTTTCTTTCTTCTGTTATCTACTTATTGTAATTAATTTTCTCTAGTCTTTACTTGTCACAGAAACTGTCCTTCTATTGCTCATTTGGTATTTAAATTTTATTACTTCTCATCTTGAAATTCATATACTCATTTCCTGGTACCCTTTTCAAACATTAAATTTGTGAGGAATTCTGGGGTGGGAAATGGTGCAATTCTGGGTTGTCTAAGGTGTGTGTGCCAATGGAAGGATGATGGCCAACATTACTCATACAGGGCAAGTCAAATATTTTCCAGAGTTAACACTTGATACTTCTGGAACAACCCATAAATCAATGCAACTGTTTTCAACTCTGCTTGTTCAAGCACAGGTTTTCCATCCTGGCTTCTTTATTACCATCTAACTGATTGTATTTTAACCAACGAATGGTAAAGCAAAATTCATGATCTCCAGACTTGCTAAACAATGCATTGTTTATTTTCTTTCTAAACTCTGATCTACAACCCTCTAATAAGGATGGTAGAGCCACATGCATTTGACCAACTTAGTTAAGAATATATAGTACAGACCTGAACTAGAGGCAGGCCATAGCAGATAACTTGTGCTTCTGCTTGCCCCCCCCCCCCCCCCCCCCCACTCCCTGTCTGTAGAGAGTTACTCACCGTGGCCCAATTCACCTCCTCTCCTATTCTCACTCCCCACAAAGCAGAGTCTGTGTCATCCTGATGTGAATGAGTACATGCCTGTTTCAGGACTCCCCACACATAAATTTAAACCTCCTTGTAAGAATTAATCTATTCTATTCTAAACAGGCACTGTGTGCCCCCTTTTGACAGACAAGCTATTGACCATATACCCCAAGAAATGGGAAATTTCGCTGGAACCTGGGAGAGGAAAAGGCAAAGGTATCCTAGCTCCAACCAGAAGAGGAACCAGTCCCCAGTTTTGAAAATGTGCCAGACTGCCATATAGGAAAGACAGGAATCTGGTGATTATGGGTAGGTCCTGATTGCTTAGGGCCCAAATTGTACACCTCTGGCCCTCTATTTAAGCCTAAACCTCATGTCAGGGCCTGGGAGGTGTACTTGGGGTGGGAATTGGCCTATGAAGATCAGATGCAGAACCTAGACTGTCATAGCCTTCAGGGCCTGGGTTCTTACCTACTGATGACTCCGGTAACAAGAGGAACCTTGGGCTGTCAGCGTCTCTTTGTCCTACTGTGTAGATAGGGACATTCTTTCACATACAAGCATCACACTAGACTCAGATTTGACTGAGTAGTTTGGATCAATGTGAAGTGAAAAAAAAAAAAAAACATTGTAGTCACCCCAAGAAACTCCAGAGTAAGCAGTAGAGGATGCAGAGTAAATCTGTGATACTTTTGTATAGATTAAGAAAGAAAAGCCAGTGAGTCTCCACTGATTCAAAGGAGAAGGGAGACACTGAGAACAATCAGCCAACATCTTTGTTTCCTGACTGATTACAACTTGGACACAGCCAAGGATGTGATTATTACCGTCATTTTACACTCACCCACACTCTTTTCCATCCTCTCGTCATTTTATCTAAGATCTTATGTGCTCAATAGAATGAACATCCTCTTTCCAAAGACTCAAACGTACAATACAATTTCTGTCTAAAACACCGATCACATCGTGGAGCTCCTCTGTGACAAGATATTAACTAACTCCTCATTGTGATCAAGTTCAGTGTCCAAATCGCTGAGCATTAATCCTGACATATGGTCCTTCTCTTCTCCAATAGCATGCTTCCTGCCTCCCTTTCATTATGATGTAAATACCCTACATGGAAGAAGCTACAAACAAAGTAAGTGTGATCAGGGTGCATTATGTGAAATTCCCAAATAATCAATAAAAATATTATGTTTAAAAAAAAGAGCAAAGAGAAAGAAGACAGTGAGGATGGGGAACGATGACCTCCTTTACACCATATATAAAAATTTGGCTGGGTATGATGGGGCATGCCTTTAATACCCGCACTCAGAAGACCTATGTGAGTCCAGGGCCAAACTGGTCTATGTAGTAAGACTCTATCTCAAAACAAACAAACAAACAAACAAAAGTCTCTTGGCTTTCAAATATATGTCCCCCTGTCTACATCTCAAGAATCAGAAGAGCATGCTGTATTGAGACTTTCCTCATTCAGTTGCAAGAATACTGATGTATTGAATTAGCTCACTTTAGCTTTTCTTTCTATTCAATGAAGTCATTCTCGACTGAGATTAAGTTTTTAATGCATTTCACTAGCAAATGCTTTTTTTCCATCTAAGAGTTCCTAGGGAAAGCATTTGCCTGCAAAGGCTGCTTGGCTTTTTGAAACTTCATTGATAGGGAGAGGTTAGAATGTTGGGGATCCAGAGCCTGAGTACAATTTATATTGGGCTAGACATTTAGCCCCCAAATTGTCATTTCTTGTCTCCCCCACCCCATGTTAATCTGACAGATAAAGCCAGATCTAACATCTTGCCATGCCAAAAAGAAGTTTTTAAAATATATTAATTTAACAAGCCATAGTCCTACCAATTAAAGGGCTAAGAATGTTCTTTTCCAGGCACCCATTTCCAGCTGATCAGCGTGCTGTGATGTGGCGATCCTGTCCACAATGCAACACTCGAATCCTTGCATTTCTCTGCATTCCCACTTTCGTCGTGGTGGAGGGCAGTTTTAATTCACACTCTTCCTTTCGAAGGTTTGGTGATTTTAGTCTCCAACAAAACACTGTTTTATAAACTATTATGCTTCATCTTAGTTGTCAGTTTGACTGTGTCTGTGGGGGGTGATTCCAGACAGGTCTGATGAGTGGGACAGTGACTATATGGTGGAGGGAGATGCACTATGAATGTGGGCAGCACCTTCCGGTGGTCTGGTGGTCTGGATGAAAACAAATCAAGAAGGGAAGCAGAGTGAACAAGCCCCTTCCTTTTCTGGTGTCTCTACACGGGGCTGCCATCACCTGCTGACGTTAAACTCCATCTCCTTAAGCCTTTAAACATAGGTTCTTATGTCCAGGCCTTCAGGCAATTGTCATCATAATCACCAAAAACCTAAAGGAAACTGTAAATCATCAATTTCTCTAAAGATGTAAAATAATATAGTGTAAGCTAGGCATGGGAATGCACGTCTATAATCCCAGATGTTTGAGAAGGTAAGACCAGAGGATCTCATGTTTAAGACCTGCCTGATCCAAAGAGTAAATTCAAGGTTATCCTAATCAATTTTGTGAGATCATTTCTCAAAATAAAATTAAAAAAATATGAGAGATGAGAATCAAAGTCTTCATGGTACATGTTCTTCTTCCCTGGCAGTCTCTTTGGTATTGTTGGCATGGTATTTCTTAAATAACACTTCTTGCTTTGAAAGATCCTACTGTATTAATGTAATACAAAACATCATTTGTAGTAGTGTTCCTAGGGAGGAGAAAGCACACTGATTTCAATGGGAATGAACAGAAAATGTTACAGGAACAGGAGTTATAGATGCTAGGGGCTGTGTGATAGAAAGTTACCTGACAGTTTTCATTCCCTTCTGAAACAAGCCAAGAACCTACCTAAAATTAGGACATTGACCCTGGGGTATGTGAAAAGAATAATGACAGTGATATTTGAATAGGTATCAAAAGAAATGCAGAAGTTACCATAAAAATTGGCATTAATGCTAGATGGCCCAGGAGATAGGAAAGACTGTGATGAGTGGACCTGTGAGATCTTTCTCTAGCATTGTTCAGCAGTGTAGGTATGGGGAAGAAATCATGTAATTTCATTGAATCAAGACTTAAGGTTTTAAAAACTGGGATGAAGCCATCCATTTAAAGGGGATTAAGAACTTGAAATCAGTAATGAAATTGACTGAGGTGATTGACCTATGTCTTAGGTTGAGCCAAGAAATAAGTTGCAAGATTTTAATGTCTGTCAACCTCTTAACTTGTTCAAATCTGTATCATATTGAATGATGAAAAGCCAAGGGTATTGAGTGGGGCACAGTGACATACTTCTGTAATCCCAGGACTTAATCCTGGCTCTTAAGAGGCAGAGTTAGGCAGGAAGTTGGCCTGCATAGGAACTGGGAGACTTACTCTGGTCCATACAGCGAAGTACTGTCTCAAAAGAAAAGATGAAAAAAGAAGGGGAAGAAAGTGAAGAATATCTTGTGGAATTCAGGATGACTGGATGGCTTTCTTGGTGGTGGTGCTGGTAAAATAAGGCCACCTTAGGTACTATTAACAAGTAATGAATGTCAACAGCTTCCTGAGGCACTCTACCCTGCTCAGTGATGCAGGAGTTCTGATCACTAGCAGGTTACACTCACATATGATGCTTTGCCCTCTGGGCTTCCATGAACATTGCAGAATGTATTTAATGAGGTGCAGCACGAATCAGTGCTCCCTAGGTCTGAACTTCTCCCCAGAGAACCCCAGCTAGTCACCTACAAAACAAGCCATTTTCTCAAATACCCCTCTGCAGAGCATGTTCGGAAGAATCACTTAGATTTTTTTGGTTGTTTATCTCAATCAAGACATTTTTATTGATGAAATAAGGTCACTTTTGGTATGACTTTACAATAGCATAGCATACAGGAAGAAGGGACAAACCAGAATGTAGTTCTCTGTGGTGACGCTGCAGGACACTGATGAGCTGGTGACAGCAGGAAAAATAAGAAGTAACACACACACTTTACAAATCATGCCTTGGGTGTGTGCGTTCTTTGCTGTGCACAGTAATGTCTAATTTACAGATGAGAAAATCCTTCTTCCAAGATTGCAGTAACTTTTCTAGGTTGTTTTCCCAGGGTACATCTCACTTCTTTGATTGCAATGACAGTATTTTAGAAGGTAGTATGTGACCAGGATAGCTTGGCACTACTCACTCAGTAGGGTGTTACCACGGAAGGATCCAAGCTTAAGGTAGCATTTAGTACTTTAAGAACTAGAGAGGCACCTAAGAGCTCAATGAAGGGAATGCATTCTCCACCACAGCTCCACTAGGTGGCAGTAAGGACCACCTCTAGAGCCCAGTATGAGTATAGACTTCAGAGTGAAGGCTTTCTATCCTGAAAACAGGAAGGAAAGAAGCAAAGCAGTCTAAAAAGGCATGTGTACAAGCGTGTGTGTGTGTGTGTGTGTGTGTGTGTGTGTGTGTGTGTGTGTGTGTGTGTGCAGGACAAGGCTCTAAAACGTTTCTAGGACCACTACTGTTCTCTATGCCATGTTTCACACTTGTTTTGACATGTGGCACACACTATACTACAGTCTCTCCACTCTTATCAGCACCCCCAGCCCTGTAATCTACAAGTCTAGGTTGGTATTATTTGATGTTCAAGTGGCCATCATTGTTCAGCACAATGGTGGTCATGCCCTAGAAGAAAAGATACATGTGTTTGGTGTGCTAACATCAATGGTTATGCTTGCATTGTGTTTCCCTTCAAGGTTACCACAGTCAAGCAGATAGAAGAGCAATTTGCAGTATCATCTGGTTAAAGGAACTTTGTATGCATGCCATAGTTGAAGGAATTCAAGACATCTTCATGCTCGCCTGCTTTGGTAGTAATCAATATAGCTAGAGGTGAGGTACAAACTTTGACCATTGGATAAGAAGTTAGAATTCCAATTGTGTGTTAGAAAAAATATGTTGTTGTAAATGAAGAGTGAGAACCTATCTTGCTGACACGACAATGTCTAGGTGGTACAAAAGAAAACATTCTACACATCTGGGGATCTTTCCCAACTCTAAGGATGTCTTGGATATCAGGAATACCATCAACATTCCCATCATTGTGATGGGGGTTCTGTCTGAGAAGAGTCTTTCCCTGTGTGAGGCAGCTGCTTTTCCTCTGGTACCGAGGGTAAGTCAGGCGCTTTCTGCCCACACCTTGCCACTGTGAAACGGCTCATGCCAAGAGCTTCCTCATAGCCTGGGAGTGTGTCCAGAGAGGAGGGTAGAGGACCCAGGGAGCTGTGTGCATGGGTCACGGCCAGGATTCTCCGAGCTGCAGGGCCAAACACAGACTGAAGGGCTGTGAGGGAAGAAGACAGTTGGTGTAGAGATGATGACTTACAAAAGTAATATCCTCAGACACTAGAGATTTACATCACATCTAACTCTTCTTTGTCTTTAACCCATTTCTAAACACATTGTCACAACTTTTGGCAAAGTTTAAAAAAAACCTTCAAAGATTATTTAACTCACTTTACACCCTGACAGGAGAACCTGCTTTCCCTGCTGTCTGAATAATCTGAGTTGTATTTCCATAGTTCATCCCTCCTTCTAGGTTATTCCTATTTTGCTGTGCTAGAAATAAAGCCCATATCCTTACACGAGCTAGCAAGCACTATTCTCCTGAGTTCCCCCCAGCTCCTCCTTCAGATTTAGAACCCTTTGTCCTAGCCTCCAAATATTACAACCCAACCTTTTTTTTGTTTGTTTGTTTTGGAGCTGAGGTTTGAACCCAGGGCCTTGCGCTTGCTAGGCAAGTGCTCTACCATTGAGATAAATTCCTAACTCCTCAACCTTTTTTTTTTTTTTTTTTTTTTGAGAGAGGGTGTCTTTGTGCAGCCCTGATTGTCCTGGAACTAGTCCTGTAGACCAGGCTGGCCCAGAACTCATGGAAAAATACCTGTTTCTGCCCCTGAGTTCTGGGACTAAAGGCATGAGCTACTACCACAGGGCATAATGCCCTTTCAAATACTAATTTCTGCCATATTTGCCATTTATTAGTCACAGACTGTGTTGCTCTTATTTATGATATGTGTCTTATCCTCTGTTGTTCTAACTTGACTTTGCTCCTCAATTTTAGGGAAGAATATTTTCATAAAGAACAGAGGAAGAGCTGGGCATGTGGAACATGCCTTTAATTTCAACACTCATGAGATAGAGGTAGGTGATTCTCTACATTCAAAGCCAACCTGGTCTACATAGGGCATTTCAGGACAGCCAGGACTACACAAAATGACTCTGACTCAAAATATAAAGAAATAAAAAAGAATGGGGGGGGATACTCTATCATAATCATCAGAGATGTGGGGCTAAAATTTAGCACAGCAAAGCTTGAGGAATACCAAACTGAAAGTGAAAAACACCCATTTCTTTCAACATACAAAAAATACATAGTGTGAGCCAGACCAAGTAGTACAGGCCTGTAATCCCAGTCATTTGAGAGACTGAGGCAGGGGGATTATATGCTTAAGGCCTGCCTAGACTACAGCGTAAATTCAAGGATAACGTGGTCAACTCAGCGCAACCATTGCTTGAACTAAAATCAATGTGAAGGTCTAGGAGATCTTATCAACAACATGCTTGTCCAGCCTGTGTCTGATCCTGGGCTCCAGCCCCAGCATCACAAAAAGTGTAAGAAAAACAAAGAAAGAGAATATAGGGAGGTGGTAGTACACACTTTGATTCCAGCTCTCCTGAGGGGTAGGAGGGAAGTAGGGGGAGGGAAGTAGGAAGATCAGGAACTAGACTGGGATGCAGGAGACCATACTTGGAAAGAAAGAAAGAGAGGGAGGAGAGGAGGGAGGGAATGAAGAAAGGAAGGAAGGAAGGAAGGGAAGGAGGAGGGAGGGAGGGAGAAGAAGGGAGGAGGGAAGGAGAGAGAGAGGGAGGGAGGGAGGAAGGAAGTCATGTGAACCTTGCCTCCAATATTTTACTTTGTTCATCAGTTTATCATCAGCCAAAAACTTGTGATACAGGCATCAGTGATGGCCCAGGTCCCCACACAATGGGGTTCTGGAAATTAAAATGACTCTGAACTCCCAAACACTCAGTGCTAGGCAACAGTTGGCCCTACACCTCCATATCTTTCAGAACTTCTTTCAACCTGAGCCCTCTATCTCGGTGTTCTAAGTGGAGTGCACTTACATGTGATGGTACTCTGGAGAGTGCTGTCGTGGTCAAAAGCAATGACGGTCACTTCATAGGGTGATGGGGCCCCATCTTCCCCATTTTCCGGGCGGCTCAGACAGCAGCGGAAGCATACTGAAGTCAGACCGCACAGGAGAAGCAATGCGCCAACCACCACCAGCAACCTGCAAGAGCCCACTGTCAAGTCCAGGCTGTGGCCAGCTGCCTCCTGGCTCTGACATAACTACCCTCTAATGTCTGATCTTGATCGCTGTTCATCTTTTATAGAACGCTAATAAGGCTTTAATCCCCAGGGTTTCATTTTGCATATATGAGTCACTGATTTTTCAGCAAGACTATGCCAGTCATGAGGACAAACAGTACTGAAGACAGTTTGAAGGGGCTGCTTCTCACTTCACTATGCATAAGTATTTCATAAGCGCATGCTGGGGGAAAGACACTAATTTCTTGACTTTGACTGAAGAGATTATATTGAAATAGGAAACCATGGTATATTGTCACATAGGTTAGAGATGAACCAAGGAAACTTGTGAAATAAAGCTATGTTTTTATTCATACTAATGGCATATGAAAAACTTTTTAAAAATACACAAAATGAAGTCTCTCTGAGGGCATTATGTAAGTCAAACTAACCATATATACCAGAGATGTACCCAGTCGGTGGACAGGCAACTGTGGAGAAAGAAAGAAGTTTATTATATTAAAAATCAATACTGTGAGCTGCAATAATCATGTTGTTATATTTAATACTATGTTATAATTAAAAACATCAAAACCTAATAAGACCCAATTTTTTTTTTCAGTAAAGTCTCACTTTGTAGCCTTGGCTAGCCTCGAACTGGAACACTTTGTAGATCAGGCTGGTCTTGAACTCACAGAGATCCACCTGCCTCTGCCTCCCCAGTGATGGAATTAAAGGCATGTGCCACCATGCTCAGCTAAGACAAGCATTTTTAAAAGTCCAATGTAGCTAGTTGCATAGAGTTTAATTTTTTTTAAAAAAGATGCCATTGTTGTGCAAATCATTTTATTGGTCACTAAAAATATTGCATTAAAATAGAGTGTGGCTGTGAAAAGAATTAAGTGAGTGGGGGAGTCTGGGAAAGGAGGAGAGAAACAATTACAACAAATTCTGCTTGAAAACCACTGTGAGGAAACCTAATTCTTTCCAAACTGATATAAAAGAAAGGAAAAGAAAATGTCCGCTTGACTATTGTGAGCTACTATGATGGAAGTTGTCAAGAAAGCATTTAGCATACAAACTTTTTAGAAGTGGCTTTGAAAAGAGACATGAACATTAAATTCGTAGGCATGTGAGGCCAATAAAATGTACATATCAGGAAAATGTCAGTTAATGCATGAAAGAAGTCACATTTGTAATTTATATTTCACAAGTTCTTGCAACATCCTCCCCCTAAGAGGGGCCTACAGAAGTGATGGGTGCATGCACTGAGACCAAACAGGAAGGGGAAAAGGGAGAAGCCGGCTTCACACAAGGAGAGCTAACGCCACTTCGGCAGCTGTAATCTTTCTCTGAGGGGATGGCAAGAAGGACAGCATGGAAGAGACGAAAACTGAGAGTCAGAGGTGGAGAGAGGGAACATGTGTGTCTTTAAAGATGTACCAGTTTTGTCACTAAAGTAATAATTTAAAAAAAAACAACACTTTCTACTAAATGTATACTGAGACCTATTCTTTGCATTCCAACATTGGTCACACTTCCATAGGAAATACAGTTTGCATTTTCCCTGAAACAGTGTATCATCTTGCTTCTCACATTCATCATTTGCTCAAAGTCTTTCACTTCTACATTAGATTCCATATAGTGGCAGCTGTCCAAATCTTCAATGTCACATTCCCAGTATCAAATATACACATGCCAAGTAATGACTGTGATTGCTTAATTCCCCTTACACCTGATAGAGTTGGCTTTGGGGAAATGATTCTGTAGCGGACTATGTGTTTTCCTTTAGCATGAACTGGATTGTTATTGTCTGTACTCACTTGAAACTAAGGATTTGAAGTGGGCATATTACTATGGGAATCACCCAAATAGATAAGCCAGTGACTGGCTGCTGAACCCGGTCTGCCCTGATGAGTCACTGGAAAGCACGGCCAAAGAAGCCGTTTCAGGTCTCCTTGACTACGTGTGTTTTAATTAAGTGTGCTGCGCTGATGGGAAGACTGGCTTACAAAAAAGTGCCGGTGCTAGCCGCCAGGTTATTCTGAGCACTTCGGATGACATGCACGTCTGTGCGGGTAGGCGGTGCCCACTTAGTAGAAAAGGAAGTCTGAGCTATGCACTGACGTTTTAGCTTATGTTTGGGTGTGGGTGCCTTGTCTGTCTGTCCTTCCTCCCGGCTTGAACTCTCAGACACTTACTGTTCAGCATTGACACAGTTCTCCTCGCATCTGGCTCCAGGAAGCTGGGGGAAAGAAGGAAGTTCAGACGGAGAAATGGTCACATCTGCATCGTTCAGCAGCCAGACAATCATCCCTCAGGGCTCTGTCAGACCTATGGCCATAGGGTTGGCCAGCACGGGGCTGTGACATGGAGCATTCCTTTGCCCATGACTGCTTCTCAGGAAGCACAAGCTCTAGGAAGGGAGGGGATCTTCTATGTGGTTTGGATAGCGGCTGAGCATCACTACCTCGGGGAATGCTTCTATATCAGTTTGTCACCCTAGAAATCTCCCAACCGACCCCCTGGGACATTGCGATCATCTTCCTTGCCCCTGCACAGTTGAAAATTGAATTCAGTCTTCAGTGTATCAGTAACTCACCACACAAGAAGAGCAATGGAGGAACAAAATGTTAAAAAGAAAGAAGGGGAAAGGAGAGAAGGAAAAGAGGAAGCCAAGAGAACATACAAGAAAAAAATGTGCTTTCATATATCAGTTGACTTGTGTGGGAAGCCAGACAGACAGCCTGCTCCCTGCGTAGGGACGTGACCCGGGCTGGTTTCGGCACCATTTCTTTCTCTCTAAGCTTCCAAGCTGTGTGGCCTTAGCCCTAGGATTTGGCCAGAATCTCTCAAGCTATCCATCCTTTCCTCAGCTAATGGATGACTCAGAGGCTTCTCGTTCATCATGGCATAAAATAAAGTGTTTAGAATATTAAAATTGTCTTACAGAGTCCTCTGGTGCTGGTGAGATGGCTCAGTGGGTAAAGTACTTGAGTTAGGATCTCAGCACCTTGTTAAAGATGGGTGTAGCAGCATGTGCCATCTCTGATTGTCCTAATGTCTGTCCCTCTTTCCATGGCCATTGTATACACACACACACACACACACACACACACACACGCACGCACGCGCGCGCGCGAGCACACACACACACACACATACACCTTTGAATCTCCTCCATACTAAACACCCCATCCATCTCCTCCCAGAGTCAGTATAGCCAAAGAAATGAGCAAAGGAAAGGTTTCTTTTCATCTTTTCACAACTGAACTCACCGGGATGAAATAAACCAGGACAGAAGCCATCGCCACTCGGGCCTGGGCTGCCATTAGGCCGAACACCTGGTCCAAAAAGGTCACGCCGGGTGCATCTGCTGTATTCTATCCATGCTCAGTGCCACATGGAACTTCCTGGTTCAGAATTCCTAAAGAGAAAATTTTTCTCAGCAATAATCAATATGCCTCTCCCTTTATACCCCTCTCCTTCAAGTTTCAGGATCTCCCCTCCTCTTTCTTTTTAGTTTCCTTTGCTTTCTCTATTTCTCTTCACATGGTCTCCACATTTGTTCCTTTTCCCCTTCCTTTTGGTTATCAAACTTTCCTGTGTATTTAATTTTTCTCCTTCTGCCCCCAAAGGAAAGGCATCAAAGGACACGTTTGTCCTCTGAATTAGATTCTTTCCAGTCTCTCATGAGAGACTTGGATTTGAAATAGGTTAAAGGCAGATTGCAAGTGCCCAGATGTGTTCTTTTGTTCATCAGGGAACTGGTTCCACTCTTGGCTCGTGGATGACTGCTAGAATCGGAAATTCACTCTGCCAATCTCCCCCACCTTCTCTCCACGTGATTGGCATCCCCCTTCTTGTTCCTTGAACTCCCCCGCCCCACTGTGTTGATAATCAACCCTGCTAGTTCTGGGTCATTTATTGCAACCACTCAGCAGGACTGAGAGATTCCAAATGAGCCAGAAAGGCAGTCCCATCTTTAGAGTAGGAAATGGGTTTGAAAACTAAACTCTCTAGGTGCTATCAGTCTTCTCAGCCTCCACTCTACTTCAGTTTCAATCCCATTGAAACAAGTTAGACACACAAGCATAGTTTAAAAAACTGGTTTCCAAGACAACCCCACTGTTTCTCTGTCTCTCTTGGTACCTGCTCCTCTCAAAGCACTATTGTGATGTTGCCATGTGAGAATCAGGCACAGTGTGTACAATTGTGTTTCTATCTACTCAAGAGGCCGAGGTAAGGTGATCATTTGAGTCTAGTTCAGGAGCGTGAGGCTACCCTAGGAAACAGCAAGGCCTCTATCTCAAAAAACATATTATCCGCAATATAATAAAACTTAAAGTCACACTTAAAAACAAACACACCACAATGGAAGGATGTAAAATGATTATACAGAAAAATATTGTATGGAAACAGTCAGACCAATGCTTGACATTTAAGCAGGACTCCTTTACCCAGTGTAAAATACTGAGTAAGAATATTCAGTGTTAGTTTACAGTGACATGTCCATTTCACAAGACTGAACAAAATCACATTTCAGATGTTTTCTAATTAATGAGAGGAGACTGCAGGGTGGGCTCCATCATATTCAAAGCCTCGCAAACCATGTGATCACATTGTGACAATGTGATGTGGGAATGTAAAATATAAACAATTTCCTTTGCTCAGCTAAAGGAAGCAAACAGAGAATTCACTGGTACAATCTTAGTCTTTCCAAGTCTATCAATTTATTTTTATGACATAGGCTCTTGAGTGAAAAGTGTTTCCAGCTATCAACTGAAAATTCATTAAGACAGTATTTTGTAGGACTATCGAGAGGGACATTAGTTACAGCCTTTCGCTAGGTCTAGGTCTTACTGTTTCCACTCACAGGGTAGGAGCGTAATAGATGGATGCCCGCTAGACTGGCCTTAGCTTTTGTTTCATAGAAAAGGGAAAATAGGGTCAAGGAAGCATCTTGCATAGAGTATTTCTGTTTAAACACCACATAGTGGAAAACCCCATGAACTTTTCCCTTTTCCTCTTCTTGTGGGAAAAAGTGTAAATAACCATGGCTAAAAGCTTAGTTCAGGGGGTTGGGACATTTCCTTGTTTAACCGCTTGTTAGCTGTGGGATCTTGGGCAGGGCCTTCCATCTCTCTCTCAACTGAGTTTGGTTTGATACAAAAAGCAGTTTTGTTCTCAGCACCCACATAGTGGCTCATGAACTGTAACTCCAGTTCCAGAGGAATCTGACACCTTCTGTCCTCTTTGGGAAGCAGACAGATATATAGTGAGTTACATACACAAAGGCAAAATATTCATACAGATAAACTGAAAACTGAATCTTTATGGAATCTTTATGGTGCATAGTACAGTTCTGTTAGCAAGCATTTGATGTTAGTTAAGATGCTTTTAATTTAGCTCTATCTTATATGTAATCATTATATGATCTTATATGGTGGATCATTAATGTCCACTATGCCTATCCCACATTTCTACCAGCCCTTTCTAGATTGTACTATACCTTTCTAGTAATCTTTTTTCTTGAACAGTTCACATGACTAGCCCTGCCATTACTTCTACCCATACCAGCCTTCACCTGCATGAACAGGTTTTCCAATTACTTCGGCTTTCTCCCCATGGCAATTTCTGGCCACATGATTGCAATCATCTTTCTTGCCCCCAAGCTTCTCAACAGGCCTGAGCAAAACAGGCTTCTGTTAATGGCTGCCTTGTTTTTTTTTTTTTTTTTTTTTTTTTCTTTTTCAGAATTACTGGTACCATTTCTTTCTTATCCCTCAAGGAGATAGAATTTCATTTATTTATTCCAATGTGTCAGTGACCTGTAACACATTAGAATCACAGCCTTTAAGTAGGAAATGATAGTAAAGGAAAGATTAGTCAGAGAAGAAAACTGAAGGTCTGCATGACCTAAGGAAGGGGGGCAAGCAGGGAGCTAGGGAAGAATGGGAATACTCTCATTACCAACCTACATAACCCCACTCCATTAAGTTTGTGAATCATTAGCTTATATTCATGTTATGAAGGACTAGGACCTGGGCCAGTAGGAGGTACATGTACACAGACCCCTTCACCTGTGCTTCAGGGAATTGTTATACAACCACTCTAACAAGTGTAGCCAAAGAATTGCTAAATTGTGGTTCCTCTGATTACTCTCCTTTGACCTTGGATGTCTGGTGCACCTCCTCCATGCTCTCCTTCCTTTCTACACCTCAATAAAATAGAGACCCGGACTACTGGCACTCTGAGCCACCAACATCAAGCTGCACATGGCTGAGCAGTGGGGTGGCCCATGACCATGATTTCATGAATAGAGAAGGTGACAGAAATGCCTGGGTGTTTCACTAGGAAGTTGTCTCTGTCTTAGGAGCCAAGATCACAGCAGAGGTATTTAATTTCAACCTCAGAGGCATTGAAAATTAGTAACAGGATTCAACAGGAGGTTTTTCCACCCTTGAGTTAGTTTCATGTCTGACTTCAAACATTTTATGTAGCTAAGGGTGACCTTGACTTCTGATCTTGTTTTTGCCTTTGTGCTGGGATTACAAGCATGTGCCACCACTCCCCCTTTGGGCAGTGCTGCTGATCAAACTCAGAGCTTTGCGCTCAATTTAGGGAAGTTAAACAAGCCAGGAAGATTCAGTTTATCAAAGGATGTGTGGTTTATATGCCATATAGCTCATTACTACAAATTGTGTGAGCAACAGAATAAGGCAACACACACACACACACACACACACTATCAATAGCATTCACAGTAGGGCCGAAGTGTGTATAAAGCTTAGCTGGGTCTGTTGCTTGGAATTCTACAATGCTGAGATCAAAGTGTCTGATTAGGAGCAATTTTGTCTGAAGTCTGTCATGGCAGAGGATCCACTTGCAAGCTCTTTTTGGCAGAATGTATTTCTTAGTGGCTATAGGATTAGTATAATCAGGGTTTTAAAAATCTTTAATAGAAATATAATTACATCATTTCCTGATTGCTCAATCTAGTATTACTTGTATGTGCATGACTGATTGATTTCAAGACTGAGCAGTTGGTGTTGGATAATCAATGAGGGGGCCCATCCTCTCTCAGCATTAGCATCCCTTACAGTACTTTAAAAATATAGTGTCTAAACTAGACCTGAACACCAATAGACATACTAATGTGGAAGTGGGAAGTCTCACAGGACCACATCCATAGACAAAGAACTATAGGCAACTAAGGAGTGGATCTTTAAATTTTAATGATGAGCACAGAGACAGACACAGGAGAAGAGAGGCTTCAGCACACTCCTCGTGTGCCTGAAGCAATTCCCTGAGTATGGTCACCTGCATTCTTTGACCTTTGTTACATTTTAAGTTATAGCTCTGAGAACACGTGCTCAAAAAGAATGCATGACACCAGGAGGTAGGGGTCATGGGACATCCTGTATTCCTTCAAGTCTTTACAGTTTCTTGGAAAATTTTCTCTATGAATCTGTAAGAACAAAAGGAAAGGCCCATTGTGGTGGTGTGGTGTCACCTTTAATCCTAGCACTTGGGAAGCAGAGACAAGAGGATCTCTATGAGTTTGAACCCAGCCTGTTCTACCTAGTAAGTTTAAAGCCAGGACTACACAGTGAGAACCCGTATCAAGAGCAAAAGGGAGGGTGTGGGGGAGGAGGATTAAAATCACATCAACAGATAAAATGATAAATAAAATAAAGTATTCTACATAAAGAAAGGGAATTCTAAGCTGTGCTGTAATGTAGATGAATCTCAAAGACACAATTCTCAGTAAACTAAGTCAAACATAAAAGGAAAACTGGTAGATTCTTCTACTAACATGAGGTAATAGAGATTAAATGTCCACCTAAGGCTCAAGTGTTGAAGGGCTGGTTGCCAGCCTGTGCCCACTGCTAGTAGATTGCAGGACCAATGAGAGATTTTAGAAACAGGTCTTTGACTGAGATTGCCTCCTTCCCTACATCCATGAGTTGAGCATCTTTTCATGCTGATGTTCTGTCTTGCCACAGGTTCAAAACCAGTGGAGATAATTGACCCTTGATTAATGAAATCTCTGAAACCTTGAGCCAACATAAACCTTTCTTGCTTGTGCATTGATTACTTCAGATATTTTGTTAAAGAATTAGAAATCTGACACAAAGTACAATATCAGACTTCAAGGGACAGAAAATACAGGGCTGACTTCAAAGAGGAACAGGAAGTAGTCAATAGAGTGTTTTAGAGAAGCAAAATTGATGGACGGTGTAAATATATGGACAGAAGTTTCTCAAAGAAGCAGAACTGATAGAATGTGTGGAGTGTAGATACAAAGACACAGGTTTCTTAGATGAGATTGTATCATGTGATTATAGGGGTTGCCTAGTCTAAATCTGCAATGCTACCCAGCAGACTGAGGATCTGGAAGAGTCAAGAGAGGGTCTAATTCCAGTCCAAAGGCTAGTATGAAGACCAGAGGGAGCAGGTGCTGAAACTGAAGCCCAAAGGTCATCTGCTAGAAAATGCCTCCTTACGTGGAAGAGGATAGCTTTTCCTGTTCTTTCGGCTTTCTGAATTTGAATGAATCTCTCTCCGTATATAAATAGGCCATCTCTACTGATTTATTTATCTGTTGTGTGACTTCTCATGGCAAGACATGAACAAAATCTGTTCACCACAGATAGAGAAACAAGAACAGACCAAAAAATCATCCCATCCTTCCCTCATCCACAAAGAAATGTTTCAATTCAGAGGAAATAGGTGTACAATATAATCTCCATCCTCAAACATTTTGCCTAGGTACCAAGTGATCTGGACAAGGCAGGAAATAGAATGAACCATCCCAGGAAGTGTAAAAACGTTTTCAGGTAGAAAAGATGGGAACATTGTGCAGGTGGATTGTGGTGACATCTGTTATGACAACGTGATTGCTTAACAGCACATTAAGCAGTACATCTGAAGTAGTTAAAGTAGCAGCCATTATATAGTTTATATTTTTTTATATTAATGGTGTCTGAGATAACTGAGTCACTGTGAGAATAATAAAGTGTCCTTCTCATTGTACTGCCATTTCAGTGTTTATTAATTCATCATCAAAAGAGATTTCCTGAGATTCTACTGAATCTTAGTGAAAGTGAAAGTGAAAAGGCCACTTTGGAAATTGAGGAATGTGTTAAATTCCTGGCATCCACTCCCCAGATAGGAAACAGGGGTCAGGAGTAGGTTAGGGGGTCGTTGTTGTTGTTGTTGTTGTTGTTTAAATGCAGATCTTTGATAAGGTTGTGTTGGCTCTGTGGGCTGTTTTGCAAACGGTGTGAAAAAGAAAACTTTAAATGGCAGATAAGCTGTTCTCAGCTGTGCTGAATATTCTACGTAGGAAGATGGAAAACACAAAGCTTAGCATGGAGGAAGGATGTGGAATCTTATACACACTGTCAGTATTGGTGGTTTTTCCTATGTAACTTCCTAGACACCTTACCCACTTTTCTCTATCTCTTTCCCCACTCCACCTTTTCTCTAAGTGGTTTAAAACAAAATTCAGCTACTGTAGAATCTTGTACACACAAACTCCAGAAACCACGTTCGGTAGATAAGGGGTCCCTTTTACAGAAGCACCTGCAAGGGCTGGACCTGAGTTAAGACCCCCAGAACTCATCGAAAGCCCACTAGAGACACACCTGTCTGTAATCTCAGTACTCTTACTGTGAGATGGAGGGCAGAGATATGAGAGGATCCCGGAATCTTGCAGATCAGCTAGCCTAGAGCATGCATCAACAAAGAGATCTTTGCTTAAACAGTGGGAGACCAGAGCCCATCAACACCTGGGCTGTCCTCTGACCTCCATATGCACCTGGGTTGTGCACCCATACAAGCAAACACACACACACACACACACACACACACACACACACACACACACACACACGTACATATAGGTTAAAAAATAGAAATAATCCCAAAGATATGTGTCTTTTCATGATGGAAAACTAGGTGACGATTCTCTCTATGGATAGGTATAGGTATAAAAAGCCCAGGAAACATTGGTCAAACTAAAACATATTCTTTTCTGGTCAACTTAACTATCCTGGGTATAGCAATTAATATAGCTTTAGCTATTATTTCTGAGTTTTATACCCCAACCACAAAGCTTGTCATTTTCACAATATCACTTAAGTTTCTATTGAAATATCATTTAAAAAAAAAAATGAGACAGGACTCAGTATGATATCCTTGCTGGCATGGACTCAGTATTATAGACCAGGCTGCTCCTGAATTCATGGAGACCCAGCGGGTCATTATCAAATATACATTATCCTCAAATCACAGACGAACATATAGATTTGATATGAGTCTGTCATCCCAAGATGGCAGACCCAGGGCAAGATCCAAAAACTTACTCTATTTAGTTCCAGTGGGCTCATGATGTTTAAAGTCACTGTATGCAAGACTGCCCCTACTGAGTCCTGTACCCAGAGTACCACGGCTAGAAATGGGAATCTTACATGATTTATGTTACATTTCTAATTGCCAATTAAAGCAAAGAAAAGTAAAATGTACTGCTTATAAAAACAGATGCCATATAGTGAAAATCTGCTTCAGTGAATCAGCAAACAGAAAAATGTGGACAATGAAGTGACATTCCTTTCTGCAGACCTGGCTTGAGGTATGCGCTTCCTTTGAGTTTCAGGCCCTTATCTGATAAGTAGGCAGTGTCTTTCCTATGATTGTCATGGACAGTGCATTTTTCCCTGCTGCCTTTTTTCTTAGTGAAAGGTCATAATACAGGACTGGAATTACCATTCTCCCCACCCACCACAGACACAACCTAAGAACTTGTGTTAGCCAACTTTCCAATATGAAGCAAAGTCTCCCCCTTCCTCCTGCGATGGTTGAGTCATCCTCTGCTAGATAAGAGTAGCTATTTAAACTGCACCAGAAGCTCAGCCACTGGCAGTTGGTTGAGTTCCTTGACTGCTTCGGTTTCTCTTTCTTGGCATGAATTTGGAAATGACTTTTGATGGCAAGATGATGCCTGTGAACGAGCAGCCTGATCAGAAATCATGTCACAAGAAGGCTAAAGGTACCAGGGAAGGGTGGATGCTTACAGAGACAGAATGTCAAGCTTAGCTTAGAAATGTAAATTAAATGTAGTGGAGAATGACTTTAGAAATTAAAAACCTTCAAATATCAGGAAATATAAGAGACTAATAGCACTTATTTAGAAGAAAAGCAAGTAGGATTCAAGATAGTAACTTACCTGTACTACATCTTTACTGTAAGCTGTTCTCCATGCTGTCTCTTTAAATTAGTGACTTCTCTGAATCTTTATACTGAAGGTTTCAAGAATGGAATGGTGCTGATATTGTCTGCCTTCTACAGAGAGCTAACCCAGAATCCGAAGGATTAATGAAGTCACTTATTTTCATGGAATCATATACAGTAGCACCAAAATCATACCACAGATTCCCACATATACAGAATCCATTTCATAAAAGCTGCAGGAAATGCATTCATTCAGAGCACACAGTGATTGTTTTTTATATGTGTTGTTGAAGAGCTGACAAATTATGAAGTGCTTTCTGAATTATCTAAAGCAAATCCAGTGTGTTCAGCATGGATGAGCATACACTAGCTTTTGTTGTCTATCATTGCTCTGAAAAATTATCATTTATGATTGGCCAATATAGCAAACTGTGAACCGCTTAGCTTGTATTCATAATCTCAACTCTGTAGACAACGACAGATAAAATGCCTACTACTTTATAAAATTAAGAGAAAAGGGACTGGGTGGTGGTGGTGCACACCTTTAATCCCAGCACTTGAGAGGCAGGGAGCAGGTGAGCCTGGTCTACAGATCCAAGTTCTGGGACAGCCAGGGCTACACAGAGAAACCCTGTTGGGGGAGGGGCAAATAAACCGTGGTAAGAGGAAGAAGGACAGACTGTGTCTGTAAACAAGACTGGAATCTTTCCATGGATAGAGTAAGGGTGAGTGTGGTGTGATTTAATATCTGAGTGGCTGAATTAGCACAGACTGAAGACAATGTTGGTGTTTATAGTAGCAGACCCAGCAGCAGCTGAACTAGCTTGATGTGAAGACATGCTGGTGTTCAACAGGAGCTAATGCCAGCCATTAAAATTTGTTCAACCATTCATTCATTGTAACTATTGCTTGCCTGACTTTTGACATAAATACGATTAATTTTTAAGATTCCTGATTAAATTAGTGACCTATTGCGAACTGTATAAATTAGGCACAGAATTCAGTGAAAAAAATATTTTGCTTATTTACTCCTTTATTGATGGACTAACGGTTGTTTTCTGACTAAACACCGTTAAGTCAGGTGAGAACTAGACCACAGAGAAGGGATGAAGGTATATTGTAGATAATAGGAACATGTGTGTTCTTTTCACATGGGTGGTTCATGGGATTAGTGTTTTATTCGAGGTGTGGGCATAAAATGTGGGATGAATACTGGAGTGTAAAGAGAAATGGGTTATACACATGATGCCAGGTGCCAGGATTAGGTGACCATCTGTAAAAGATATTACTCTCTTTTATTGTCTGCCAGCTCACCACAAGTGCAGAGACAGAAATCATTTAGTCAGATAATGGGCTGTCACAATTTCTATCTTCAAAAAAAATTATCTATCGAGTCTAACAAAGATTATTAACACATGAGAACTCTGTGAATATATTCGGCAGGTGATTAACTTGGACCCTTACCACATTCACACTGAAAGCTTGGTAATGTAATACTCTAAGCATTGTGGCTTATCAGTATTGGAGTAGAGGCCTATGTTTGGAACCAGATGTGGTACTGCATGCCTGATATCCCAGCACTAGGGAGGCTGAGGCAGGAGGACTCACCTGTCTGAGACCATCCTGGGCTATTTAGTGAGTTCCAAGGCAGTGTGGACTAAAAGTGAGCATTGTTTTAAGGAAGAACAAAATAAAACCCAAAGACCTACCTTTTTAAGTTTTGTTACATGTGTTCTCTCAAGCTAGGGACTGAAGCTTTCAGTTTCTTCTTTACATGGAGAGGAGAAGAATAATATCAGTGTTCTGTTTATCTTACAAGAGGAAAAAACTAAATACACTGCATGTGATATTTTCCTCTTGAGTCTGTAATGCTTGTGGTTATTTAATACTGGGCCACATAACTGCACATTCTCATGTCAGAGCTGCATGGCTTGTTTTCAAAATCAAGGCAACTTTTTCTCTGGGAATAATAGGCCTAGCCCAAGCTTACTTTCTACCAGCCACCATAATTATTTCAATCCTAACTGGAGTAAAAGTTTTCAGCTGACTCTCTATACTTCATGGAGGAAGCATCAAATGATCCCCTGCTATACAATGAGTGTGAGGCTTTATTTTTCTATTTACGGGGGGGGGGGGGGACCACAATTAACATAAATGCAACATAAGTGCAAGTCAGGCTATTACCATAAGCCAAGTGCATATCAAGCTTTCATTCCTAGTTTCCTTTGGTTAACAACTCCAGTTGCAAGAAGTAATTTTAGTGTAATAAAAATTGAATGGCATGAGGTCAGGCATAGAATTTCTTGAGAAAATCTCAGGTGACTGATTAAAATATTTTGTTTGACATCTTGACAGTTGTTTGCATAATGCTACTTATGAACACTGATGTGTATGTAAACATCAGACTTTCTGCACCATAGATGAAGTTAGGCTGCATTGAGAGTTTCTTGAAGGGCATTGTGCATAGAACAGAGGAAGTAAAAGTTTCAGAATCAAGTATTTAGTGTCTGAAACCTTACTGAATCCCAGGTGTTATTTTTTTTCCCATGGGAGTCCATGAATAACTTACTTCAGTTTTATAACTATCCATTGTTCTGTCTGCACACATGCAGAGCCAGTGTGGTTGGGGAGGGGACTGAGGGGTGTAGAGCACAGAGCTCAGGCAGGATCCAGAGCCCCAGAGCCCAGCTTGATGACCTGCTTTGAGTTTTTCCAATTTTTTGGATTCTCCTTCCTTGCAGGTTTGCATTTTCTCTCCTCCCCATGGTGGTGCCCTGCTGCGATGACGCTGGTCATCCTTTGCTTGGGGTTATCAGTGACCCTTATTATACAACGTATGCAATGTAAGTGTTGACATAGGGAACTGGAGGTGGGCAATGAGGGTTATGCATACAACTTGTAACAACTACAGATCAGCCTGGATTTAGATACCTTTTAGGCTAAATGCTTTCAGAATAAGCCAAGCAATTAATGGATATATTCTGTTCATCCACCCACTAGAGATGGGCATGGAATGGAGCTTATTCACAGTAGAGTGTTTTTGTTTTGCTTCATAATTTCATGGAGGGATCTATTTACAACCTAGAATAATTTGATAATAACTTGAAGTTTCTAATACATAATAAATACATAACCCAAGAGGAAAAGAGGTCCCATTTAGTTTTGTTTTGATGGATCTGATTATATGCCAAGAATCATAATTGTCCCCTTAAAATAACTAAAACATGGACAGAAAAATGTACTTTGAGTTTATAACACTTAGGAAAGTGGAGATAGTGAGAGAGAGAAAAGAAGACATAAGAAAAAGGAGCAGAGTGGACAAAAGGGAAGATAATATTTTCCTGCCATCAGGCTGCACGAGCAGATTTCAGGCCCGAGTTACTCTGCCAGCCATAGTCCAGGATATAAGTCCTCAGAAACATCACTTGCTTCCTACATGTCTCATTCTGTATAACCTTTTTTTAATTGTCTGTGGGCACTTGAGGCCTTTTGTAATGATGGGACAGGAGATCCCACTCGATGGCAGCAGTTGGAAGAACCTTTCTGGGGTGCCCCTCACCATCCAGCAGGCTCAGACAAGGCCTCGAAGCAAAGGGTCGGCAGCAAGGTGCACTAGAGCTGAGTCCAGTTCCTAACACAGCGTTCATTTCTGCCTGATTACACATTTGTCTCATCTCCACCCTCCCAAACTGTTCTGTGGCTAAAATACAATTTACTCTCAATGACACCATACAAAAATTTACAAATATTTCGTAGGCGGTTGCCTTGAAAATGAAGGCAAATGTCAGAGTTCCTAAATAAAATTAGGAAGTCTGGCAGTGTAGACGGAGTGGGAGGAGCTAAAGAGGAATTAAGCAGAATAAATTGCTAATGGCAATTCCTCCTATGATTCAGCGTCTAGGGGAGAGGTGACTACTATAGATTGCCAATACTATATTTATTTCATTATATTATTTCTTACCTTGTCATTACTTTAAATTGTTTTATTTTACTTTCTTACTCTTTGAGAATTTCATACTCATGTATGTAATGCATTTTGATTAAACCTATCCCCATTTTCCTCCCACCATCCCCCTTTTCCTCTGAATTTTACACGCTCTGCTTTTAATTTTTAGACCACTTAATGCTGCCTGCATGTGCATGGGTATAGGGCCATCTGCTGGAGCATAAGTGGCCTTAAGGGAGGAGCCACAACCATGAAGAAACCTGACTCTCCCATTGCAGCAGCCATTAATTGCCACTAGTTCCTCACCTGAGGTGGAACCTCAGAGCCCATCCCCATACCCAGGGGCTCATACGTGCTGACCAAGTCCTCTGCCATTGACTTGTATCCCCACATCTCTCCCCTTTGCCATTGGGCTACATTACTACCCTTGAAATTACTTTTAATTTCTGTATAAATCTCAACAAAAATAAAGCTGTGGAATTTTTTATTCAGAAACATCTGCATGATTACTAATAAAAATTACAACAGAACTGCAATTACAAAAATACAATTGAATAACTTCTAAACCCACAAATTCTGAATAAATTGGCGCCATTTACCAGCAACCTTCAAGGACATTTATTCCTCCATTATTGTTCAAATTCGTAAAACATGTTTGTCAACACTTGTCTGTTGTCAAGATTGATTGAGTCTGTGTTTTAATGCCCTGGGCATCCAGTGGCAGCATTTGTACTGGAGAGGAGAGGCTGAGCCTTAATTCTCTATGGTTTAGTACTCCAGGTATCCAACCTCCTCAAGCAATACCAAGCAAACCTTACTCACCAGGAACATATCCTGGAGGGACAGATCTTAGCCCAGCAGCAGGCAGCAAACACTTCACAGAAGAAACTCAAGGAAATGATAGACACTCTCACCTGGGAGCTGAAGGAGAAATCCAAAGAGCAGGAGGGCCTTCTGCAACAGAACATGGACCTCCAAAAAGCCCTGCAGAGAGCTGAAAACTTTACAGGTATAGGGGAAGGAGGTGGTGATGGGTGTTATACTCAGTCTCAACCAGGTCTTACAAAACCACCACATGACATATATGCCATGCCTTCAGAGTTCTGCACAAGCTCTCTGTCAGTCCCATTTCTACTCTAGCCAGTGTTAAGCTTTGTAAATATCTACTCTGGTGAAGCTCTCCTTCTCATGGCTGAACATTTTGTTCCTTTTATTCTTTACAATTCTAGCCTTGAGGTCTGTGTGGAAGTGCCATCCTGGCCCATCATAGCCTCTGCCACAGACATGTTATTAATTCCATGCAAATGCGTCTTAGTCACTGGCTTCCCTTTCCTTGAGATTCTTCCTGTCATTGCCATTCTTCACCTCAGCTCCTGTGTTTGCTTCATTCTGGGACACTGTTTCTTACATGGGCACTACATCTGTCTAAGTACAAAGAGTGGAGGTCACTTGACTCAGAAGGTTTAGGTAGGTACTTAAAGTGAGAAAAATAAGAGGTCTAGAAAGTGAGTTTATATAGAAATTGAGATGATTTTATCTGTCTAAAGGGATTCAGAATATAGGAGCAGACAAAGAACAGACTGTTGTCAACTTTTGTGCTAGTACAGAAGCTTTCTACATTGTTGAGTTTTTCTGCATTGTGTAATCAAGTGAGGTATGTGCTTCTAACTACAGAGTTAGGTGTGACAGAGTCAGATGTCCTTTCTTGGAAAGTGCTTAGAAGAGGGTGCTTTTCTCAGGATTAGCAATTAAGTGTCATTCAAAAGCATGTCTCTCCAACTTTTTGCTTGTGTGGCTAACTGTTCAATTGTGCAGTTTTGTTAAATAAAGATTATATAATAATATATAGACAGCCATCCCTTCATTGTATAGACAAAGCTATTGAGAGCAGGATAGAGTTTAACAATAGTGTTAATGAGTGGTTTGATGTAAAGTTACTCAGTTTATAAGTCTTTTCAGGACAAGCATGGTGGGGCATGCCCTTAATCCTAATACTGGGGAGACAGAGGCAAGCAGATCTCTGAGTTCAAGACCAACCTTGTCTACACAACAAGTTCCAGCCAGGGCTACATGGAGAGATCAAACAAACAAATAAACAAACAAATAATAATTATTTCAGTATGAAAGGGGTAATTTAACTTTGTAAAAATAATCAGAAATTTTTAGACAAACTGACCTTTGACTAGTGTCATGCCAGTGGCCATGTCAGAGGAATAGTAGGTGATAATAGACTTTGGGATGTCAGCCCACCAAGAGGAAATTCTGGATGCATGAGGCTCAGATTGGCAAGGCACTGAGACCATAGACCCCAGAGTGCCTTTTGCTGCTGCTGTGCCTTCACATGTTTACCCCTGTCATCTTTCACTGGTATCTGGCATGGTGTGAATGAGTGTGGGGAGATCCCCACTGCTTGTAATGCCATGTGTTTATCTCATAGTAGCGTCCCATTCTACTGGGCATTTTTACCTGTGGATTATTATGAAAATGGTTTCTTCCTAAGCTGTACTGTCTATATGACAACAATAATGTTAGTTTATACAGAGCTCTGATTAAGAAAAATAAATGCAAGGAAATGTCACATGGCTAGGGCCTATGTGTTTCACCTAAGGAGCTGCACAGATTGCAGGTCAGGCTAGTGATTAAGGAAAACAACGAAGTCCCCAGAAGACACTCTGGCTCTAATTCTCTTAATACTAAACAAATACAGTGACAAGTTTTGGTGTGCATCATTAGCAGAAACAAAGCCTTAAAATAATTTCAGGTTAGGTCAGATGTTTTGATAATAGCTTTGAGATGAAAAACCCCAGAAAACAATCTAAAATTCACGAGGACACATAGCTGAGTTATAGATTCATTAGTTTAGGGTAAAAAATACAAAGCAGCCCAATTGTTGCTAGCTGACACACTTTCCTTGCTGGGTTTGATTGGTGATCAAAGGTGATGATTAATTTCCTGTGTCCATTGTTGCCCTTGGTCTCCTGATATAAGAAACTATTGATGAGTGGGTATGCATCCCAAAGATTTAAAGCGGAGGTGACTGATTCTTTTTCATGTATAAAAGTTCAGGTTTGTTATTCCTTTAAGACTCTTTATAAGATTACCTTTCAAGATAAGTAATAAAGTAATTGGCCCTTTCTTTGTAACTGCAAAATGTAGCCTGCCAGTAAAAGACCTGACTGAGAAGAATACCTTGCTTGCCTACATAGTTAATCTATAACAAGTTGCTTGGGTATGAATATATGTGGATTCTTGGGATAATTTGTTTTGAACCTATAATACATAAAATGTTTAATCATGTAAGGGAAAGGGAAAACATGTTTTTTCACTGTTTGTTTTGTATTCATTGTAATCACTCACTTGAAAAACAAAATGTAACCACATTGTAATTTTCATATTACCCGAAAGATTTTGTTGAGGTGTATAAGCTGTAAGAAAAGGAATAAAGATGGAGTTAAAATGGGCTAAAAGGAAACCATCAAGAATGAGAGTTAGAAAAAAAAAGATTAAGAGAGTTAAAATGAGTTAGAAGGAAAATAGCAAAAATGAGAGAGTTAGAAAGAATTAGAAGTAAAATATCAAGAATAAAGATAGAGTTAGAAGAAAAACATCAATAATGAGAGAAGGTAATCAACAGGAAAATAAAGAATAGAGAATGCAAAAGAAGAATAAACAAATGTCTGAAAGAAACCATCAGGAGAGTGTTAGTATGTTTTTCCCTAAGCCCCTCAGATAAAGTCTAGTATATGCTGACAGTGGATTTTCCTTTGAGCCCTGTGCTGCAGCAGTCTTTCAAGTACATTTATTCCTCCATTGGTGTTCAAATTCATAAAAGATTTTTTATCAACACTCATCTGTTGTCAAGATAGATTATTTGAGTCTGTGAATGCCCTAGACATCCATCGGCAGCAATTATACTAGAGAAGGGAGGCTGAGTTTTAATTCTCTATGGTTTAGTACTCCAGGTATCCAACCTCCTCAAGCAATACCAAGCAAACCTTACTCACCAGGAACATATCCTGGAGGGACAGATCTTAGCCCAGCAGCAGGCAGCAAACACTTCACAGAAGAAACTCAAGGAAATGATAGACACTCTCACCTGGGAGCTGAAGGAGAAATCGAAAGAGCAGGAAGGCCTTCTGCAACAGAACGTGGACCTCCAAAAAGCCCTGCAGAGAGCTGAAAACTTTACAGGTACAGGGGAAGGAGGTGGTGATGGGTGTTATACTCAGTCTCAACCAGGTCTTACAAAACCACCACATGACATATATGCCATGCCTTCAGAGTTCTGCACAAGCTCTCTGTCAGTCCCATTTTTACTCTAGCCAGTGTTAAGCTTTGTAAATATCTACTCTGGTGAAGCTCTCCTTCTCATGGCTGAACATTTTGTTCCTTTTATTCTTTACAATTCTAGCCTTGAGGTCTGTGTGGAAGTGCCATCCTGGCCCATCATAGCCTCTGCCACAGACATGTTATTAATTCCATGCAAATGCGTCTTAGTCACTGGCTTCCCTTTCCTTGAGATTCTTCCTGTCATTGCCATTCTTCACCTCAGCTCCTGTGTTTGCTTCATTCTGGGACACTGTTTCTTACATGGGCACTACATCTGTCTAAGTACAAAGAGTGGAGGTCACTTGACTCAGAAGGTTTAGGTAGGTACTTAAAGTGAGAAAAATAAGAGGTCTAGAAAGTGAGTTTATATAGAAATTGAGATGATTTTATCTGTCTAAAGGGATTCAGAATATAGGAGCAGACAAAGAACAGACTGCTGTCAACTTTTGTGCTAGTACAGAAGCTTTCTACATTGTTGAGTTTTTCTGCATTGTGTAATCAAGTGAGGTATGTGCTTCTAACTACAGAGTTAGGTGTGACAGAATCAGATGTCCTTTCTTGGAAAGTGCTTAGAAGAGGGTGCTTTTCTCAGGATTAGCAATTAAGTGTCATTCAAAAGCATGTCTCTCCAACTTTTTGCTTGTGTGGCTAACTGTTCAATTGTGCAGTTTTGTTAAATAAAGATTATATAATAATATATAGACAGCCATCCCTTCATTGTATAGACAAAGCTATTGAGAGCAGGATAGAGTTTAACAATAGTGTTAATGAGTGGTTTGATGTAAAGTTACTCAGTTTATAAGTCTTTTCAGGACAAGCATGGTGGGGCATGCCCTTAATCCTAACACTGGGGAGACAGAGGCAAGCAGATCTCTGAGTTCAAGACCAACCTTGTCTACACAACAAGTTCCAGCCAGGGCTACATGGAGAGATCAAACAAACAAACAAACAAACACATAAATAAATTCAGTATGAAAGGGGTAATTTAACTTTGCAAAAATAATCAGAAATTTTTAGACATACTGAACTTTGACTAGTGTCAAATATGTATTTAATCTTTCTAAGGAAGGACCATTCAATAAAGTAAGGGATGCACACTTCTAACCAGGCTTAAGGGAAGGAGGCTTAATTCTCAAGGATGGGAGTGTTTACATATGTAAACAGCCCAAATCCCAGCAATAGTTTAGTTCACAGACACAGCAGTAAAACAGTTTTGCATTTATCAGCTATAAATTGTGTGGGATTCAGTCTGTGTTAGGACCATGAAGAACCTTCTCTTAGAGATGCCAGACATAAACAATGGATCAGACACAGAACTCACATATCCTTTTCTGGCATATAATATTATTAGGTCCTTTGTTCCATTCCTTGAAGTGTTAGATATGGCCAAGTTATAGAGACCTCAGGTGAATGTCTACTTTACTCATGCTGCTTTAGGGAAAGCCTCATGAAAATGTCATAATACTGAAATCCCAAGTGGAAAAAATTGTGCTAGTTTTCTCAGATTTGAGGCAGATTCTTTCTGTTTTACTACAGTTCTGTGGTCCTTAGCAGATCAGTAGAATGATTTCCTTGGAAGCTAAGGAGATGCAGAGTCTTCAAAAAGATAGATCTTTGCATTTAGCATCAGAATTAGTGCTTGTTATTAGTCTTTAGCTATGCAAATAGATTGATATAAATGGCAAGTTCCATGTAGGCCCCCAAACCCTGAGCTCACAGCAGAATATTTCCTCAATTATTTCATCCTCAGGGAAGTTTGAGCAGGCATGTGCTACTGTGCCTGTATTAGGTTCTCAAGAGCAACAGAGCCAACATGATAAGTATGTATTAAAAAGGGGTTTATTAGATTGGTTTGCATAATATATCTGGGGAATGGAACAATATTTATCTCTCATTGGATGGGTGGACAATTTAGCAGCTGTTTAGTCTGTGAGGCTGAATGTCTAAGATGTCGCTCTTTGGCACTGAAGCCCTGGAGTATCCATGAAGAGCTACTGATCTTCAGTCTATTTTTGAAGCTAGAAGAAGCTGGTTATAATACCAGGGAATGAATGTAGCCCTGTGATCAATGAAGTTGCCTGCAAAGTGAATGCACACAGGCACCAAGCAAAATATCCTTCTTCCTCCTGTCTCTGTGTTGCCACAGGAAGGACTCACCCATGTTTAGGGGAAGTCCCACTTCAGGTAATCTGATTAAGAAAATCCCTCACAGGCATGCCCAGCTACTTGGCTTTTAGTTCCTTCCAGATGCAGACAAATTGACAACCAAGGCTTATCAAGGTGCACCATCACAGGTATTAAATATACTGTGAACATTAGGTTCAAATTCATGATTTCTTGATTTGTAAAATGAAGACATTATCGGAGTCAAACTCTGAGTTGCACAGGATTAAATGAGTTCATATGTTCGAAGTACTTCCAAGAGTTTGTGCACTTGGTAAATAATATCTGTGTTCATTAAACTTTGTATATAATATTAGATACTATATGCTGTATGATATTACACACACATACACACACACATACAAAGAAATGTAGTTGATTTTAATATCACATACAGAGACATGCCTTTCTCACTTTGTTAGAATAGAGACAAGTTGTCTAGACCATTTCTCTATTCATAAAAACCTGATCTGTTTACATTTATATACTGTGATGGGGATAGACAAATTATGAAGGAAGTTGCACACCCTGTTTTAAACTCATGCATGCCCTTTCTACTTTACTTTCTGCTTTCATTTTTCTGGAAACTTCCTACTCTATCCTCTATGTACATATTCTTGTTGTTCTGTAGTTCTGTGTTGTTTCTTCTGTTTTAGATAGATTCTTACTCTGTAGCTCCAGGTTGGCCTGGGACTCATTATTTAGACAAGATTGGCCTTGAACTCAAGGAATTCCTCCTGCCTTTGTCTCCTGCATGCTGTGGTTGCACACAGGAACCACTATACTAGGTCTACATTTGCGTATCTGGTAAAGCTTGCTCATATAAAATTATTAGGTGGGTTTGTGCCACATGTAAAATTATGATTTAACTCTTCTTAAGGACTTTTCCCCCATTTTGGTCACACATTAAAGCAAAAGGCAGCTCCTTGTGTGTCACCATGAGGTTGGTGGTGACCATGCTGATGATCTGGGGGTTGTCAACACATAGACATTGATACCTTTGTCTATTTCCTTCTCCCAGAGGGGAATTTGCTGGATGCCCCAGCAAATTTGTTGCTGAGAACATCTTATTTACTGAAATCCCACTGAAATTGGGAAACTCATTTTATATCAATGCAATTCTACTAAATCAAACTTGTCCAAAAGAATGTGAGCTACTATACAAGAGTAAAATTTCCACCATGAGCATGTTTAAATAAAGAAAAAGAAGCAGATGGAATTAATTGTAGTGACATACTTTACTTAACCAAGACATCTGAAATATTAATTTGATGTGAACCTATAAGGTTCTCTATGGGCTAGGCTGCATGATGCTGATGAAACTCTAAAACTCACATGTGTGCTGTAAGTGCAAACACAAGTGACTGAAAACTCACCTCATTTCAGAAACCCCATTGGTAACTGCATTGATTGTAGTTGGAATCTTAACAGGTCTTAATAAGAACAAACCTGAGGCCAGTTATTGGGGTGAATGCTGGAAAATCAGGGAAGCAGAACAAGCCACAGCTACCTCACCTCACCAGTTCCTCAGCTGGTCTTGTTTCCTCAGACTGCAAGCTTCTGAGTCCTCATCCAAATAAATCTCAGTTGAACTGTGCTGCTCCAAAGCCTAAAAGCTTAACCAGCCAAAATGCTTCTAGTTTCTGGTCTTCACGCCTTATATATCTTTCTACTTTCTGCTGTCACTCCCTGGGATTAAAGGCGTGTGTCACCATGCCTGGCTGTTTCTAATGTGGTCTTGGACTCAGAGATCCAGAGATATTTCTGTCTCTGGAATGCTATGATTAAAGGTGTGTGCTACCATTGCCTATCCTCATGTTTAATATTGTGGCCGTCCTGTTCTCTGACCCCAGATAAGTTTATTTTGGGGAACACACAATATTTCAGGGAACACAATACCACCACAACTGGACAAAGCAGGGATAAAAGAAGGAGACAGAGTAGCCACAACTAATTCTGTTATTCAGAGAAATGAAGTTTTTAAATACATGTCTAGCTCTGTGATAACAGAATAGCCAATAAACATCCATTTCTTCAACTCTCATTTTTGTAATTTCAAACAAAACTTCTAAAATTCAAATTCTAAACTTGCATACCAACTTATGTCTCCTAAGAAGGGAAATGAAATACTAAGTGGAAAGTCAACTCAATTTACTAAAATGAGACTGCTTTAGCCCTTCTTCTTTTAAAAACACTCTCTTCTTCCTTTATAAACGTAAAAGACAGGAAGAAGAACTGGGAGGAGTTGGAGGAGGGAAAACCATAATCAAAATATACTGCATGAAAAAAAATATTTCCAACAAAAGAAAATGTATGAAGGGAAATAAGGGTTAGGAAGATGGCTCAGTAGTTAAGAGCACTGGCTGCTTTTCCAGAGGACCTAGGTTGGGTTTTCTGCACCACATAATAGCTTATCACTGTTTGCAACTCCAGTTCCAGTGGATCTGATGCATTCTTCTGGCCTCTGAGAGCATCACATGCATGTGGTGCACATATATATATATACCAGCAAGCAAAACACCCATACACATAAAATAAAAATAAAATGCAAAAAATGATTTATCAAAAAGGAAATAAAGATTCCAGCCATTCTCATATTTGCAGAATCTGGGTATCATTCTAAGGAATAACTGAAGAAATGCCTTTACTCAGAACTCCTCTATTCTATTAACACTTCCTAGGTCCGTGTCCACAAGACTGGTTATGGCATAAAGAAAACTGTTATCTGTTCTCTTCTGAGCAGTCTTATTGGGCAAAGAGCCGAGAAAACTGCCTGTCTTTGGATGCTCAGTTGCTACAAATTAATAGCATAGATGATCTGGTGAGTCATTTGGGGTGATGATGGAACAGATTATGGGTTAGTTAAAAAAAAAAAAAGAATCAGACTTAGATCTCTGGGGGAGTGCCTTAGAGTTTTATTGCTATTAATAGATGCCATGACCATGGCAACTCTTATAAACACAAGTATTTAATTGGGGCTGGCTTACATTTTAGAGGGTTAGTTCATTATCAGCATGCAGGAAGCATGGTGGTGCACAAGCATCTATGGTGCTGGAGAGGACCTGAGAGTTCTACATATGGATCCACAGGCAGCAGAAAGAGAGTGATACTGGGCCTGGCTTGAGCTTCTGAAACCTCAAAGCCCAACCCCTGTGATGCACTTCTTCCAACAGAGGCGCACCTACTCCAACAAAGCCACACCTCCGCTCTCTGTGGGGGTCATTTTCATTCATATCACCGCAGGGAGGAACACTTGTCTGAGAGGGAAACAGCTGCTTTTCAACTGGTTGCATACTTGGCCTTGGGCATATAGGGTGTCAGTAGTCTCAGTAGGCTCCTGTAATTGTCATTAAATCACCAAGGGATGTTGAAGATCATTTTGATATTTAGTTTGATGAATCTAAAGTCAGAGTCGTGTCTTTCCACAGAACTTCATTTCGCAAACAACTTCCCATTCCACCTCCCCATTCTGGATGGGATTGCATCGGAGGAAACAAAATGACCCATGGTTGTGGGAGAGCGGCTCTCCTTTGCGCCCTCACTTGTAAGTCCCTTACTCCTCTTGGTTTCCACTGTGAGTGTTCTATTCCTTGCTGGACCTGATTTGTAGTCACTGTCACATTCCACACATGTCCTCTTCTTCTCAGAATGAAGGGTGGGGAATCCACGAAAGTCCCAAGATGGTTTGCTATTTGCCCCTTCAGACATTCGCTGACATTTCCTTCACATTACGGCTGATTTCAAGCTTTGAGGCAGGATTGATTTCTAACACAAAGATGCTACATGTCATTTTTTTTTTTTTCTTTTCTCTCCACCTGTAGATTTAATATCAGGGGTATTCCTCCCCGGACACACCCATCAGGCACCTGTGTGTACATTCAAGAGGGAGTTGTTTTTGCTGACAACTGCATTTTAACTGCATTCAGCATATGTCAGAAGCAGGCAAAGCTATTGTTAATGCAGTGAATTTAACGATTCTGGAAAAACAGGAGACGACCTTTGACTGTTGTTATGAAATTTAAGCTATTATTGCATACTTAAATGCAAAACATGATTTTCCTGACAGCTGTCAGCTAACTACTAACTTCAGTTCACCTGAGCAGAGGCAAGGACCAGACACACAGACTGGGGATCCAGTTGTTTGACATCTTTGTATCTAAAGTTGTGAGTTCGATTGTTTATCCATATGTATTAGCTTTGCCCTTGACAAATCACCCAACCAACCTGCAATCCTTCCTCCTTTTCCTGTTTAAAATGATGACTCCTGCCTGACTTGGAAAATGCTTTCTAATCAGGCTCCTATACCTCAGTGTACATAAGACATTATGGAGCTGCACAGAAGACAGACTAGAGAACCTGCTTAAGCGCAGGCAGAGGGCTCAGAAGGGAAGTGTGTCTAAGAAGCAGCGTGCAAAGAACAGAAGAGAGGAAAAGCCACAATGCAACACAAGTTCCTGCTAGGAGCCACAGCCTGACCTTTGTAACTGTGGTCCATCTCCATCTGCACCATTTCCACATTTACAGTTTTTAATTTTATTTTTATTTTATCCTTATGGGGGGATGCCGACATGTGTGTCTGTGCACCACATAAGTGCCTGATGTCACTGTAGGACAGAAGAGAGCATAAAATCCCCTGGAACTGGAATTTACAGATGGTTGTTAGCTGCTATGTAAGTCCTAGGAATTGAACTCAGGTCCTCTGGAAGAACAGACAGTCTTATTAACCATGAACTACCTCTCCAGGCCCTGTAATCAGTTCTGGCATAAGTTATTTCTTCATCTTTTCTCTACCAAAGAACAGTATTTTGAATTTAAATCCTTTAAAACTGTAATTGTTAGAACCACATAATATGTGGCCCCAAAGCAAAACCAGATTTTTTTCTCCTTAAATTAGACATCCTTTGTAGACAACCTCTCCTTGATCCTGTCATGCTATGCTATGATTCAGAAACATACATGACCAAAATGGAAGAAACTAAGTTGCAGGACAAGTTCTTAGAGCAATATGAGTTAGGTATAAAACTAGTGTTCTTTTGGAAGAGATGGACTTAGAAACTTCTGTTTTCAAAGCCACCATTCTCCATACACTTCACAGATGCTTCCACTTCAAAGGAAGCCTTCCATTCCTCTAGGACAGCAATTCTCTTTGCATACGTGTGTGTGTGTGTGTGTGTGTGTGTGTGTGTGTGTGTGTGTGTGTGTGTGTGTTTATATATAACAGATGCATCCTTGGGAAGATGAGACGAGGATTACTTTTTCATTGGCAGTTTTGCTATGTAATAAACTTACAATAAACTGAATTTGTAAGTATTGTAAACTGTAGTGATCATATCACCACAGCTGAGGTGATGAACATATCTGCCACTTCTGTCCCTTCCCAATGCCTCCTCCCTAGAACAAACACTAATCTGTTTTCATCCTGCATTTCATAGAGTTTATAATGTTTTTTTTAAAGACAGGGTCTCACCTGGAACTCACTATGCAGACCAGGCTGACCTCTGACTCAGAGTTTCTCCTGCCTCTGATTGCCAAGTACTAAGATTAAAGGAGTGTACTGCCACACGTGACTCATACAGTTCATGTGAATGCAATTGTATAATATGTGGTTTTTACCCAGCTTCTTTCACTTGGTGCTATATCCATCTCAGTGTCTTTTATCGGTTCTTACTTTTTAAATATTGAGCATTACACTACGGTATATACTGCTAATTGTTTATCTGTGTACTTGTTGGTGCCATTTGGGTTGTTTCAGTTTGGGTTCACCTATAAATAAAGCTGCTATGAATGTCCATGAGCAAGTCTTTGTCTAAACCCAGGATCTGATTTCTCAGGTAAACACCTCCAAGTGTGATGTTCAGCTCATGCAGTACATGAATCTGAGAAACTGCTAAATGTTTTTTCAAAGTTAAGGCATTTTGCATTCCCATAAAGGAGTGTAGAAATGAACCAGTTCCCTTTCATCTGCGCCATAATTCGGTATGGTCAATATCATCACTTTAACCAACATTTTTGAAAATCTTAATTATTAGATTTATTTATTTTATATGTATTAGTTCATTCCTTGCATATATGTTTATGTACCATATGCATACGTGCCACCAGAAGAGGTCAGAAGAGGGCACTGTATCTTCTGGAACTGGAGTTACAGATGATTGTGAGCCATCCTGTAGGTCCTGGGAACTGAACCCAGGTCCTCTGGAAGGACAGTCAGTACTCTTAACTCCTAAGTCATCCCTCCATCCCCTTTAGGTATTCTTATACGTGTATAGCTGTGTATAATTACAATTTTAATTTCAAGTTCTTAAACAGCAAATGATCTTGGATTTATTTTCATGTTATTATTTACTATCTGTATATTTTTTTATGATGAAATAACTGGGTACATCTTTTGAGAATTTTGTTTTCTTGGGTTTTAAATCTGAGGGATTTACATATTTGAGAATAAAAACATCCTGATATGGAGCAAAAGTTTTTGTTTGTTTCTTAATTGGGGTTTCTACTGCTGTGAGGAGGCACCATGACCACAGTAACTCTTATGAAAGAAAACATTTAATTAGGTAGCTTACAGTTCAGAGGTTTAGTTCATTATCATCATGGTAAGACATGGCAGAGTGAGGCTGATGTTGGGTATCTTCAGACACTTCCCTGCCTTACTTTTGGAAAGTTTCTCCCACTGAACCCAGAGCTTTGGTTTTGGCTAGACTGCCTGGCCAGGAAGCTCCAGGGAGCCTCCTGTTTCTACCCTGCTGACTGCTGGTGTAAATTTGTTGTTGTTTATACATGTATTTTTTTAATGAAAAAAAATGAGCATGCTGGTTTAGTGAAAGGGCTCTGATGTCAGACTGTCTGAGTTCAAATTCAGTTTCTGACTTCCTCAGTTATAAAGGGCAATTTATTGACCATCATGATGTTTTTATTTTCTCAGATGAGAAACAAGAATAACATCACTTGCTAACTCATAGCTATGCGAGAATCTATAAAGTTTATGGAGTACTTTTAGTGCCTAGAATTTGATGAGTTCAAGAAATCTCAGCTCTCTATACTATTTGTTGATTTTTATCTTTTAAACATTCTACAGATGTTCTTTCCTTTTTAGCAGATTCTAAAACTTTTATGCATAGTGAAAAACTAACGTAAAGATGTTACCTTGGGCTTAATTCTACATATAAGTGTTATTTTGGAGTCTTTTGTTGGAGCATTGTGCCCTAGAACATACTGTCTTGGACATTGCACATAAAAATGGAAGACAACTTTTATTTTTCATTGTAGTTTATGCTGGGATTTTTTAGGGGTGTATAGAACATTTGGCTCAATAGAGTAACAGATGGTATACAAGTGCACACATCTTTAAAGACTGAATTGCCTCAGAGAACTTCAACCAGCAAAGCTGCATTGCTCTGGCTGGTAACATGACCAGAACAGATGCATTTCCCGGTATCTACTACTAAGTTATTTTTATACCTTATTAAATAAGCTGAATACACTAAAAATTTTCATCTTGAAGCTATACTTGGGAAGCTAAGGTAAGATGATTGCAGTGAGTTTCAAGATAGCCTGGGCTACCTAATGAATTCTAGGCCAGCTGGGGCTACAGAGTCAGATTCTGTCTCTACAAACTGAGATATATAAAAATAAAACATCTAATATTTATATCTTAATATCAAAGAAAATAAAATTAATTTACATTTATTTATTTTGTGTATGTTTTTGTTTATATGTGGGCACATGTGCCATGGCACACATGGAGATCTGAAGACAACCTATGAGATTCAGTCCTCTTCTTCCACTCTGGGATCAAACTCAGGTCATTAGACTTGGCAGCTGAGACAACTCACCACTCCTCAAAGACAATATATTTGTATCTGAACCTACTTTGTAAATCTTCTCCAACTCTCCCCTTCACATCAGCTTCACCCCATGATGGATATCTTGAACCAGAAAGAGCTGACAGTGCTCCAGTTTTCTGGGAGCAAGTAGGAAAAAAAATGAGAAAAATATGAGAGTTTGGCTTGTAAGGGATGATTCGGTTGTGTTATCCATTGACATGTGTGGGGACTTGGAGCAATCTGGGCTTTTACAGTTATTAAGCTGGCCGTTGGTTATAACATTTTGAAAATTAATGGTCTGTGTTGTGGTTCAGCCAACAACTGCATTCCTCAGCTCTTCTTAAATTGTCTAACTTATGAGCACACCCTACAGTTCATTTATAATTTAACATTTACAGAATAAGCAAATCAATAGCACTATGAATAATTTAAGCCCAATAAAACATCCCATAGCACTGTCAACAAAAATCTACATCAATATCTTCGTAAGTGTCAAGTCATCTGCTTTTGCTAAGCTATTTGTTAAGATTGCTCCTAAAGCATTCTCTTGCTTTGCTTCAATTTCAAAGTTTAGTAGTTTTTCTTAAAAAACAAAACAAAACAAACAAACAAAAAACCAAAATCCTACCGTAGCATGAATCCTAAAAGGTCTTATTAATAAAAACAAATTTGGAGCCAGGTATTGGGGTGAATGCTAGAAGATCAGAGAAGCAGAACAAGCCACAGCCACCTCACCTTGCCAATTCCTCAGCTGATTCTGTTTCCTCAGACTGGATGCCTCTCAGCTGAACTGTGCTGCTCAAAAGCCTAAAAGCTTAGCCAGCTCTAGTTCATTGTTTCACACCTTATATACCTTTCTGCTTTCTGTCATCACTTCCTAGGATTAAAGGCATGAGTCACCATGCCTGGCTGTTTCCAGTGTGGCTTTAAACTCACAGAGATCCCTATGGATCTCTTCCTCCCAAATGATAGGATTAAAGGCATGTGTGCCACCATTTTCTGGCCTCTATATCTAGTGGCTGTTCTGTTCTCTGACCCATGATAAGTTTATTAGGGTATACAATATCTTGGGGAACACAATATCATCACAGCCTACTATTTAAAATGTTTTAGAAATGATACAGCATGCTTAATATGTGGTTTTTAAAAACCTGTCTAGAGTAAGATGTGAGAGCACATATCTCCAGTGTTTAAATTCAGGAGAATAAGGCAGCAAGAGAGCTCTGAGTTCAAGGCTGACCTGGGCTGAGTGTCCTGGCTAACTTGAACTGTCAACTTGACAGAACCGAAAGCTATTTGGGAAAAAAATTATTTTTACTACAAAGTTGCTAGCTCAGATTGGCCTAGTGAGGGGGCTTGTTAATTGATGTAGGAGGGCCCAGCCTACAGTGGAAAGATCATCCCTAGGCAGGGGTTCCCGAACTGCACAAGAAAGCTAGTGAGCAAGCAAGCATGCAGCAAGATGCTTTTGTCTCCCTCTGCTCGTGTGTGGCTGTGATGCAACCAGCTGCCTAAGCTCCCGTCCTGAGTCCCATTCAATGATTGACAGTAGCCTGAAACTGTAAGCCAAAGAAACCCTTTCCTCACCCAAGTCACCCTAACAGCAATAGAAAGAAAACTAGAATACTGGGCCACAGTGTAAGATCTTGTCTCAACAACAACAGAAATAGTATTTGGTGAAAATCTGTGAGTTTGAATTTGTCATGGGCTACATAGTGAGTTCTAGGCCTGCTAAGGCTACATAATGAGACCCTGTTTGAAAAACAGAACAAAACAACAAACAAAGCTGACTGTATGCCTCAATAACTTAGATAGCAAAGTAATTGTATCAAATATTTTGCTTTTCTTATGTTCTAATTAGCCTTGACAAAAAGATATAGATTAGAATTATTTCATCTTTTAGCTCATTTATTCATTCATTCACTCACCAAATGGTTGTTTCCTGAGAAATAACTCTATAGAGAATCTTTCTATAACAGGGAAAGTGTGGATAGCAGTAAAGATACACAGAGACGATTCCCATGATTCTCGGAGTCTGTGTTGAGCAAGAAAAAGAACTTGAAATAACTATATTTATATAATTGTATTCATTTAACACAGGGAAGCAGTTACTTTAGATATTTGGAATTGATAATAAATAAGACAAACAAGGAAAGACAAATTTCTTTCAATGTGGAAACTTATAAATTGATAGCAGACATTAAAAAATAGAAATAAAATAAGCACACAGCTATGACTAAGAAAGCCACGTGAGTCTAAAACAAACAAACAAACAAACACTTATAAAAACCATGGCTGTGAAGAGAGAACAGCAACCGTTCACCCCATTTAGGGTTCTGCCTGCTTAAATTCTGCAACTGGACTCCCAAACTGATGGGATTTGTCTGATTTGTCTTGAAACTCCTAAAACAAGACTGTAGAGGGCGCCATCGCTTTGACCATTGTTGTGTGATTTTGCTAAAGATTTTGGTTTATTCCTTCCAGCCTGGCTTAGATCACACTTAACCTGAGAATTATTTTCATTCACCAGTTTCCCCTCTTTTTTCAGCGTACAAGGATCTTGGTAGACATTTTCGCAGGAGGAAGCCAGCTCAGAAACTGAAACATTTTAAAGTTCCTCAGTCGCTCCACAGCAGGCGCAGGAGAAAAGACACTACCACCCGCTGTGGCTCTGCTCCTGAATTTCCAAGCCACTCCAGAGATTTATTTACACTGTTATCAGATGCCCACTGCTCTCTCTAGAAACACCAGGTGAATTCCTACCAATATTTTAAGCGTGGTTACTTTATTCTAAATAAAACTGTGCCTAAAATCCCCACATAACGAACAAAAGGCTCCCGGGGTGCTGCTGTTGCCCCAACTAGGACAGTCCAGAGACCTTCCTGGGGGTATCTGGCACTACATCCCGCTTACACTCTTTATGTTAAGTATGATTCTGAAGTTAAGAGCACAGGAACTGAAAGTCAAACATCCAACTGATCAATGGATGGATAATGATGTACTAAAAGTGAATGCAATGGGAAAAAAGCCACTGTGAGCACAATGAAGGATATAGCACAGGTCATCCAAAGCACATAGTAAGTATGCAAGAAAAGCCCACTTCACTTTGTACATGGGTACCCAAACATCGCATCATACTCGAAAAATGTAACAAAGTTATGACTTTCAATGAATGTAAGACAAAAGTTAAAACTAAATGAATTACATACATATTACCACTTTAAAAAAAATTCCATGAGTTTGTAGGCTTTCTGTAATTCCTGTTGCTGTTGAATTATCCTGTCCCTGGCCCTTAGCTGGCTTTTGGAATCCTGTTCCCTTATTGGTGAAATTATTAAGGCCACTCCACGTAGTTAAAAGGGAGGTTTATTGTGTGGGGTAACTTACAAATGAAGGGATAGGTTGTAGGGTCTGGCAAAGGTATGGCACAGTCCGTCGGTGTTCTCTGGAGAACTCTGCTCAGTCTACCTCCAGCGTCCAGGGTCCCAGAACCAACAGAGACCTCTCCTCTCGATCCTGGGTCTTCAGCTTCCTCCTTCAGCCCCGCCTTGTGGGCGTGACCATTACCGAAGCCTCAATGGGGGTTGGAACTTCCAGGCCAAGGCTGGGATGGCTACCCACTAAAGTTCCCTATGCTGAATTACCTCAACCAGCCATGACCAAGGGAAGGAGCTCGGTCCTTCTTCAACTTGATGTGCTGTGCTTGCATAAACCCATGGGGAAGGGAGGCATGGGGCACTGGGAGGAGGGAGGGGAAACTGGTCAGTATGTAAAATAAATGAAAAAAAAAGTTATTTAAATTTTAAAAAGAAAAAAAAAATAAATCAAATGCTTCTTCCTTGAAAATACCAGTCAGCATTTGCTCTTCAATTCCTCCTAGCTTCCCCAGGCAATTTAGAGACACCCAGTTGTAATATGGGACAGAAGTTGGAATTGTTGACAGTTCAGAGTGATGACTTCCAGGAGAAGTATGGTTACTTCCCTGTCTGGCTCCAGACACTGTGCTGGGTATTTAATTCAGAATACGTGGAAAGAAAATGTTCTTCCTTTTCAGGGTGAGAGACTGAACCACAAGATGGCATTGACTGTACCAGACAATGGAGTTTAGGCTGTAACAGGGGAGATTATATGTTTTTGCTTTTGAAGCAGTATCATTTATTTTTATAGCAGGTATAGATAGGTGAGGGTTTTAAAAGTGTTTCTCATTGTGTAGCCCAGGCTGGCCTTGAAATTGCAATCCCCTCACCTCAGCCTCTCTTGTGCTGAGGTTACAAGCACGTGACACCAAGTCCAGGTTAGTTGTGGTTTCTATGCTGAGAAATGCAGGAAGGGTAACAAGTGAAAATAAAGTGTAACGACACATGTGCATGGAAATGTCATGATGCCTATGGTTTGTATGCTAACCTAAACATGAGAAAAAAGATAATTATCAGCTGATGAATAATAATTATTATTATTAACATTTTAAAGTATCTTTTCTTTGATATTTATAGACACATAGGTGTATAAATGTTTATACATTGAATCAACATGTATTTGTTGAAAATGTGTGATGATACTTTCATATGTTTAGATGATGAAATTTGGTTATTTTCATGCACCATACTCCTCTCTCACCACCCCCTCTCTCATAGGAGCCCGTTTTCTCAACAACTTTCTCATACATTCATGTCTTCTTCTCATGTATGACCCACCAAGTTTAATTAATTAATGAGTACCGAAGGGAACTTAGCAGGAGCTATTGACTTGCATCCTCTTTTCTGTGTTTTCATGGAAAATAAGGATGTTCCTTTTATCTAGACACTGAAAGGGGATCTCCCCCTCCCTCTCGCTCACATGAAGATCTCATGGCCTGTGTCATGGGTGATCTTCCTCTTTTTGTTGTTTTCTCAGATGTCAACATACCTTATCTTGGGGTAGAATGTCCTACATTTCATCACATTGCTTCCCAAAGATTGCATTATGAATTGAATGATTAATGAATATTGAGAATAGATACACAAGACCCCTATACGTGTCCGTGAACAATCAGTAAGACTTTTGTGACAGACCAGGAAAGAGGCAGAATCTCACTTAGTTACTTTGCACTGAATGCTCTATCATCTCCATCCTTGTTAGACCTCGAGAAGAACATACTTATTATCATACAATGGCTGTTCCTCACTTCACCAGTACACCTGGCAGACTCACCATGACTTCCAACTAACTTTGGGCTTTATTCCTAAGGACTGATGGGTCCAGTAGTTTGAAGTAGCTACACAAGCAAGCTTGATTCTGGTGGTGTTGCTACTAGCTTCTTAAGTCAGAGCTGAGTTTGTTGTCTTGTGATCAGGAAGAATGATGAATGTTTGAGATCCTGTCTCAAGACACAAAACAAAGCAAAAAAAAACAAAAAACAAAACAAAAAACAAAACAACAACAACAAAAAAAAAAAAACAACTTGGCAGTGGGTGGTAGGTAAATCCACTCTTATAGCAGTTATATTTGGAATTTGCAGTACATTATCTTTTCTCTGACCTTGGTGTAATAACTCCACTGCCCTGAACAGTTTCCTTGAGGGTAAACATCCAGAGCCATCACCCTTGATTTCCCTCATGGTCTCTGGGAGTTGGAGGTGCACACATTACTTCAAGGTCTCACGTCATAAAGATGAGAGAAGCTTCTTGGTTTAATGATTGTTAATGGACAAGCCCGGATGAAGACTCACTCTGACTACACCTTCACCACCACAGCTTCTTTTCATTAGCACACTTCAGCCTTGGAAAGGATTCTAATTTTGTTCTGTGGACTCTGCCTTCAGCTCACATTGGACCTTCTCCTTTGCAACAGTAATCCTCAAGTTAAATCTGTCCTCATTACTTTGATGTTCTCCTTGTTGACCTATAGCAGTCAGCAAGTGATGGAAATCAGTTTCCAAACTGTACTAATTGGATCACTTTGGGTTAACCTGTGAGTTGGAAGAGAGAAAGAGACATTTCCAGACATTTGGCTTTATGTTTCAGTCTTAGATTGTCCCTCAACTAGTACTTGCATTGTATGAGTCCAGAAGAACAAAGCCAGTTCAGCAGAAAGCAATTCCAACCCTTAAAGACAGAGTCGACTTTGTTCCAGTTCCTTGTTCTAGCTTTAAAAGTCCCATTGTCTGAGTATCCATGTCTTTTTCTCCTCATTTGAAGATAGTAGAACTAACACATGCTTGCATAGAATTATTAGAGCTCTGAGATTAAATGAGAAAGCATGTGTGCTGTGTAGTACCTAAGGCAGAGTAGCTACCAATAAATACTTACTCCTATATATTTTTAATCCATGACAAGCTTCAGAGAGAATTGTTTGCTGTCTGTTGCTGGAGTAATGTGCTTTTGATACTTGCCTGTGGTTTCCTCCATTAGTCAATGAGTTTCTTTGTAGATAATTCTGCAAGCATTGCCAGTTCCTCCAGTTGAGAAGCATTTAATATACATTTACAGAACGCACACATGCACAGATGTGTGCACGCAAGCAGAATTCTAACAAGCCAATGGTGAACACAAGGTACCAAAACTGCTTAACAGTTTATGTGGGCCACATCAATTAATCATAACAACTCATGGAGAGTTCAACTAAAGCCTCTTAAGACACCAATCTATGTATCAGTCATAGAATTGATCTGGAACAACAACCATGTGCTATACAACATTTTGTCTTTCTTCAGAACTTACAGCCTCAAAAACAGGATCTAAAGGCAAAAAATGGGAAATTACTCCAATGTGGTTTTCATTTCCTGCTTTGGGCACTGGATAGACTACTTAAGCTGAGCTCCATAAACCTCAGCAAAGAGCTGTTTCAGAGTTTGGTTTAGAGAGCCTTACCCTGGCAGTTATTTCTTTGCAAGGAACATTCAAGTTCTCTGCCAATCCAAGGCCCTATGAAACAATGGAATATCATTCTCATCTAGAGAATCTGGATGAAGATGGATATACTCAATTAGACTTCGGGTCTCAAGGCATCCACAAAAGACCTGTAGGACCAGAGAAAGGTAATCATTTTCTTTCTACTTATAGAACCTTCATTTTTATCAACAAAAGTAGAGACCTGGAGAGCCTGTTGATTTGTAGAACTTCCTACTGGTGTATATATTGGTATATAGTTTTAAAGGCTGCTGGAAGTCATCACAGATCCCTTGGATGTCCATCAGATTTCTTTTTCTGGAAACTACTCAACAACTTCCATAGACTGCCTTTAATTTGCAGTAGGAAACAGGACTCCTCCGCTCTACAGTCACAAATGCTTTATATAGGAGGTGGGGCTGGTAACAAATGAGTGGTAGACAAAGATGAATGAATTTTAGTGAATTGCTTGTTGCTTGTCTCATAGTAGGTTTTAAGGTGACTAGGAAACTTGAAATAGTGTAAATGAACCTATACAATCTTACAATATATAGTGCCAAAGGGTTGGGAGATGAAATCATAGAGGATTTCATGTCAAATAAAAATGAATACATCTTCAGTTAAACCCAAAGAGCAGCCAGGAGTCACAGAGTTTTAAATCTCAAATCTGATAAACTTTTGTGAGGAGAGACTAATTTGAATTTTTAAAAACTAGTTGATTTATCAGTGACAGAAAACATATGCTAGATTAAAAAAAATGTCCCATTAGCAGGAGATAGATCTTAAAATGGAAATAGTACAAGATATACAGGATGGTAAAAGATCTCTCTCCTCATGGGGTGAGTGTTGTACTCTCTTTCTGAGTCTCCTTCCTATTGGGCATCTCTGTTACTTGGGCTTGTGCTGCTGGTGTGGTAAGCTTAATATAAAATCAGTTCACTGTTAACACTGAGGAAGCAGTGACTCACAGGCCCTGACATCACAATTTGCTTTCTTCTGCTTTGTGGTGTTCACATTATGCAATTATTTTCCTCTTATAACCACTTACACAATTCCTTTCTTGTGCAATTTGCTTGGAAAATGGTAGAAAATTTGAGTGAAGGATGGGGCAAGGCTTATGTGCTCACAATTGCTGCAAAGGGTGTTTCTGTGCATTTTTAGATCACTTACTTCCAACAACAGTATTTTAAGTTGTTATTGACCCAGTTTCACTAATGTAAACAAAAAATTAGAAAGAAAGGGATGGAGAAAATAATTTGTCCAAATAGTGCACCAAGTAAATGAAATAAGAAAGCTACCCTTAATAGCTGATTCTATTTCTCCTACAAAAAGCTGTTCACTCTATGAACAAGTAGGATTTCAGGGAATGAATAACATCTAGGCCTAAAGAATAGCATGTGAACCTGCGTTTGAGGAGTGCACAGACAGAAGGCATAGCCTGATATCACAGAGTTTTAAATCACAGATCTAATATACTTTAGTGGGAAGAGATTAATTTGATTTTTTTTTTAAGTTTTTTGAGACAGGGTTTCTCTGTGTAGCTTTGGTGCCTGTCCTGGATCTCACTCTGTATAGACCGGGCTGGCCGTGAACTTACAGAAATTCGCCTGGTTCTGCCTCTTGATTGCTGGGATTACAGGCATGTGTCACCACCACCCAGTTTTAATTTGAATTTTTGAAAACTAGCTGTTGGTATATTAGTGATGGAAAATATATGCTAGATGAAAATGTCCCATTATCAGGAGAAAGATCTTAAAATAGAAGCAGTATATTATATACAGGATGCTAAAGGATGATAACACAACTGTAGAAGAGACATCATGAAGCTGGGGGACAATAAAGACTCATACTACAAGATTAGACTCTAGTGGCTGGTGATCCCTTTAGAACTATCCCCATTTCAATGTGCTAAGCGATTAAAGGGCTCCAAAGACTTTCCTCACTTTCTTTCTCATCTCTCTGGCTTTTAGGAAGTCAGGTTCCATCTCCTCCTTGGCGTCTCATTGTGGTGGTTTTGGGAATCCTGTGCTTGGTTGCAATAGTAGTTGCTGCAGTCCTGGGTGTCCTGGGTGAGTATGGATGAAGGAGATTAATGACAGTCCCAGACAATCTGTACATTAATCCCATTGACTTCTTGCTATTAATTTCCATTTCAGTTATAGGGGAATGGAGAGAATGGAAGATTGACTATTCATTCCATCATTATAAATTAGTGGTGGGATCATGATTAGAAAGGTAGATAATCAGCTAATAAAACATATATTTTTAGCTATATTGATCTACTATTCCACATGGATAGCTTAAATTTTTTTAAAAGAGGAATTGAAAAGACAAGTTAGTGGAGGGGAACTTATAGAACTGGAGAAGGAAAAACAATAGGCCGTTATCTTCCCTAGGACATAGCTATATTAAAGGAGTTGTGTGTAATGTTGTGAGCCTTGTGATTCTTGGAAATTATCTTACACATGACCTTAATAAAAAAATTCTTGACTCTATCAACTATTGCCTGAGGCACTTAAAAAGCACTAAGCAGATATTTTGTGAAGGCTGAATAGATCTCTTTAGGTTTCTATGTCTCTTAAATCCTGTGTCAATACAGTTGTATGATACCTTCAGAGAGTCTTCATCGGTCATAATTAGTGAAATGATCATTTAGTACAAAAATATTCTATGTATTACATGCTGGATAATTCACAAAGAGCTGCACTTTTTAATAATAGAAGAAAACAAGTGGAGTATTATTGTCATTGAATTATTATTATTTCAAGTCTTATAATTGCAGTTAGATCTATGTTATTTTCTTCTTGCTAATTTCTTCACAGAAGTTACTTATTCCTTTTCATATATTTGATGGGTTATCCATGTATCAACTATCAGACTCTGTCTTTATATCAGTAATTTATCACTGATTTATCATTAATCATAGATAATCCCTATGAGATTTCATAAAATATGGGTGCTAGAATTTCAATTTTGAATCACAACAGAATGACTTTCTTTTTTCTGTCACTATTATTGTTTGTGAAATATGAAGCATTTTGGAGATTCAATTCAGGGAAAAATCCAGAGGAGAAAGAAAACTTCCCATCAAGAAATAAAGAGAACCACAAACCTACAAAATCATCTTTAGATGAGAAGGTGGCTCCCTCCAAGGCATCCCAGACTACAGGCAAGGGCAGAACTAATGGAGCAATGGAATCCTGGATTCCAGAGGTTCATTTCCTGGTGCTGAGGCATGGGGTGGGGAATATGTTTACACATAATAACAGTGTATTCAAAGCAAACATGCCTAACAGTATTTCCTTAGCATAACACATCCTGTCAGACACCCGATAAAGTGATATCACAAGTCTACAGCCCTTGCAAAAAGGATCAGTAACTGCTTTTGTCTCTGGCTGTGTGTCAAGACCTACCGGATATGATTTAATTTTATGCAAAGGAAAAGGCAGTGTTCAGTGCCTGCAGGGAACTGGTTCTTTTACAGTGATATTGTTAGAACAAGATAGACATAAGGGAAAAGGAATGTCAGGGGAAAAGTGAGGAAGGGACACTGAAGACAAGAGTGTAAACACTGAGAAGAACACGCAGAAGAAATGGACCTTAGGCATACATCACTGAAAGCTCTGGTCAAATGCATTCAAATGCCGATGTTTCTGATTGGATCATAATTAACTGACAAGATGAATTAAGTGAACTGAAGCCACTATGTGTAGCAATTGATTTTGAGTGTGTTTGCTTTAGGGAGGAGCAGTAGAGAAAATGAATCTGGGACTAAAATTTGAAGTAATGGAAGAGATAACTAGTTGTCTATTTAAACACTGTAATTACTCAACTGATTTTAAACTTAATTTTTTAATGTGTATGAGTGTTTTGCTTGCATGTATGTTTGTGTACCACTTGAATGCCTGGTACCCTCAGAGGCCAAAAGAATGTGTCAGATCTCCTGGAACTGAAGTTGTAAATGGTTGCGAAGTGTCACAGGGGTACTAGGAATCAAACTCAGGTCCTCTGAAAGAGCAGCCAATGTTCTTAATCACTGAACCCCGAATACTTAATACTTCAGCCCCGAATTTTAATTTTTTAGATGAACAAAGGGATTTTAATATATTCTGTAAAAATACTCTCTAATTTGAGTCAGAAATGAAATATGTGTTAATGAAATATATGTTAATGAAAACTCATTACCAGGTATTTGTGAAAACACACTAAATAATTAGAATTAGTTGCACTGTAGACAATTAGAAGACACTGTGGACTTCATGATGTTATCTTTTCTTTCCAGGACTTTTTCCTGGGCCTTGCCCCCCTAATTGGATCATACATGAGAAGAGTTGTTATCTATTTAAGATGTCAATAGATTCCTGGGCAGGAAGTAAGAGACACTGCTCCCAGCTAGGTGCTCATCTACTGAAGATAGACAACTCAAAAGAATTTGTAAGCATAAACTTCTGCTATAATTATCTGTGGTGAACATACGTTCAGCAGAGCAAGGAGATTCTTGCACTAACAATGTTAACATCAATGTTCCATGTAACTACAAAATTATGCAATAGGCATGTAAAGTATATAATACATTATTTTATTTTTAATTAATTAATTTGAAAAGGGATCAAATTTTACTTTAAAATAAACAATTTCAGGGCTTGCAAAGTAGCACTTGCCACCAAACTTGACCTGAGTTTTGTCCCAAGAGCTCATATAACGAATTGCCCTCTGACATCCACGTGAGTCCTGTGGCACACCACACAACACAAGTGCAGAAAACAAATAAGTAAACATAAAAATGTTAAAACAAATAATTTTTTAAAAACTTTATGATTGTTTGAATATAGTAGTAAGGGCTCTTAATTTTTGTATGTTTGCACTTCAATTTTCAAAGTTGAAGTACAGGAGAAAAATTGCCCACTTGTCATTTTAATTATCAAGAAAGAAATCCTACATTTATGAATTGTTTGTTTGTTGCAGAATACTAAGAAAGGCGATTTTGTTTTTAATTTGGGGACATGGTTTCCATCTTAGCCCAGACAGACCTAGAACTCACTTGTGGCTAAGATTGAACTCAAATTCCTTCTAAGTGGCAAAAAGGTTTAAAAACTAACCATTCTGTATGTAGTTGAAAAGAAAAACAACAGTTGTTAATAGTTGAACATCATATATTAATAACAGATAACCTGAGAGTTGAGAGGTGTACCCATTAACAAGAAATTTTGTAGAAACAGGAGGACTTACCATGCATGTTGTAGAAACAGGAGAAGACTTACCATCCATGTTGATACGAGAGCTTGATTCAAATGATCTGTGAGAAGGTAACAATGGAAAGCATCCCACAATATAGTCCTAATCTATACACTCTATGTTCACTGCTCCATTTTATTGGTCTGTAATGCTATAAGCAATAGCTGTAGCTCTTTTAAAGTTAACAAAAGCAGTAATATAGCCAAGAACAAGAATCATATTAGGAACCCACATGGCTTCTGATACAAACCTGTAATTGGCAAAGGATCATCTAATTTTTTATAACCAATTCAAGTCTTCATTAAAACCTGGATTATTTATTCATAAAACATGCACTGCAGTGCTGGGGATGCAGATTGGTGGTAGAGTGCTTACCTGGCACCTGCCAAGCTCTGAGTCTCACCCTCAGCATTGTGCTTCTTGGCAAAGCTAGTATGAATTTATATTTGCCACCTGTGCAAAAACTAAAGGCTTATTTCCCATGAAACAGCCAGGGAGCAGGACCTCTCTGGGTTTTGTAAGGTTTGTTGAATGGGGCAGAATATTAATATAATAAGCCTATCTTGCCCCTTTGGCTTGTATGAGCATGTGTGTGTGTGTGTGTGTGTGTGTGTGTGTGTGTGTGTGTGTGTGATGTATGTGTGTGAGTGCATATGTATGTATGCCTGAATGTAACACAAATCTTAAGAGATGTTAAAAATAAAATAAAAAAACCCAGGCCGGGTGGCAGTGGTGCACACCTTTAGTCCCAGCACTCTGGAGGCAGAGCCAGGTGGATCTCTATGAGTTCAAGGCCAGCTTGGTCTACAGAGCAAGATCCAGGACCAGCACCAAAACTACATAGAGAAACTCTGTCTCAAAAAACCATAAAGAGATAGATAGATAGATAGATAGATAGATAAATAAATAAATAAATAAATAAATAAATAAATAAATAAATAAATACCCAAAGCCAGGTATTGGGGTAAAAGCTGAAAGATCAGAGAAACAGAAAAAGCCACAGCCAAGCTCACCTTGCCCACTTCTCAGCCTATCTTCTGATTGAAAGCCTCTGAGTCCTCACCCAGAAGGGTCTTAGCTGAACTGCTTAAAAGCTTCTAGTTCCTGGTTTTCATGCCTTATATACCTTTCTGCTTCCTGCCATGACTTCCTGGGATTAAAAAGTGTGTATCCTTCCCAAGCAAAGACATGAGATCTCAAGTGCTGAGATTAAAGGTGGTGTCACCATGCCTGGCTCTGTTCCTAGTGTGGCCTTGAACTCAAGGATCTCTGCCTCTCAAGTGATAGGATTAAAGGTGTGTGCTACCACTGTCTGGCCTCTGTGTCTAATCTAGTGGCTGTTCTGTCCTCTGACCCTAATAAGTTTAATTAGGGTACACAATATATTGGGGGACAAAATATATCACTACATATGCAATGCATGTATGTGCATACATGTTTGTGTTGATATGTGGTGTGTATGTGTGTGTGTGTGTGTGTGTGTGTGTGTGTGTGTGTGTGATGTATGTGTGTGTGCATATGTGTGTATGGGCTGCAAGCCACAGGAAAATGTAATGGAATTCAGCTACTATCAAAAAGCTACTACTTGGAAAAGTCAAGGACTTCTCCAAAGGTCAAGCCATGGCTTAAGAAGTCTTGATGATATTTTAGCTTTTGTATGTATATTAGCTGGTTCCTATAGCGATTTTCTTGTAACGCTATGCGTGCTTCCAAGTACTCCTAACAGTGTATTTATCTAAAATATCGATCAAGCATCCAAGGCCAAATGAAACAACACCTATCTCCTAGATCAGGAGGATAGCTTTATTTCTTGTGCAATTTAAGGTAAAACCCTCCTTCCTTACAGCTTTAGTAATAGACTCCTAATTTCTTACCTAACCACTTCTAGGAATGTAGATTGAACACATAAATCCCTTTCTTGACTAACTGATCATTAGTACTCATTTGGGTTGTAAAAGAAAACCTGACAGCCACTGCCTAAGAAAAAATTCTTACCTGCCTTTATGTCCCCGTAAGAATTCAAGCCTGGTGACATTGCTCTGCCAGAGGATCGCTATGGCCTGGGTTTATAACTGAACACCTCAGAGACTGAGGGGAACTGAGGTATAAGGAGAACGAAGAGAGGATATTGAGGATTTTTGGCTGGAGAGGATTTTTGACTAGGTCAGGATGGAAGATGAGGAAGAGCCAGACAGGAAAGTACCAAATGGGTAAAAAATGAGATGAGAAGAACCTAGATGAGGCAGAACTAAGATGAGAGCATTAAAATAGAATTTAGAGGGAATAACAGATAAAGGTAGAGACAAATCAAACAAGAAAGGAACTAGGCTTGAGTACAGAACTGTAGCTGTGTACATAGGATTTTATCGCAGAGGAATAAAGTAGACGGACAAAGAGTTTGTTGTACTTAGATTCATTTCCCGAAAATAAATCTCACTGTTTGTGATTCTATTCTAAGTCCCTGGGAAGTATATTAAGACTGGTCCTTTAATAATATACAAGATGTATATGTATGCATGTGCATGTGTGTGCATATGTGGTGTGTGTGTGTGTGTGTGTGTGTGTGTGTGTGTGTGTGTGTGTGTATACTGAACCTGAAGAGCTAGGCTCACAACAAGCTAGCTTCAGGATTCTCCTGTCTTCATCCCCTACAGTACAGGGGTTCACAGCATGCATGGATACACCTGATTTTTACGTGGATATTGGGAATTCAAACCCAGGTCCTTGTGTGTTTTCAGCAAACACTCTTACCCACTGAACCATCTCCTTAGCCCACTTTTTTTTGGGGGGTGGGTGTTTTGAGACAGGGTTTCCCTGTAGCTTTGGAGCCTGTCCTGGAACTCACTCTGTAGACCAGGCTGGCCTTGAACCCACAGAGATCCACTTGGCTCTGCTTTCCAAGTGCTGCGATTAAAGGAGTGCAAGACCCACCACCCAACAACCTTGGCCCAGATTCTCTACTAACAATATGAATCTATTCTTGATGGGAAAATTGGCAGTGGCTCTAAAATGAGAAAGTATAACACTCTAGGCATGCAATGATATTCAAAGACTGACAGTCCTCTCTAGATTGTCGTCTTACATTACATCCTTCTTTAAAGGGATTCATTGTCTCTGAATGCCTATAGCTTTGTCTCAGGTTCCCCCTGATGTGTGTGTTTGTGTATTTTTGTTTCACTGCAGGAGTTCATTGAAAGCCAAACATCTTCTCACCGAATGAATTCATTTTGGATAGGCCTTTCCCGTAGACAGACTGAAGGGCCGTGGCTCTGGGAGGATGGCTCACAATTCATTCCCAACTCGTAAGTTTCTACAGAGGCACATGGAAGTCTGCCAGGCAGTCAAGAACCTACTTGCCTGGTCACACATGAGAAAAAGGACAAGTCATGATGGAGGGACAGGGAAAAAGGAAGATAGGAATGGAAAGAAAGGGGTAGAAGAAGGTTGTAGGGGATGGTCACCTGGTGCTGCCAACTCATGAGTTCCCTCACTAAGTCTGATCAAGGTGAGGAAAGGTGCTGCTTTTGACTGCAGCCTTGTGACTAAGAGCATTCATGGGCTGCGAAGTCAGACCTCACTCTCAGGTAAAGATTAACTTACTCACCAAACATGTGACATTAGACAAATCTGTGTACTTCTTTGAGTGCCACTTTCTTTATTCAAAACTGGGGATGGAAAGAGTAGCTCTCCCTTAGAATGGTGACATAAAGGCTGTAAAAGTAAAATCATTAGCGTAAGTGTTTTGCACACAGCCAGTGTGAAATGACATATCTTATGATGTAATTTTAAACATATCTTACTTATATTTATATTATTATAAATAGTTCTTCATTTTGTACTGAAGTCTTTGCAATTTCTATTCATCTTTATCTTTTTCTTAATATTTGTAAATATAAAATTATATCCCCTACCAATGTATATGCATGCATTTTCCCATTAATATTAGTATATATTTAATTCAACTTAATAATTTTTTAAAAGATATTTTGATTTTACTGATACCCCTTTCTCTTTTATCACTTCTTTGGTTAATGTCAATTCTCATATTTATTATTGCCTTCCGTCTAATTTTTTGTGCCAAATTGAATTCTCTAATTTCTTATATTGGATGTTTAACTCCTTATCTCCAGTCTTACTTTTGCTTTGTGGTCATTTGGCACAGAATGCTTTCTGATTTCTATTGTTAGTTGTCCTTTGATCCATGAGTTACTTAGAAATAAATGTCTCAGTTTACAAACATGCCTGTGCTTCCAACATTCCTACTTGTCCTTTTAGACTTCAGGCTTCGTTCCTCTGTGATCAGAGAACAAACTTCATGTGATGGCAATTCCCTCTTTCAGGGCAGGGATTTGTGTTGGAAACACCTGCATGGGTCCTACATTTCTTGACATTTTGAAGCCTTATTAATGGCATATGTAGACGTAAAATTGTTGCATCTTCCTATTAGGTATCACCTTCCTTCTCTACCTTCTTTTTCTTCTTCCTCCCTTCCTCCCTCCTTCCTTGCTTCTTCCTCCTTCTTTCCCTCCCATCTCTCTTTCTTTCTTTATTTCTTCTTATTGTACTTATTTTTTATGATTATTTCTCATAATTTTCCAGTTTACTTGTTTTTTGTCACTTGTAGCTCACTTTAAATTTTGTTGTCTATAATTTAGCTTGGTTCTTTTACAAATCAACTCCTGTCACCAATTTGCAAGTCCTATTTTGCTTACAATATCCTCAGTGCTATCTATTAACGCCTAGAATCCACAGTTGTTTTAAGGTCTGTACCTGCTAACTCCATGTAGGTTTTATTTTTCTCCTCTGCTTCATTCACGTTGGTTTGTTTTCTTAAACACCTTATTGTGTTTGACAAGTGCTCATTATTAACATCGCCTCTTGAACTGTTTAGGGTTTCTTGTATCAGTTTGAAGTTCACAGAGTAGCATTTGATCTGCTTCCTGTAGGCATTGGTGAGAATGAAAAGCTCCTCCAACCCTCCAGTATCACATCAATAGTGCTCAGCTACCTCACGTCTACTGATTCAAGCCAAATGAATTTATTAATAATCCACAGAACATACTCCTTCCTCTCTTGCAGCCTTTATTCATCTTGATTTTTTTCCCAGCTGCAACCATGAAATTAGATGATTCTCTGTAAGTCACAAAATGGGCTTAACATTTTAAAATGTTACTACTCCTTGGATTCCAGCTTGGCAGTAACTTACTCTATGCTCCGAAACCACTTGAATGTCAGGGAAATTTTAGGAAAATACTGGTTAAAACTTCCCCACAGCTTGGATCAAGGTGGTTGATCTTAGTCTCCATCATTTCTAGAGCAGGTTTTGTCAGTTTACCAACCCCAGGGTCAAGAAGAGGCAGCCATCCAAGGTAAAAAGCACACCAGATGGTGACTTTTGTGCTATGGCCCAATGATGTTCCTTGAGTGTGACTAATTGTCATGGCTCTTTATTTTATGCAACTGTTAGTAGTAGCAATTCTTAGGGGAAAATCATTTCCTTACCTTAATTATAAAGGCAAGTCTATTACCATTTAAGTATTAATGCAATCTAAATTAAAGATTCCCTTTCTAATAGTTTAGATGCCTCAAAACTGTTTTTTACCAATGCCCTTAAACTCTCTGGCTCCATTAAATGTCTCCCTAGGTCTTTGATTGTTTTAATTGCCTCATTGTACTTTCTTTTAACAGTTTTCAAGTCAGAGATACAGCGTCCCAGGAAAGCTTACTGCACAATTGTGTATGGATTCATGGGTCAGAGGTCTACAATCAAATCTGTAATATTTCCTCATTCAGTATCTGTGAGAAGCAGCTGTAAATATAAGGATGGAGATGAAGAAGAGATAAACATGTGAGACTGTAAGGGTGGGACACACACATACCACCACCACCAACACCACCACCACCAACAACAACAACAATCAAACAGGAAAGATGAATATTGAAAATCAGAGTAAATGCAGAAATGCTATGAGACCTTGTTAAATTTTAACTTCTACTGAGAACGTAGATGAAGGTGAGACTTCCTGTCAGCTTCATCCATTAAACAAGACCTGAATAATGACAACTTTAGTTGATATGCCAACATGGATGTAGGCATTTCACAAGGTCCCATCTCCCACATAAAGAACTACATGTGATCAATGATGCTGAAAGAGGCAGAAGAGCTTTTTCTAGGAACAAGCTTCCTGATTGATGGGTTACTGAACCCCAAGCAGTCAGCACTAAACACATGTACAGACCAGTAACACTAAATGGACTAGTAAGATATATACACATATATGTATGTATCTATGTATATGAATGCTACTCAGAAATTGTTATGGGAGTATACACTGTGTTTGTGTGATTTGCAGTGTCTAGCAGTACAAAGGCAAAATGTACTTCTAAACTGATAAGTAAAGAAATGAGGGAAAAAATCTTCACTATAAATAAAGCTGTTAGTTTCATCCACATGATCATGCTTAAAATGATGATCACTCAAAAGCAATGACCCCAACTTCTTCCTCAACTAGATAACCCAAAGAGTTTCCATATCTCTGATAGCAGAAACTGGTGTAACATAAAATCATAGAGGTGCTTCACTTACAGGAAGCATTCGCCTTAAATATTATATTTTGAAAGATAAATTGGATGTGATAGTGAATATTTTAAAAGCATCCAATTTGGATTAGTGTTTTGGAGCACAGAACATGTTTTGTCTTTTTATGATATACTATTTTGCAGTTCACAACTGATTCTTTAGTCATTTCTTTACAAAAGTGTGTTTGGAATTTGACTCTGTTTCCTGGTGGGGTCTCTCCTGTTAGCTTCTGAACATCTGCATTCACACGCATTTCCAGTGTGAATTTCCAAGTTGCTGGAGAGCCATTTGCAGCTTCCTCAGGCTGAGGGCAGCTGTGGGCAGAAACTGTGCTAAGTCCACTGAATTGTTCCCTTGAAAATGATTGGTTTTACGTAACTTTCACCTCAATTGAAAAACTGCTTATTCAAGTATGTTTGGCCTCTAAATAACCTGCCTACGTGTAGCAATCACTGACATAATTGGCCTCCCAAAATGGTTGACTAATTTGATACTAGGTAGGGGATATGTATGCAAGGTATTTCTACACTGAAGCATAAATTTGTGTTCTTGAAGATTTTGAAAAGTCCGAGGGGGGGGGGAGGAAACAGTTTTGTGAAGTTTGCATTCATCTTTTAATATTCAAATTTGAATTCTCAAAGTCTAAAAATACTGGAGAGGGACAAAGATAAATCTGAGAGAAGTATTATTAATTGGCTCAAGTAGTTAGTTAAAGCACAGGATGAGGTTCTGAAAAGACGTGAATGTTGTGTGTGTGCACACATGAGCTCATGTGTGTACACGTGTATACTCACTTACCTGTGCACACTTGGAGATCAGAAGTTGACATCTGGTGTCATCTGCTATCACTCCCCACTATCTTGTTTGTTGGGATGTGGTCTTACTGTCTCCTTATGCTGACTAACCAACCAGTTCCCAGATCCACCTGTCTCTCCCTCACCCAGCTCTGGAACTGCAGATGTGGGCTACTGCAAATAGCTTCTATGTGAATAGTGAGAATCAAAATTGGATTCTCATGCTTACAGAGCATCTACTGAGCCACCTCCTCAGCCTAATTTGCAAATATTTTAACTTTAGTTTCCATTTGACTCTTTCTGGGTACCTAGATTTGGACAGGTAAGTTCAAGAAACTATCATCATCAAAGAAAATAAATCTGGATGCTGAAATAAAGATTTTCTTACTAGGATCAGGCAGTTGAGAAATCCCCCAGTGTGTAGGTAAAGGATCAAGTAGAACCAGAGGTATGATAGAAAGGAAACTGCTCTGGGTGGTCCAGGGTATACTATTACCTGGCATGCTGACAGACTGTTTACATGAGAACTTACATATTAATGTACACATGAACAGAAACGCACATATCTGTCCAAGGGACAGAAATGGGATAACAGCTGCTAGCTGAACTCAAGTCTGAAGGATGAATTCCAGATAGTTAAATTTGAAGAAACATCTACTGAGGGACTCCTGCATTCATTTGCCTTGGACACCACAATAATTTGGGCAGTTGTCCCTAATCTTTGGTCTCTATCCCCCACAATGTGTTTCAAACTTAGCAGAGTAGGTTTGTTAAACTGCTGCAGTGGATGAGCTAGCTGGGGACAGTGCTGGAGAGCTCACACTGGTGGTGATGATGAGGGAAGCTGGCAGGCTGACCAACCCAGCCCGGAACCAGGGCTATGAGTTGGCCCGTCCTGATATTCACCTCATCTATGAACTGCTGGAGCATGGAAGGAGCCGGACCTGAAGATCTAAAGCTGCAGAATCTCCATGACTCAAGGCAACAACAGGATATCCAAGAGGAGTCCCAGTAAGGGTGCAGGATGGAGGGGATACCAGAAAGCCAGAGGCCTTGAACCAGGCCAGTGACTCATTGCAAAGAACACTTACAAGTAAAGATGTATGGACTAAAGGGTATACTGTGTGACTCACTGTGTCACACTGCAGCTTCCATGATGAGACTTTGTTTGTTTTTGTTTTTCCCTTAAAAAATTATTTTATTTGACAAGGGGGAGGTTACAAGGGCAGAGGATGGAGATGAATGGGATTGGGATGCATAATGTGAAATCAAAAAGAATCTATAAAAAGGGTTTTTTTAATTAAAATACAGTCATGCCATGTCTCTACTAAAAGCTCTCATTGTTTCAGAGTAAAAACAAAATGTAATAGCAAAAAAAAGCCGTTTTAATTGTCTTTGAGACCTCGTATGTTCTAATTCCTTCATCCTTTGAGGTGTCTCTGCCATCTGCACTTCTCCAGTCAGGCTTCTGGCTTCTCTGTGGTGTCTCAGCCCCAGCTGCATGTTTCTGCCTCAGTGTCTGTGATTTCTCTGTCCTCTTTGAGTGAGCCTCCTGAGATGGTGGCTGCACACACATCACCTCTGAAGTAAATGAGGCGTCCTTTGGCCACTCTATTTCAAATCATGAGTCTTCTTCCATTACCTTCCTTGAGCTCCTTGGTTCTTTATACATTTGCCTCAATATTTACAGTAGTTGAATTTTCCCCATAGGACATAAGCTTTAAAAGAGCCAGGGGCTTTTGTATCCAAAAGACTCTGAACCTACAGCACAGCATGCTTAGAAAATAATGCCGTTGTTGTGGAAATACTTAAGGAACATAGTACAAATGTCAATATGGGTGGTCAAACATTAGCAAGGATCTACTCGAACAACTGCAACTTGACAAACTGTGCTGGTTACTGCTTTATTGTTTCGTGAGAAACACAATTCGCAGAATCTCCTCTTATTTTCCTGCTCTATTTGTAATTTCTCTCCTCCTCTCACACATCCCTCACCCTTGCCTCCCTCTTCCCCTGCTCATTCTCTCCTCCTTCCTTCTTTCCTCCCTCCCATCCTTTTATTCTTTCTTTCTTTTGCTCTTTCTTTCCTTCTTTTTCTCTCTACATTTCACAGGCTGACTTGGAACTTGTGACCCTCCTGCTCAGCCCCGTGAATGCTGGGGTTACAGATATGTACTACCATAGCTACTCTGTAATTTTTAACATTCTAGCTTCTTAATAGTTCATCTCCTCTGCAGTTCACACATAACTTGACCTTCAGAATTCTCTTTTTCTTTCTTTTTTGTTTTGTTTTGTTTTTTGTTTTTTGTTTTTTGAGACAGGGTTTCCCTGTGTAGCTTTGCGCCTTTCCTGGAACTCACTTGGTAGCCCAGGTTGGCTCACAGAGATCCGCCTGGCTCTGCCTCCTGAGTGCTGGGATTAAAGGCGTGTGCCACCATCACCCGGCTGACCTTCAGAATTCTTAGTGCCCCCTTCTCTCTAGAGCATTCAAATATTCAACCTGATGCAAAGGAACAGACGTACTTTTTTTACCTTTGACTTTTTAACAAGCCATTATTTAATAAAGTATTCCCATTATTAGTCATCTTAAATTTATAATAATAGGGTGAACAACATACAGCTTGAAATGCATGTGAATTTACAATCTGTAGTTTCTGATGGTCTCTTACAGGCTCTGGCTCACTTAACTCTGTTTCAATACTGCCTGGTATTTAGTGTGCTTGTCTTGGGCAGCCATTACCTCTCTCTCTCTCTCTCTCTCTCTCTCTCTCTCTCTCTCTCACACACACACACACACACACACACACACACACACATATAATGTTTACTGGCCCGACATCACTCCTTCCACCATATGATGGCCACAGTATAGCCCTTAGAGGGTGCATGCCTCATCTCACCACTGTATTTGTCAGCACCTTGATCTTGAACCAGAATATGAGAAATTAATTTTTATTGTGTATTCATTATCTGATTTTCTGTTGTTGCCACACAAAAGCCAGACAAATAATAGAATTAAACTGTACTGGTGCTGGAGGAGCTGCTGGACATTGTCTGAGACAATTTTCTCATTTCTTGTCTTGACTTAACAAGTGTAGGCACACATTGCTAGTTGTCTTCCCAAAATTGCACAAGTTTGGGACTGCAAATATAGCATGGGATTGCTCATGACCACAATGTGTCTGATGTGTTATAAAATGTTCAATCAAGTCCAGATACTGTAAGAAGAAAGAGGGTGAAGTTGACAACAGGAGAGAACTTTCAGAGCTAACCTGGCCCGAAGCAGCTTTCTGACTTTTAAAGAAATCACTTCACTTAGATAGCTTTCAATTTCTTTTTGAGTAAAATGAAAGAGTCGAATCGATTAGATTCTGTCAGGAGGCCGCTGCTCGGACTTCCAGTGAGTGATGTTTTGCACTCTGCCCTTGGACAGAGGAAGAGTGTTCTCAATTTCCCCAAAGGTACAGGTAGGTAATCAGCCTGTGATGCATGCTGGGTAAGAAGCCGTGTCCAGCTCTGATTATGCTTTAGTGTCAGAGGACCCTGGGTGCGACTGTGAGAGCTCGTCATCCCCCACCTTGTAACTGAAAGACTTGTAAACAGATACACACGTGGTCTGAAAAAAAAATGCAGATATTGTAATTACTGTTCAGGGACCGCCCAGCCAGAAAACACAGGCGATTTCCCCTCAGCCAGATTAACTTGGCATTCTGAGTACAAGCTCACAGGGGAGGGGCCGGGCCTCTCCATGCAGGAACTGGAGTCAGAGGCTTTCCCTGCAGCCTGCAAGGAGAGACCATTAGGAATGCCTCCCAGTGCCTGGTTTCCTGAGGTATCTGACGGGAGACCTGGAGCGGCCTGGAGCAATCTGAGCACATCTCACCCGCAGCTCTGCAGGAATCGGGATGCAGGCCAAATACAGCAGCACAAGGGACATGCTCGATGACGATGACACCACCGTCAGCCTGTATTCGGGAGCTTCCATGGTCAGCAGACAGGCAGAGCCCAGACACTCAGGTACTTACTTCTGTCTCCTAGAGTCCAAGCAGACCAGAGCCCTGGAGAAATTCTTGAGAGGAGGCACTTTTCCTAGGCATATTCAAGGCAGAGGGAAGGGAGGGGATCTTCCTGTGCTTACAGTGAGGGGTAACTGCACTTTCCACAACTTGTCTGCACACATGTAACATTTGAAAATAGAAATACACTCAGGGGGCTGGTTCTCTAACATTCTATCGCTGGTTTAGCAGTTCGCCAGCAGAAGATAGGGATTTTCTGATTAGGTGTAGCAGGGAAAGAAGAGATTGTATACACCTTAAAGCAACATCTGTTTCCTTTTCCTTTCGTAGGAAGGCCAAGTTAGGCCAGCTTGTTGTTGTCCATGCGGATGGTCACCTGTGATGTGATTTGGAAATTTAGGTTAGTTAAAAACAACCATATTTGGGGAGGGGGGGTGTTGTCAGTTTTGAGCTCTTGACTTTAAGGAAGAGATTTCCAAGCAGGCTAATTAACTCGGGTATTTGTTAGAATTTCTGCATCTTGAGCCTAGAAAGACCTTGGAGGAGTCATGTTATCATCACATATTGGTTTTATCCTCTGTGATATCGAGGGCAGTGGAATTAAATCCTTCCTAATGTGTCCTCTTACGTCTGAAATTCAGTGATTTAGTAACCTAAATAGAGAGCTCAGATTCACTTGCATCAAATTCCTAGTCCCCTCAAGCCTTTTCTGTGGGTGCCTAGGTTGAATGTAGGGTCTTCCTCATGATAGGCAACAGAATAACACTGAGCTATGCTCTAGAATTCCTTTGAATCAATGTGAGACAACATCTCACGAAGTCACCCACTGGCCTCAAACTTGCAACGTTCCTATCTCTGTCTCCCCAGTAGCTGAATTATAAGCGTGCATCACCATATTCTGCCCCCTTGCTCTATTGATTTCAAAAGATTGACATGATTGAATCATATTTAGAAGGCATTTGATTTATCTTATATTTTACTATTTTCTTACCATAGAGTGGCATTTTCCCATTCCACTCATTTTTATAGTTCACATAGTAGATGGGGGCCATATCTGACTGCTCTACAGCAGACACATGACATGGTTCTAAAGCAAAAACTCCATTCTGTAGTACAGATAGATAGCAAGCCCTATGTTCAGGTTCTGATACCAAGTATGGTACTTATCACTGCGTGATTTTAGTGTCTTGGGGCTTTGGTTTCATTGCTTATAAAGCATTAATGATGGGAGGTAGGCATTAATGTATATGCTGTGCCTGGGATTACTCTAACTAATCTAAGTACTTTATGCACATCTGTTCATATTAACTTCAGCTAACAGTGAATAGATGTAATAAAGCTTGTTTGCAATGCATCCAAGAGTATAAAGAATGACCAAGATAGACACTCTGAAAATGTTTCTCTCAACGTTTCATCCTTTGAAAATTCCTAGAGTGTTCTGTTTAGCACTTTTGTGTCAGTCTCCACCAGCGGCACTTATCTCTGGCTGTGTCTCCTATATATTTATTTTCCCTTGTGAACAGACCCGGGGTTTATTCACTTCTGTGAATCAGGACATATTTTTGTACTGCTCTCTTTTATCAAATAACTGTCAGGGTCCATCCTTTTCCTCCATAAACCTTCTATTTATAAAAGATTGTCCACCTGAGGCCTACTGGTATGGTTTCTTGCTTTCCACTAAACTACCCAGAGAGCTATTTGAAGGATATTGGGGCTTTCCAGCTTCCTTGACCTGGAGCTAAGTGGTTACCGGAGGGAGGATAAATGCTGCAGGATGTGGGTGATGCTTCCGACAGGGTTCGAAAGGCCTCCTTCCAGCCAATCTCATGAGCAACCAGCTCACAGGGCTGTGGTTTCAAGAGGACCAAGTGCGACTTTGTTTTCCACCTTTGCATAAGCAGGAACAGTGTGTACAAATAAGTACCTCGAGATTAAAGGGTGGAGACAGAGGTGGGGCAAGATGAAACACTGGGGACAACATTTGGCAGCCTCTTTGTAAGAAGCAGAAATGGAACAGTGAGAGAGAAGGTTACAGGGAAGTGACTCCAAGTCAAACATCTGGAAAAGGTCTCCTCAGCCTGCCTGTGTGATATGTTGATTTCATCTTGTGATATGCAAATGTTTAGAGGAATGCCACAAAAAACATCTTAAGAAAACATATCTGATCTACCTCTGCTGTAGAAATAGCAGTAGAAAGCATATTTCTTTTTTCTGGCAATTTCGGATTCAATAAATATGAGTGGGCATTTTTTTTTTAACTTTTCCACTTGAACTAACAGGAATAAATACTGCAGGTGGATTTTTCCTTTTTGAGATTTTAATGTTAGTCATATAACAATCATGATTGTCTAAAAATAGCAAGTAGTTAAGAAGATAGAAAATCAAAAATAAAAGAAATAACTGTACACACAATTTCCACAAATTCAGATCAGGTGAGCAAAGGACTGGCCACACAGTGCCAAATACAACAGACCCTGAGCTATGAGCTATGATCTATGAGGGAAGCTGGTTCTCAACTCAGCTGTATGCATAATAATATACTATGTTGGAGCATGTGCATGAGACACATGAAAGCCTGGCCATTTATGTCTAGAGGGCTGAAGGAGATCTAGAAAGATCTCGAGAGAGTGGTTATTGCATTGAGTGGATTTTAGGATTTTCTATATTATAAAGAACCAGGAACGGGAATGTCCAGACTTGAGGATGTTCCACAAAGAAATACTTATGAAAGGGGGGGGGGGGGGGCTTTAAGGAACTCTGTGTTTTCAGAGCACAGTGTGCAGTAAGTACAGCTGAGGTGCAGAGCTGAGGGGACACTACTGCTGTGAGGAGCAGGCCTGCAGAGCTAAGGAGGCTCTTTCAGTCCATCTGAAGTGTTTCAGTTTTGTTTTGTAGTTAGGATGAAATCAGTGGGAGAGAAAAAAAGATACAAAGAGACAAATGGTGTGTTCTTAGAAGTATCTCTAGGCTATGCTGAGGAGGGCTGAAGGAGAATGCACAGACCTGGATGAGCTAATATGTTGTTTCATCAGAACTTCAGGTACTCAACTCCTCAACTGAGGAAGAAGAGGAAGAAGGAGGAGAAGAAATTAGTTGGGTAGATATTGAGGGGAGGAGATTCAAGGACCACATTGGGTTACCTGCGAAGAGACAGGAAAGAGATATCAGTCCAAGATTGACTAAGTACTGTCAGATGTGGTGTGGTAGATGCTGTCGTGACCTGCAGTAGAAGCCACAAGAAGAACCATAGGGTGACAAATTCAGCCTGAGTCCAAGGGTCTGTAAGGTGAAATGCAAAAATTATCTAAATATATATTATCTAAATAATATATTATCACATATATTTGAAGAATGTGGGTTCAGGGTAAGAATTTTGGGCTAAATATATATGTAGTAATCAGTGGCATGATAAATGAATAAATCACTTCAGTGATACGAATAGAAATTAAAATTTGATATGAGCGAATCAGATCACCAAGGGAGGAAATATAAAGCCAGAAATCTAGAGAAACAAAACAGACTAGGATGGAGAGAATCCAGGGAGTACCAGCCACAAGGCCTGAAGAACAAGAGGGCCCAACGGGAGGCTACTAGGGAGGAGCAGCAGAGAACGTGGAAGCAGGGCTCTGGCAGAAAGAAGCATCTGGAACATTGGGAGAGTGAACTCAAAATAGTGGGGAAGCCAACAGCAAGCAATTGTGGAATGTTAAAAATAACAGACACTGCAGATCATTTAAGAGGAGACTAAACACAGTCTATTGTTTTAACAACAAAGAGGAAAATAGAAGTTTATTTATCACCACAATCATCATTTTTTTTTTTAAGTTAAAACTCCCTACATAGCTGAGAATAGTACTCAACTCTAAATTCTTCCTCAGTCTCCCAAGAGCAGGAATCACTGCTGTGTGCCACCACAATGGTCAGGTTATTGGTGATTTTATAGCAATATATCAAAAAAAGGCTGATTATGATGAACTATCTATGAAATTTCCCATTTAATTTATTTCTCTTCTTTGAAGAAAATATAATGTGTTATTACAAGGTGCCACAGGATTGAGTGAGGACATTTTAAATTAATTTTTATGATGTGAAAAGTTCTAAACCACACTGTAAATTGAAAAGAAGCCCAGGATGGCTAATTCACCTGAACAATATCGAGAGTAGGGGAATGATGTCACAGAAAGACCAATATTCCCATTGAAGTGGGAATGCTATCCTACCAAAAGGATAAGAAAAAACACTTTGATTAATGATACTTTGAAAACACATTTTAAGTTCCTGCGAGTTCCTTCCTGCTGTGAGCATCGGACCCCTGGCCTCTGGTTCCTGGCCTCTTCCCTTATGCCATGGCCCCAAAACTGCAATCTGCGCTCCTGCCTCAGTCCAAGAAACCCAAATTGGCCCCTGCCCCGAAGCTGGAGGCCAAGTCGGCCTCTCCCTGCCTGCCGAAGGGAGAAAAAGAACAGCAAGAAGCAATCAAACACATTGACGAAGTACAAAATGAAATAGACAGACTTAATGAACAAGCCAGTGAGGAAATTTTGAAAGTAGAACAAAAATATAACAAACTCCGCCAACAATTTTTTCAGAAGAGGTCAGAATTGATGACCAAAATCCCAAATTTTGGGGTAACAACATTTGTCAACAACCATCCACAAGTGTCTGCACTGCTTGGGGAGAAAGATGAAGAGGCTCTGCATTACTTGACCAGAGTTGAAGTGACAGAATTTGAAGACATTAAATCAGGTTACAGAATAGATTTTTATTTTTGATGAAAATCTTTACTTTGAAAATAAAGTTCTCTCCAAAGAATTTCATCTGAATGAGAGTGGCGACCCATCTTCAAAGTCAACTGAAATCAAATGGAAATCTGGAAAGGATTTGACAAAACGCTCAAGTCAAATGCAGAGTAAGGCCAGCAGGAAGAGGCAGCATGAAGAGCCAGAAAGCTTCTTCACCTGGTTCACTGACCATTCTGACTCAGGTGCAGATGAGTTAGGAGAGGTCATCAAAGATGATATTTGGCCAAGCCCCTTGCAGTACTATTTGGTTCCTGATATGGATGATGAAGAAGTAAAGGCTGAAGAAGAAGAAGCAAAAGGAGGAGGAGGAGGAGGAGGAGGAGGAGGAGGAGGAGGAGGAGGAGGAGGAGGAGGAGGAGGAGGTTTGGAAGATATTGATGAGGAAGGGGATGAAGATGAAGGTGAAGAAGATGAAGATGATGATGAAGGGGAGGAAGGAGAGGAGGATGAAGGCGAGGATGACTAACACAGAAGACTGATGGATTCCAACCCTCTTTTTAATTTTCTCCAGTCCCTGGGAGCAAGCTGCAGTCATTCCCCTCCCCCACCCCTCCTGTGCTCAGTAGCCCTGTTTCTGAGGTCTCTTCTCAACCTATTTGGGGGGAAATACCTTGAACAAAATACAACAGGAAAAGAATCTCCACTATTCTGTTCTAAATTCATTTTTATCCTTTATTGTCTCAAACTGTGGATTCAACACCACCACTGTGCTCTGTGGGAAAAAAGAAAAATCCTTTGGCCACCTTGTCTCTGCTGGAGGCTGGGAGGTGCTAGGCCCCTGTGTAGTAGTGCATAGAATTCTAGCTTTTTTCCTTTCTCTGTATATTGGGCTCAGAGATTACACTGTGTCTCTATGTGAATACAAGTAGTTAGCATTTACCAACATGTATCTGTCTACTTTCTCTTGTTTAATGAAAAGAAAAAAAAAGGGAGGGTTATAGAAGGTCAGCAAGAGTGGGTTGAGGTGTCTGGGGAGGGTAAGTGGGCATTGTGACAACATGGCTTCTCCTTTGGCATGTTTGATTGTGATGTTTAACAGACATCCTTGCAGTTTAAGATGATGCTTTTAAATAAAATTCTCTCCTAACAATGACTTAAGCCTTGCCACTCAATGGGAGAATCAGTAGAACCTGTAGGGTTTTATTTGGAATTGACATTCTCTGTTGTAACTTTATTTTTAACTTTTTTATTTTTATTTTTTTGGTTTTCACTGGAAGGAAAAGTGCTCATTTTAAATGTTGAAGTGTACAAGTTGCTTTGTTACAATAAAACCAATGTGTACACAAAGGACCGGATGTTTTTCTGTCAGAACAGATGCTCAACATGACCTTCCAAGTTTGACCTGCATATTGACATCATGTCAAACTTTGTCTCCCTAACTTTGTATTTTTTGATACGCTATTCGCACTTTGCAAGATGACCTCAGGGCTATGCAGATTTGAGTTAAAGCGATTTGAATAATGTCTTAATGTCTCCGTAACTGAGTGATGTGGGTACAGCTGGCTGCAATGGACTTATACCCTTGATTTTTATCTCAATTTGGCATTTTTTAAGTGGGCCTTTATTTACCTGAATACTATGACAGCACCTGCTCCCACCGTGTCACAGACTGTGACTCTAATGCCATCTGTACAAAAGACAGCTGCTGGTGTGTCTGCATTGGCAGTATGAACTGGCCAAGAAAGTGGACTATCAGAATATGCAGTCCATGGGGGGTCAGGAGTGCTCTGTCCCAGGTATGTAGCAGAAGCTCTCAGCTGTGACTCTGAATCTGGGTGGATGAAAAGCTCTGTCTGCTCCACGCCATTGTGCAGAGAATAATGTTTTGGGAAGCTACCTGATGCATAAGCTTTTTAATGCTGTAAAATAGAGCTAAAATTAAATCTCACTTTTTCAGAGATGATTAATGGACAGCCTGGTCAAATTCAAAGCTTTTTGATATATAAAACTTTATAAATGGAACTACTCCATCAATAGGCAAAGTGTAACCAAAATCTGTCTAAATGGACAGTGTGTAATTTCTGCACAGGACTCTGTTTACATCAAGAATCTTGCTCCAATAAAGGAACATAAAGATTAAAAAAAAAAAAGGGTTGGGGATTAGCTCAGTGGTAGAGTGCTTGCCTAGGAAGCACAAGGCCCTGGGTTCGATCATTGGCTCAAAAAAAAAAAAAAAAAAGATAAAAGAAAAAAAGAAAAACATTTAAAAATCAATTCAAGTTCTGCTTTGCCATACCCTTATTATTGCAATATTGTTCCAATTTTCCAGCTTTTTAGTTTCATTTTTACACATCTGCATTGCAACAACAAGGAACAAGTCACATCTCCATGATCTCATACATCTTCTAGTCATGCCCACTAAATATTAAGAGGAGGTCCTTTTTTTTTTTTTTTTTTTTTTTTTTTTTGAGGCAATTGAAACCACAGAATAATCAAAATCAACAGTTAAAAATGCTCAGTGTTGTTGAAGACATGTTGGAGACCACAGAAGGCACTCAGAACTGAGCAAGTGACTGTTTGCTTTGTGCATCCCTAGAGAAGGTGTCAATTTTCCCAGATCTACACGGTTCAGCCTGGATTTGCCAGAAGAGCAAGCTGGAACATTGGGTGACTTTTCCACTTTGTGGATTACATTGTAGAAGTGACATCATAAAGGAACAACTAGCCTTGAACAAAATTAAGACAAATAAGAATTTGGAGGAAAAAAATATGGTACTAATTTTGGATTAGGATTTAGATCAGAGTAAGTTGGCTTTGAGAATCATGACAACACTTGTTACAAAGTGTTGTAGGTGACTATTCAGCTGAAGATAGAAGTTCTCAGAAGAAGAAATGGATGCAGAGAATTTAGGAAAGGAATAGAGGCTTAAAAATAATTATCTGGAGCCCTTGCTAATAATTTTTGCTTAAAAAATGATTCGGGGTAAACATTTTTTTTCTGCAAAGAAAAACGAGGTATGATTACATTTGTATTTTATAAAGTTAATCTTTTTAGAAGAGTGGAGAACTATACTTTATAATCCCAACTGAGATAATTTGTAATGTAGGAATGAGAAGTTACAAACCCTCAGACACCAGTGGGGTCTTTTTATAATTCCAAATAGGATTTCCATAAAAGGTTGAATATTAATGTAAGAAGTTGGGAGGAAGGTTATGATTGACAGTGTTCATTGATTTGCTTTTCAGGCTCCGTTATTGCTCTCGGCACACACCTAAGAAGAAAGATACTTCTGGACAACCATTTTCTTAACTAAATAAGGATTAAATGCAATTATACACTTAAGTAAACAGTATGTACAGTTCACTCACTGTTATTAATAGTGGCTACATGTTTCTCTGTAGGACATCGAACATTCCCCAGAGCAGGACATTCCTCACGTGCAAAACAGAATAATAATCTCTACTCTAGAGAGTGTTCTTGAAAACAGATGAGGCAATTCATTTAAGACATTTATCTTTGTAATTTAAGAATTTCAGCAGCCATCATTAATAGTTTTTGTTTGTTTGCTTGTTTATTGAGATAAGGGTTTGCTATGTGTCCCAGGCTGGCCTTGAACTTACCATGTAGTCTCTGCTGGCCACAAACTCACAAGAATCCTCTTGCCCCAATTTCCCAAGTACTGAGAGTAGAGGTATGTACCATCCGGCTTGGCTTGATAATTTCATATTTAAACTATGTTTCATTAATTAAACAACTTCATTGGGTTATAAAACAGACTCACTCATAGTTTACTGAAGAACGTATTGCACTTTATTACAGATTAGAAACTCATTGATATTCTGAAATTGCTGATATGTTCTTAGATGTAAATTCTTCAGCCTGCTTCTTACCCAGGACACTTCAGTCATCCATATGGAAAGAATACCCAGGTGGGCCCTGTGCTCTCCTTTGTAAACAATAGGAAGGATAGCATCATTTACATGCAGAGAATACGAAAGTTGATCTATAGAGACTAGTTGCCTCTCTGGAGTTACTTCATACAAAAAAGAGACTTCAACCTCACAGATGCCCACCAAGAGGATGACAACAATTAAAAAAAAAAAAAAAAGAAGAAGAAGTTCTAGAAAAGACAACATTTAAACTTAAAAAATACAGCCAGAAGCTAGATCTGGGCTAGAAATGCTCCATCCTTGAAATCTGTCAAGAGTACAATGGTGTGAAAGACTCAGAAAGCAGTCTTTGAAATATCGTACACATCAGCACACATGTTGACATGTTTCACTGAGATTCCTATTTCACCAGGAATGTACAAAGTACAGGGCAATGAGCTCATCCTAGCTCTACCTCAAGTATCCTTAAATTCTCTGTTTTTTTGTTTTTTGGTTTTTTTTTTTTCCTTCCAGCTTCTAAGATCCCTTGTCCTTCAGGGCTACACCTTTAGCCTTTATTTAATGATGTCTGTTTCATTTCCGGTGTGCTCTTGGTTTGTGGGAGTGCAGAGGTTTCCTCTGATGCCCAGTGAAGAACAACTAATTAAGTATGACAATATCTTCATCTGCCAAGTTTCATGGAACAACAAAGGGGTTTATATTCAAAACTCAACAATGGCACTCTAGCGTTTTATAGCATAGCAGTATTAAGAGACACAGGAAGGTGGTGTTCTCTTCTATATATATCTCAGCATTCTTGGGAATGTTTATATCATTCCTTGGCCTATCCATACCTCTTTATAAACATGCCTCACAAGTCAGCTTAGAGATTCTCCTGCGAAACCCAAAACTACAAGAAAGCCAAACCCAAATTAAACAACTCCCAGGCAGCTTATTTTTGTGAAGAAAAAAAAAATCTCTTTTAAGAAGGAAGTTGTCCCTAGAGAGATGGTTCAGCATCGTTGGGAAATATGGGTTAGAATTCAGAAACTTTACACTCACAGCAGGAAGAAAAACAGGCAGAGGGGAAAACAGCATCCAGGAAAAAGGGAAACTGGCAAGTTCATTGCCATTCCACCATGAGAGCTCCGGTGCAGACACAGAGGTAGGGAGAACACAGAGAACTAAGGGAGAGTTCAGTCTGAGGGCCACAAGGACACCACAGGAGGGTTCTGTGAGTGGAACTCTGGAGCAGCAGGGGGACATTTGGGACAAGAACAATGGGATAGGATCTGGCTAAGAAAGAGTGTATTCTGGGATTTTTGTCTCAATTGCAATACAGCTATTGGAAGTCATTAAATCAGGTGGAATCATAATGAAATTGCTATAATCTATGAAAAGTACTTTAAATTTCTTTTAAATCGAATGTGAACTATCTATTGAAATGATTGTTTAAAAACATGAGTCACATTTTAAAATACACCCATATGTTTCCTCTCTGAATTTTGACTTATTTTCCTTACTATATGTAAATTCAGATGGATAGGCACCATATTTCCTATGTCCATACTATCATTACTCCTTCACTTCGGCAAGAGTGATGAGCTCACATCATTGTGCCTAGAATACATAATATAGAGGATCTCTCTGGAGGAAGTGGGTTTTTTTCTCTATTTTGATTTTATTGAAAATAGATTTTGACAGGGTGTTGTGACACACACCTTTAATCCTAGCACTCAGGAGGCAGAGGCAGGCAGATCTCTGTGAGTTCTAGGCCAGCTTTGTCTTCAGAGCAAGTTCCAGGACAGCTGGATTTGTTGCACAGAGAAACCCTGACTCAAAAAAAGCAAAAAACAAAGAATAAAAAAAAACACAAAAGAACGAAGAAAATAGAATTTTTTCATATATTGATTACAGTCTCCCCTCCCCCAACTCCTCCAAGAGCCTCTCTTTCTCCCCTCCCATATGAATCCACACCCCCCTCTGTCTCTCATCAGAAAATAAATAGGCATCAAAATAATAATGATAAAATAAAATAGGAAAAACAAAAATAAACAAATTGGAATAGGACAGAATGAACATAAAAAAAGATCCAAAGAAAAAGCACAAGAAACATACATAGACAAATAAACACATAAGTTAACACACACAGGAATCCTATAAAAGCACAAAACTGAAAGCGGTAATGTATATACAAAGGACCTGTAAGCTGAAGAAGGAGGAGGAGGAGAAAGAAGGAGAAGGAGAAGGGGAAGAAGAGGAAGAGGAAGGGGAAGTAGGAGGAGGAGGAAGTGGAGGAGGAGGAGCAGAAGGAGAAGAAGGAGAAGGAGAAGGGGAAGGAGAGGAAGAGGAAGAGGAAGAAGGAGGCTGAGGAGGAGAAGAAGGAGGGGGAGGAGGAGGAGGAGGAGGAGGAGAGGAGGAGGAGGAGAAGAAGAAGAAGAAGAAGAAGAAGAAGAAGAAGAAGAAGAAGAAGAAGAAGAAGAAGAAGAAGAAGAAGAAGAAATAAATCCGTGACTAAACATGAAGAGAGAAAGAACCCCCGAAGTTGCAGCTGAGTTTGTTTTGTGTAAGCCATCTACTGCTGAGCATGGGGCGTGCTTTTAAGAACGGTTTGTTCTCATTGAGGTTACACTGTAGAAAACTAATTTTTCATTTGCAAATGATTATCAATTGAAGATAACTTCTGAGTTAAGTGTTGAGAGGACCAGCTCCTACTAGAGAGGAGATATGGAGCCAGTGAACTACTAGACAGACAGACATTTGGACTTTATCTGAAGAGCAAAACTTACACCTTCATTTTATTTTTCCCTTTCTGTTGTTGCTTTTTCTTCACCTCTTATCCCTTTTTACCACTCAAGATAAGGATTTCTACGCAAGAAATGATTAACTCACAACCACCAGTTACATATTTTCCAAAAACAAATTAAAATCGTTACATAGGAAGAAATCACATTATGATCACGTTACATGTTTTCCTAAGATGCCCACAAGTATTTAAACATTTTTCTTTGTATTAATTTTTCTACTATAACATCTTCACTCTAAAGCAGTAGTTCTTTTATAGTTGACTAACAAAGTTTTAAGCAAGCCGAGTCTATGTCAGCCCATTCCTTTGTGATGGCAGGCAGCTGTCTTTGGTTTCGGTGTAGCAGATTCCTATCCTGTTTCTACTCTACAAAAACTTTAAACAAGTGCTCAGCTAACCATCTGTTTTTCTTTACACACAATGGGGTCATTTGATTTCCTTTCGCAACTTTGTTTTTTAAAGGTGCACACCTAAACTTGTGATTAATTCTGTAAACTACATGACCAAGGAATTCAGGCCTAACCACGGGTGTAGGGACATAATTGCTTTTTTGATCATCAGTCTGTTTATCCACAGGCAGAATTCATGGATCTATAATGCATGAAATGTCCTTGTTCTTATTTTCCATCCTCTGCAAATCTCAAAGGGGATTTCTAGCCTATTTTTGCCTTATTTGTATCTCTTATTGGAATAATTGCCAGAATAGCCTAAACCATTTCCCAAATTATCTCCACGCTCTTAGTCACCTGTATCTATTTGACTGACTCAGAAAGTTCAATTAAATCATTGATTCAACTAAGCATCATTGCTCTTTTAAAAGTCATCTTCATTATGATCTTGCATGTAAATTGCCCAGTGGGGAGTGGGTTTTCCCATGAAACAATCACACTATACTAGATACAGAGGATCCTTTCACACAGTAATGAAAGGGATCACCGTGCCAGGTACAGAAGGAACATGAGAGTAGCAGGCAGGAGGAAGCACACCTGGAGCAAGGGGCATTCTGGAGACAATCTTCCGAGGGCTTTGCTTCTCCAGAATGTACCCATCACAACTCTGCTTTCTGGTGGATTGTATTCCATAAGTTCCATTGCTGACTGCAGCTCCTCTGACATGGCCACTGACAGTTAAGAATGGGGACATGTATCCACTTCTCATCTCATTGCTGGAATCCCATTTGGTACAGAGCCATACAGACCCTGTGCATGCTGCCACTGTCTGTGAGTTCATATGTGCGTTAGTCCAGCTGTGTTTAGAATTTCTTATTTTCTTGGCATCCTTCATCCCCACCCCACCCCCGGCTCTTAAACTCTTTCTGCCTTTTCCTCTGCAAGGTTCCTTGAACCGTGAGAGGGGGATTTGATAGAGGCACTGCATTTAGAACTGAGTGTTCCAAGACATCTCATTTTTTCTGCACATTGTCTGTGGATCACTGTATTTTTTCCTATCTGTTACAGGAGGAAGCTTTTCTAATGATGGCTGAGCAAGGCACAGATCTATGAGTACAGCAAAATGTCATTAGAAATCATTTTATTGCTGTGTTCCTTTATCAGAACAGTAGTATTTAGTTTTCCCTTAGAGCTCTTGTCTATCTAGTTTCAGGTTCTTAGCCAGTTGAGCATTGTTGGGGAAGGGTTCCATCTCATGAAGTGGGCCTTAAATACAGCCTGATATTGGTTGGATACTACTGCATCTTTGTTCTGTTATTGCACTAGTGAATCTTGCAGATCAAAGGGTGTGTAGCTGGGCTATTAGTGGTTACTTTTCTCCTTTTGTAGAGTGTAGATAACATATCATGAACTCTAGTCAGTAGGGGTGACAGCTTTAGGTAGGCCTTTTCATCACAAATTGTCTATGTTCAACAGAATTATGTAGGCATTGTCTTCAGCAACAGGGCCTTACCATCAGTTTGTGGAGAGCAACCAATAGCCTGGTTTGTTTGTGGGTATCCATGGGGCCAGTAACTCTGTCAGATGAAACACATTCCTGGTACTGGTAGCTTCATTTGTAACTAGAGATGTCCAATTGGAGCTCCATCTCCCCCATTATTTGGTGATTTTATTTAGATTGCTTTCACATGTGTATATATTTTAGGAAGCTTATATCCTACTAAGCTTCTATATGACCCCCCAATTGGCCTTATTTTTAGGTGTCACTCCCTGTATTCTCTCCTCTGGTCCCTCTTCTACTCCATCCCCATTTGATCCTTCTGTTCTGGTCCCCCCCACCTTGTCTATCCCTAACTATTTATTCCACTTCCCCTTCCCTTAGTCTATACCAAACTTCTGCAGTTATATGGATTGTAGCTTGCTTACCTAAGACTTAACAGTTAACATCCACATATAACTAAATACATACCATATTTTTCTTTCTATGTACAGGTTATCCAATCAGGATGATTTTTTCCTAGCCCTATCCATTTATTTGTAAATTTCATTTCATTTCTTTTAAGCTCAGCAATATTCCATTGTTAATTATACTACATTTTCTTTATCCATTTAGCTGATGGCAGACATCTAGGTTGTTTCTAATTATTGGCTATTATGGATGAAGCAGCAATGAGCATGGTTGAACAAGCATCTCTGTGGTAAGATGAAGCTTTCTTTGGGTATTTGCCCAAGCAAATAGCTGGATCTGGAGGTATATCTATTCTTAACTTCCTGATGAACTACCACACTGATTTTATAGAGACTGTATAAGCTTACACTCCCACCAGTAATGAATGAGTGTTCCAATTACCCCACATGCTCGCCATCATGAGCTGTTATTTGTTTTATTAATCTTGGCCATTCTGACTGGTGGATGAAGAAATTTCAAAGCAGTTTGGATCTGGGCTTCCCTGATGACTAAGGATGTTGAACATTTCTTTAAATGTTTCTCAGACATTTGTGAATCCTTTTTTGAGAATACTATGTGTAGCTCTGTATCCCATTTTTTAATTGGATTGTTTTCTTGATGTCTAAGTTTTTGAGTTCTTTATGTAATTTAGATATTATTCCTCTATTGGGTATGTAGTTGGTAAAAATATTTTCCTATTCTGTAGGCTGCCACTGTGAATGATGGTTTCTTTTGCTATGCAGAAGCTTTTCAGTTCATGAGGTCCTGATTATTAAATTGTTGATCTTAGTGCCTGTGCTAATGGTGTTTGGGTAAGAAAGTGTTTTCTTGTGCTAATGAGTTGAAAATTATTTCTTAGTTTCTCTTCTGTCAGATTTAGTGTATTTGGCCTTATATTGAGTTATTTGATCCACTTAAAGTGGAGTGGATTTTTGTGCAGAATGATACGTATGATCTATTTGGATTCTTCTACATGCAGCTGTCCAATTTGGCTAGCATCATTTGTTGATAATAATGTATTTGTGTGTGTGTGTGTGTGTGTGTATTTTTGGCTTTGTTATAAAAACAATCAAGTGTCCATAGGTGTGTTAATTTATGTTTGGGTCTTCAACTTCATTCCATTGATCAATGTGTCTATTTTTGTGCCAATACCATGTTGTTTTTACTCCTATAACTCTATAGTACAGTTTGGAATCAGAAATCAGCAGCGTTGATACCTTCAGCATTTTTTAAAATTTTATTATTTATTTATTTGTTTGTTTATTTATTTATTTATTTATTTATTTAATGTTTTTTAAAGACAGGGTTTTTCTGTGTAGCCCTGGCTGTCCTGGAACTCTCTCTGTAGACCAGGCTGGTCTCAAACTCAGAGATCCACCTGCTCTGCCTCCTGACTTACTGAGTGCTGGGATTAAAGTTGTGCACCATCACCATGCAGCAAGCAGTTCTTTTTATCATTCATGATCTTTTTATCATTCATGATCATATGTTTCTATATGAGGCTGAACATTGTCCTTTCAAGTTCTGTGAATAATTGTGTTGGGATTATGATAGGAAGCACACTGAATCTGAATATTGCTATTGATAAAAACTATCATTTTTACTTTACTAATCCTACTAATCCATAGGATTGGGAGATATTTCCATTTCTGATACCTTCCTCAATTTCTTTCTTCAGTGTCTTAAAGTTTGTATTTTGTAAGCCTTTCACTTTCCTGGTTAGAGTTACACAAATATATCTTGTGTGGGTTGTTTTTTGTTGTTGTTGTCTTTGATGCTATTGTGAAAGATATTGTTTCCCTGATTTCTTTCTCTGTCTGTTTTTCTTTTGTATATAGGAAGGCTACTGGGTTCATGAATCAATTTTGTATGCTGCCACTTTGCTGAAAGTGTTTATTAGCTGTAGGAGTTTGCTAGTGGAAATTATAGGGTCACTTACGTCTACTTTCATTATTACAGCCCATGGAGACCTGCTCCTAGTGTTGAAGGACAGGGTTGAAGGAAAAAGCTGCAGTATAGCAAAATTTATGACTTTTTTTTAATCAAAGAGGTATAAGAAGAAACATACACACTCTGATGGTAATTTTATTTTTGTATTTGTTCTCTTTTCTCATCTAGGCTTCTCTGTCTATTCTCTCATGAAGGCTCTCTCTTTCTCTCTCTGTATGTATATATACATATATATATATATATATATATATATATATATATATATATATATTCTCTATGTATATATACATATATATATGTATACACACACACATACACACACACACACACACACACACACACACACACACATATATATATACTTTTATGTTGAATATAGGAGTTATATTTTAAGGTCACATTTAAGTAAACAATATGAAACAGAGTCATCCCGATTGACATACAAGTAATAAATCTCTCAACTTCCTAATTGGCAGTAAAGTGCAATTGCAGTTGCAAATAAGAGTCAGTCATTACGTTTATCTAGCATTTTGAGATTGGCAGAAGTGCTGGGCTTTCTGTAAGTATTGTCATAAATGCTTTGGTAAGAACTCAGGTTTGCCTTAATATTCTTAATATGAGCTCACTAGAGCATTCTCCAAGAGCACAGTGACAATAAAAGTGTTTTTAAATCTTGAAATATATTTTCCTATCCTGTGTGTAGCTTCTGATTATCTACGAACACCTATAGCCCTCATTAGGGGCTAGAGTCAAGTTATTTTCTGTAGCTTTGACTAGTCACAATATATTTATACAAATTGAGGTCAGGAGTGGGTGCAAGGACTGAACCATTTGCCAGCTAGTAGTAATTGAGCTGTCTTTGTGTTTACAACCTAGCCAGGCAGTTCAGCTATGTGACCTTGTGACAGCAAGGCACTTGGACTAATCAAAAGTTCTTTAAAAGCTTTGTGTTACCTCATGATGTACAAGAAACCTGTAACTGTAATTCTCAGCATAAAGATGAAAGGAATTTAGCTGGTTTTGACTCAGCTGTTTTCCTGTGTCAGCCTGAGCTCTGATATAAAACAGTTTTCTAAGTTTCCCACAGTTTTTGTGGAACAAAGGCCTAGCTGTGAAAGTATATTTTATTCACAATAGTTACACAGTATAAGTAGAAATCATCTTCCTGTCAATCCATAGAAATAAGTATGCCCAATATCCTGAAGAAAACACACTACCAATCCAGGCTGTGGGAAGAATCCCCTATCTTGTTTCAGGGAAGAATTACAGTAGCACATGAGAAAATTACGTACAGAAGCCAACAGTATTCAGAGTCTGTAGCCTGGTAAGCCTTGCTTGATACGAGGTTCCTCCATTAGAGAATTACTCGTCTGGTGGGCTGACACCTGAATATCAGTTGTCATCCACTGTATGTGTCTTTGGCACTTAGCATTTCATATCATCTGCAAATAAAAACACATTGACTTCCTCCCTTCCTAATTGTGACCTCTTGGTCTCCTTCAGTTGTCTTATTACTCTAGCTAAGACTTCAAGTACTGTATTGAATAGGTATAGAGAGAGTGAACAACCTTGTCTTGTTTCTTATTTTAGTAGAAAGTGCTTTGATTTTCTCTTCACTTACGTTGATGTTGGCTGTTGATTTGCTGTAAATCGCCTCTTATTTTGAGGTATGTTTCTTATATCCCTTCCATATTCTCTACAGGACTTTTATCATGAATGGGGTGTTGGCTTTTATCACAGGCCTTTTCTACATCTAATGAGATGGTCTTGTGGTTTTTGTCATTCATATGGTGGATAACATTTATTGATTTATGTATATTGAACCATCCCTGCTTCTCTGGGATGAAGCCTACTTGATTGTGGTAGATGATCTTTTTAATGGGTTCTTGGTTTCAGTTTGCAAGTATATCACTGTGAACCTTTGCATTTATGTTCATCAGGGTAATTAGTCTGTAATCTTCTTTCTTTGTTGGGTCTTTACATGGTTTAGATATCAGGCTAATGTAGCACAAATCTTAAAAGGTCTTACTAATTAAAAACAGACCCGGATCCAGGTATTGGGGTGAATGCTGAATGATCAAAGAAACAGAACAAGCCACATCCAACCTCACCTTGCCAGTTCCTCAGCTGATCTTGTTTCCTCAGGCTGAAAGCATCTGAATCTTCATCCAAATGGATCTCAGCTGAACTGCTGCTAAAACCTAAAAGCTTAAAAAGGCTCTAGTTCCTGGTCCGCACACCTTATATACCTTTCTGCTTCCTGGGATTAAAGGCATGTGTTACTATATCTGGGTGTTTCCAATGTGGCTTTGAACTCAGAGATCCAAACGGATCTCTATGTCCAGTATGATAGGATTAAAGATGTGTGCTACCACTGCCTAAACTTATGTTTAATATAGTGGCTATTCTGTTCTCTGACCCCCAAATAAGTTTATTGGGGTGCAAAATATATCAACCACAGGGTAACTATGGCCTAGTAAAAAGAATCAGGCAGTATCCCCTGTTTCTATTTTGTAGAATAATTTGAGGAATGTTGGAGTTAAATCTTTGAAAGTTGACACAATTCCATGCTAAACTATCTGGCCATAATCTTTTTTTATAGCAGACTTTTAATGACTGGTTATATTTTACTAGAGGTTATAGATCTGTTTACATTGCTTATCTGATCTTAATTTAACTTTGGTAAATCATATTTATCAAGAAAATTATCCATTTCTTTTCAGTTTTCCAATTTGGTGAATTATAGGTTGCCAAAGTATGTCCTTATGAATCTCTGGATTTCCTTGGTGTCTGTTTTTATGTCCTCATTTTGTTTTTAATTTTGTTATTTTTATCTTTTCTCCCTCACCTTTAATTAATTTAAATAAGTGTCAATCTTACTGATTTTCTCAAAGAACCAACTCTATTTCATTGATTTTAAAAATTATACTTTGTCTCTATTTTATTTATTTCATCCCTGAGTTTTATTATTTCTTGTTATCTACTCCTTTTGGATGTCATTCCTTCTTTTCGTTCTAGAGCTTTCAGGTGTATCAAGTCAATAATATAATACCTCTCCAATTATTTTTTTTAACACTGTGAGCACTTAGTGCTATGAGCTTGCCTCTTAGAACCACCTTCATTGTTTCCCATAAGTTTGGGTACGTTGTGTTTTCATTTTCATTCAATTCTAAATTACTTTTTAAATTTCATCTTGACCCATTTTTCATTCAGTAGTGAATTGTTCAGTTTCTATGAGTTTGTAAGCTTCCTGTTGTTTCTGCTGTCACTGATATCCAGCTTTAAACCATGGTGTTCAGATAGGATACAGGGTGTTATTTCAACTTTCTTGTATCTATAGAAACTTGATTTGTTTCCTAATATGTGGTCAATTTTGGAATGAGCTACTGAGAAGAGGGTGTATATGTGTGTGTGTGTGTGTGTGTGTGTGTGTGTGTGTGTGTGTGTTTGGGGGAAATGTTCTGTACATGTCTATTAAGTCCATTTTGTTTAGGACATCATTTATCATCAGCATTTTGGGGTGGGGGGGTTATTTAGTTTTGTCTGGATGACCTGCCTATTGGTGAGTGTGAGGTGTTGAAGTCTCACAGTATCAATGTGTGAGGGTCAATATTTAGAGACCAAGATAGGAGGGCCCTCAGTAGGTTGTGTGCTATGAGCTGGAGGTGCGATTAGGGGTTGGAATTGGAGGACAACAGGGAGAGTGAAGATGGCCTGCCTAATTCTGGTCAGTGTGGCCAGTGGGTTTCTAGTGAGTCAGAAGTGAATTTATGCATGTTTGTTCTTTCTGTTTCAGAAACTGACTTGAATTCTTAATTAATTTGAACATAAAGAGTATAGAATTTCTGGTTCCACTCTGCTTTTGTTCTATTCTAGTTACAAACCCAAGATGTTGTCTGCACTGGAGGAGAGTTTAAATCTGTCAGCTGCCTTTGGTCATAACCTAAATAAATGATCTCACCAGGTGATGGGTGTCCTGGTGACACAGTGGCTACTCTACTGTGACAGGTCAAACCCATGGGAACAAAGTCAAGAAGAGGATCCTGCCCTAGTGTTTCTTTGTTTTTCATTTATTGTTTGACTGGTGTGAACTTTGAAATAGTTACATCCATCTCTGAGAAATGACGGTCATGTTCCTTTATAATTTAGTTTGAGGAAGATATAAATCTAGTAAATGAATATATAAGATTCTTGCAAATTAGAACTCTTACATAAGAAACCCAAAAAATAATTAACAAAACCATCATTTCTGGTGGTGAACATGCCATTTGTGTTCCTAAAGACACTGGAACACTGTGGGCAGGGCATATTTTGCAAAATCAAGAACAATTTAATTCCAAAGTTTTCCTGATGATGTAAAAAAAAGTTGCTCCTTGGTAAGGCTTGGGATTCTTGGGTTTTGAGTGTTTTGTTTATTTTTGTCATCACTAGTTGATCTCTAACTCTCTAATGTAGTTAAAGATGACTTTGAACTCCTGATTATCTCTATCTACGCTGTTGGGATTGTAGGTGTGCACCACCATGCCGTCTCATGTTGGGCATATTTAAGAATCTTTCACATTCATTTTTGTTTTTCGTTTGTTTGTTTGTTTGTTTTTGAGACAGGTCTCACAATGCAACCCTGGCAGGCCTGGAATTTGCTCTGTAGCCCAGGCTGGCCTCCAACTCACAGAAATTCCTGCCTCTGCCTCCCAAGTGCTAGGATTAAAGGTGTGTGCTTTCACATCTGGCCTATACCTTATGACAAGCATAAGGTTCTAAAAACAACCATTTAAATGTCATAGTAATGAATAATGTGACTCTGTACAGTAGGACTCAGGGAGAAATCAGATGTGGTGGGGCTTATGAATGAACTAGATGTAAAAGTGAAGCTTAAGTGGGTTTTGTGGCCGTGATTCTGAGGACAGCGGGTAAAGTCCTGACTGTCTTCATTTTGCATCTAGAATGTCCTCCAACCTCTGTACCTCATGTAACTGACTTTAATCCAAGAGAAAGAAAATGCCATCCTCAGTTTCTCTTTGTTCCCTGCAGAGAATGAGACTCCTTCTTCAGTTTGGCGTCCTGTGGCCCTGACCCTGCTGACCTTGTGTTTGGTGCTGCTCATCGGCCTGGCAGCCCTGGGCCTTGTGTGTAAGTCTGCTCTGTGCTCTATACTGGGGGAGGTTCCTGATTCCTTGGTTTGCCCAGCAGGAGAAACTCTTGCTATGAGTTTCTTGAAACCCTAATTCTGGAGCCTTATCCTCTTTCTAAAGGCAACTGTTTAAATGACTAGGAGTTGATGTACTAAAAAACAGCAAGTATTTTTGAGTTAGAAGAAAACATCTTTTGAAATAAGTATTGTAACCATTTACATGTCAGTATGTAAATCATCACTACAGAGAGCATGCACGGTTTATCTCTTCCCCTGCTGCTCTGGTGGTACAGCTCCGGCATCTTCTATAAGTTTACACGGTATTGTGGACTGATGCAGAGGAAGTATTTTCTGCACACATCCACCCTCTACACAAGGAGCAAAGAAGTGCTAAATCACTATATTTGTCAAAAAGCCTGGGAAAAGATACAGTTATCTTGGGAAAAAAAAAAGTATGTGAAAATCAACAAGGAATATTGAATGTGTAAAAACAAACAACAACAACAAAACAAAACAAAAAAAAAACCTTTACATTTCAAGATAGCAATGGTGTGTTCCTAGAGAAACTCAGTAGGAATGAATGTACAGCCCCTTTTTGAATTGTCAAAGTTGACCCCAGGTAAAAGCCATATAGCAAAACAGACCAGGAGGTTATACACTGATTTTCTTTGAAGCAAAAGTTAAATTTATAAACATAAATTTAAGAACTAAAAAAAAATTCTTCTACTTCTCTCTATCCCCAAATTTACACCATTCTGATACAGCACTGTTTTGTAATCACCTGTTTTTCTTAGGAACGTAAAGCAACTCTCATGACTAATGACAGATTTCTCTAGATTTAGAAAACTGAAGTTCAAACCTCTGTTGAAATATTTTAGTTGAGTGATGTTACTTATCCTCATGAACCCTAACCACAAATCTACAAAAATATGGAAATGAGATCTGACCATTTTAACAATGGAATGAACAATGAATTTTGCCATTCTTCCAATATTCAACATACTAAATGTCAACAGAGGAGTGGATTCACAGTTTTAGATTGGTTTTAGGTTTGGCTGTGCATAAAGTATTTGTTGAACGTAAAATAGTTTAGTATTGGGCTCTTAGTTTCTGAAGTAAAGAACCACTATTATGACTTCACATTTTCCAACAGAGGTGAAAATATAAATTTGCCTGAGATGACACTATTAACTATGCCTCTGGTTATGGCAATGTGAGTGCTCGGTACTAAGATGTTAAGCTGTATGCTTTATTGTCTCCCCCATGTGCGGAAAAGAGATACAGGTTAATGAGCTGTACAGTCTGACTTCATCACATGACTTAGTTTTTCAGTTCTACCAGCTCTCCAATACCCAGCAAGAGAGCATCACTGAAAAGGATGAAAGGCTGGGCAACATATCTCGACAACTGCAGTCCCTCCAGATCCAAAACAGGAAACTCATGGAAACTCTGCAGCAGGTAGCTGTAAAACTGTGTCGTGAACTCTACAACAGAAGTGGAGGTGAGCATGCCCCTGTCTCTCTGGATCATTGACATTGTTCTATCTGGACTTGAATTTCCCATCTGAGTAACTAGAACCATGTATTTTTTAGAAGTACTTTTCCTGCCTTCTCAATAAAAAGTTTGAGCCACAAAATCATGATCAGACATCAGATTATAATTGCTTACACACAATCTGTGTCACCGTACAGGAAGGGATTCTTCAAATTTCAGCATTTAAAACAAGAAAAGTAGTTAGTTTAGAATAACCTAAACAGCTCCATCAGCAACTAATACACGGATGTGTCTCAATTACGTTGGCACACACTAATTTAACACAATGAAAGTGTTGGGGATGTTCTAACTACAATTTCCAAAATTTTAGGCTCATGCAGGAATTAGTTTCAAAATTCAGAGAACTTGAAGTAAATCACAGCCATTTTAGTTCCCCATGACTCGTCTCTCAGTCAAAAATACGAATCTTACAAAGAACGCAGAGTAATGGCAATGACAGTAATGGGCCAGCCAAAGCTGCCAAAGCTGCCAAAGCTGCCACTGTCAACGTCGCTTCCGTGCCCCACCCAGACCCGCCACTCATTCTGTCTTACTATTCTCCGTGCTTGAAAGTTTCATCCCCGCACACTCTATTCAAGTGAGCACAGGAAGCAACCTGCATTTTGCAGCCTGAGTTGGTTTCTCTTTTAGAAACTCTAAAGTGCCACGGTTGCATCACCATCCTCCCCCACGCCACTTCTCCTTCTGTAGGTAGACATTGAGTGAATGATTTTCTCAGTAAAGTGTCTCAAGGCACACTTCTCTGTGTGGTACTTTCCACATGACTGGTGGGCTCCTTTACCACAATTCTCTCTTTTCTGTTTCTCTGCCAGCCCAATGGGCTTTCTTTCTTTTTAAGATTCTATATTACCAAAAAGATAATCCTGGTATCTCTGAAAACAGTGGTCCCTGGGATTCTCATCTAGTTTAAAAAAAAAAAAAAAAGCTATGCAAATATATTGTGAAACCTAATAAAATTTGCCTAAAGATCAGAGAAACAAAGGAAGAAGCCATCTCTTACCTCTAGGACTCCTCAGCCTGAAAGCTTTCTAGCCAAAAGGGGTTCCTCAGTTGAAAAGCTTTTAGTCTCTGTCTCCTCAGGTCTTTTATACTTTTCTTTGCCCAGCCATCACTTTCTGGGATTAAAGACATGTGTGCTTCCCAGTACTGGGATTAAAGGTGTGTGCCACCACTACCAAGCTGTTTTCTCCCCTAGACTGAGTCAATTTCATGTAATCCAGGGTGGCTTTGAACTCACAGAGAGATCCAAATGGATCTCTGCCTCCCAAGTTCTAGGATTAAAGTTGTGTGCCAACACTGCCTGGCCTCTACGTTTAATTTAGTGGTTTGTTTTGTTCTCTGATCTTCAGGCAAATTTTATTAAGGTACACAATATATCACCGCAATACTCAATTTAAATATAAGATGATAAGAATAAATGCTGTGTGAGGTGCAAGAAAGAAAGTCTGGGTCACAGATATAAATTGACTAACATCCTATGTGCCCCAAATTTAATGAAAATAAACAAACAGAAAATAATCACATATTTTTAGATGATATAATTTCCATGTATCATAATACTGACTGACTCAGCCAGGCGATGGTGGCACCTGCCCTTAGCCAGTAGTCAGAAGGCAGAGGCAGGAAGATCTCTATAAGTTCTAGGCCAGCCTGGTCTTTAGAGTGAGTTACAGGATATACAAGGCTACACAGTGAGGCCCTGTCTTAAAAAACAAAAACAAATAAACAAATGATTGACCTACCTGAAAATGATGCCTTGTTGCACATTCTTGCTGCATTGACCATTTTGTGGCTGTTGTCACGTGAAGCCTTTTACATAGACAGGGACTTTGTAGGAGAAGCTCATAGAGAGCACCCATGTTCAGTTTGGGAACTCTATGACCATTATTGTTCCTCTAGTTCTACATAATATGAACAAAACATCTGAAAGCAGTACATCTTACATTCACCTAGCTGATCAAAAGTATGCATCTCCCCTGAAACATGTTCATGTATATATGCTTGCACATATAACAATCACAAGTGCTGTGTCATGGGGAAATTTTTTTCTCAAACTTCTTTAAAAAATTGTTTTAGATTTAGTTGTTTTTATCTTATGTACATGCATGTCTGCATGTATGCTCTTGGGGGGTCAAGAAAGAGTATTGGATCTTCAGGAACTGGAGTTACAGGTGGTTCTGGGCCACTGTAAGGGTGCTGAGAATCGAGCCTGGGTCCTCTGAAAGAACAGCCACTGAACCATCATTCTAGTTCCTTTTATTTTCCCAGTTGCTTAAGTAATGTTAAATTAACATTAAATAAGATATAATAATGTATGTCTCTTTCAAAGTCTTTAGTTCTGTGGTATCACTTCTTGTTTCACATACCACTTTCAGACTTTAGTCTCTCTCCTTTCTACATGATTATCTCTTCTATAAAATCATTGCTTTCATTTCCACAAATGAGTGAAAACACGTAGTATTTGTCTTTCTATGCTTGGTTCTTTTCACTTAGCACAATGTTATCTAGCTCTATGAACTTTGATGTAAATGGTCAAACTTTCATTATATTGCAATAGCTTAGTAGTACCTGTTGCTTGGATACATACATAACAGCCTGATTACCAGATTACATGTTAGTCATAGTTTGAGGTTTTTGAGACAGCTCCATATTGTTTTCTATAGTGTCTATACTAGTTTACATTTTAATCTACAATGTGTAAGAGTTCTCCTCTCTACATTTTCTTTTAAATATTTGTTATTTTTCAGTTTTTAATTGACTGTCATTCTAATTCACAAGGATTACATGGTGTTCATTGTGATTTTGATTTGCACTTTTTGTGGTGATTGGTAACTGGGGCACAATTTTTAATTGGTCGTATTAATAAAAACCCAGAGTCAGATATCAGGGTGAAAGGTGAAAGATCACAGAAGCAGAGCAGCAGCCACCAGAAAGATTTCTTACCTATAGGAATCCTCAGACTCTAAGGACCTAAACTCCTGTCTCCTCCCACCTTATTCCTCTCTCTGCCCAGCCATATCACTTCCTGTCTCCACCTTCCTAGTGCTGGCATTAAAGGTGTGAGATCCCAAGTGCTGGGATCAAAGGTGTGTGCCACCACTGCCTGTCTCTGTTTATCTTTTAGACTGGATCAATCTTTTGTAGCCCAGGGGAGCCTTGAACTTGCAGAGATCCATCTGCCTCTGCTTCCATAGTTCTGGAATTATAAGTATGTGCCACCACTGCCTGGCCTCTATGGCTAACTAGTGTCTTAGCTCCACACTCTGACCTTAAGGCAAGCTTTATTTGTTATTTCACAAACAAAATATCACCACAAGTGATAATAAGCAGCTTTTCATGTACTTGTTACTGTTTGTATGTCTTCCTTGGGGAATGTCTCCTGTGTCATTTACCCATTGTAATTGGATTATTTGGAGGTTTTATTTTTGGGTTAAGCTCCTGACCTATTCAAAATGTTTTCTTCTATGTGAATAGATTATGCACATGATCTTCCACTCTGAAGGTTGTCTCTTCATGCTATTACTTCCTTTTCTATGAATGTAGGAACATCTTAGTTTGTTAGAATCACATTCATCTACCTTTGTGGTTTAAGCTTTTGAGTTCAAATCCAAAAATCTCTATTTACAGTAATGTCTTGACATATTTTTCCTGTGTTTCCTTCTAGTAGAATCACAATTCCTGTTTGTACACTTAAGCCCTTGACCCATTTTCAGTTGATTTTCTTACATGGCAAGAAACATGGGTCTAGTTTATTCTTATTCATATGAATATCAGTTTTCCCCATACCATACACTAAAGACACTGTCCATTCACTATGCTGTGTTCTTTGAGCCTTTGTTAAAGCTGAGTCATCTGCATGCATGCAGATTGTTTGCTGGATTCTTCATTGTGATCCATTAGACTACTCAGATTTTAGCAGTAGTTTGATACGAAATTGTTCTTAAAACCACGCTGTCCTGGATAGTTTTATGTAACTTGACACAAGCTACAGTTATCTAGAGGAAGGGAACCTCAATTGAGAAAATTTCTCCATAAGATTCAGCTGTAGAGTCTGGAGAGATGGCTCAGCAGTTAAGAACACTGGCTGCTCTTCCATAGGTCCTGAGTTCAATGGTAACTCACAACCATCTGTAATAAGATCTGGCCCCTCTTCTGGCCTGCAAGCAATGCAGATAGAATACTGTATAGATAATAAATAAATCTTTTTTAAAAATTCAGCTGTAATCTTAATCAGTGATTGATGGGGGAGGGCCCAGTCCATGGTGGGTAGTGTCTTCCCTAGGCTGATAGTCCCAGGTTATATAAAAAAGCAGGCTGAGTAAACCAGATAGCTATAGTCCTCAATGGTCTTTTCCTCAGCTCCTATATCCAGGTTCTCTCCCTTCTTAAGTTCCTACCCTCACTGCTCTTGATGATGAACTATTATATGGAACTGAGTGAAATACACCCTTTGCTCCCCAACTTATTTTTTGGTCATGGTGTTTCATCACAACAATAGAAACCCCATCTAAGGTACATGCCAAGCATGGTAGTGTGAGCCTGCAATCCCAGCTACTGAGGCAAGAAGATCACAAATTCAAAAATATACAGGTCTATAAATTGAGTTGAAGGCTAGCCTGAATCACTAAGTAAGTCCTAGTCTCAAAACATAAGGTTAGAAAACATGGTATATGGCTCAGTATGTAGCCTAGAGTAAACAGTGTTCAAATCTCTCTCACCTCCAAAATAAAATAGTGATGCAACCATGGATATTATTAAATGGCCACTCTAACACACACACATACACACACACACACACACACACACACACACACACACACACACACAAAACTTAGATGCATGTTCCTGACTCTCAGAAGATAAAGTTCAGACATCCACACCATGATATTCATGGTACTACTACTCATACATGTAACAAGTACCCACATATCCCATCTTACTCTCAACTTATGCACTTAATTATTTGGTTTGCAAGTGTCCACCCCCAAAACACACACACACACACACACACACACACACACACACACACACACACACACTGTACAGAAAGAGTACAAGGAACCTACACCTGAGAATACCAACTTGAAAAGAGGAAAGACTTGTTTAGCTTCCAGCTTCAGATGTTTAATTTAGAATTTTTATATTCATTTTACATATCAATCACAGATCCCCCTCTTTCCTCCTCCTGTCCCTCCATCCTTCCTCCCCTACCCACTCCCCATTCCCTCCTACAAGAAGGTAAGGCCTCCCATGAGGAGTCAGCAGAGCCTGGTACATTTAGTAGAGGCAGGTCCAAGCCGCCGCCGCCCCCCCCCCCCCCACCTCAAGGCTGTTCCGTAGTAGGTAGTGGGCTCCAAAAAGCCAGCTCATGCACCAGGGATGGATCCTGATCCAACTGCTGGGGGCCTCTCAAGCAGATCAAGCTACACAACTGTCTTGCTTATGCAGAGGGCCTAGTCCAGTCCCACGGCAGCAACAAAGACTACTGCAGGACAACTTACATCATGCATGCCATCTTGAAGCACAGAAAATGGCATATACAAAAAGTGATATATATGATACAGACTCAATAACATGCCCCAGTGACTGATTTCTAACCTAACCCCTATATTCACCACCTCCTACTAAAGCCATCATATTTGGAACCAATCAAGGAAACAGTCCATCAATGACATCAAAGCCCTCAGGATCCAATCACATCACCAAGATTACCAGTTCAAAACTATGAACCCAGTGCTTATGAGACTATGGGAAGAAATTCATATTCAAACCATTGCATAATCATATGAGCCACCCTATGAAGGAATATTCTGTCTACATTCTGCATGGCATAGGCAAAGAAATTTCAGCCATCCATCACCAGATTCGGTATTCTACATCAGTATTCTCTGTTTTAATTTTCACTGAATGTTCAACACCAACTATAGATCATTCCTAGTGGGGAGTGGGTGGATAGCACAGGTGTTCCTTCAAGTATCTAAGAGATGTAAATTAGGTTTTGGAATATCAAACACTGTTTATTTCCAAAAGAGGAAACAGCAGATTCAGGTAGAAGATAACTAACCAAAGTGTGTTTGTTTGTTTCCTTTCAAGGACACAGATGCAGCCCTTGCCCAGAGAAATGGAAGTGGCACGGGGACAAATGCTACCAGTTCTACAAAGAGAGTAAAAACTGGCAAAGCTGTGAATACTTCTGCCTGGCTGAGAATGCCACCATGCTGAAGATAAGTACACAGGAAGAACTGGTAAGTTCCTGAGCCTTGGTATTTGAAGGAGTTTCCCAAAGGCACAGGGCAAGAACACTGTAAAGAGTCAAGTTTCCAACCTACGAGTTTCCATACTTGCTCACAGTGAAACCCAAGTCATACTCCAGTTGCTCCAAATGATCTCTGAAATGGATAAAATCTGTGTTCCCTCCAAATACCTACCACACATAAATATGAGAAATAGTTCAACTACCCCTTCAGTCAATGGGCAGGTAGAACATGTCCAAATTACCTTTCTGAGATGGGGTAGACAGAGAATAATGGTATGATCTAAGAAAAGTGATAATATTATGGGCCTGCCTTTCTGTTATAAACATTAAAAAGCTTTTAATTGAAAATAGTCTGACAATAATTGTAGTAAACTACACACACACATACACACACACACACACACACACACACACACACACACACACACATGGCTAGCCAAGGCAAATATATGAATAATCGACACATATTTATGTATCTCTGGAACCTCATTGACCAACAGCTTTAAAAGATGTGACACAAATATGGAACTGGGATGTGTGTGTGTGTGTGTGTGTGTGTGTGTGTGTGTGTGCTGGGGATTGAATTCAGGCCTCATGAATGCAAGCAATCTACCACTAAGCAACATTCTATGACTTGTTGGTACTTGGCTTTTTGTTTGATAGCCTATGTAGTCTGGGGGAGGCACTGCTCCCATTATATGGAACTCCATTTAAACCCTTGTATATATGGGCATGTATGTATTTTAATAAGATTCTAGAGTAGTAGGTTTGTACATAGGATTTTCAAAGGTTATTAATGTTATTTGTCCATCCCATACTTCCTCCTCTACCCTGCCCTTCCACTTGCATTCCATTTAACCCTTCCTGTTCCATTTCTCTCCTTCATATTACTTACATTCTACTTCCTTTTTCTTGAAAACTCCCTGTGGACTCTTACTAGAGTCTTGCCTTCTCGGAGTAGCCCAGTTTAAACACATATATAAAAACTCAAAACTAACATTCAAATATGAAATAAAGTATACAATGCTTGTTTTTACAGCTGAATATTGGAAATAGAATTGTTATATATTAGTATATGGCTATATGTGTAGGAAATACATATGTGTATATATATGAATGAAAATTTACATTTTTCTCTTTTTTCTCATGTGAGATCCATGTCATCCTTCTAAGTCCCCTTTACTTCTTTTTACATTTAAGTATCTCCATAATTGTGTTCTCATTTATAGCAATTCTCCAGTTTTTTACTAACAATTTTTCCACTTTCTAGAATAATTTCACTTATTTTATAAATATTTCTCCCACTTGTTTTTGTTCTGTTTTAATTCATTAATCATTGGTAATGACAATAACATCTGTTTAATTAATTAATTAAAACTAAATTTTTTGGAGACAGAGATTGAACACAAAGCTCAATGCAAGCTAGGCAAGCACTCTACCAACTGAGCCATATTTCAGACCTCTGATTTATTTTTACCTCTGTCTCTCTGTATCTCCTTCTGTGTCTGTCTCTGTGTCTCTGTCTCTTTATATATATCCATTACTTATTTTTTGAGATAAGGTCTCACTTTGTACCCCTGGTTATCTTGGAGTGGGCTATGTAGAGCAGGCTGGCTTCAAACTCACAGAGATCCACTTGCCTCTACTTCCTGAGATTAAAGGCATGTACCACCACACTCAGTTCCTCTAATATTTTATATCAATTTTATGTTTAATTTTACACATTAAGAATAATTGGTAAATTATTGGTCAACATGACTCCTGTTTTCATAATATCAATGTATACTCCACACTTATTAAGACAAAGTGTGTTCTATCAATGTGTCCCTTACTTACTGGACAAATTTCTAAAGGGCTTCATGATAGGTGCCTTTTCCTCTTGAGTCTATTGTCATGTGTGTGTGAGAGAGGATCACCTATCAGGTCTCCATGTTATTCTTCTAGAAGCTATGCTAATCCCATACATCCTTGTACTACTGGTTGAAGCATCTCCAAGCTAAAGGTTTTCTTGTGTGCCTTTCACAGGATTTTGCCATGCCTCAAAGCTACTCTGAGTTTTTCTACTCTTATTGGACAGGGCTCTCCCGCAATGGCAGTGGCAAAGCCTGGCTGTGGACAGATGGGACATCTTACTCCTTTGAACTGTAAGCCTCCAGAACACTGTGGGAGAGGTATTTAATAAAGACAGATTAGCAGTGTGATTCAGCAGTAATTATAGAGCATCTATTTCATACTGCATAGTGTGCTTGCAGGGGATGCCCAGAGGTGCTTGTGTTGAAATGGCTTAGAAAAGTGATGGGCTAGAGAGAGAGCCCATCAAATATCATCAGGTGGTTTCCTGACTGATTTCAGCAGTGAGTACCTAGGAATTGTTTTTCTGCAAAGCAAAGTAATAAAGGTAAAGAGGAGAAAAGGGAAGGTGATCTATTTTGGATGAATAATTAAAGAGAAACCTTGGAGAATCAGATGTAATAGTGCTCATCCAGGGTCATACATTTTGTCAACAGCCAGGGGTAGGCTACTGCCTCAGAGAGTTCTTGGATCTCCACACTGTGTCATATAAATAAAAACATTTTATTTACCACAGAAGCATTTAGAGAGGACGTGAATGGAATTCCATGACACTGGTAAATGTAATTTCTTTATGAAAGTTTATTACATTCAAAGCTCGGTTAAAGCATATTTTATTCTCTGTGTATGGTAGAACAGGACATAGTAACATAATCATTTGTATTTTTAATTAAGTAAACTGAACACTAGAAAAGGTAGATAACTTTAAAATAACAGTAAAATCAGAGTGCCTGTTGCTTTGTTTTAGAACAGTTTTTGCAGTTTTGAGTGGTCAGTTACTTCTAAGAATGAGATGGTGACTGAGGGGCTGAAAATTGAGTTCATTGACCCCATCTTTCCAACAAAGACCTCCTAGAAATATAGATATGATCTTTGTCACTGAGGGAATGCTTTTCTGTTGTCTCTGAATGTGTCATTTAAGAAATAAACTCTAAATAAAATTTAATTAAAGAATTAAATTCTTTTCTTTTTCTTTCTTAAGGTTTGAAATTATAATAGATCCCACCAACCTAAGGAACAGGGACTGTATGACCATCTTCAATGGAAAGGCTTACTCAAAGGACTGCAAAGAGCTGAGGAGGTGTGCCTGTGAGAAGATGGCAGGGAGAGTGGTACCTGAGGTGCTTCAGTAGGTGCCATGAAACATTGAGCAGAGGGGGCCAATAGGTCAACTTCAACCACCAGCCAAAGGACTGAGCTAAGTGATGTCAACGCAGAGGACATTCAAAGCTTTGAAAAACTGAGAGGCAGCCATTGGAACTGGTACTTGGGAGACTGTCTTGGTTCTGACTCAGCGTTGCCCATACCTGAGCTCCAGTTCTTGCACATGTTTACCTGTTACCAGGATTCTTACTCAAGAACCACCAACTAGCCTCAGCAAGCTAGAGAGTTGTTCTCCTTGATTTACAGAAGGCTTCCAGCTTTCTCTCTTCTCAGCATCTGTTTCACCCTCTTTTTCATGTCTCCCTTACACTAGGAAAAGAGAGAGACCTAAGAAAATAGAGGCGTTGACATGAAACCACCTACTGTGTGTGGTGGTGGTGTCCTCACAAGTATTGGTGCCTTCCAACTCTCAGCACTTGGAAGGTGGAGGCAAGACATAAAAAGTTTAAGGTCACCCTCAGCTACATGGCAAGTTGGAGGCCATCCTAGGCTGTATGAGAACCTCTTCTCAAACAGAAAGAAGGGACAAAAAAACAAGAGAGAAAGAAGAAAGGAGAAAAACAAAACAAAACAAAACAGAGAACAGAAAAAAAGGAAGTGAGATCCTTTATCCTAACAGGCAGTCCAAGAGAAACTAGCAGATGTCCTACTCCTGTGTTGTTGTACACACAGCTGATTCTTTCTGTTTCCAGTTCCCACTTTGCCTTTCCCAGGCTCTTAACAATGACTTTGCCTGCTACACGGCTGGCCAGCTTTCCAACTGAGATGATTTTCATTGTGTCAATCTCCACTTCATCAATTGTGTCTTTCTCCTAATCACATCTCATAGGAAATAGATGATCTCAACTCTGATCTGAGTTAGAATTGCTGTCCCTGTACTCCAAAAAGGAGACTGGAGTAGAGAGAAAAAAAATTAGTCTCTTTACATGCACAGATAACAGTTTTGATTACTTCCTCCATCACATTTGAACCATGTTTATACCTTTCAGGTACTAAAGTTTTAATAATAAGAACTGTGATGAATGTGAAATGGGTGTGGTTTCAGAATGGATTTGTGATTTGGGGGAATATCAGCAGGGGAATGCTTTTCATACTATGTTAACAGAACTGTTTGACTACTTCTGCCTTGACAATTGGTGGTGCCATTCTGAGGATATTGTTTATGGGATATTTGAGATTAAGAAAGTGTACAAAGCAAATTGTTTTTCAGAGGGGCTTTATGATATTCCTAAAGTGAAATGATTGGGGTAAAATCATGACATCGAGTTTGGTATGTTGAGTAACAGAGGTGTGGTAGTCCACATGACTGATTTCTGAACAAGCTTTGGAGAAGAAAGAGAGGCTGTGATATCTACACAGTCAGACTCTTGACTAGACATGAGTTTCTCTGGGTGATGACATTCAAAACCATAACAGGGATCATTGTGAATAGCACAGTGTCAACTGGTTGCATTGATTATAGATAAACCAACACTATGGGACGGACAGCACCAGTATCAGATTTCATACTCTTACATTTCAACAGTTTCATGGTGAAATTGTATTAACTTAGCCATTTTGTGATGAGAACAATTCTGCATTTATTTTCATAAGACTTAATTTAACAACGATTACTTATCGAAACATTACTGGCAAGCTACTTATGTTTTCTTTTAGATTTCCTTCTAACTAGCTAGGGGATTTCTTCAGTGATGAATGAATTCTGTGCAGGTTTACTATGTCAAGCACACAGAAGTGCATTTGTGGTTTTGAAATTTAGGTCTCTCTTGGTTTGATTTATTTATTGAGCAAATCACACCACTTCATGTAGTTTATTAAAAAGTGGAAATATTTTAATTTCCCTATGATGTTACTTAAAATGAAGTAAGTGTGAAGTTAATCTCATAATGTGGGTTGTAATAGAAAATGAAAGGGGAATTAAGAAAATATTTTAAAGGGTTTAATGATTCTTATTTAAATATAAGGGACATAAATGCAGCATCTGTATTCATTAAAGAGAAAAAAAATACTCTCGGGCTGGAGAGATGGCTCAGAGGTTAAAGAGCACCAACTGCTCCTCCAGAGGTCCTGAGTTCAATTCCCAGCAACCACATGGTGGCTCACAACCATCTGTAATGAGATCTGGTGCCCTCTTCTGGCCTGCAAGGACACACGCAGACAGGACACTGTATGTATACTAAATAAATCTCATATATATATTCTCAAATATTTCCCAAAATTAAAATGTTGACTGTTTTTCTGGCTCAGTTAAAGTGACTATACAATAACCTACAAAATAAAAAATAAAGATCAAGGCCATCATTAAGCAATTGTTGTATAAACCTACTACAGAAGGAAAAAGTAGTCAGCAAGAGAAAGTCAAAAACTTTGTGGAATTAATTGTAAACAAGGGCCATGGCTCTCATTTAAATTTTGGCTCCTGGCATTCTGGGCTCCTGCAGGGAAGACATCTGTCTCTCTAACTACCATTGATTGGAAGAGTCTAGCTATCTAGAGGATGAACAGCAAAGTGTCCTTTCAGTTGGAAAAGGAAAAAAATTGTACTTTTAACATTTATTTTCTTTTCTTGATCTTATTCTTCATCATTGCCCTTAGCCCCCCTTTCTGTATCCAAATCTGATAATATCAATAACGTCACAAACAAAGTTCCAAAAGATGTGAAAAGTGTGTGTGTGTGGGGGGGGGTGGTAAACATTGCCTCCACTAACATTTAAGACATAAAAATCAATCATAAAACAAATTTTAAGGTTAGGCTTGCTGATAATCAAAAATAGAAACCATATGAACTGGCTTTCTCAGGACAAGAAAGATGAGAAGACATTTTTCTAGTCTCTTACTATGTAGGTAATTGTAAAGAAAGTGCAGGAAGAGTCAAATAGGGAACATGGCCTTTCCCATAGACTGAGCTCCCTTGGGTACACAATGAGCTATTTCTTTTCCTGAGGATATTGAACACTCTCAGGACTTATCAGCAGGAAACAGGTCAGGAGCCTGGTGACAGCAGGAAGTGTGAGAAGGGTAAGGGGCAGCTTTTACTTGGGGAATACAAACAGATTACAAACTAGGTACAAGGGTCAAGTGGTTGTCCTAGGGCGAGCTTTGGTGTTTGGGAGTCAAGGACAGTTGTTGGAAGACACACAAAAAGTACCATGTGACTTAAGATACACAAAACTCACTGTATGAGCAGATCTTTAGACTCTAACAACGAATATATTATTATATCAATATTATTTCAATATTTTATTGATGCATTTAGTGTGCAATACTATGCAGCACTGTTTCCAATTGCAGAGGAATTATCATTTTTTTCCCTTTCTAAAAGTTCACTCAGCGAGATGGATTAAAATTACCTAATTCATCATTGGTAGCACTGGGACAGGAAATGGTCCTGTTATGGCTAATTACCATCAAAAGGACAGGTATCCCGAATCACTAGCAACCTATCCTCCCTAAGAACTCTCCCAAGCCCTGCATCTGTTTAGGTGCAGCATGGCTGCTGGGGACACTGTAGACTCCTGTGTCAGCTGCACTGCAGATAAATGTCTGGCTTGTAAATACAGCATCATATATATACAAGCTGGATAACATCAGCTGGAGGATGTTTGCATTCAGTTTCCTTGTACTTTTTTGAGAAGAACCATCAACGCTTCCCATCCTTTCTCTAAACATAGCATGATGACAAACCTTTGAAGAATCTCAGAGACAAACAGTCTTTACTGTTAAAAGTCACTATTGTTTCTCTGATTTCCAGATTATTATATTTAGCTACCAGCTGCCAGCTGTGGAAACCAAACAGCCTACAACTTCCACGGTTTGTAGGCTGCTTGTCCTCCCAGGATCTGCAGAAAGCTAGAGAAATTTCTGTCGTGTGTGTGTGTGTGTGTGTGTGTGTGTGTGTGTGTGTGTGTGTGTGTGTGTGTGTGTGTGTGTGTGTGTGTGTGTGTGTGTGTGAGAGAGAGAGAGAGAGAGAGAGAGAGAGAGAGAGAGAGAGAGAGACCCTTTAAATGCCATGTCAAGGTAAATAAACAGAAACAAGAAAAACAAGATAAAAACATGATCTTCTCATTGCTAGAGAACCATAGCCACTGAGAAATGAACTTCAGCTTAAAGGATGCTTAGTTTTATTTAAATAATTCCTGCTTACTCAGTAAATTATGTTTTTTAAATTATTTATCTAAGTTATGCCATTTTAATAAGAAGGAAAAGATGAAAATCTTCTACCTCTCAGAGTCTTATCAAAATGAAAGATTAAATACGACCATATTGAATTTAGTGACTATTTATTGAGAGCATGCTATATAGTAAGATTTAGAGATGGCACATAGTAGACATAGAATATGATAATAATTAGCAATTTTTCCTTCCTATATATGGCAAGTATTTCCACTTTAATTTTCCTACCTAAAATATGGTTTTCTATAGTTTGCATGTAACATTAAGATTGCATTCTTAAGCAGTATTTTGAAGTGAATTGTATTATGATTTTATAGTGGGAAAGTTGAGGCATGGAGTCAGGCAGTTGAAAGTGCTCCAGTTTTAGTCTTGGCCTTGCAGACTGTGAACTGTTTGGTGAATGGTGGGATGTCCACTGGAGGACATGCTGATGCTCATGTCCTGACTATTCCTCCACCTATGTGACGTTCTAAGGGTTCCTTTCCCAGTAGAACTCTACAGTCTGAAAAGCACAGTCCAACACTACAGATAGAAGAAGCCTTCTTCATTCCTTCCCAGACAGATCAGGTGTATTCAAAGACTGCAGTGTTGGGGCAGGAGTTCAAACCTGTTAAACATGTCAGTTGTTTGTAAGTGCTGTTAAGTGCTATTAGAGCTGTCATATATTGAGGTTTTATTAAGTCTTTATTGTAAACAGGATTTACAGGTCTGTGAATGATTCAAGCTGTCAGCCAAGCAGCCTCTTTTCTAACAACTGGCCAGACTGCCCTGATGGCAGTCGGGTGGTGTGAGCAGTTGATTCTGAAGCCCACACCTCATGGCTGGAACAGCCTGTGGAGAGCAGCACTCCTTGGCAAAGAGTGCTCCTTCCAACCTGCAGCCCCAGGGAAGACCTGTGAATGTGGTAAGAAGAGTCTGTGCTGTGATTGGTACAAACACAGTCCTTGAAGGGATGCCATGACTTATGCAGACACCCTCACCACACTCTCTTTTTGTCCATTAAGTGGGCTGCTTGGTTCAGTTTTAGAGTCAGCCAGGAGACCCCTGGCCCTCCTCTGATACTCCTAATATTGCAACCTTAGGAACAATAAAACACTTCCTGAATGGTCCTTTTGTGCCTCCTTTGCTCTTTATTATTGGAAGAGTGAGCTGAGCTGGTAACACAAAAGAAGCTGCAGAAGCACAGGATGGTAGCAAAGGCATGGGCAGCACCAGAAGCAGTTACTGGTCTGGTAGTGACAACAATCACCATCACCATCACTGTGGCGGGAGAGAATGACCAGAGAATAGCTGAAGAATTCTGGAGAGTGGCCAAGGCAGAGAGGATGGGCAGCGGAAGGAGAGACACCCAGGAATGGTGGACATAGAAACAGTAAGAGAAAAGGCAGAAAATCAAGGCAGAGTAAAGGCACCAGAGAAGAGCAGCAGCGGGCTTGGGGAACAGCCTTTCAAGAACCCTCACACAAGTAGGAGATGCCTGCTGCTAATTACTGCTGTCTGCTGCTGGTGTAGAAGGTCAAGGATTTCAAAAGCTGCCAAAAGCTGGGGCCAGTGGTGATTAAACCCCAGAGAAATAAGCCTCCAGCCCTCCAACACATCCAGATCCTAGAGCAATAGACACCAAGCTCCTAGGGTTAGGAACTGCAAGCCTCTGTATCTGTGAGGTCAGCCCCTAGGCCTTCAGCATCAAAGGGGGATTACCAGCACTGGAGGTCCCCATCCTGCTTATTTCTATCTATAGCCAAAGGACCCCAGGAATGTGATTCATAGTAATACTACAGTTTGGAAATCTATCTGTCTCCTCTCAGGGTGTGATCTTATGATATACAATTCCTGGAAGCTGATCTGAAGAAAAATCTATCAGTTGTTAAGAATAATGGTACTCCAAAAAAAAAGAATAATGATAAATTTATTTATTAAAAAACAAACCAGAGATTACTGTACAAACTCCCACAATGATGGCTAAATTTCTTTGTGGTGTGGATAATCACTTTGGACTTCCAAACAAATAGGAAATGACTTTCTCTTCTTTGTTCTCAATGAGTCAGGGCTTCTGTAGCTCTAAATCAGTTTTCTCCTTGGCATACTACAGGACAACTGAAATCTGTAAAACATTCAAGAGTATTGCTAAGCATAAATATAAAAGCAAGTTTGCTTTCATGGCCCACGCACCAGTCTTCTCTTGCATTTGTTCTTTGATCTCTTCTAAACCTTCATGCAACAAAGGTGGCTTTGAGCTGTATCTCTCAGATGCAGGATCCAAATGTATTCTTCTCACAGATAAAATATTTCCAGTTGTTGCAGGTGTCTGAGAAGAGGGAACGGTCTTTGAGGTATCCACAGATCTGGCTGGCTGATAACTGTTTCTCTGTTGGCAAACTGAAAAAGTAAGTTAGCTTCCCAGATTAAAGGTTAGATATGAAGATGACAGTGGTATTTGACAAGGAAACACTATAGAGATGCTGCTGGATTTATTTTAATTTGCTTTAATGTGGCATTTTTCTGTGGTGGTTTTATCCTACTTTAAATAACACTATTCATCTTTTAAAAAAATGTATTGATATATAATTTGAACAAACAGCTTATAAAGGAAACCAAGGCATGTTTACATAGAGGTAGTTTATAGCCAGTGTGTTTCTCTTGACTCAGTTCTCAAAATGCTAAGTCACCTGATTATGTCCACTAATCTCCATTCCCATCTGGAAAGCTCAATATAGAAAATGCTCAATAGTTATTGCAATCTCTTGACCAGAAGGCTCTCAGCATTATTACAGAAAGAATGTTCTTGATACTTGAATTTGATTGCTCATTTAGGCACTTAAATTATGATAAGAACTTTCTAGAGGATAATGGTAGGTGAGCTGATGAGGAAGATTTATCTGTGCTAGATAGTTTTATGTCAACTTGACACAAAAGCTGAAGTCATCTGAGAGGAGCGAACCTTGGTTAAGAAAATGCCTCCATAAGATTGGGTTGTAGGCAAGCCTGTAAAGCATTTTTTAAATTAGCGATTGATATGGGAAGGCCCAGTTTACTGTGGCTGGTGGTCCTGGGTTCTGTAAGAAAGCAGGCTGAGCAAGCCATGAAGAGCAAGCCAGTAAGCAGCACTCTTCCATGACCTCTGCAGCAGCTCCTGCCTCCAGGTTCCTGTCCTTTTGAGTTCCTGTCCAGATTTCCTTCCATGATGAACTATGATATGGAAGTGTAGCAAAATAAACTCTTTCCTCTCCAACTTTGCTTTTTGGACATGGTATTTTATCACAACAATAGAAACAATAAGACCAAGTCCTAAGTATGTTAGTTATAATTCTAATCAGTACCCTCTAAAAGTATCATGATTCTATGTCTTATAGAAGAAATACAAGGTACAAAGTAAACTTTTACAATTTCTTCACATTCCTAATTCTCCCTGTAATGTCTCACTCATATACTTACAAGTCAGGGAGAGGAGAGGAACCATCTTGCCAGAACCAAGATTGACTGAGTCCATCTTTAAACACTCCCACCCAGTATGAAAATCCTTTGAGCATCCGTGGGCTGTGGATGATGAAATCCTATAAAACACGAGACACAAACTGTAAATGCAGAAAAGTAAATAACAACCAAAACTACTGTGCAATATAAAGTCTGATATTTTGCCTAATCAGAAATTAATGAGAACTTGAGTGTTGAAGAAAAAGAGCAAGTATTAAAGTGAAGTGGGTACACACACACACACACACACACACACACACACACACAGAGAGAGAGAGAGAGACAGACAGACAGACAGACAGACAGACAGAGACAGAGACAGAGAGAGAGAGAGAGAGAGAGAGAGAGAGGATTCATTTGCCATATAGTCAGTATGGTATGTTAAATTTACAAAAAATTTATTCAATATATTCATCTGCCATTAAAGTTTTAATAGATTCAGAGTCTGGTAGGCAGTATATATTAAAGCAAAGTTAGTCTTATATTGACTTTTCATCATCAAAGTAAAAATTTCTCTTACTTCATTCACCTTGTGGATCATTTTCTCCCCTACTGTATTTTAATATGTGAAGTTTTGGAGATTCCAGCCACAACTCCCTATGAGTACATTTTGTCAGATGAAGCATGATTTATTTGACATGAAATTTTTGGAGAAAGTAATTTTTAAACAATTATAATAATGTAGTTTAAAGCTTCTTGGTTTACTATATTATTTTTAACATTTCCCATTTTTCTTATAAAACTGAACTTCAGTTATTGAATATTTTGTTAGGGTGAGAAACATCTAATTAGGAATTCCATTTCAGATACTCTATTGTAGGGGAGAATAGCTTTAGCAGACATTGTACTGTTTGTTTATCAAGACCCTAGTAAGCTAGGTTAGTAAACTTAACAGTTCACTTATCAAATGCACATTCTTATAAGCCAATTTATTTCATGACATCACTTTTTCATTCTTTGTAACTTTTGTTTGGTCTTGATACACAGACCTCAAACTCAAGTTCCTCCCGTCTCAGCCTTGCACTCAGAGTAGGATTTCTGTTTTCGTACTTGTATTTCTCCTTTTGAGTTATAGGAGTGTTATAGATGATTCTGTTTCCTGTAGCACTGAACATAATATATTTAAGAACATCCACAGTTAGGATGTCTGTATACATGGGAAGCATGTCACAGCTCAGTAATCCTCTTCCTCCCCCTTTCTGGGTTGACTAAGGGCATAAGCAACCTGTATTCCTCAACTTCCGGAAAACCAACCAACCTCAGTTTCACTTCTCCAGCTGAAGGGAAAGTAAATTATGTGAATCTCTACTTTGTTTCTTTATTTTTTAGTATTGAAAACATACCACTGCTTTGGAAAATTAAGGAATCGGATCTTATGAAAATCTGTAATTCATTTTAATGAGTAACAAGGTATTTTCAGAATGACATGAAATTGTAGAAGAGTCTTTACCATTTCTTCTCTGCTGTCTATTTGAAGGAGAGTGGCGTCCTCCTTTAAACAAACCTCCTTACTGCCATTCCATTTTTGCTGCACTTGAAAGACGTAGTAACAACTTTTTCCATTCTGAATCCAGTTGTGTGGACAATGGCTACAGATACTACCTTCAAAACATAAGCATTTCCTTAATTGTCATCAGTACATGAAATTGGCATCCCGGCTCCCTCAAAATAACCAAATGGTACCCATGATGCAACACCTGCCCATCCAGCTTCTCTGAGGATGAGACAAGATTTACATATTTTCTACCTGAAATAGCTCTCAGATAACTAGTTTCAGTTAGATTGATCAGTTTTTCCCCCACTGAGCCATTGACTAGGATGAGAAGTAAGCCTTGAGGTGATGTTTTAATTCTGAGACTTAAACAAGAAAATATTTCATGTTTAAGGGAGAGATCAATTAATGCATGAAAAGAGTCTCTTGGAAATAAGCAGGTGTGTACTGGACATATAAAGAAACAATGTCTTAGGACTTCATTATAACTAAGCAGTAGGGGCTGGGGACTTAGCTCAGTGGTAGAGTGCTTGCCTAGCAAGCGCAAGGCCCTGGGTTCAATCCTCAGCTTAAAAAAAAAACTAAGCAGTAGGCTTTAATATTTAACATACATTTTTAAGGAACATGTCTTAAGAAAGAATACACTCAAGGACAGTCAATGACCTGCACACCGAGGAACTAAATAGCACATATTTGATAAGTTCTAGCTTAGTCTTATGGAGGAAGACAGAGACACACATAGAACACTCGTTACTAGAAAGTAGCACTCCATGTGGGGTGAGAAACACTTCATAAGTAATTTCCCAGACTGAAAACTGAGTCTGTTGAGGCTTTTCAGTAGCCTGTGTTTGGAATCAGTGCTAATCAGCATGCTGAGCACTATGACAGTCATGGCAGAGTTAGTGTTGACATGATGTTTGGAAGATTGAAGAACAGCAGATAGATATGCAAAGAAGATAGATTAGCAGAATATACTTAAAAAATAAATTTTATTTTTCTAAAGAAAAAATGGTAGATTTTTCTTTTCACATAACTCAAAATTCAAATAGCATCCTCTATAGGGAACTTAACTTCCTAAATAAGTGTTACATCACCAACAGAAGAGTTGACAAACTGTAAAGCAAGGAGTAATACAATTTTAGGCTTAAAAATAGCCATAAGAGATAAAACTGAATTAACTCTTAATTTTTTAAAAGAAAGTGAGTCTTACATGTTATATTAATTTTATGGTAAATAGTCTGATTTCCATGGTCAATTTTTTTTTCAGGAACCTTGCAAGAGGAACAGCAAACAGCCTTAGAACTCACAGGATACTATTGAATGGCCAGCAAAACCACACCTGGGGGCAGGATTTGGAAAGACAGAGCCCCAAGGACTACATGTTCTGAGGACCTTGTGCTGTTACTAAGCATAGCTGTGCTGTTCCTTGTGTGGTCACCATGCCCCTCATAATCTATGAGTTGTATGAAAACTCTAAGGAGGCTTCTTGCCTCTCACCAGGCAGTGTTGCTAGTACTTACAATAATAGTGACTGACTTTTTTCCACGAATTGCTACTGGAGCAGATTAATGAATGATTCAACTACCACCCTTAGAATTATTTAGACATGTAGATTGTTAGTAAAGTTAGGTTAAGATGATTGTGTTAATGGCTTTGAGGTAGGAAATCTTGGGGAACAATTTGAAGTTTAGAAAGTCACATTTTTAATAGTTGAGCAAGGGACTCATTGACGCCAAAGAATAAAAACAATGGCAGCCTGGCTCTTGCTGGCTGATTTGCCTTTCTTGCTAGGATAGGATGGTGATCAAATGTGATGATTAATTCCTTATACGCATTTCTAACCTCAGCTTCCTGATACTGATACGATTTAATAAAATAAGTGTGGATGAGTGGGTATGCACCCTGAGGATTTAGAGTGAAAATGACTGTTTTTCATATATGAAAGTTTAAATCTGAGATTATTTAAAGATTTTTATAGGATTACCTTTTGAGATAATTACCTTTTGAGGTAAATAATAATGTTTGATCCTTTCTTTCTAAGTGCAAAATGCATCCTGCCAGGAAAAAAACTGGCAGAGAAAAATAACTTGCTTGCTTACACTTTGTTAATCTATAACAAGTTGCTTAGATATGAATGTATGTGGGTTCCTGGGAATAATTTGTTTTTTACCTGTAATATGCAAAAGGTTTAATTATGTAAGGGAAATGGGAAACATGGTATTTTTTACTTGTATTCATTATAATTATTCATTTGAAAAATAGAATGTAACAATGTAACCACATTGCAATTTTTATATTGCTTAAAAGATTTTGCTTTGGTATATAAGCTGTAAGGGAAAAAAAAAAAACAAAGTTAGATAGAAGGAAGATATCAGGAGAAAGCAAGAAGGGATACATCAGAAAGAGGTAAGGAAAGAAATAAAGAAGATAGAGAGACCCTGAAGGTGTGTGTGTGTGTGTGTGTGTGTGTGTGTGTGTGTGTGTGTGTGTGTTTTCCTTTTTCGACAGCCTCAGAGAATTAAGTTTTATTCCCTTAGATAAAATAGTCAATTGAGTGATTAGTTTGCCAACTCCACACTCCCCGTCAGTCCCATACAGCAGCAAATCTTTATGCTTAGTTCTCTGTAATTGAATCTAAAGCAAGAGCCAAATGAGATGAATGGGGAGTCTGAACTAGAGTTGAATATAGGGCTAGATTGAGTGATGAGGGAAATACATTGTTGATTTTTAAAGCCTTGCTTAGGAATCACACACACTCCGCTTGATCTTGCTATCAGCTTTGTTTGGCTGAATTTCAGTCTTTTCAACATTTCATTGGAAGATGTAGAAGAAGCAGAACTGCAGAGCAACAAAAATCACATCATAATTGTCAGCTGTGAAGGGACAGAGCGAGCTCAGTGCTGTGACCCTCAGCAACATAAAGTGTTCCAATAACCTCTTAGGGACAGGAACTGTGGACAAACTGGGATTTTTTTTTTTTTTTTTTTTTTTGATTTGACACAGGAAAGGATTTCAAGACAGTTTGAAACAGAGCAAGAGAGTATGAAAGCTATTTTAACACCGACTTTAATAAGTGTGAGGGTTAGGTGAAAGAGAGGCACTGGGGGAAGGTAAGAGCCATCTGAAGGTGTGGGTGTGGACTTCCCTAAGGCTGAGCTGCCAAAACTAAGACACAACCAAGCATGGCTTTGGGCTCCTCAGAGAGAGCCACAAGCCATTGTCTCAATGGGCCTGCACGCAGTTCTGCTGGCTCTTGAATTACAGCCCAAAACATTTCTAAGAAAGCTTTGCATTTTGATAAGTGAGACTACCAAGTAGCTCTGGAGATGCCTTGGGTAGAATTGCAATCTGATAAGGTAAAACCAGGAGCCACCGGGGCTGCACAGGAGCTCAGTACCTGTCCTTTCCCTCCAAGTAAGATTTCTATCTGGTTCCTGGAAAATTACAGGTTTACAGCTGAAGGGAGAAAGTGGTGGTTAATGGCCCTGGAATCTCGCTTTCCTGTGCTTGAGAAGTTATAGCCAGATTCCTGGGGAAGGACCCCTTCTCTATTTTCATGTCCTCATTATTTTCCATCTTTCAGACCTGTCTCAGCACTCACTCCAGACCGTAGTAATCCTTAGAGAACAGACTATACGAAATTGTTTGTTTTGAGCAGATGCTGCCCACAGCGGATCTCCACTGAGATCACTTACTCTTAGCTGAGCATGATGTCTCATGACTGTAACCCCAGCACTCAGGAGGCTGAGGCAAGAGAGTCACCCAAGCTGGAAGACAGCCGTCATGAGTTCTGGACAGCCTAGGCTAAATGACAGACAGTGCAAAACCACACTGCTCTTCTCTCAGTTACCTGAACAGGGAGATCTTTGTTGCAAGGCTTGGCAGTTTTTCATCTGCAGGGTGCAGTTTCTCTGCCATTCTGTGAGGTTGAGCAATGCTTTATCCTGCTGGATGAGTCTTTCCTGCTGATTCATGGCAAGAGAGGACACCTGGAAGACTGTTACAAAGTTGTACATTCCTCATCAAACACTGACACTTTTCAATGAAATAATCCCCAACACAGGTCAAAGAAAACTATCAGTGAGGATGAGGGCATAATTCTCCTGGCTTTAGGTTTTTGTTTAAAACTTAAATTACTCAAGAATCAAGTCTTACAAAGGACACACAGAAAACAAAACAAAACAACAACAAAACACCTTGGCCATTTCTTTCCTTTGCTCACCCAGTCTCACTTCCCAAGAGCACATAAAATTATTAAGTGCTTTAACACGTTTTTCCCCAGAGATATTTTAATTAAAATAAAATCAATCAATATAAAATTCCTGTTCAACCTTTTTTGCAAAGGGTGAAAACCTGTGTACATGTTCGCTGAACATTTGATTTTATTACTTAAGTATATTTTTTGGGGGGAGGGGTTTTGAGACAGGGTTTCTTTGTGTAGCTTTGCACCTTTCCTGGAACTCACTCTGTAGACCAGGGTGGCCTCAAATTCACAGAGATCCACCTGGCTCTGCCTCCCGAGTGCTGGGATTAAAGGTGTGCGCCACCACCGCACAGCTTTACTTAAGTATATTTTAATATTTATTTATTCCTTTAAGTACACAAAAAGTACTCTCACTCATTGACTCATTATAACAGGGTAGGAATCCACTATGTGGATGTGTGATGAGTTCCCTCAGCAGTTCTTTGGTTCTTTTTTAAAAATTAATTAAATGATTGATTTGTTTGTTTGGCAGGGCTGGGAACTGAACCTAGGGTCTCATGCATGCTGGGCAAAACCACTATGGCTTTATTCTCAAATGGCTCATTCTCTTGAATGGCAAGGGGAAAATGCTGTCTCGAAAAGCCAAAAAAAAAAAAAAAAGAATCTTAGTCTTGGGGCTGGGGAGATAGCTCAGTTAATATGAAGTGCTTATTGAGCCAGCCTGAAGACCTGCATTCCAGAACCCATATGAAAAGCTAGATGTAGTGGTGCACGCTTGCAGTCCCATCACTAGGGAGATAAGACAATTGGATTTCTGGGATTCTCTAGCATACTCCACTTGTAAGATGCAGGCCAAAAAGACTGTGGGGCAATAAAAATGGTGGAGGGCTCCTGAGGAATGATACTCAAGGTTGTTCCCTGTCCTACACACACACACACACACACACACACACACACACAGCCATATCTACATGAACTGGTATGAGCACACACACACACACACACACACACACACACACACACATATACATGCACACACACACATGTAAGCACACATACAAATCCACACACATAAAAAAATCTTAGTCTTACCTCATTTTACACCTTTGTAAGCTATTTTTAAGATGAGTGGCTAGATCAAAAGTTTGTGGACATTTAAATTTCAGTCAGTATTTCTAAGTTACCCTCCATAGATGCTGTTGTACACAGTATTTCAAGATTATTTGCGTTTACAGCTCTCCTTCTTTTTAAGACTGACATTCTCTTCACAGGCATAAACAAGTTGGATGTATTTCCTTGTCTGTGAAATGTGTGATTATAACCTTTGTAAACACCACATCCTCCACTGGCTTTCTTGTGCTTTGAGAATTACCTAGCAAGTCTGGAATCAGGCTGAGCAGTGCATCTCAAGTTCACATGGTGATGACCTTCAGAAAAGACATGATGCAAGCTACTTAATGGTGTAGCTTCTAACTGTGGGTCTGAAAATTTGGGGACCAGAACGTGACTAACTTGTCAGCATCGTTTATTGATGGCAGCATGCTGGATGATTTGCCCTTGGTTTTAATGAGACCCTGAGAGATGCCTTCTGCTGAGGCAGGTTGTCTAGTCTCAGCAAAATTCTGTCTTTATCATCAGCAAAACATAAAAATCTCCAAGCAAGACTCTGGGGCTCCTTGACAACACAGTATCCTGGGCAAACACCAGTGATTCCTGAGCCAACAGAAAACAGAAATAGTGGAAAGAGAGCCAGGGAAAGGTACCTGCTCTCTGCCCCCAGATACCCACCTCTCCTTTCCCCGCTATTTTTCTTGAGACAGCATTTCATGTATCCCATGCTGGCCTCAAATTCACCATGTAGCCAAGGATGACCTTACATGTTTGTTCCTCCTGCATTTCCTCCCATTTGCTGGGAATACAGGCCTGGGTTACTACGACTTGTAACTCCATACAGGATCCTCCTAATAAGAGATTCTAAAGGCAATATCTTAACTTCTGTGCTATTAAGTGGTACTCTTACTATGTAACAGACTAAATTTCTTTTTAAATTCTCAATAAACTACAATGTTAAGGCCTGTTGTTTTGGTCTTGTGAGTGTCTGTTAGCAACTAGCCCTGTGCCTAGAGATATTTGTTAGCATGTCACATGCTTCAAAGATTGATTTTGGTAAGCTATAAGCTATAAATGATCTATTTACACAGCTGAAAATATTTTACTCTTTTTTGACACACTGCCATTTTTATTTTAGTTTGCATATTCTAGATAAAAGGCTAGAAAAGATGTGTTGTGGTGTAGAATTTAAGTTGGAATTAACTATGTAATTGTTAGCAAATATGTTAGTCTGGATCTAGCAAGTACCATTAATTTTAAAAGTATAAATTATTATTATTATTATTGTTATCATTATTATTGTTATTATTGCTATTACTATTATTATTTTGCTAAAACCCCTGGTAATTTTAGTTTTGCATGTAGAGCTATAATTTTATGTCTATATTGATATATTTACACTTCGACATACTTTGGATTAATGTCATTGTAACTATGAGGTATGATGTCAACATTTCCCAGATGACCATAATGTTTTCCTCTGTCACTCAATGAGTAACTCCCACCCATATTCTCTTAGCTGCCACTTCTTACTCACAGTAAATGTCTAAGGAACTGACAAAGGGGAGGGCATGCTGGAACAGAATGGATCATATTATAGCAGCCAGGAAGCAAGGAGAGAGCGCTAGCACTGGAGGGCCCTCTCCTCCCCGATCCAGGCTTTCAAACTAGGGGATGCTGCTTCCAACACAGAAGGCTCCCAATTATGTAATCCTCTTTGGAAACACTCTGCTGTTTTCAATCCAACCAAGTGGACAAGGTTAAACAGTACAATGCACAGCCTAGTCCTTTTTGTGTGTCTGTCTCTTACTCAGGTTTCTGTGTTCTGCTATCATCTTTTTCACACTTTAAAAAGCATTGTGTGTATTTCTTTTGCTTTGTCTTCTAGTTCACTTGATTTCTGTCAGTGGCGGTTTTCATTTTTAGGAACAAAACCCAGGACCTTGTGCTCACCAGGCAAGATTTCTACCACTGAACTGAAACCCCAACCCTTCAATTATTTTTCAGTTAGGTGGATATATTAAACACTTGAATGTGGGGAGGGCAGGTCACTGCTATTGCAGTTTGTTGAAACATGCAAAAAGAATATCTGCCTCATATCTCTATGATTGAATGATAGAATCTGATTCATTTTCATGCAAACATCATGTAATGAGCCATCTCTACTATCATGATAATGAATATATCCTCCATAGAAGCTTCCTGTCTTAATTTTTTACCTAGAATTTTATTTTGAGGCAGTTGAAGTTTCATATGTAGCTTTAAGAAATAATATATTCCATCAACTCTTAGCCCAATTTTAACCCCATGGTACCATCTTGAGAACTGAAGTTCAGTATCACAACTAGGATATCATCATTGATAACACCATGGCATGCCATTTCTCCATCACCATGTGGATCCAATACATTGCCCTTTTATGAAGCCAATCCATTCCTCTCCTGACCTTCCTGCTCCTTAACACTAACATGTTCTAATTCAGTGATTTTTGTCATTACATTGTTGTTATAGAAACAGAATCTTACATTTTGTAAAGTTTCTGTTTTCCACTCAGGATGCCATCCTGGATATTCATCTGGGTAGTTGGATAAATCAATAGCCAACTGATTTTTATTGTTGAAAGGATTTCTTTGATATTAGTCACCACATTTGTTTAACCATTCACTCACCGAAGGACATCAAGTTTGTTCTCTTGTTTAGTTCTTACAAATCAAGGTGCTATACATATACAGTATGCTGAGAGTTAGTAACTATGTTGAGAAGTTCTGAAAAAAATCCCTTAATACCAACAGGTGTTTTCAAGCTTTAGTGAATGAAAGCTCCAGAGAAGTGTTCAGGGGTGTAATTGTTGGGTTGTTAAATGGTCAGGCTTTAATGAGACCATTTCCCTGTTCTTCCATGGGCTGTATCACTGTACAGTACTACCAGAGATGACTAGTGATTCAGCTTCTCAGACCCATCAAACCTACAATGTCGCTGGTTTGTGATTTCACTTTCTGGTGTGTGATGTGTCATTCTGAGGCTTTAGCTTGTTTTTCCTAATGACTGATGATAATGAACCCTGTTTTCATGCTTGCTTGATACTTCCTTAAATTCTTTGGAGAAATGTGTTGTCATGTTATTCTTTTGTCTTATCACTGAAAGGCTTTGTTTCTTGTTGAGTTCTGAGAGTTTTCCCGACTCTTTATATCATTGGATGTGTGATTTGCAGTTACATCCTCCTTCTGCCTTGTGTGTTCAACCAGTTCTATGTTGAAGTAGATGCATTTCATTGGCTTTTCCTTTGATTAATAACTCGATAGAAGTTAGATCTAAGAACTCTGTACGTACTTGAAGAATGAATTTCTTCCTTTATTTTGTAACTACTTGATTTGGGCACTACCTAAAGTTAGGAGTAGAAAATTAATGTTCCTTATTTTGTTATATTAATAGCCTGGTACATATAGGGATTGAAATATAATCTTCTTTCTAGAAAGTTGAGATATAGTTTTAATATTCTAGTGAGCTTTATTGGGTGAGCTGTATTTCAATTCAGTTCTGCTTTACTTATGATGCTCTGGATGGTATGAACTGCATCAGATGATGGTAAGATAGGAGAAATGGAGTTTCTTCCTACATAGGGAGCAAATGCCTGACCTTAATTGGCATTTGAATTATAGTTAATTTGCAATAAGTTCACAAATAACTGAACAATGTAATTTCCTAGGGAAATGAACCAAAATACTTCTAAATCTCCCCAAAAAAGTTATTGGGTATAAGATGCCACATGTTGTACCTAAATGATTAGTTTGAAAAATGAAAGTGGACAGAAAAGGCACAAGAAACACTTATCTCTCTGGAAATATTTTGCACTATTAAGTTTTCAAATTAATATTTAATTAACATATGACATTAAAGGAAACCCAGAGACATAAAAAGATGTGGAGAATATTACAAGTCTATACACCTTGCAAATGACCACTCAAGTATTTCTAGTTAACATTCAGGTTATATTTGTTGAGATCCTTGTGTACACATGTGCAGAATGCATGTGCATATATGAATCTAATTTGCATATTATTTTTAGAAAACTGCATATCTCTATAAAACACCTGCTTTCAGGGGAAACATCACACAAGTAAGTACATCTCTACATCCTTATTAGTGGTTCTAGACAATTTTTTAAATTAATTGCATTTTTTTTACCAGATTCTTCTGTTTCACTGTGTGAACTTCCACTTAATATAAGTCAAAGTGCCTTTATAGCATATATGTGCACTTAAACAGTTCTTAACTAATTTCTTCATCCACTTATGCATGTAGACTTTTTACATAATAACACAGCTATACATAATTCATAATGTATTTATGAAAAGAGATAACTTTGAAGATTTGCTTTTGTACTTACACTTGATGCCCAAGAAAATGGATGTTGCTAATAAGCCCACACAGAACACAAAGGAAATCACTGTCATGACACACCATGTCCCTAAATGTAGAATCAGAACAATGATGAGTTAGAGAAAGCGGTTGGAAGGGATGGGTAGAGGTGATATCAGAATGAGGGGAAGAAGGCTTGGTCCTTCCTGCTGTAGACACACGAAGGTTTGAAACTCTAATAGGAAAAGGAGAATCTTTGCTTAAATATTCTCAAATGAACCTTATAGCTTGGGATGCATTTGAACTGGAAAACACCAATTCGATAGACTTAATACCATAATTCTGTGATCCTAATGTACAATATTATGGCTTTAATAAGCAATTACATCTATCAATCTACTTACGTAGTTTTTTTTCAATAATCTCAATATGTCAACTAGACAACCTTGAATTCTTAACGTCGACTCTCTTACCTGTTTTCTGTATCTCTTGAGTGTGATTCACTAAACTATTTTTAATTTTAATGAGCAATTTAAAATTGAACAAATATTTCCAACTAATTTTTCAACTCTTCCAGGAGGAAAAGTGAGTGATGTGGCTTCTTAAATTGTTCACAATAATCAAAGAAAAATAAAATGTATCCTTACGTATTGTGATAGGCCAAATGATGACGTGCCTGCGATGACTCTAGGTCATCCTTGGCACCTTGAAATTGTGCTTTATGTGACAAAAGAGATTCTGAAGCTAGTACTACATTGGAGATCTGAGATGGAAAAGTGATCCTCAATTAGTGAATTTGTAACAAGTCAATACTAAAAATTAAACAATGTAATTACTTGGGAAAATATAATAAAACACTTTTAAAGCCCACCCAGTTATTCATTATATGATATTACATTTGGCATCTAGTTAATGTATTAAATAAATGACAGTGAAAATAAATAAAAACTATTTGAAAATATGCTGTGCTGTAGAGTTTTAAAAGTAAAAGTACCATAAGATGTAGAAACAGGTATTAAATAATGAAAACATAGCCACATTACCATAAAGACTTTTTTCTAGCTTTTCAACTTCTTCTTACATTTCTTAGTATTTGTCAGATAATTTGCTGAGCATTTTATGCAAAAACTAAAACAATTAAAATTTTATGATTTCTTTTACCTTTTTTCAAATTTGAGAGAGAGTATATATCATATTTCCAGAGCCCAGTTCCCTTTTTCTTTCTCACCTTTACTAGTTCATCCATCCAGTGAACATATCAGGCATAATAGAATACTCTAAAGAGGTTATCTCAGATTCGGAGAAATACCTTGGGTTCATCACAGAACACAAACAGAAAAACTTCTAGTTTTCTAGGAAGCATTTTGAATTTGTTACCTGAACATTTGCTAGGACAGAGACATTTCTGAGAGGCCTCTGAGGTTGGAGTGTCCCACTGAAGAGAGCTGTATAATTCTTCTTCATGCATGCTGAACGTTCTTGAAGAGGTAAAGCAGCCTATGTAGAGGTCTGACAGAAAGAATTCCTCTTGCTATTTGGAGCAGGTTGATACAAAAAACAGAACTGACTACTTTTTCAGCTGTAAAATGCACTGGGGATTAGGGTGCACGGTAGAGGCATCATCATCCAGAAAGTGGAACTTTTAAGGCTTAACTTTAAACATAACTCACTAAAAGAAGAAATGAGAATGTACTGAACTCAAAATGACTATGGTCAAATTACAGTGTTACTCTGGTTCCCATATGGTAGCAGATGCTGAAGATGAGGTATACAGAATGAACTTCTAGCTGGTGTAGGATGTAAAGCACAAAGATGACTCAGAGAACAAAGACAAAGGCAGTCCACTCTAGGCAAACCAACCTGGACATAGCTTTTGGGTTTCCAAACAAGAAAGCTTGGAAGGGATTTCATTCCTAAATTCTTTTCCATTCAGTATATTGGTTAGGATGATACTGCCTGTAAGATAAGTAAACTTCAAAATAGCACTCAGCACTATAAACATTTCTTCCTCATAGTTTGTCCCCAGTGACTGTGGTTGATGGAGAGTTTTCTCCTAAAAGAGGCCTGCATTATTTTCATCTTCTGGAATATTGGAGCCAAGGGGAAGGGAAAAAGAAGGTGACAAACCCACACTTGCTTCTTGAAAGCCATAACTGAGAAGAGATATGAATCATAGTCACACCTACTCATTCCATATTGGTCCTGAAGATTGGGTTTGCCTGGGCGTCAGCATCCAGAGGCAATTTTACTCTTGGAGGAAGAATCAGTTATTAAGTGGACAGATGGCCATTTTCATCACATCCTGTGTCTACAGCATTGGTACTGGGAAATTTGATCTCTTAGACAGCATTTATCTCTAGGCCACTTGTCCTTATGTCCAAAGGTCACAACTTGCAAAATTGCATGTTCTTTTTTTTAAATTACTTTAGAGTCTCAGTGGATCAATCGTTCTCCATCACAAATGGCATACTCAAGAGGTAATGTAAGGGACCTCACTAATAGGACTACAGTTTGGGGAAAATGTTATTAAGAAAGCCAAAGGGGGAGGGAGTGATAAAACATGTACTGCAGAGCTCATATCAACCCATGACCTAAAGCACAAAGGAGGGTGCACACTGGGACTTTGTGGTTTGCCTCACTAGAGCCAAGGGCTGGGATGCAGAACATCAGGAGTGAAAGTGAATTACACTCTGACTATGCCTTCATATCTCTCAGGCTGAGTTTGCCCAGAAAATAAATTCATTTGAGTTTAGCTTCCTGAGACACAAAGGGTAACTAGTGGGGTCATTAAGAACAAATGAAAAACGTCCAGCACATTCTGCCAACATTTCCTGTGGTGTTTCTGGTCTGAAAACAGAATGACTGAACTCTAGATAAACCTTTGCATATGCTAAATTCTACCAGGAGGAGAAAAGAGGAAGAAACCACCATAACAAATAACATTACAACTAACCATGGGAGGCAGAGCTCCATCAGCTGCTGCTCATTTCTAGTTTCTTTTCTCACTTTGTCAGCACTGAAACCCAAGCTTGGACACATCCAGTGTTTCCCAGGACAATCCACTACTGGTAAATTTCTACAAGTCATTGGGTTCTCCCAACAAAAGGTCCATGTGCTACATGTAGTGCTGCCACACTTGTTTTTTGTTTCAGATAATATTTATTGTTTACCAGTCATCACATCCTAACAAATATTTTAAAGCCTGATCACATGAATTACTTCTTCAGTATAGCTCAGAGAAACAGGAAGGTAAGTTGGCTATAATTTAGAGCACAGAGAAATCAGTCCATTTAGCGAGTTTCATGCTAAGTATTTGAATTAGAATGATGGAATTCTCTGGTTGTAGAATCTGAGCTGTTCTCATTTCATGACATACTTCAGGCATGACTACTACAAAAGAAAATACTTTGTAGGTACAGTGAGATTGGCTTCACATTCTGTGTATGTTTAGCAGGGCATTAAATATGTCCCCTATAAACCCATATGTGATATAGTAATGTAGAAATATGTCCTTTCCCAAGCTGAAGATGTGAAAAACACTAAAGTCTAGGCATAGATTGATGTTTGGATAGTTTCTGAATTATTAGTTCCCACTTGGTTTCTGCAAATAGACAGTTACATACAATAAGTTCAGCCCTGAATCCCCAGCTCCAGAGAAAAAGAGAAAAAGCCAAGATTTTCCATCTTGCAAGGCCAAGATCTTGGCATTTGCAATCAAGAGGCTGAAGAAGCTCTGTTGCTTTTCTTTAGGTCAGAACTCTATTCCCTTATGGACAGTCTAAAATAAACAGAGGTGCAGATTTGCACATCAGCACACAGAGATGTGATACTAACATATTTTTTTGAGTATTACATGCTTGATGCTCTGATCAATATTTTATATAATTACATCAAAGATCATCACAATTCTCTTCTGGACAAGGTAATCCGCTCACAGCATAGGCCAGAAACAGTGTTAAAGACATTTACTCCAAACCACATAGGGAGGAAGTGCTAAAGTAATGTTTATTGACAGGTACTGGGAGCTGACTGCTTACAACAGGGACATAGAGGACGCGTGTTAAAAGCAGATTTCCTTGTCTTCTCGGCCTCCTGAGTTCCATCTGTCTCCGTGCTCGAACATGCTCAGTTTTCACAAAGACCTCAGCTGAGATGAACTGTATTCATGATCCTATTTTCTCACTAGCTAAACAAAGGAAGCTGTGGGGGAAGATAGCATGACTTTTGCCTCTTATCCTGTTAGAGGTGCTTCCTCACAGGCCCTATAAATACTTTAGCAAACACCAAACAGAGAACCATCAGGAAAAGAACCAGATAAAACACTTCTTCTGCTGATGCTGCTGCCTTCTGGACACTGCTGTCAACAGATGTTTATGGGTTTTACAAACCCCATCAACTCTCTCTCAAATCCAGTTTCCTTGTGTTGTACAGAGGGTGGCCACTGTTGAGAGTGAAGAAAGGTGAGCTGAGGAGAGTGAACTGTTGTCTCCCAGGATGAAGAGTACAGTTTCTCCCCGCCCCCCCACCCCCCGAGTCAGGGATGTACTTGGTGCTGATCACAGACAATGAACAATGAAGTCATGGGGACTATTTCCGTGGATTTTCTGGTATCGGTACTCTGAAATTTTCTTGTAAGCATAAGCATATAAATAACACAGATAATTTAAATTCTATGGCCATTGTATAGATAAGATAAAACTCTGAAGTTTATTTTTGATGAGGTATATAAGATAAGAAATATCATCCCATTTTACTTTATTTTAGTATTTACATACACACACACACACAACCTTTGTTTTATCCTCCAGCTCCCAAACCATCCTATTTTAAGTATGAGAAAATGGAAGTTAAACAAAATATAAAATTGTCTCAGTAGCCAGGCACATGCCTTTAATCCTAGCATTTGGAAGGCAGAGGAAGGCACCTGGTCTACATAATGGGTTCTAGGACAGATAAGGCTCCATAATCAGACCTTGTCTCAAAAAAAAAAAAAAAATAGATAGAATTGCTTCAGATAGCTCTTCTGTAAAAGGTTCATACCATTTAAACTATTGTAAAGACTCAATCTGTATTATTTCTACTATCCCATGATGTCTTTCTTAACTTAGATATTTTATGCAGTGTTAAGCCTTTGTGCCATAATTTAATTTTAATTTTCTGTGTACATATTTGAAGATGCAGTGGATTCCATACAGTATACTAAGAAAATTAGGGATGGAAGATAAAAAATAAAGTTAACGGAAAGTGAAAAACTGGAAAGCTAGTCATCTGCTCACATACTGGATTTTAGTATGCAGAGAAAGGATCAGATATGTGATATAAGGAAGTCATAAAAACAAAATAAATCATTTTATGACCGGGGAATTCTTTCGTCCAGATCTTTTATTGCACAGGCAAGCACTTATCTGACATCCTGTTCATCCTTCTGCATTAAAGCAGTTGGTCCACTCTTGCCATGCCAGCCTTCCTCTCACACATTAAATAATGTCTATCCATACAGGAAGCCGGATGGATTTTCCCATTATAAAGATAAGCACAATTCATGTTTTCTCTTGTATTCCCAGAAAGATCAATCCTGCAAATGAGAAAGGCAAAGTGCATGTTTTTTAAAAGTATAAATACATAAGAATGCAAAGGACGTGCATGTCTTGCTGCTCAAACTAGGCTGGGGTAAGTAAAGAAACGTCATTCTCATCTTTGAAAAACTCTTTGTTCATGTGTGAATATACAGTCTGCACACATGAGAAGCCCATGTGTAACAGTTTAATAGAGTGTAAGTCGGGAGAAAGTCAATGCTAAGTACAGTGGAGAAGGCACATCATGCTCTGACATGCCAAGCAAAGCTTTATCTACAATTCACTTTGGATCAGGATTGAGAGAAGAGTGGATTTTACACAAGGAGAGGGGAAATGGAAGTTCTTATAGAGCCAGAAGCTGGCTGCACAACCAGAAGTGAGACGGGCTAAACACTGCAGAGCTGTGAACTAACAGCACCAGGTAACAGATACACACTAGAATATTGCATGGTCATTGTCCCAAAGTTTGTCTCTATTCCCTGAACCACTGCTTACAATGAAAGATAAGGAAAATGTGCTGAATCTACTTGGCAGACACCTATGGACACCAACAAGTTATCAAATGGTTCACTGATTGAGGAGGAGGAAAGACAAGTTCTCTTCTTTTCTAAAACCCAAATTCCAGTTAGGAGGAAATTGGTAAGATGTCCACAGATAAGTAGACAGGAAAATGTCAGAAAGTAATGAGAGCTGTGGAGAAAGCAGTCTGGAGACAGCAGAGCAGGAGTGTGCAGAAAGGAGCAGGATTAAGTGTGAACCCTCAAGAGTTGATCTCACTGAGGAAGTGGTCTTAAAATAGACTGGACCAACAAGCAAGAGTTGGTTGAGGAATCAAGGAGGGAAAGGGGAATTTGCTAGAGAGAACACCACTTTCCTGCAATATTGTGAGCAATGAGAGATAAAGGCCAAGGTTTTCCGGAAGTTTGTGTGTATTTGTGTGTGATTCTATCCAAAGTAAATAATAAATACATGTTGGGTTAATTATCTATTTAAGTAATGGTAGAATTGTATAAGCTTTGGTAATAAGTTCTCACAGAGAGAGTGTGGTATTGTGCAGGATAAACAAAAGGTGTTGAAATTAGTGGTTTGAGGGCCCTATGAAGAGCCAGCAAGATGGCTCAGTGGGAAAAGGTGCTTGCTTCCAAGTTTTCTGACCTATATTTGATTTTCAGGATCTATATGGTGGTACATTCACATACATTGTAGTATATGGATTCTCTCTCTCTCTCTCTCTCTCTCTCTCTCTCTCTCTCTCACACACACACACACACACACACACACACACACACAATTTTAAAGTTTAAAGTTTAGCTGGGCGGTGGTGGCACATGCCTTTAATCCCAGCACTGGGGTGGCAGAGGCAGGTGGATTTTTGTGAGTTTGAGGCCCGCCTGGTCTACAGAGTGAGATCCGGGAAAGGTGCAAAGCTACACAGAGAAACCCAATCTCAAAAAAACAAAACAAAAATTTAAAGTTTAAAAATTAAGGAGAGAGACAGAGTCATATTGAATAACACAACTCTTAATGAAATAAGGTCATTTGCCTACAATGCCATTAGAAGGGTAGAACCTCACTGTCATTGTATGACATTAGAATTGTCTTGTGGTCTACAATGTACCTGATTTGTGGAGATCCATAGGACAAAAAGATACTGAAAATAATCTTGATGTTAATCATTCCAACCTTAAAATAATGATAAGAATAAATTTATTCTCAAAGCACAAAAGAATCAGATAAATTTACACACACACACACACACACACACACACACACACACACACACACACGGGAAGAGAGAGAGGGGGGAGGGAGAGGGAGAGAAATTGGTCATAGAAATGAATGGAGAGACACTGGTAATAAAAAATGGACTTGCATAAGGGGTTGGGAGGGAGGAGAGAGTAGAACTGCCTACCAGTGCTCTCTGGTTAAGACACAGTAGGGCAGAGAGACATCTCAACCTTCAGGCAACTTGTGTTCAACAAGAAATATGTTGAGTCAAAGCTTTGAGTAATGCCTTCCAACTGAACTTCTAGGGACTTACATATGCTTGGGAAGAACTGTGTTATCTTCCCACATCCAGTCCTTACTAGAGTTCTGGCGTGATAATCCAAGCCAACGGACAGAAGTGATCCTGTTTGTGATGTATTCCTGTTGCAAACAAATCCATGCAATGGTAAGTGCAAGGACAGTGACACAACCTGGCAACAAAGCCTCGAGCAAACACCTGGAGTGACGCATCTAAGTTAATACTAGTGAGTTATACCTCACGTCTAGGGACTTTGTTAATTTGTTTTGAGATATTAAAAAGTTTATACAGCACATAAGAAATTAAACAGGTAATATTATAGTCTTCCTATGTGTTTATAATGTACTTTTATATTTCCTAACCATGAAGATGTGAGTCCCAGGAGACTTCTAAACATGGTTCAAGTGGGGTGAATGCAACAAGAGGCAATATGCTGTTTATAAGCTTCACAATCCCTGAAATTAAGCTCTCAGATTTTATTGATTATCTTATACATGGAAATATTTTCTTTTAGTTGGATGGATAAAGAGAACTATAGATGTCTTTCTCAAAGGAATTAGTAAATAATATGCAACTACCTTTCCAAATTTATATTTTTCTATGTTTTCTTTCTAATTTTAGATAGATTCTTACTGTGTATCCAGGCTGGCCCTAAATGTGTGATCCTAGCCTTAGCTATGACTATATAAGCATGCACCACCACATCTCTGATTTACTTTTTTTGTGCCTGGTTATAATTTGCTTTTTGTTAGTTTGTTTTGTTTTTTGAGACAGAGCTTCTCTGTCTATCTCTGGCTGTCCTGGAACTCGCTTTTTAAACCAGGCTGGCCTCAAACTCAGAGATCTGCCTGCCTCTGCCTCTTAAGTACTGGAATTAAAGACTGCCCAGCTACTTTGTTTTTTAAAGTTTGGGCTTTTGGTTTTATTGAGTACATAGATTCAGGTCCTGGAATGGTTCCAGTACAGACAGATTGAGTCTCTTGGAAAGAAAAGTAAAAGAAAGCCAACTGTTCATTATGCCCTCGTGTATACCAGAATAGCAGATAAGAACCCACTCTTGGAAAGCAGCCTCAACAATAACAAATTGGTTTGAGCTTGTGGACAGCCATGAGATACTCAGACTAACACTCCATAAGGAAATACTTGTGAGTCTCACTTCCCTAAAGTGTGAGCCACCCACCACTTTCCCACTAATCCATCAGTCACAGATCTTTTCTTTAAAACATATCCCTATAGACACAGATCCATCCAAGATGCCTCTCTGTTGGGCTTGATGAAAAAATCCAACTGATATTTAACTTTAGTTTTTTTTCTCAGAATGTACTATTACTTCTTTGTTATGCTACAGATTTTCAAGTGGTATTGGCCTGTGGTGATGAGACTCATGGCATGTTTCATGTCTCCAATTAATCTCGTTATAGTGGAGTTGACATGCTAGGACACTCCCCTGTTTTGACTTAGTAAATTTATTTCGTTAACTTAATTTTAAACTTCTTTATGAACCTGGGCCTACAGCAAGGGGTCAAAACTCATGCAGACTGGAATCAATGTAATGGGAACATCCCACGCTATCTGACCCACTGTCCACATTTGCTATCAGGGAGGCATACACACACAATCCAATCTTACTGAAACACTCTAGTGACATGATACTTTGGAATGTGACCGGATTGAATATTCAAGCTCTATATTTGTTACCAAGCTTCCTAAATTTCTCAGAGGAGCACCAAGTGCAAGCCATTAAGAAACACATGAAAAAAGTAGATTCAGTGTCTCCTTTGAGAGCTTTCTCCTAAAAAGTTCACAAATGCTTGATGTGGAACCCTCCTTACCACAGTCTTCTGTCTGGCAGCCTTCACAAGCGTTGCATTCTGCTCAGCACAAAATTGCTTGCTCTCTTCCCACGTTAGGTTATGTCTGAAGAACCCATAGCAACTGTCTCCATGGTATCTCCAGTGTGTGGCACAGGGGCTGCACTTGTGCTCTGAAGGGAAGACCGAGTTTGAGACTGTGAAAATATGGCTGAAGCTTTCCCTAGGTGCAGCGTTCCCGCTCTGGTGGGCCTCCCTCCTGTTACCATGACAGACACGTGGAGCTTGGAGCGATGAAGTTTCCAGGCCAGACTTACCAAATGTGTTCTTTGTCTTGAGCTCTGATTGTTTAATCAAGTCTTGGCAGACTTTCTTGGCCAATTGTTGCAGAGTGGCTGAGAGACTTTCCCTCTCTGCCAGTAGGTACTTTTGCTGTGTAACTGCTAGATGTAAAGATGAGATAAATTAGCCCTGGGTCTCAAGTCAGAAAGATGATGGCATGATTCTTCATTTCTATAATAAACCTGCCAGTAGTTGAAGAGTTCACCAGATACACAAAAATCAATGAACAGTGAAAAATGAAATATAACAAGCCTAGCGAGGGCTTCATAAAAAGCTGCGTGAGTCGACCGATGATGAGAAAGTCCCAAGGAGACAGCATGTGACTAAGACAACTGTTGTGATGTTTCCAAAGCGGGCTTCACAGAGATGAGAGAAGCCTTGCATTGGTTTCTGTTCTACACACAACACTGAATTAATCCATCGAAGAACGCATGGTCTGATGGCCGTCCTAACTGTATAGAAGTTCACTGAGAAGCACAGACTTTCAGTCTGCTTAGTTTGGCTGCAAGGTTTCTTATTTTAAGTTCTTTATGAAAATGTTTTAATTTTTTCAGTAATTAACCAATTAAAATGTGAAAAAAAAGAATAGATGTTTTCTTTCATGATGTTCAAAATGCTTTTATATCCTTGTAATAAAATGTAATGAATAAAGGTTTCTAAAATATATTAAAAACAAGAAAATAAATGAATTAGCAACACAAATTATGGCATGACCTTATAAAGTTTTATGATTAGATATTCATGGCCAGAAAACCAATGTGTCAGTAAATACAATGGGATAGAAGGTATTTTAAGTATAGAGATTAGAACAAATAAGATTCCATGCAGGAAGGCAAAGGCTTTATTGATGAAACTAGCTAAGTTCTGGATTGCCTGGGCCTTAAATTGAACAAGGCAGAGAGGGAGAAAGAAAAACAGCTTGGATCCACACTGAGCCAGAAGTATATTCTGAAAGTAATTGTAACTAAGGGAAAAATTAATAGTGATTCAAATTAGAGGGGCTAGCTTCCCCTTTTCTGAGTTTTCCTTTGCTTAGGTTATATCCACAGCTGCATGCAGGACAATCGGGTAGGTGACAAACAGATGAGACAATTAGGAAGCTTAGTATAATATGCCAGGAACTCCTGGGTATTGCTTTCCTCAGATCAAAGGCCTGGCAAGGAGCCGATACTTACACATGATGCCCAGAGCTACGAGCCCAACAACCAGCCCCATGGATGAGATCAGCAGAATTAAAGCCATCAGACGCCACCAAGAAGAAGCAGAATCAGCTGTGGGAGCACAATGAAGATGTGAAAGAGAAGACAACTGGGCCATCCTGGGCCTCTCGGGATTTTCCAAGTATTATAACCAAAATTGCAAGCTAAAATTACAGCCCCATACTTGAATCACAGAGGCAGAAGGATCAGTAGTTCAAAGCCAGCCTTGGCTACATAGCAAATTCAATCAGTCTAGACTACATAAGACCCTGCCTCAAAACCCAACTAAATTTGGGCTAGTGAGATGGCTTAGCAGGTAAAGTACTTACCACATAAGCCTGACAACCTGGGTTTGATTCCTAAAATACAGGGTGAAAGGAAAGAATCTACTTCTGAAAGCTGTCCTCTGATCTCCACAGGGCACCATGGCACATGTGCACCTGCACATATGCACTCGTGGGCGCATATACACACACACACACAATTAAAGCAATAACAAAAAAAAGTATAGTTGGATATTTTGCCTGCATTCCCTTGGTGGCCATCCTTAGTGAGAATGGCCTGCTTTACACCATCCCTCTCTGTTCCACATAGATTATTATTTGTAGATTCTAAAATATAACTGCCAGGGCCACCTCTCTCTCTCTCTCTCTCTCTCTCTCTCTCTCTCTCTCTCTCATCCTCATAAACAATTTCATAGGAGAATAGAAGAGAATTGTATCTTCTGGTGTTCAGAAATTTGAGATTGTTTTTAAAAAGTTTAAAACCATTTTATTTTATGTTTTGCATAAATGTTTACTTACACAGTGTTTACATATTGAATAATACTATGGGCCAATGATTTTATAACATTTTAAACAGAAGAAAAATGAAAGAGCCAGATTATAAAACCCTTCCCTCCAGAATTAAAAAAAAAAATCATTTTTTCTAAGTAAATCATGCAATATATTCAGTGAGTAGTAGTCATGCCCAGTTCCTGTCTCATGAATAGGATTTAAGATGTGAAGACATTTGTTGGACATCTGAGTTTTCAAAGGGTCCTTCCCTTTGTCTCACTAAGTTCTAAGCCCCAGCACTACATTCTAACAGTCCTAGTGTACCGTCCTCTCTTCTTACCTTTTCTGCCTGTATTCTAACTATGCCTGCAGAAGCCTCGGGAGGCTCCACCTACATACTTCAGAGAAAGAATATAATTCAGGAAAACACAAACAAAATCAAGTCCCCTGTCACTAGGAGAGAGAGGGCGAGAGTGGGAGTGACCTCCTACTGTACAAATTGCTGAATGACCCTTCTTACCTGAGCTGAGAGTTGGTTTTCGGGGCTTGATGTTCAAAGTGATGTATCCATCTTCATCCTGCATGGCTGCCCTTGGACTACCAGGGAGCTCCAAGATCAGTGACTTTGCAGAACTCACCAGTGTGAACTCTTATCATTTCAGCGCCTGCCAGAGTGGGTCCCCCCTCTCCTGCTGGTATGGAGCCATGTGCTTCAGGACACTCGGGTTTGGTTTTGTTTTGTCTTGTTTTCCAGGAAGCCCTTTCATGGATGTTCAGAGATACGTGGACTTGAACCTAAAAACAAAAATAATAATAACTTGTGGTGAAAGAGTAGATTCGGGCCTCATTTCCTGCTTTCTTATCTTCAACTCAAGTGAAGGGATGTTCCATCGTGAGTATCCTGTCAAAGAGCAAAAGTTCACGCTTCATCTTAACCATAGGGAAGTGCTAAGCCTAATACTTAAGTGAACTGATTCCTTATAAAAACTCATGGGTAAAAATACCTGTAGATACATAGTATAACATACTGTGACATCAAATATAATAGCAATTTGTTAGATCTGGTGCTAAATCAGATGTTTATAATCCTACATTAAAAGGGACCACTTCTCACTATGACCTAGAATTCACTCAAATTCTTACATCTAGTATAAGTCAGTTTATTTTTTTTTTAATTGAAGATTCCAAATGAAGTGGACCTGAGATTGCTTAGTCCTAGACACTGAAGGAAAAAAAAAATCAAGTAATTATAGAACTCATGTCAATATATTTCCCTTAGGTTATATTTCACTTCAAAATGAATTTCTTGGATTTAAAAAAAATCTAAATTTCAATGACATTCTTTAATTTTGAGTGCGGTTTTGCTCGGCAAAAGAACTATATGCAGGAGGGGGCTGCTTTCCTAGAGTCCGTTCAGTCCAATTGCCATAAGCATGTCATCATTAGCTCTAAAGATGTGGGCTTTGAAGAATTACCCTGGCTTACACTGGAAGCAGCTACAGCAGCACCACACAGAGCTAGCCAAGGTGGGTACTGTAAGAATATTGAGGGGACTCTTCCCTGTTTTAACATTAGAGTAGCACTTACATAATTTCATAGCAGGCAATTCTGCTAAATATCCAAGGTCAGTAAAGCATCCTGCCTCAAAGCCCCTGGCACTTGACATTTGTCTTAGACATGATCACATCTCTGCCCTTCTGCTTTCCTAAGAGAATCCAGTCTCCAGATTTCATCAGGAGGACCATACAGGACCTGCTGGCAGGTGTTTGCTTGTCCATGTTCCCTCTGACATTTTTTTTTACATGGTTTCATTTCTTTTCCTCCTTGCTATCTACTTCACTCTGAATTCTTTGTCAATTTACTGAAAGGATGCTGTATAGTTAGAGTTTTTCTGCCTGGCCCACAGTCAGGACAAATCTTTCTCACCCGCCAGGCCCATAGACGCTCAGACCCAACCAAGTAAACACACAGAAACTTACATTGTTTACAAACTGTATGGCCATGGCAGGCTTCTTGTTATCTACTTCTTCTATCTTAAATTAACCCACTCCTATTAATCTATACTTTGCCACATGGCTTGTGGCTCACCATTACCTTACATCTTCCTTGTCATGGTGGCAGCTGGCAGCCTCTCTCTACCCAGCCTTCCACTTCCCAGAATTCTCTTCTTTCTTGTCCCACCTATACTTCCTGCCTGGCCACTGGCCAAACAGCATTTTATTTTTACAGAGCGATATCCACAGCAATGCTGCATTTTGAAATGTCTCTTCCTACATCCTCAAATGATTTCACAAAGGCAGCAAACCCTTCAGCTGTGGCTGCTGCTGTTTGCATAGCTTCTACCTCAGCTGATTCTTTTCTTCCTGGCAGAGGGTAATAGATAACTCAGTCTTCCAGCAAAGTATAGGCTCAGTTTGACTGCTTCCTCCCTTTACTCATGTCTATTATAAACTGAGTTGAGGGGTGTTTTCTCCCTCTATTGCCTTATTTCAGTGTTTTTACTTAGTTATATACAGAAACAATATAATATAATTGAATGAATAATTTCAGCTTAATGAAGAAAAAAGCATGTACAGAGCTTATAATTCCAAAGACACCCCTTCCAGTAAAGTTTCATTCCATTTTCTTAGAAATGAAATGTAGCAGGAATCTTAGAAGGTCTTATTAATAAAACACAAACCTAGAGCCAGGTATTGGGGTGAATGCTGAAAGATCAGAGAGACAGAACAGGCCACAGCTAACCTCACCTTGACAACTTCTCAGCCAATCCTGCTTCCTCAAACTGGAAGCCTCTGTGTCCTCATCCAAATGAATCTCACCTGAACTGCTGCTAAAAGCCTAAAAGCTTAATAGACTCTAGTTTCTGGTTTTCACACCTTATATACCTTTCTGCTTCCTGCCAACATTTCCTGGGATTAAAGGCTCACTTCCTGGGATTAAAGGCATGAGTTACCATGCCTGGCTGTTTGCAGTGTGGCTTTGAACTCACAGAGATCCAGACGGATCTTTGCCTTCAGAAAGCCAGGATTAAATGTGTCTGAGCCACCATTTTCTGGCTTCTGTATCTAGTGGCTGTTCTGTTCTATGACCCCAGATAAGTTTATTAGGGTGCACAATATATTGGGGAACATAATATCACCACAATGAAATGTATCCGTTTGAAAAATTTAATCAGGTAAATTAAATTGAATGTGTAACTGTGAGCTCCAAGGACAGAGTGAATGATAGTACACCTTTTTTTTTTTTTAATTAATGTAAACCTTAAGTAATTAAACACAGTAGTTGGCTTGGGTCGTTTAAGTTTCCAGATATTCTGAGTCTTAGGCATCTGGATTAATTGTGAAAGAGTCCTACTTATTCCTATAAACCAACAGGGCCAGGCTTACTTTACAACACAGGTCCACTCCTTCCTGAAACTGTACATTCAGCATCAGAAGACACATCTGGAGTGGGTAATTCTGAGCCTCAGACCACAGCATGATGCCCCTTCCTGTAGCCATGGTTACGGCATTTCTATTGGTTCTTTCCTCTTTCTCATCATAATTTGTCACTGCTGTTTGGTTCCTCAGTTACTCCAGGCACAACCTTCTTCTCTCTAGATCTACAGTTCAATAAATAGATATCTGCCTTTATGTGTATTCTATCTTCCATCCTCCAAACATGGCATTTGGTGTCATGAGCAGACAACACAAATCTTGAGAACTACAGGGTCAAAAAAGTCTCCCAAAGCATTTAAACTTAATTTTATTCTCTTACACACAACATGAATGTAAGGTAAGATATGTAGGAAAAAATAGAAGCAAGAAGTGCAGCGAATAAGAGATAAACCAAATTTTTCTTCTTTCTTTTACAAAATTCACAGTCTGTATATATATTTCTTAAGCACACTACAAAACCCTGTTGACATTTCCTTTTTCCACTTGAATATTTACCTCCTCTTTTCTTCATTCAAGAAACAGTAACAGCAGGGCGGTAGTGGCGCTGGGGAAGCAGAGGCAGGTGGATCTTTGTGAGTTCAAGGCCAGCCTGGTCTATAGAGTGAGTTCCAGGAAAGGCGCAAAACTACACAGGGAAACCTGCCCAACAGAAACTTTTTTTTTTAGATATTGGGGGATTTTCTCTGATCACATTTCATTTAAAAAGAGGTAGCATCTCCTCAGGTTTTAAATTCTTTCAGCTCATTAAGATGTCTTTGAAAGTTTGGTGTTGTTCAGATCCATCACCCGTATTTATGGAAAAAGAATGGGTAACACATCACAGGATCTGGGTGACAAGGTGTGGGTGTGATCAGAAAGGACGTTAATGGAGTAACCTTGTGGCTAAGACTGACCAAGATACAGCAGCAGCGTGGAGCTGTGGAAAAGAGAAAGACAATAAATTAGGAGGCATTGACCACTATGGACATTACTACATTGTCTCCAGATGAAAATAAATGAGTATTTTTGTAGCTGTTGGTCAGGTATCTTCATTGCAAAGTTGAAGGCCTTTGACAGTGCATTCCCATCGAGAACCAACCCAGCTCCAATCCTTCAACCCTCGGCCTCCCGCATTAAAACTGCTGGTTCACCTTTGGCTTCTTAGCTTTGTGCACACAAAGAAATGTTGATTGTCTTTGGAAAACGACAGGATTTCCTGTTGTGAAAACCAAAGCATAATTAACATTCATTCCTCCATTTAAACATGTAGACTTTAAAAGTGAATTTTATCCAGTTGGGGGCTCCACAGCTTTTGGTTCATAATTCATGTATTTGCATTAGTCTGGCTATTTGTCCCTGTGCTTTTCCAATCTCAGTCTCAACAATTCACACTCTTACAGTCCCTCCTCTTTCTTGACAATTGGACTCCTGGAGCTCCACCTGGGGCCTGGCCGAGGATCTCTGCATCCACTTCCTCTCTGCATCCACTTCCGGATAAGTGAGACAATTGAATAGCTTGAACTGTTTGGGAGGCACCCAGGCAGTGGGACCCGGACCTGTCCTTAGTGCATGAGCTGGCTGTTTGGAACCTTGGGCTTACATAGGGACACATGCTTAGCCTGGAAGGAGGGGACTGGACCTGCCTGTACTGAATCAACCAGGTTGAGCTGAATCTCCAGGGGAGTCTTGGCCCCTGGAGGAGATGGGAATGGAGGGGAGGGGCTGGGGGGTAGGGGGGAGGACAGGGGAACCCATGGCTGATGTGTAAAATTAAAACACAAATATAATAAATAAAAAAAAGGAGAAAAAAATGAGTTTTATTAAAAGGTTGCTGAATTTACACTAATTATCGGGCAAGTGAGACAGGGTATCTAGTTACATAACAGAGAAATTGAAGAAAACAGTGTGCTACAACCATCCATTCAAGTTATCAGGAACATGCCTAAAAGTTCTAAGTAAAATGTTAATTGGCAGTCAAATGGTGTGGATAAAAATCCAAAGGAAAGTCAAAAATCACAAAGGATATCTGGATGAAGATATAGGCCATTGAGTAAGTATGGTGTAATTGAGTAAAAAGTTCAAGGTCAAGCATGTTTTAAGTGGGGCTTTGTGCCAGACTATGTTGAGATACAAAGTGTTAGGTCACAATGAAACCTACATGGCAGAGATAATTAACCCACCCATTCTCCAAACCTGTATTTATTAATCACTGTGAATATCCCTGCCATTGTTCTGTTTTCTGGGGTCAAATAGTCAATGGAACACACAAGTTGTGTGTGGAGGGTGGTGAGAATACCAATAAACAAGCAGAGGAAGAAGAGAGCAAAATAATGTCTCACCATCACGCTGAGAAGGGGCCTGGGTGGGGAGGTGGCTCAGTAGGTAAAGTGCCCACTGCCCAGGCAGGAGGACCTGAGTTTGATCCCCAGAATCCACTTTAAAACCAGGATCTGAGCATGCCTTTAATTCCAGCACTTACGAGGCAGAGGCCGGCAGATATCTGTGAGTTCGAGGCCAGCCTGGTCTATAGAGTGAGTTCCAAGATAGCCTGGGCTGTTACACAGAGAAGCCAAAAAAAAAAAAAAAGACAGAACCTGTGGTGTGGGCCTCACTTAACCAGCAAAGAGGTCAGGGATGAGACAGGCATATCCCTAGAGCTTATTGGCCAGCTAGTATTGGTGAAATTATTAAGGCCACTCCACGTAGTTAAAAGGGAGGTTTATTTTGTGGGGTAACTTACAAATGAAGGGATAGGTTGTAGGGTCTGGCAAAGGTATGGCGCAGTCTGGCGGTGTTCTCTGGAGAACTCTGCTCGGTCTCCCTCCTTCGTCCAGCGTCCCAAAACCAAGAGAGAGCCCTCCTCCCCATCCTGGGTCTTCCACTTCCTCTTCCGCCTCGCCCTGTGGGCGTGACCATTACCAAAGCCTCAGTGGGAGTTGGAACTTCCAGGCCAATGCTGGGATGGCTACCCACTACAAGCTAGCCTGACCAATCAGTGACCAAGAGAACTATTAGAGGTCTTATCTCAAAAAATAACATGGGGAGCTATTGAGGAAGACACTAGATGGCAAACTCTGGCTTTTGCATGTATGTGCATGCACATATATTCACATGAACACATCCATGTAGCATGTACAGAACTGCACTCACAGCGCTCTGAAGGAAATAAATTGTTATAACAAAATGTAACTGTTTAAACTCCTCAGGTTGGTTTATTCAAGTTTCACAGCATTTCAGTAACTGTATAGACCTTCTTCCATTTTAAGGATTATCTATATTAAACATCAGCTGTGGAGGAGAAATAAGTGGTGGCTGCTTCTATAGGTTTTTGTCAATTATTATTGCTGTAGGTATCATAGGTATGCAAATTTTACTAGTAAGAAAATTAGATAGACTTGGTAGTGAATGCCTGTAATTTCATTACTATAAAGAGTGAGGCAGGAGGATAGTAAGTTTAAGGACTGTCCCGACTACTCAGTGAGATCTTGTTTAAAGTGAACAAAACAAAAAACAAAATGTACAGAATTGAGAGGTTAATTTGCATACAAAAGATCACAGGACATATAAGTTTGAGTCAGGATTCAAGTCAATGGGTATATCTTGATAATCCTTATTTAAATCAAGATAGTTTACAATCAGGTTTCTAACTAAATTCCGTCCTCTATTCATCCTATGTCTCCTCCTTGTGGCCATTTTTACTTCTTTCTGATTTTTTTTTTTTTTTTCTGTTTCCTTTGGGTCTTTGGTACCTCTGGTTTGGTCTTCAGTTTCCCTTATATAATTCTGAATTATTGTGGACATTGTCTGGGTACTGCACACTCTAGTCTGTTCCTCAGCAGCACTCTCTTCTGTACACTTAATAAGTGGAAGTGAAGTGATTGATGAAGAACACAGAGAGGGTATCACTTCCTATCATATAAGCTCAGTATTTATTTGAATGCAAATCAACTTCTATATTTACAGCTGAGTTCTATTAGTTATACATGTTATGCACTGATTGAATTTATATGAGAGAAGCAAGGCAAGTCAAAGGTGATTCTAAGTTGTTTGGGTTTTCAGCAGAGTTTTATTGTGTGTTTGTATGTGTCTGTGTGTGTGTGTATGTGCACATGTGTACAGGTGCCTGTGGAGTCTATGAAAGGGTGTCAGATCTCCTGGAACTAGAGTTACAGGTAGTTGTGAGCCACACAACATGGATTTTGGGAACCAACCCCAGTTTTCTGAAAGAGCAGCAAGTGCTCTTAGCACTGAGCCATCTTTCCAGCCCTGTGGCAGAATTTTTTAAATAAAATTTTTCTTTGAAAATTTTGTGTATGTATATAATACATTCTAATCACCCAAACTTCTATATTTCATTATCTCCCTCTCACCCCTGTCAACCTCTAAATCCTCCTTAAAGATCTCCTTCCCAAATTCATGTCTCTTTGTTTCATTTTGTAACCCACTTAGTTTAACCAAGGCCATCCACATAACCATGGGCATTTTGGGTGAGGATCTATTAGCACAGAGTTTTTGATTACTGAAATGAAGAAACACATTTGTTTCCTGATACATTAAGGTTTAAATCTCATAATATAGCTAAGCAACTTGGAGTTAAGCAGCAGGACAGGATCATGACTGGATGTCCCATCCCTTGTCATTGACCTGGAGGAGTTCATCTAAGGGTGAGTATAACAGACAAAGAGGACCAAGAGTGGAATGCTGACATACAACACTTTAAAGCCAATCAAGGATGTGTCTTAGTTTCACTTCCTATTGCTGTGATAAAATATTCTGGAAAAAGCAACTTAGATGATAAAAGGTTTATTTTGGCTTACAGTTTCAGAGGGACAGAATCCATTATGTGGGGAAGGAACAGGAACAGGCAGGAAAGATATGGTAAGAGGAGCAAGAATCAGGCCAGTCACATTTCATTTGCATAGAAAATGGGTGAACAGGAAGCAGGGCCTGACTTCACAACTCAAAGCCCTCCACCAGTGGCGTGCTTCCTCTAGCAAGGCTTCACCTCTTAAGGACACCATAGCCTTTCCAAACATTGCCAACAGCTGGGAACTAAGTGCACAGATGAATGAGCCTATGGAGGACATTTTGCTTTCAAACCACAGTAGAAAGAACTGGTAAATCCAATAGTGGGTAGCTGGTAGTGAGTGAAGTAAAAAGGAAATCAAGAGAATGATGTCTGGGTGACAACACATTTGAAGAAAATGATACTTTGAATAAAGAAAATAATTATTTCACATGCCACCCATATGATCAGTAAGAGTTGCCTCAGGAAATATGTACTGAATGTATTTATATAGAGGTTAAGGATAACACTGATGTCAGAGTTTTTAATCTAAATAATAATAATAATAATATAACAAATTCAAGAACCCTGAGAAGAGAAAGAAGGAAGAGGTAGTTTCTTGAATCCTTTTGCAGTTAAGAACATTCAAGAAATGATGTGATAGTATTTGCAAGATATGGATGAGATTGGTGGATGTTTTAGAGATGAGAGATGTGTCATGTATATAGGATAAGGTGAATGAATCAGTAAATATGTACTTTAGAAAACTTGGAAATATTAATGATGACTAAGAGAGAGAAAATCACACATTCAAAATATTTAAATAGCTAGGTAGATGAGATAGAATTTAAAGTACGGAGGGAGATTGGTCATACAGAGAGCTGGTGTGACCACTGTTTTAACCACTATTGGAAGGAATCCACCTTATGTGCAGGTGTAGATGTTTTGGTCTATTTGGCACAACAGAGGAAACACTCTTGTGTTTTTTTCTAAATAATAGCAAAGTAGGTTACCATTGAAATTTAAGGGGAAAGAAAATAAGTTTGATAATTGAGAAATAGAGATAGTGAATAATGTTCTTAGCAAGTATAACACTGATTAATAGAGGTATCTGAAAATTATAATTCTAAAGTCAGAACTTAATGTGGTCACATTCAGCCAACCTTATGCACGAGGGGAGTAGAGAGAGGGGGTTGAACATATGTTGCATGTCTGGGTGCTGATGATGGAGGAAATAAACAAGGAACTTGTCACTATTATAAGAAAATGGTTACTATCATCAGTCCTGGTACATGGTCTAAGCTAAGTTAAGTAGGCGATGAGAATAAACACTAAGGACAACGAAAAGTTGGCAGAATCATGAGCTTAATATCCCAGCAGACATCAAATCTTATAGCCATAAAATTGCTAGCTGGAGAGACAGGAGTTGGGGATCAGACAACACTGACCCTTATAGATCTAAAGGAAAACCTAGTAAGCAGCTGATTTGTGGTTCTGGACTAAGTTACTGGAGGAAAGACCCTGGGTACTGAACTATCAGCTCCATAGACATTGAAATCACTGAGTGACATGAGAGGAGAGAGGCCAACTGAGGAATTAAGGCAGCTGATAAGGGAATGAGGAGGGCAGCAGATACAGCTCAATGGAATAGCTGCTCCCCTAAAATGCTCAAGGCCCTGGGTTACAATACCTTAACATAAATGATTAAGTTAATTAGTTAACAAAGGAATGAGGAAGGTTATCCTAGCCCTTGGTAATGATTTCACAAGGTGTTTTGAAAATGTAACTTCTAAAATGATCGACAAAGATGCTGAGAGTTTGTGGGATAGAAAAGCAGGTAATTTCTCACTTAATAAAATGACAAACTAAGAGTAGATTATACGGACTTAAGGGGTCATAAAAATAGAAAGTATGCAGGAAACAGGACCCATTGTCTTTCTGGGAGGGATTTCTTGGAATTGGGGATTCCTCATCACTTCACTAAGCATTATTTCATCTAAGATAATGAAAGCAATCTTTCTCTGGGAACTTTAAGGTATATGAAGAAGTCAAGTAAATGAGAACAGACAGTCTTTGCAAAATTTAATGAAAATAAATATATAGTTACCTGTTTGATTTGGCTTTTCCCCTTTCTGTCATTACCTGTTTTCCTTAGAATAGGGGACAGATTTGTTACTGGTTTCTGATAGAGCAGTTTGTGGAGTTGTTGTTTTCTAGGTTTGTATGTGTGTATTCCTGTGTGCTGGTGCAAGTATGTGTGTGTGTGTGTAGTTGTGCGTGTGTGTGTGTGTGTGTGTGTGTGTGTGTGTGTGTGTGTGTGTAGATGTGCATGTATGTGTAGGTGAGAGGTCATCCTTGAATGTTAATTTTTAGACAAGGTATCTTACTGGGAAACAGGACTCCACAAATCAGGAATCATCCTTGTTTCTCCTCCTTAATGCTGAGATTACAAGTGCATACTACCATGCCCGGGTCTTACATGGGTTCTGACATCAAACTCAGGTCCTTGTGTTTGTAACTCAAGAACTTTGTAGACTGGGATATCTTTCCAACTCTGTAGTTCAACTTGGAGCCTCCATGCACTTTGAGCACTACATCAGTTTTAATGGTGGACAGAAATGATTGTAAATGAACCATGTATGAACATTCATGTCTGGAGATTGTGCACAAATGTTACTAAAGAACATGTTATGTCTTCCTGCTGGGGAGTGTGTACAGCCCATTCTGGAAACCTTTGACTAATCCCATATTTACCCAGATATATAGATGCTGGAAAGATTTAGGTTAGTGCCCAGTAATCTGAAAATATAACACCCACACCAAATATAGACCATATATGAACATACCAAATATCTGGTATAGGCCAGTTATCTAATCTCCTCCTTTCTCTGCATAAAGGAAAACTTTAGAGAAGATTTTTTTTTATTTCCTTTGCTCAGTTGTGGCTCCCCAGTCTTTTTTTGGGGGGTGGGGGGAGGGCTGGGACTACATCTCAGTGGTAGAGCTCTAGAATTGCCTACTGAAAGCATTGGTTAACAATGGAATGAAATATTTTGAGGGGCTTTGTGGTGGTTTGAATAGGAATAGCCCCTATAGGCTCACATATCTGAATACTTGGTCATTAGGGAGTAGCTCTACTTGAGAAGCATTAGAAGGTGTGGCCTGGGAGGAAGTGTGTCACTGGCTGTGGGCTTTGAGGTTTCAGAAGCCCAAATTGGGCCCAGCCTCTCTCTCTTCCAGCTGACAGTGCATCAGGAAGTAGAACTCTCAACCTCTCCAGCACAATGTCTGCCTGTGTGCTGCCATGCTACTCATCACAACAATAATGGACTAAACCTATGAAACTGTAAGTAAGCCATAATTAAATGTCTTTTTTTAAATGTAAGAGTTGCCATGGTCTTGGTGTCCCTTCACAATACAACAGTAACTAAAACAGATTCTATATTAGCTTTCTATTGGTGACAAGTGACCACACATTCAACAGATCAACAGCACAAATGTATTACAGGTTTCTGGTTAAAAGTATGGCTTGGGTCTTGTTGGTCAAAAAATCAAGGCAATTGTTAGGGGTGTATTCATCTTGAAGAGCTCTAAGGACAATCTGCTTTTATAATTTCCTTTCAACACATTATTTGGGTGCTAATTGCCTTCTTCTTTCACCAATCAATACCTTATTAAATATTGTCAGAAAACTCACTGATCATCCAATAAAGCTTCTTCAGTGTTTAAAGATTTTTTTTTTAATGTCATTAAGTACATTCAGGTAATCTAACATATTTTTTTTCATTTTCTCTATAAATTGCCACATCCAGAAGGACAACTTTAGGGGATTCCTACCCATCACAAACTCCTAACAACAATATATTTCCTTATATAGTGTAGTGAGTTTTATATTTTAAAAAGTATGAAATAGACACAACCTTATTAGACCCCTGTGAGTTCTAGGGCTAAGCTGGCTAGTTTGTTTTCAAAGCAGGCACCTCAGTCAAGAAAACACCTCCCTCATCCACACACATGCAACACACACACACACACACACACACACACACACACACACAAGTTTCTTATTGCAACATCTAGGAATATGTGACACTGCTTCTCCTGTTGTGACTGTCCTTGGTATCTGGTTATGACTGAGGACAAACTAGATTCATTATAGGATTAACTAGTCTCTGCAGAGAAGGAAACTGGATTGTTTATTCATTCTTTAAACATTTAGAGTACCCAAAGGATCATGGGAATTCCAACATGTAGCCTTAACTCCTGCTTGCCTACAAACACATTATCTTGGCTTCCCAGCAAGGAACAATGCACTACAGTTGGAAATTGGCAACATTCTAGTTCTTAAGGAGAGTTTCTGATTTCTCTCACTTTCATTACAAAGAAATTGACTTTCAAAGTCAAAGGCTTCCAAAGGAGCAAAAGGGAGTGTCTTGTGTCTGTTATTTGTCTTGAAAAAGAACTGCCTGTACTGGACCTGAAGATATTGCAACACTGATTTATAGAATCACTTTCTCCTACGATGTCTGATGAAGTGACCTATGCAACGCTTATGCTTCAAGATTCTGCAAGAGTGAGAAGTAATCAAGATGGAAATAACCTGAGAAAAGAAGGTAAGAACTCAGATAAAGTATGTTATAACCTTGGAACTGACAGGTGTTAAGTGCTTGGAGATGTGGGCTTTGACACTGAAGGGGATGGAGAGTATGCAATATAATTCCCAAAATAGACAAATAGCCCTGGGATAGGTCAGCAGAGTGGGTGTCCTTAAGAAAATATATGGGGCTTTCAAGACCTTTGTGAACTCTATGAAATCACCGTCATGAAGCTCTTCACTATAGGGGGGAAAAATGAATGGATATGTCATAGAGATTGGGTCTGGGAGTAAGTAACCATCCTTGACTCTTATACCTTGTTAGCAATGCCAAGAGATATTCTTTTAGAAGCCAAAAGGGATTCTAAAATAAGTAGAGGAAGCTTTGCTAGTGCGTGGAATAATTTAGGGAAGGAATTGAGTATAGATAAATCACAAGTGAACAAGAACTAGTTTTTCCCCTTATGCTGTTTTTAATTTAAAGTCATTGGAACCCAAGTATAACTCAGAGCATTTATCAATAATAAATTCTATCTATATGTATCTTTATTGAAGTGTAGTTGTAAAGTAAAGTAAATAGTATCACAATTTCTGCAGTTATGCAGATGGAAAGGCTGAGTCTCAAAGGAGCTAGGTAGTTTGTCTAAGTTTTTGCGAGTGTGTGGTGGAGACAGTCTTCCAGCATCAGCTTATTCCCTTATGCCCAGCTGGCAGCAGTGTCACATCTCTAGAGTAAGACACCATTAAATACATAGGGCTATCTTCTTCACTTCCAAAGGTTTCATTACAGTCCTACTTGTTATCCTGACTCATATGAATTGCTTTTTTCTGCTCCTTGGATTTGCTTCTATACTGTGTGTGTGTGTGTGTGTGTGTGTGTGTGTGTGTGTGTGTGTATGTGTCTTAGGGAGAAGATACACAGAAACCAGCATAGAGTTTGTGGTGTTTACTAAAGGTGAGGTGATTATGCATACCTGTCTTCAAATTCTCATTCTAGCCTTTGAGGAAAGGGGTTATGTGACTATCCTACATATGCTACTGTACTCACCCAGCAAAAACATTGTGTGAATAAAGGAAGAGAAAGGTGACAGGTATTTTCATGACAAACATGGTCCAAGAGTTTCCTGCAGGTTCTCCGGGCTATCCTGCTGTTTGCAGGTTAGACTATACATTTTCATCTGGAATTAATTTACTACTTGTGACATAGAAAACAGGATAACAATGACTTAAAAGTTATTTTACCAAGTTAACATTACTTTTAAAAGTACAATCCACCTTTGTAAGGAAGGTAGAACCATCTCCTTTTGGATATGTGTGTCTTAAAACTCAGGGTCTCCCCTATTGTCAGCACCATTCCAGAGAACTCATCTCCACAAGTCATTCACAATACCAGTGAACTTAGGGAAGAAAGGTGGGGACTAATGCAAAAAACAAAAATTAAGAGAAAATCACTCCTTTTTTCCTCCTTTTTATTTATTATATTTGTGTTTTAATTTTACACATCAGCCATGGGTTCCCCTGTCCTCCCCCCTCCCGCCCCCACCTTCCCCCCAGCCCCTCCCCTCCATTCCCATCTCCTCCAGGGCCAAGATTCCCCTGGGGATTCAATTTAACCTGGTGGATTCAGTACAGGCAGGTCCAGTCCCCTCCTTCCAGGCTGAGCAAAGTGTCCCTGTGTAAGCCCAAGGTTCCAAACAGCCAGCTCAAGCACTAAGGATAGGTCCAGGTCCCACTACCTGGGTGCCTCCCAAACAGTTCAAGCTATTCAATTGTCTCATTTATCCAGAGGGCCTATTCCAGCTGGGGGCTCCACAGCCTTGATAAATGATGACCACATGAGAACAGGAAGAGGCAGAGTGCTGGAGAGGTCCCCAGAAATCCACAATGATACATCCTCTGTAGACTGCTGGCAATGGTCGAGAGAAAGCCTGATCTCACCTAGTCTGGTGATCAGATGCCCAAACACCCTATCAGTCGTGCTGGAACTCTCATCCAATAACTCATGGAAGTGGATGCAGAGATCCTCAGCCAGGCCCCAGGTGGAGCCCCAGGTGGAGCTCCAGGAGTCCAATTGTCAAGAAAGAGGAGAGACTATAAGAGTGTGAATTGTTGAGACTAAGACTGGAAAAGCACAGGGACAAATAGCCAAACAAATGGAGAAAATCACTCTTAAAAGGAAGGTGAGAAAATGGGAATCTGAGGGAGGGACCATATCATGCTTCATATTAGCCATTTTTCTAAACAGTGGGTTGAAAAAGCGAGGGAAAACATTAATATCAAGAAGCTCCCTGGGTAGGAGAAACACAACCAAATATAACAGAGTACTGTGGTTCTACTTGATCATCTCTGTTGGTTTCCAGGGCACCCAGCTCCATTCTCCATTTGGCGAGGAGCTGCCTTGAGCCTGATGACCCTCTGCCTGTTGCTGGTGACTGGACTAGTGACCTTGGGGATTATGTGTAAGTGAATTTGTATTTAACAAGAGAAAAGCAATTAGAAAAAATGTTGTACAGTATGCGAATTCAGGGAGAACATGTTACTAGCATACAGAATCCTCAAATCACTTCTGTTGCCCCAGATCCTTCCATTCTCCATCACACCTTCAAAAAACACTATTTCACTGCTGTGAGAATTCTACCCTACAGTCATTACTGTCTTCTGATGAACTAAATCACACTGTGAGGAGGACTCTTGTTTTCTTAGTTACTGGTTAAAATGGACAAACTCTTTTCTGAACAGACACACGCATTTGTTATTCTCAGTGAAAAAACAGGAAAGCAAGCTGGAGATGTATTTGCAGAAGGGCATGCAGTTCATTTACCTGGAACATAGCAGAAATCTAGCTCAATCTGCTCATCCATGACCTTCTCGGAGTAGAGAAAACATTTAAGTGGCAGCAACAACCTGACTTGCCTGAATGAGGAGAAACACACAGAGAAGGAAGAGAAGGAGTGGGAATTATGTCACACCTGGCAGACAGAATCATACCATCCATGTATGGCACAATGGAAGCCACTCCCTAGCAGACCCTAAGAGAAGATTCTTTTGATTCGTGTGCAGTTACAGGTGGACTAGCTAGGGCATTGTGCATTATGGTAAGTGGAAAGCTATCCTGAGGATATATATATGTTATAAAATGTTAAGTATGTGGTATAATAATAAAGAGTACTGATTTGGTCAGCACCCACTCTAAAGTGACTTATAGTCAAAAAAGTTTATTGGAAGATGCTATATGTTACTTTTCTTGTTGATGTGACAAAAAGCAGCTTAAATAAGGAAGGGTTATTTTGGTTCATAGTTTAATTAAGATGGAATATAGTCCCTCATGGTGGGAAGTCATGGAGACCAGCATGTACAGTAGTTGATCACACTACATCAATAGTCAGAGAGCAGAGGAAGGTGAATGCCATGTTCAGCTTGCTTCCTCCCGTATACTCAGTCTAGGTCCTCAGCTCAGGGGTTGATGCTGCCCACAGTCAAGGTGGATCTTACAATTTCAGTGAAACCTCTCTGGAAATGTCCATACAGACACATCCAGAAACTTGTCTACTAGGTGATTCTATACAGAGTCAAATTGACAATAAAGATTACTCATCACAGACACTAATGTCCCCCATGTTTTAGTCACTTATTTGCTTAAATGAAAGATTTCATTGACAGTTATGATTTGGACATATAAACACTGACTAATTATTTATTTTGTTCTTTGGAAAAGAAATCTGATTTTCCTGTTGAGATAATAGATACTCAGTAGATGCTATTAGGAGAATATGTTGCTTATCTTTTAAAAGATGCATACACCAAAACAAACTAAAGTAAAATAATGTTGACTCATAATGAAATGCATTGTAATTTTTTTGTAAGTTCAATGCACATTGTGGTCATTACACACAGTGTGCTAATGAATCACTGCACGAGCTTCATAAAAATAACGATGTTTTTTAAAAGATGAATGGATCCAGAACTAGAAATGGTTAGAATGGCCCAAGACCAATCTGGGATTAATGGCAAAACCCTGTCAGGGATAAAAGAAAGGGAAGAGAAAGAGATGGGGGAGGTGAGCAGAAGTCCCTTGTGCCCTCTACAAAGAAGGGAGAGGAGAGAGGGAAGAAGGAAGAGGGAGGAAAAGAAACGAAAGAGAGGGAGGAAAGAGAGAAAAGAAGGAGGGAGAGAGAAGAGGAAGGAGGAAGGAGGAGGGAGAGAAAGAATCCCCGGTGGCCTGGGAATCACACTCTTGAGTCAACCTGGCAGCCTTGTGAGAGCAGCAGGACACTTGTCTCATTATGTCTTTCAGTTTTGCAGATGTCTAATGATATTAACTCAGATTCAGAGACGTTGAGTCAACTTCAGAAAATCATATACCCACAGCAGAACAATCAGTCTGAAATATTGAACATTTCCTGGAAGGGTCCCACAGAGGAATCTCTCCAGTCCCAGATCTCTGCCCTCCTGGAGAGGCAGAAACAGATGGCTACCAAGCTCTGCAAGGAATTCCTCATCCATACTTCTGGTAATTTGACTAACATCTGCAAAAAGGCCAAATCAAGCCTGTCACCTTGCTCAAAGTCCCCACGTACAGCATAGCACCTAGAAGTTGTGTCCTTTAGCAATCCCTTGACCATGCCATTCTAAATTTACAAAGAACAAGGAAATACACATGTTTCTTTAATACTTAGAAAACAAGAGAATTTTATAATCATTTCCAGATGCTATCAGCCTGGATACTTCAACCTTTCACTTTATTGGCCACTTTTAGGTGCTCTGGTTTTCATAAGAATATTAAAAGCCTGGACCTATAAAGAGAATCTCCATTGTCCAACCCCAACTACAGTTCCTCTGTTTTCAGAAGTTCCTGGAATAGTATGTTTCAGTGTGCTTGTACTCAGATCTGTTGCCTGTGTGAATGACTTAGTTTCCAAAGGCTTCTGCAGTCAACCCACAGAGTGTGTACTTCTGAGTATAATTTCCTTTTCAGATCATAAGTGCAATCCTTGTCCTAAGACTTGGCAATGGCATGGGAACAGTTGCTATTATTTCACAACTCATGAAGAGAAATCCTGGCATGACAGCAGAAAGGACTGTATAGGCAAGAGTGCTGCTCTGGTGAAGATTGACAGCATCAAAGAAAGGGTATGATTGACTCTCTTCCCCCACCTATGGATATTACCCACACAATGAAAAATAAATAGGTGGTGCTTCTGTTTCATGATAGGAAATTAGTGGATTTTGAATGAAAACTAATAAATGAATTGAGGAACAGGGCATGGAACCCAAGACACAGCACATACTAGAAAGTGACCCATCACTGGACTATCCCCAGACAATAAAATAATTTAATAATTTTTAATATTTCCTCTTCAAACTAGCAGATAGCCTCTCACTTGATCTACTTCCGCCCTCCCCTAGGATTTTCTTCAGTCACAGCCATCACTCAAACCCTCTTTCTTTTGGCTGGGATTGTCCTGGAACTCAACTGGCAAACATTGGCTATGGGAAGATGGTTCGTCTCCCTCTCCAACCCTGTAAGTATCTGACTGTTGAGGGTGGAAGATCAAGACTTCCATAGGACTCTGAGAAAATGTATGTAAATTGAAAGAATTGTAAATCTAGATATGAAAAAAATAAGTATTTCAGTAGGGAATACATCAAGAGCTGGTAAGTAATTCCATCTATTTGTCAAACTCAGAGTAATGCACTGAACTCCATATGCTGTTTAGCTGTTTTCCTTATTAAGCATGTACATATAATAGTATGTTTAAAGTACTTTGCCAATATAAATCCTGGAAGGATGCACTTTCACATCCCCACTACATAATAAAAATATTATCACAGAGAGATTCACTGACATGCCTGACATTGCCCAGCTCAGATGTGATCAAATCAAAGCTGAACATTATAGATCACCTATTCATCCACTCAGCTATTTTGTTTTCTATCCTTTACAACCTTCAAGGGTGGTGTTTGTTATAAGGACACACACTTAAACATTGACATATTACTCACATTAAGTAATTGTTGGCCATTTTCTCATAGAAAGTAAGTCTGCCTGATTAGTTTGTGGATTAGCTTCAGGATGCAGACCACCAATTAGGTTACCTGGCAAGTGTCCTAGGCAAAATCTACTGCTGCAGAGTCTCAATGATGGTATTGAAAGTACACATCCAATCTCTACAGTTTGGGAAATCGAAGCTTTTTATATTTAAAGTTATAACAAAATAGAAGTCAACATTAAAAAATGTTTCAAAGTTACACCATCTGATCTTCTGCAGTTTTCAAAAGACTCCTTAAGAAAGAGGTCCAGATTCACTGGGAACCAGAAACCCAGTTGCCACTTGGAATCAGGCTGGGCTTACAGAGGAAGCCAGTGGATATGTGGTGTGGGTTGGGAGATGAAAACTAATGTTTGTTTCATCTACAAGATGGTACCATGGGATAAATCCTCATTTTCTCAAGAACAAGTTTTGTTTTGTCTTAACATTAGTGTTTAAAAATTATTTTTGTACTTGTTTATTTATTTGGGGAGGTCAGGGTTGTATGGTCCCAGGGCACACATGGAGATCAGAGGACAACCTTCAGGGATAAGTTCTCCACTTCTAGTATCTGGGTTCAGGGAATTGAACTCAAATCATCAGGCTTAGTGTCAAGGGCTCTTACCCACTAATTCATCTCAGAACTATTTTTTTTAAAGCAAGGACTAGAATGGTCAGTCAGTGGTTAACAGCACATGCTACTTTTGTAGAGGACCTGAGTTCAGATCCCATCACCCTCACATGACTTACAACCACTGTAACTCCAGCTCCAGATTTGGCTCCCTCTTACAACCTCTGTGGGCACCTACACACATGTATGCATAGATCCACAGACATACACACAAATAAAATAAGATGAATCTCTTATAAGAATAAAAGTTTGAAGGAACACATGACTTCAAATTTTTTTGAAAGACTTAAAACAAAGACAAAATTGGCAAACATCATACATCAGAATTTAGTGAATTGAAATAATTGTACTTACATTTTTAAAATTTGTAACTTTTACATTAAGTGAGATTTTATGTCATGAGTATCTCTCCCCCTCCAAATACTCAAAGCATCCATCTCACTCTGTTTTACTCTTGCGTGTATTTTGTCAACATTTTGTAATTATAATCATTTCATTTTTGTTCGAAGCTGCTTGGATTCAGCTGTGGATCACCAAATACTATGAACAACAAATAATTATATGTCTATTCTTTTCTCCGTAAAGATCCTAGAGATTTTTCTAGGACTTTTCCTGTTCAAATATGTGTCTCCCAGGGTCTTATCACCATTGCTATATTTGGTTAGCCTATTTTCACACTAGCCGTAATAGCAAAAGGCTCACTTTAAACAACAGAGACAAAAAGGACAATTACTCTTTTTCAAAACAGAGTAACTGGGTGGAGAGTGCTCACAGTTGACCCAAAGAGAGGAGGGCTGTTAGACCAAGACCATCTAGGAGTGGGACCGAGCACCATGTAAATGCAGTGCAATTCCTGGGTTAGAATGTACTTTTCTCCTGTATGAATGCTAGTCATTCTTGATTCATCTACTGGATCCTGTGAACATGGAGAGGAAATGTTTGGTGTGCAGAGACCGCAGACAATGACTGTAGGTCATGCAGCTGTCAGATAACCCAGCTCTCTATACGCAGCCTAAAAATACTGTACTTCAGACATCGCAGCCGCTTTCTTGGATCACAAATAAGGACTCTCTGATCAAGATATATTCAAATAGTAATGTTTGATAGGCTTAGCTCTGATGAATAAAATAACATGGCATCCCAGTGTTCATCAGCTGGAAAAAGCAGTGCTTGCAACACACATTTAGGCTGAGCATGCATGATTTTTAAGGACAACGTTTAAGGGTTATCATTAAAGTTGAGCCAAGAAGCTAGAAACGATTTCCTGATCAACCAATCACATCAGTAAGTCATTCATTTCCTCGCTCAGACTCTGTCTTATTTTCTCAAATGTATATGAAAGCATGAATAATTACATTTTTTGCATAGCAAAACATCAAAACTTTTTACATGGTATTGCTTTATTTTTCTAGTTTTTATACTAAAAATTGAAATGTAAAAATGAACTATCAGTTCTAATGTAATCTGCACTGAGTGCATTCCAGTAGTAGAATTCCATAATACTCATGGGAATAATAATCTCCAAGCCATAACCTACAAATTCTTCTTTTTTATTTAATATAGTATAGTATACTATTATTTAATTCATCTCCTCCCAGATCCTCTCCATCTCCCCACCCATCTAACTCCACACCTCCTTTCTCTCTTTCCTTAGAAAGCAAATAGGCCAATAAAAAATGTGCGAAGGGTCAGGCATGGGTCCCCTCTCTCATGGGGTAGGCTTGAAACTCAATCAGAAAGTGATTGGTTACTTCCACAACTTTGTGCCAGATTTAAATATATTCTTCTTAAAGAAATATTTTTCCTGGGATCAAAATTAACATGAGATAAAGCACTCAGAGATGCTGGCATTACAGATCCTGATGATTTATGGAGGCTGGGATCTCACAATAGTATGGGTTTTCCCTCTAAGGGTGACTAAGAATACTTAATTCTAATTAAATTTCATATATAATAATTGTAATTAATTTTAAATCAATTACTTTCCAGATTTACCAATCAGGAGCATGCCAGGTTCAATGGATCTAGAGGGTGCGCTTATTTTGAAAGAGGGAATGTCTACATTTCTCGCTGTAGTGCTGAAATTTCTTGGATTTGTGAGAAGACCGCTTCCCTGGTGAAGATTGAAGATTTGGATTAATCTGACTCTTTTAAGAGTATCGAAAAGAAAGGGCCTATTGTAGATCCATGCGAGAAAGGGGGAAGCTATGGTATTTGAGCCCAAAACTGACTAAAAAGTGATTGTGCTTCAATTACCCCACAGATAAACTTGTTTCACAGAATATTCTCCGCTTCACTGTCTGACTTTCTGACCAGGTTTTCCCATTACTCGGGTCTTACAATGATCCTGAGTACCCAGGGAGGAACATATCATTTCAGTTCGTCTCTGAATAAACATTGTTTCTTGCTTTATTCTTACATGTTCACACACAGACTGGTGATATTTAAATATCAACCACCAGACCAACATGGGTCACCGGAAGGGAGCAAGTTCCAGGAGACCCCTGTTATAAAGACTGCCCAATCGTGTACAGGTTTGAGGGAGTCCAAAGCAAAGGGCCTGGCAGCAGTGCTGTGTTGCGGAATTGGAAATACTTTACTGTTTTAAAGACTGTTCTTCTGAACCCATTTAAGAGCTAAGTATCAGCCTCCATGTGCAGAGTGACTCTGCTTTGTCTTCCTATGAAACTGCACTATCAATTCTCATAACCGACAGACAGCCTAGATGAGATAAGATCAACACTGCCTCTTAATATTTTCATCATTTATTTAGACTAATAATATTCAGGCTATCAATTTTGTAGCTGGGTATTATCAGAATAATAAAGATGTTTATTATTTTAATATTAATATGCTATTTCATTTTATTTTCTATGTGCATGTATGTATAAGTATCAGGTATGTGTGTGTGGGTTTGTGCACATGTATAGATACCTATACTTGTGCATAAGTGTGGAGACCAGAGGAGAGCCTTGGTTGTCCTCCTCTATCACTCCCCACCTTATCTTTGACGCAAGGTCTCTCACTGAACCTGGAGCCTGTGAATTTTCTTTTCAGCTAGGCTGGAAGCCAGTGATCTCCAATCATCTTTCTGTAGGTACTGACTGGGCTTACAGGCATGTGCTTGACCATACCTGGTTTATTACTGGGTGCAGGTCTAAACTCCCATCCTTATGTTTGCTAAGCAAGTGCTCACAACTGCTAAGACATTTCTCTGTCACTGTTTCTTTTTCTTCAGAGAACTACTAAAATATTATTTGAAGACATATCATCATAACAATTATTTTTTAAAACTTTCCTGAAACAGTTTGCCACATGCCTGCAGGAGATAAACACTGTAAATTCAGGCATCAAGAATTTTTCTAAGGGTTGGGGATTTAGCTCAGTGGTAGAGTGCTTGCCTAGCAAACACAAGGCCCTGGGTTCGATCCTCAGCTTCCAAAAAAAAAGGACCTTTCTGGAGCGAAATTATGGATTTCAGGATATTCACAAAGGATATGGTTTTTATTTTTCTCTTCAATTAATTATGTACTAATTGCATAGTTATCATCTAGAAATAATATTAATTGACTTGTGGTACCAATTTTGAACAGTGGCCTAAAATTTACTGGAAAAATGGATTGCTTTCTGAATACTGTAGTAATTCTTTGAAACAACAACTTCACAATACCACAGAGTAGGTTATTATCTTTAAAATGTTAAAATTGAGCCGGGCGGTGGTGGTGCACACCTGTAATCCCAGCACTCGGGAGGCAGAGGCAGGTGGATCTCTGTGAGATCGAGGCCAGCCTGGTCTACAGAGCTAGTCCAGGACAGGCTCCAAAGCTACAGAAAAACCCTGTCTCAAAAAACAAAACAAAACAAAACAAAAAAGTTAAAATTGTGACCTCATTATCATATAATATATATCCAAGCAAATTCTAGAACAAGGGAATAAGATTCAATGTTGATATCTAATAAGACTACAAACTGACTGTAAGCAGACATTTTAAAATACAGGTTATTTATTTTCACCATAATGTAAGTGCAGAGCATCTACTAATTCTCACCGAGAGCTGAATCACAAGTGAAGTATACATATATTGAAATGAAAGTTTTATTCTTCCATTTCTCATAAGCAGATTTCTGTCACTCGTCCTAACAAGTGGAATTGCTCATTAAACATCAACACTCTGCCCCGACTCCCACACATTTGGCTTTCTCTTTATTCCCACGGGAAAGATCATTTCTTCTACTTTCCCTCCTTCTCTACCCAAAGAATCTGCTATTTATAAGCTAATCTCTTTGCTTGTTATTTTGTTCCCATAAAGACATTATAATTTTCTCCTGGCATCTTATATTTTTTCATGCCTATCTCATGGCCACTGTGACTTTTACACTCATTCAAAAAGAAACTTTGTCTAACTTCACAGAAGCTCTGGATTTTGATAATGTCAGACCACTCAACCCATCCACCCTGCATCTTGCTGTTGCCACACCATCCCCAATATCTTTGAAGAAATTAGGGTATCTTGATGCATCCATTCCTGGGATTCATTGCCCTTGTACGTCAGAATACCCCACCATCCTTTGTTGTATTCTGATAGCTGGCTTCTGAGATGGGATTGTTCCAAGGAATTTTTCTTTTCTCTCTCTGTGTGTTCACCCATAGATGATTAAAAAAGAGAGCTGTGTGCCGGGCAGTGGTGGTGCATGCCTTTAATCCCAGCACTAGGGAGTCAGAGCCACATGGATCTCTGTGAGTTTGAGACCAGCCTGGTCTACAGAGCTAGTCCAGGACAGGCACCAAAGCTACACAGAGAAACCATGTCTCACAAAAAATAAATTAATTTAAAAAAAAAATTGATATTTGGAAATCATGTCACAGATCTATAGGATCAGATACTTGGAGAGGTAGGACTAGAAAAATTTAAATTTGATAATCTCTGCAATGTTTCGTGGGATCACAGCCTGAAAAATGACCTCAGTACAAATTTCCTGAGCAGACAGGTTATATAAGGTACTTCTCTGTTGTGATTAAAACACCATGACTGTAACAGGAATCTTAAAAGGTCTTAAAAAAGAAAAACAAAAAACAAAAAACAAAGCCAGATATTGGGGTGAAAAGCTGAAAGATCAGAGAGGCAGAGCAAGCCAGACAAGTTTTTACCTCTATGAAATCCTTTGCTGCCAAAACAGAGAGGTTGTCTGTTTACTAATGCCTTATGTACCTTTTTGTGCCCTGCTATCTTACTTTGAAGCTTCCTAGTGCTGGGATTAAAGGCATGTGCCACCACACCTGGCTCTGTTCAAGACTCAGTGTGGTCTTGAACTCCGGAGATCTGGATGGATCTCTGCCTCCCAAATGCTAGGATTAAAGGCATGTGCTATCACTCTCTGACTTCTACTTTTAATATAGTGGCTGGCTTTGCCCTCCAATCCCCAGGCAAGCTTTATTGGGGTACACAATATATCACCACACATGGCCAAGGCAACTTACAGGAAAAAACAGGGTTTGTTTGGACTTTTAGTTCCAGAGTGACATGGGTAGGCATGGCAACTAGCAGAAGGTGTGCTACTAGGGAAGAAATGTGAGAGATCATATCTTTAACTGAAAGTACCACAAAGCAGCATGAACTGGAAGTAGAGTGAGGCTCCATACTTGCAAAGCTCAAGCCCCATTGACATATTTTCTCCAGCAAGGCTACACTTCGTAAACTTCCCCAGTGTCACCATCTGGGGGACAAGTGCTCAAATGTCTGAGCTTATGGGGGACAGTCTTATCCAAACCCCAACACAGACAAAAATACTGGTGACATGTCAGAGTAAATGACTCTCTATGAAGAAATAACAAAAATACTCCTTATTCAGGGAACCCATAAAAGAGGAAGTAGAAGGAGTGTGGGAGTGTCTTAGGATTTTTTTTTTTCTGTGAAGAGACACCATGACCATGGCAACTCTTATAAATAAAAACATTTCATTGAGGTGGCTCATTTATGGTTTACACGATTACAACTGCCCAGCTTGAGTGACAAACATTTTCAAGAAGATTATTCCACAACACTTTGTTTTTATCTTATTGTATTTTATTTTCTTATGAAAAATAGAGCAAATAAAATTTATGCTTAGGATTTTAAGAGAAAATTAGAAAAAAAAGAAATGAAATTTGGCTGAGTGTTTAATTTCACCACTGAAGTCAAGTGATAGATATAAAAATACCATGAGTCCAACTAATAAATAATACTATAGTTTAGCAAATATAAAAATAAACTATTAATACTTCTTGTGTTAAAGGAGCAACCAGGTTACCCAGGTCTGCTTCACAAACACTATAAAATAACAGCCAGTCACTAAAACAGCCAAATATTTCCTGATAACCACTGATGCTCAGACTGTTCTTAGTTTACAGCTGATGGTTGATTTTTTTTAACAGTAAGCCCAGTCACATATTATTTGGGCCAGGACAAATAATATGCTTATAATATAAACTCCTCTTCTCTCCTTGGGGTTCAAGGATCCTCCATCCTGTTGCTGCCCAAGACATGCTTCTACCCATGAACCCTGATGTGTTATGCTTTGTGTGAGACTGGATCTACTTTTTCAGTTTCTTGACACCTCCTATCTTTGCCAGTTGGTTATTATACACTGAGTTTTTCCAGAAACAGTTCTACAGCCAAGGAGATCATGGAAGATCTAAAAAGAGACAGAAATAATGATAATTCTGGCAAATTTGCCACTGAAACCAAAACATGATGGGGTTAGCATAAAACAAGCACATAAAAGCAATGGCACAGAATGGAGATCGCAAAGCAAATGTGCAAATTTGCAGCTGGTTTGGTTTTGGTAAGAAACTGTGTCATCTGTAAACAAAGGTGAGAAATCTGGGTCTTTATCTGCAGAAGATGAAGCTGAACTTCCTCTCCATTCATTCAAACAAACTCCAATGAATTAAGGATACAAATACAAGACTAGGAACTGAAATTACTGAAAGAAAACCTCAGAAAAAAAATGATTCAGGACATTGTTCAGGGCAAGGAAGTTTTGGATATGTACCCAAAATCACAGGAAAGAAAGACAAAGCAGACAGATGGAGTTATGTTGGGCTTAAAGACTACCTGTCAATGGAAATTATCAACTAAATGAAAGGGCATGCAGAACGGGGGAAATATTTACAAAAATCAGCTGACAGAGGATTATGACCAAGAATATACAAGGAACTCTAATAACTCAATAATGAAATAAAGCAAATAGTTATTAAGAAAACATCTTATTGATAAATGGATAAAGAAAATGTGATATGGGGGAAGAGAAGTCAACGCTATAGGAAAGGGAAAGGACAGTGAAGAAGTTGACTATAGGAAGAGTTGAGGCAGAGGCGAGTAGATTCAAATAGTATTTGAAACTCTCAAAGAATGAATAAAACTGTTATTTTTAAGAAACAAAAGGCTGAAATAGGAGGATCACTAAGAGTTTGAAACCAGCCTAGCCCAGGCAATACAGAAAATCTAAGGCAAGTCTTGGCAACATAGTAAAGTCCTATGTTACAACAAAACAAAACACCCACCAATAAATAAATAAATGAGAAAATATAATACATACCCAAAATGAAATATTATCCAACCATATAAATGTATTTTTAACACTTGTAATACCCTGAATGAAGCCATAGAGTAACAAATGAAGTTTGTTATGTTAAATTAGTAAAGTATAGAAAAGGCAAATTACCAGACAGTGATGTCACATGCCTTTAATAATCCCAGCACTCGGGAGGCAGATGCAGGCGGATCTCTGTGAGTTCGAGGACAGCCTGGGCTACAGGGTGAGTTCCAGGAAAGGCACAAAGCTGCACAGAGAAACCTTGTCTCAAAAAAAAAATGAAGAAAGAAATAAAAGAAAAGAAAAAGAAAAGAAAAGGCAAACGCCACATGTACCCATTTACATGTGGAAAAAGTTATCTCATATAAGTAGGGAGTAGAGGATGGTAACAGAGTCTTGGGATGAGTGTAGAGGAAGAAGAACAGAGACAGCCATAGCTACTTGGTGCAGTTTATTGAAAACATAACTAAGAATACTCAGTAGCACATTAGATAACTATGGCTGGTAACAAAATCTATAATTTAAAACACCTAGTAGAGATTTTAAATGTTCTTAACATAAATAAATGATAAATATATGAGGTGATGGATGTGACAACTGTTTATTGGGTCATTGAACATAGAGATGTCACACTGTGCCCCACAGATGTGTGCAACCGCTGTGAGTCAACAAAAAGTGCGCGCGCGCACGTGTGTGTGTGTGTGTGTGTGTGTGTGTGTGTGTGTGTGTGTGAAAGACAAATGAGATATATAAAGGAGATGCCGAGTGACGACCAATTAAGTCTAGCCATTATTTCTAGCAGTGTTGCCTGAGTGTCCTTGAGTGACACATTCTTCCAGTCTATACCCAGACCCACAGAGTGTCTGCACGGTTCTCACTACTGATGTCCTTCTTGCATGGAGATGCTCAACAAGGTGCTGGTTAGCTTTGTTTGCTTTGTCACCTTCACACAAGCCTGGGTCATCTGGGAAGGGAACCTCAGTTGAGAAAATGCCTTCATAAGACTGGCCTGTAGGAAAGTCTGTGAGACATTTTCTTGTGTAATATTTGATGTGGAAGGGCCCATCTTACCGGGAAGCATCATTCCTGTACAGGTGGTCCTGGGTTCTAGTAAAAGTCAGGCTAAACGAGCCATGGAGAACAATACAGTAAGCTGCACTCACCATGGCTCTGCTTCAGTTCCTACTTCCAAGTTCCTGCTTTGGGTTTTGTAATCTATAAGGGAAATAAACCATGACCTTTTGGTTATGGTGTTTTTACTATAGAAATAGAAAGCAAACTAAGACAAATGTTTAATTCTCTATCAGCTGTTTGTGCAGAAAAATCACCAGAGTATGAGGAAAGACATTTCTTCATACAGCCAAACACCAGTTCATGGAGATAAAAGAGCAGGAACTAAGGACCAGCAGCAGGTGGAGATAACACCAGGAGATCAGCCTAGGCAGTTCCTAGAGCTGGGGTTGCTGCAAATGGATTATTTTTATATTTCCCATGTCCATTGTGAGATGGTATCCAGAAATGAGGTAGACGATAGTGTTCATGCCCATTCATGTTCCTCATTCTTTATTAGTTGAAATTGAAAAGTATGCAGATACAAAAGGAAACCCTGGAGGAACTGGTAAAAAGACCATTATTTCTAGTTAACTGTGTTTCTGAGAAAATTACCCCATGAGTAAACTTAAGTGGGAAATCCTCCACCTCTTAGGTTTGATTCAGTATTTCTGTTGTCTTTTTTTTTTTTTTAAGGGGGGAGTAAGCATACTCTAATTTACAGGGTATATATTAGCTTGTTGTATATCAACTGGACACATGCATGAAAGAAGGAGACAGAGACAGGGGAAGAGAGAGACAGAGGAAGAGAGAGAGGGCTGGGTGATGGCGGCAGCAGCAGCAGCAGAGCACGCCTTTAATCCCAGCACTTGGGAGGCAGAGGCAGGTGGATCTGTCTGAGTTTGAGGCCAGCCTGGTCTACAAAGCGAGTTCCAGGAAAGGCACAAAGCTACACAGAGAAACCCTGTCTTGAAAAACGAGAGAGAGAGATTCTTCAGAAAACCACTTCTGTGCTCTTACAACTTGTTATTAATGTCAGCTCTTAGACATAATTTAATTGCTGTAATTTTTTATGTAATTTTTTGTTTTCAGGATTTTTTTTTCTTCAAATATACAGGAGGACCACGATTTCAATTAAAGCAGGAACACACAAATATGAGGCTCTTCTGGACTCTCCTGTCTCAATAAACAAATGAACAACAGGTTTTATTAGTGTGTATCATAGCACCATACAAGAAAAATGTCAGACATCAGAGTGAAGGTTTTTAAGAACACAGCTGACCTCACTGTGGTATGAACTGGTTTCTTATGACAAACAGTGTAGAGCAGAAATAAAATTAGATCATCATAGAAATAAACAGCTTGCATCCCATTTCCTTCAGAAAGGAGTTTTGGTAAACAACAACTAATCCTACTCTAGCCAGCTTCATCAGATGTGGCGCTCTCTAGAAATGGAGCACTATCTATTCAGTGCTTTGTGTAGAGCGCCCACTGCGGGATATATAGCGTCTAAAATTAGTAGATTTAGAAATAAGTCTTCATAAGTAGTAGCTACTTTCTTTTTATAAATCTAGAATTTCCTTCATTGTTCCCCAAAGCAGTGATCTTTTCATTTCTCTGCCAGCATTCAACTCCTCCCTTCGCTCTGGCCAACTTCTTCTTTCACTGATGCAGGCAGTTATATTTTTCTACTTGGGACTGTGAAGCTCCATGTTTAAATTTCCATTTCAGAAAATTCTAGGGTGGCAGGCAGTCTTACAGATCCCCAACTGCTTTTATGGTCAAAAGACGCCCGGTTAAAGGATATTAGAAATGTAGTTTTTTTCATGGCAATATATGTTCTTAAACAAGTTTGGCACCTGATTTTTATTATACTTTGGATTTTGCTCCAACATCAAGTGATTGTTGAACATAAGCTAGAAAGGGGTTTTAGTTTAGTAAATTAAATATTTCTATCAATTTATTAGATCTTCATACTGAAGGTTCTGCCTTCAAAGCCTGGTTTAACAAGATTAAATACAGGGCTGCAGAAACAACTAACAGTTAAGAGAGCTTTCTGTAGAATCATAAGAACCACACTCTGTCACACAATTATCAAGCCAGGCCTCTCACACAGAGACGGGGAGGAAGTGCATGTAGCTCAGCCTTTTTCTGGCCTCTGTCTGTACACATACACAAACAAGTTTACAGAGAGAAAAATAAAAGAGGGTAGTTTTGATATTTCACTTTGTGATTCATTATTTCCATGTTTAATATTCTGAGAGCCCTTGGAGTTTGCTCTTATTAAACCTGATCATGCCTCAGAAATGCCCTTAGCCTTTATAGACATGGTTTTCATTGGATTACATTTATTTGAAACTTCTAGTTTTACAATTTGTGATGTTCAAAGGCCACAAAGTATATCAAGATTTTTACTTTAGTGGAACATCATTTAAATACTGGAGTTCTCCATTTTTCTTTTTGGTTTGCTTTTTGTTGTTTTTGAGGCAGACCTGGTCTTATGCATTGCAGGCTGGTCTTATAGTCACTATAGAGCTAAGAATTACCTTGAATTTCTGATTCTCCTGCCCCCAGTTTCAGAATTCTGGACTCTCACAGCTGTCTTACTTTGCTTTCTGTTGCTGTGATAAACATGGTGACCAAACTCTATGCCTAGGCATAGCGATGCTGCTGTGATTAAAAATATTTTTTCTGCTTTCATACCCAAAGGAAGTTTCATTTAAAGATGCAAGTCAATCGAAAAACCAAACCAAAAATGCAAGTCAAATCCATATAACTAATTAAATATGAAGTTTCAAAAGTGTGTGGGCTTTGGGGGAAATCTCCAGAGTTCTTAAATCCAACTGAAGAGACTACAGATGTTTATGAAACCAACAGGGATCTAACAGCAAATCCAAATATTCTGAAGCCACTTGTAAAGTGAGGGAACACTGTGGTGGTATTGTGTTCCCCAAAATATTGTGCACCCTAATAAATTTATCTGGGGTCAGAGAACAGAACAGCCACTAAATAGAGAGGCTAGAAAATGGTGGCACTCACGCCTTTAATCCTAGCATTCCAGAGACAGAAATCCCTCTGGATCTCTGTGAGTTCAAGGCCATACTGGAAACAGCCAGGCTTGGTGACACACGCCTTTAATCCTAAGAAGTGAGCCTTTAATCCCAGGGAGTGATGGCAGGAAGCAGAATATATATATATATGGCATGAAAACCAGAAACTAGAAGCATTTGGCTGGTTAAGTTTTCAGGCTTTGGAGCAGCAGTTCAGCTGAGACCCATTCTGAATGAGGACTCAGAGGTTTCCAGCCTGAGGAAACAGGATCAGCTGAGGAACTGCCGAGGTGAGGTAGCTGTGGCTTGTTCTGCTTCTCTGATCTTCCAGCATTCACCCTAATAACTGACCTCAGGTTTGATTTTATTAACAAGACTCGTTAAGATTCATGCTACAGAACACCTGAGGGGACCAGTAAAAGATTCTTTCTTGCTTGGCTTAAGGGGCGGCGTGTCTCACTGTGTAGCTGAGCCTGGCCCAGAACTCAGCTGTCCTGCATCAGCCTCCTGAGTGCTGAGACTACAGATATATACCACCCCCCTTGTTGAGTATCGTTCAATGCCTTCTATAGCAGGTCAGATTGGATGGGAGCTGTACCGAGGCTGCTGCACACAGAGACCAGATCTTCTGTTTTCAGCGCAGTCTGACCTATGTGGTAGTATTCCAGCTAAAGGGGCCCTAAGCCACCAGCGGAAAGTTCTTCTATACTGCCACAAGAGGGCAGTATCCTTTCAGGCATAAAACTGGTTCCTCCCAGCCTCAGGGAGGTTTTCTTGGTTGGCATTCTGGGTGCCCAGAATCTATTCCATGACAAATCTTCTAACAAGCTATTCATTCCTGCCACAGTTGTTCAAGCACTAGCACTAGAAATTGTTTTGGGGATCAAATTTAAGAATAGAATCCAAAAGTTCTGGATTCAAAAGTCTAGATTTAGAAGTGCTAAGATTCAGTTTCACTGGTGTAGGGTGTGTTGATAGAACACTATGAAAAACAGAAAATGCTTATAAATTATTGTCACCTGGAACCAAGTACCAATAGTATCATGGGTTTCAAAAGACAAAATTATGTTACAGCAGTAGAGGGTTAGGGTACATATAGAGAAAACAATTTGACGTTTTCCAGTTTCTTCTAAAGTTTGCAGAACTTGCAGGAATTAACAATCAAAGCAAAGCTTTAATTTTTCTTCCAGTGCTCATGTAAGAAATATAAAAGTCTCTACCTTCTGTTAAAGTCACTCCTAGATTCTCTAGCCAAAGAGCTGCTCTCCAGTTAATAAACACTGGAACCCCCAGGCTTTTGATTTACAATTTAATACAGTCGTACAACCTTCAGAGATTTCTCAAAGGGACCACTAACAGAGAATAAGACTTGATGGAACTTCTGTAAGATCTGGACAAAGCTGAAGACTCGGAGTTTCCATTATACTGATCCTCTTCTGTAATACCCCCATATCATTTAAACTTTATTCTCCTCTTGTATTTTTTTTTTTTCTGAAGGCAAATATGCTTTGTTTTGTTTTTCTTAGTATGGAAGCACAACTCCATTGTGGATTCCATTCCTCTCAATAATAATCAGTGTATGTCACAGTTAATACTGCCAGTGTGACAGAACCTAAAATCACCCAGGAGACAAGCTTCTGGGTGTGCTTGTTTAGGATACTCTACTTTAGGTTACTTGAAGTGGAGAGACCTATTGTGAGCACGGGAGAGAACATCCTGTGGGCTGCATCCTGAAGTGAATGAAAAGGAGAAAGCAAGCTGAGCACAAACAGTTACTGTTCTCCGTTTCTATGGCTGCATTATGACCAGCTACTTCAAGACCCTGCTACGATAACTTCCTCGTCAGGTGACCATGCCAGGGAAGGTGTTTGTGGATCAATAGGCTAAGAAATGGAGTATACTCTCCAGTGGGGATCGAGGAAATATAACAATTTTAGGGGCAGAACAGAAAAGACTGCCAGCTCTCTCACCTGCCCCAGGCATTGATGGGTAGGGGAGAAATCTAAATTTTTACATTTGAAAAAGAACCAGTATATTTTACATCTTTAGGGTGCATACCCACTCATCAACAGTTTTTTAATGACAGGAAATTGAGGTCAGAAATGAGAACAAGGAATTAATTCTCATCTTTGATCACCAATCAATCCTAGCAAGAAAAGTATATCGGCTAATAATAACTGGGCTGCTTTTTTGTTTAATCCCAAACCTAATGAATCTATCACTCAGCTATGTGTCCTTGTGAACTTTACATTGTTTTATAAGGTTTTTACCTAAGAGCGATTATCAAAACATCTTAATCTAACCTGAAGTCATTTTAAGGCTTTGTTTCAGCTGTGATGCACTCTGAAACCTGTGAACACACTCCCAAGACTAAGATTAAAACAATTTAAACTAGCTGGGCAACTGGGACTCAGTTGTTTTCTTAATCACTAACCTAAGTCACAGTCTAAATGGCTCCTCAGAAGAAACGCATGTGTTCTAGCTGTGTGTCATTTCCTTATTTTATATTTTATCCTCTGCAGCCTCTGCTTTATCAAAGGCAGGGGCAACTGATATGGATTCACAACATGCCTCCATAGTTGGGCATGGTTGCACATGCCTGGTGGAACCTAGTCACTTGCGCCTAGTCATTTCTGGGTCAAAACATGTCATATGACCAGGATCCTGGGGCTTTGCATGGTTGCATAAAGTGCACAGTGCAACCATGTGATCCTCACGCATGTGTAGAATAGCCACATGGGCCTGTGTGTGCAGGCATGGCCCAGCCTTTATAAGCTGGTGCCATGATTCCCGGCTCCATCTTTACTGTTGTGTCTTTCCACAGGCCTGTGCACCTCTGTCTCTTTACCCTATCTTAATAAAACTCTTGTTAGTGGATTCTGTCATGTTTCATGACATTTCCTCACAAGATAAGAGCATTGCAAATAACCAACAGCAACATTTTAGTCTACCTTTACCTATGTTAATTTTTCCACTAAACTGACCTCTATCATAATCTCTTACTATATTTATCAAAACCCCTCAATAATCAAAATCCTATTTAAACTAACACTATTATTGTATAAAGTAACTGCATCAGTTAAACAGTGCAGCTTAGGAAGAAATCATCTTCTTCATAATAATCCTCAGGTAAAAATGCCCAGTAGAACAGGGTATTTCCAAGAGATGATCATAGTGCATTAAGGGCAGTGGGGATTCCCCACACCCATTCACACCATTCCAGGTACCAGAGAAAAATGACAGTGGCAAACATGCAAAGACACAGCAGTAGCAAGAAATATTCCAGGGAGGAGGCTCTCAAGCTTTGCCTATCTGAGATTCACCCATCAGGGTTTTATTTCCTGGTGGGATGATCCCCTGAAGTCAATTGCATCTGCTGCTTTATGCATTGTCCAGAGTCGGGGGAAGACACTATGTCTGGTGTAGGATATCTGAGGAAAAAACATCTATGTACACTATGCTCTTATGTCTATTAACTTTATTCCTCTAAGACAAAATTCTATCTTTACAGGTACAGATCAGTCAGGCATTCAGGACAGGAATAAATCTAGATACACCAAGCTCTTTATCCGTCTACTTTATTTCTCTGGGTTGAAACCCTGTCTACAAATCTTCAGTTCTGTCCTGACACTCAGTTCCTCTTTGTCCTCCATTTACTGCCCTTTCATAGTCCTGCTAACAATTAAGCTCTTATGCTTCCCGCCTCATCTTCATCCTCTGTTTCTTCGCCCTCCATCTCTACTTGTTCTCTACTCCTGGCTCTGATGAACTCTACAAGAGTTCTGCCTTACCATCTACAAAACCTCTGTGTTCTTCTCTTCTCCCCTGTTCATGCTTTCTGTCTGCCTCTACAGAAAATGCCTGTTTCCTCTTCCCCTGGCCACAAGGTTGTCTGCCTCCTTGGGATTATTGCTCCACCTACCTTCCACCTTGTAAAAACCTCTTTTGTTCTCAGTCAATTGCTCTGGAGAGCCACTAGGTCTCAAGGCAAGGGGATGGCCTAAGCTTCATTTGCACAAGAAACAAAGCTATGCATCTACTGCCTACTTGGCTTTGCCTACTTGACCTTATCCAAATACTGGCCTGAGCAGGAAGTTCACACACACACACACACACACACACACACACACACACACACACACACACACATCCTATGGGAATTGTGAACACAAGAAATTCATAACAAGGCACAGCTGAATATTAAGCTGTGTAACACCAAATAGTCCATGCTAGATGGCTTCCCATTTAACTGACCCTTGGCCTGGTCAAGGTATAGATTTAATAAACAGCTAGACTCTTTATAACACACTGCTTCTCTGACACATGGACATTGGCAATTCACCATCTTCTCTAGATGTTGGACACGGAAATGCATGATTTGGTGATTTCCTGTTGACTTTGAACCTTGCTTTGGTTTGGTAATTTCCTGCTTATGATACTATTCTTTCCTTTAGGAAGGGAAATGTTTATCCTGGGCCATTGTGTATTGGAAGTATGTAACTTTTTATTTTATATTAATTCACATACAGTTAAGAGGTTGCCTTGAATCAAAGGAAAGATTTGTACTTTGGACTATTCAACCCTATAGGGTCATCTCAGAATGCAAAATGCATTCAGTTCAGTTTCAAAGTCCCATGAGCCTCTAGGGACAAGAGGAGGTAGATTATGGTTTAAGAGTGAAACGTTTTGCTGTCAAGTTGGTAAGGCACAGAATTGTGATGGTTCATATTTCCAACTAAGAAGAATCTAGAATCTCCTAGGAGACAAGGCTCTGTGCACACCTGTGAGGAATTATTTAGATTAGATCAGCCTCCAGGCATTTCTGCACAGGATATTCTAGATGAGGTAAATTGAGATGAGAAGATGCATTTTAACTGTGGAGGGGCATCACTGTAAATGGGCTGACGTCTCTGACTGGATAAAACAGAGGAAGCAATCTGAGCATGAACATCGACTGCTCTCTGTCTGGGTGCAGTGTAACCAGCTACTTCAAGTTTCTGTTACCCCAACTTCTCCATTATCAGACTGCATTCTCAAGTTGTAAACCAAAATAAACCTTTCTTCCCCAAAACTGGTTTTGTCAGACATTTTTTTTTGCACCCAAATATGGTGTACTTGCACTGTTTCTCAGATGTCTTACTAAGGTATTAAAATCCAAGAGATGGCACCTAAATTAACACACTCTCTCTTAGCCATCTATGTTTCCCCTCCTTGACCTTTGAAGGTCTGATTCTATGGGAATTTTCTGTATGCTTTGTGGACACATAAGGTATGCCTGCAATCTTTTCCTTCTGTTAGGAGACTAAGAAGTCCATAGCCAGATGACCTAGTAACTTAACTTGTGGTCAGAAAGTTGGATTGGTAAAGATTTAGAGGTAGGACACACACTTTGACTTACAGTACTAAGCCTGTACCGTGTCCTCAAGCAAAAAGGGTGTTATCTGCTAGTATAAAGGAATAATTCTCTTTTGAACTCTTTGGAGACTCAAAAAATTCCATTGATCAAGATGTTGGAAGTTATTAAGAAAAGATGAAAGATTGTGGGAGCCTGTGTAAGAAAGTTGTGAATGTTCTGTGAACTATAGATGAGGTGGGGTATGGAATGTTCCTCCTCTCCAGTAGTCTTCTAGAAAGAATTGCATAAACTGATAAGTGGATGAACTTGAAAGCAAGGGCATGAAGGGAATGCCCTTTTGTGTCCACATTATCTCTGTGGAAAAAAGCAAAGCCCTAGGAGGAATATTCTTAGTTCTTTTCACATGACCAAAGATGATGAAACATAACACCAGGCGTACTTCCTCCTATACTTGTATTTGCTTGAGCTAACTGCAAATATCACCTTACTTTTTGATTGCTTTAATAATAAAAATGAGAAGTGTTTTGTTTGCCCTACTCTTGAACTGAAATACTTGGAATCCCCTGTGTTCCCACTCAGACCTTTGGCATCTTCTTCAATCCATGGAAACTTAGCCTCACTGGCCAGGGTGGGTCAACAAAAGATGTTCCCATTTATTGTTTTCCCAGCATTGGCCTAATTCTGTACTTTACCAAGGTTCAAGTTTTAATATTCATTGGTGTTCTGCCCTCCATATTATTAAGCCCCATGAGCAATCCTTATTTTTCTTGACTTTCCCATTAAGAGAGATAGGAACTTTTTTATTGGACACACTGGCAGCCCTTATCTTTGGGGACCTTTTGTCATTTCTTATCATTTATTTGTAGTTCTGTCATTTATTTTTTTTAAAGGATCAAGTAACAAGGTTGCTAATGGTTCTCCAAGTTCCCTGTTCTTGCTATTTTTATTCTGCCTATATTTTTCAAGCACTCAGTGCATCTCTCTGATACATTCTTGACTCCACTAATTCACCAATCCAGAGAAGGTTTGTTTGTCTTTTTACAACAATTATGCTGTTATCCCCTAGCTTGTCAATATTTTTCCCTCTAACACAGTGGTGGATTTCTCATTACCCCACTGAGCAGCAGACCTTTTGGGGCCCCAAATCTCATCTTAGCATCTGTTTTCTTGGACCATTCTTATTGGTTATTACTACAGGTTTGGTCCTCTGCAAAATGTCCTTTGGCCTTTGATGGACATTGGCTTGCTAGGGTGTTATTAAAGCATGTTTCTAGATTCAATTTCTCATGGAGGAGAAAGAAAAGGAGGAATTGACCAGGGATATATTCTCAATAAATTATTTGGCCGTCTCTATAGAAGATTCTGAAATCTGTTCATAGGTCATTGAATATTGAGATCCCTAGGAAAGAAAATGGATTAAATTGTACATATCTTTTGCATATAGAGATTTTTTTATATTTTAAGTAGTTTTAGAAATATTTTATGTTTGGGGGAGCTGTTAAAATGAGATTGCATTTTAAATTTTATTTCCAACTATTCATTCTAACACATAGAAATATTTTTGAGTTCTGTTGATATTTGTTTCATTGACTTTGATATGATATAATGTTTACTGTAGCAATTAAAAACTATATTAGTTCAGATGTGTATAATTATATTACCTTCAAATAAAATGTTTTCTTTTAACCTTTCCCAACATTCAAATTGTATGTACCTTCTTCTTGCCACTCCACTGCTGAGTTTGAACTCCAACAGACAGTAGAGGCTGTTGAATGAAATGGCTGATGACGTTCCCCCTTATCTTGTTCTGAAAGTAGAAATGTGTTTTCTCTTACTAGAACAATGGTGCTAATTTCAACTTTACAGTATTTGCTTATTTGTGTGCTGTTTATTTCATATCAAAATTAGATTGCATTTGGGAAGTCTAGTCTTACTTTCTTGTTTTATTATAATGTGGCTTTAAGTATTCATTAAATGCATTTCTGTGTCTATTGAATAATTTATTTTTCTTTCCGAACTTTATTCTGAAAATGCTAATAAGCCTCTAGTACAAGTTGTTCATTTCATATTATTCTTCCTATAAGTTCCCAGACTTAATTTTCTCTGAGGTCGAAATTTGCCTGGTTCATATATAGAAAAGGAGGCAAAATAGGCTTCATAGTCTTGCGTTCAGCATACTGTATGCTAAAAAAACACATGGTGATAAACTATGAGTTAGTGTCCTGACAGTCAGCGAAGGAGACAAAGAAATCTGGGCATAAACATTAGGAGAAGCAGATCTGTAGTCACATTGTTGTTACTGAGTTGGTGTGAGCCAGGAGATACAAACTGCCTAATGTTCCTCTATACGACAGGTGTCTTAGCTACCTATCAACTGCTGTGGCAAAACACTATGACCAAGGCAACTTACAAAAGGAAGTGTTGAATTGGAGGTTCATGGTTCTGGAGTGCTGTGGGATGCTCTGTATGTCCAATGTGTTGTTCTGATTGGTTAAAATAAAAAAAGTGCTGATTGGCCAGTAGCCAGACAGGAAGGACAGGGTAGGCGGGACAAAGAGGAGGAGAAGGCTGGCAACAGCAAGGTTGGAAAGAGACACGGCCAGCCGCCGCCATGACAAGCAAAATGTAAAGACACCGGTAAGCCACAAGCCACCTGCCAAAGTATAAATTTACAGAAATGGGTTAATTTAAGATAGAAAAAGTAGATAACAAGAAGCCTGCCACGGTCATACAGTTTGTAAGCAATATAAGTTTCTGTGTGCTTTCTTAGTTGGGTCTGAGCAACTGAGGGACTGGCGGGTAAGAGAGATTTGTCCTGACTGTGGGCCAGGCAGAAAATCACTAACTACACTGGAGGGTTAGAGTCTTTGACCATCATGGTGAGGAGCATGGTGACAAATAGGCAGGAATGCTTTGAGTAGTAGCTGAGAGATCTCAATTCACAAGCACAAGACAGAGAAAGAACTGATTGGAAATGGTGTGTACTTTTGAAACTCAAAGCCCACCATCAGTGAAACACCACCTCCAACAAGGTCATACCTGCACATCTGCCTCAAACAGTCCCACCAATTGGAGAACAAGTATTCAAACACATGAACCCATGGGGGCCATTTCTCAAATATTATTAAGGACCAGCCTTAATAATCTTCTTCCCAGGGGCCCAGAAGAGAAGTTATGAATGGTGAGAATTATTTTCAGGAAAAGCTTACACCAAGCTCTTAGTCCATCTACTTTATCCCTCTGGGATAAGATTCTATCAACATAGCTACAGTTCTGTACTCAAGCCTAGCTCCTTTTGAAAGAGAAAAATAAGTAGCCATCTTAAGATATGCTTCTCCCTCCCCTCCTCCAAAGGTATTTGCTGACCAGCAGTTTTAGAAGTGACCAGATGTTGAACTTATAAGGCTGGTGTTGGTTAAGCGGTGGCTCTCGTGGCTGGCCGCCACCAGTGGTGGACATGCAGATGACTAGAGTACTGGAGGAAGGTCACGAGCCAGTTACCTTTTAGAGCTTTATTGGGAGAGAAAGGGAGAGAGAGGACCAGAGAAACAGAGAGACCTCACTGCTGCGGAATGTTCTGTATGTCAAATGTGTTGCTCTGATTGGTTAAAATAAATAAAGTGCTGATTGGCCAGTAGCGAATGATAGGGTGAGCGGGACAAGGAGAAGAGAATTCTGGGAAGTGAAGGCTGGGACAGTAGAGACTGCCAGCCACTGTGACAAGATGTAAGGTACTGGTAAGCCACGAGCCACATGGCAAAGTATAGATTAATAAAAATGGGTTAATTTAGGATAGAAGAAGTAGATAACAAGAAGCCTGCCACGGCCATACAGTTTGTAAACAATGTAAGTTTCTGTGTGTTTACTTGGTTGGTTCTGAGCATCTATGGGCCTGGCGGATGAGAGAGATTTGTCCTGACTGTGGGCCAGGCAGGAAAACTCTAACTACACCACGTGGAGGGAAGAGAGCAGAAAGAGAAAAGGGAGACACACAGAGGGCCTGCCCGCTTTTTAGGCTGGGCCGCCATCCCAGGCTGATGACATAATTAAGGACTGAATCCCTACAGCTGGGACAATAAATCTATGTATCCTGGACTTGGCAAAACAAGATATGAGGAGTAATGGGCTCAAATGACGATAAGTTGACCTCAGAGGAGAGCAGGACTGCAACAATAAATCTGAATGTATAAATTCTGGGTTCAACAAAAGCAGGACATGGGGAGTAAAATTTTATGTCTCTGTAGACACCCTGCATCCTGTTAGCCATTAGTAATCTCATGCTTATAGTTCAGCCAGTAACTTCAAAGAACTGCCTCACCCCTAGCCCCCTCTTCCAATCCCTAGATGCATGTAAGCTTTTCTTATATACACCCCTTAAAGTGAGTGCTCGGGCCATTCTCCATCTACTGTGTCTGATGTTGAATGTGGACCAAGCTTGCTTGTTTTGTTATCAAAAACCTCTGTGTGCTTGCATCAGATATTAGCTCTATGGTGGTCTTGCTTGGGGGTCTTACAACCTGGGCACAATACTTTCTTGCCTGATTTCTCTCTACCTTTATCTGTTGTCCCTTCTAAGTTCTATATTAATTCTCTCATCTTAGTTCTGCCCCATCTTGGTCTTACCCATCTAGTTCTTCCCCATCTGGCTCTTCCTCATCTTCCACCTCATTCTTCTAGTTCTCCATCTAGTTCTCCAGTCAAAATCCTCTCCTGTCAAAATCCTCTCCCAGTCTCTGAGATTTACCATTATATACCCATGCAATAGCAGTACTCTGCTAAAGCTAGGTCACCATGCTTGAATTCTTACAGGGTCATAAAAGGCAGATAAGTTTTCCTAAGGTGACCTTCAGGCTTTCTTTTACAACCCAAAAGGGGAGTGATAAAGGAGGAGGTCAACTGAGAGCTAAGATCAGTTAGTATATAAAAAAGGGAATTTATGTGTTCAATCTACATTCCTAGAAGTGAATAGGTAAGAAGTTAGGAGTCTGTAATGTTAGTAAGGCTGTGTAAGAAAGGAGGGTCCTAGCTTAAGTTGTATGAGAAATAAAGCTGTCTGCCTGACCCAAGAGACAAATGTTGTTTCTATAAGGGTGTTACCTGAATTCAGATCATTTGGCCTTAGGTGCTTGATAGGTATTTTAGATAAATACACTGTTAGGAGTTATTGGAAGCACACATAGCATACAAGAAAGTCATTGCAAGAATTGGCTAATGTATATACAAAAGCTAAAATATCATCAAGACTTCTTGATCCATGGCTCAACCTTTAGAAATGTCCTTGACATTTCCAAGTAGTAGCTTTTGTGAAAGTAGCTGGATTCCATTACAGTTTCCTGTAGCTTGCAGGAGCCGTTCTCATTGAAATCACCACAGCAGGGTAGTAGCTAGAGATAAACATCTGAAGCAGCTACACGCTTTCCTGTGGAAGGTCATTCAGGACACTTTCGACCTGTACCTTGCTGGCTGTCTCCTCACATATGATGCTTTTCTCCAGAGTGCAGTATGTATAATAAACATATATTCCTTCTAAATATCCACAGTACATTTTATGTAAGTCATATGTGCTTCTTTCAAATCTGTAAGAGAAAAATAAGTACACTTGGCAAGTTATACCCACAGAGGAGAATTTTCAACATAAAATTGTTGTTTTTATGGTCTATTATCTAAGTCAAATTTGAGTTGATGATTGAGGGTACATATACGTGATATGAAACCCTGTTTTCTCAACTTTCTACATCTGGAATATTTTCTGTCATTTAATTCCAGACTTAGCCTCTCTTCCCATGGCTGATATGATTTACATTAATGCCATATCATAACTCTACACCTTAACTTTTTCAGTAGTGAAACTTTGGCACTATCCTCACCAAGTGTTTTCATAATAATGATCAAAGAGAGAATAAACCTAATTTAGGAAACATTAAGTCCTGAACCATCTCTAATGTGGCATTTCCTTCTAGCAAGTTCTCAGGTACTCCATTCTGACTAGTAGTTTGTAACATTGGATGAGTGATCATAGATACATATTTATAAATTAAAAACATTATTTCATAGCATTGATTCTTGGGTCAATTAATAATGGTCATCAAATAACTTCCTCAGTCAATGTGGGGAGCAAAAGAAGCCCTGAGTGTGTGAAGGCTTAAGTGGGTGTGTGTTATTGACATGAGCTGGACATGTTGAGGACCATGGCCTGATACCCACAGTGAAATGGCAAAGCCTCAGTCCTCCTGGAATGAGGCTTAGAGGGATGGCAAAGCCTTTCTCTCCCTGGAGTGAGGATCAAAGGGATGGTGAGTCTCTCTCCCTACCCTCCTTTCCCCCCTCCACCTGCCCTCCTCAGGGTGAAGCTCAAAGGGATGGCAAATCCTTCCTCTGGTCCATGCGCAGATGTTGATGGTGTAGAAAATGTCCACCATAACATTCTCCCGTAGTTGTTTGTGGCCTGAAGAGTATGCCCCTTCAGAGATTGCTCCTGCTGAGATCAACTAACCTGTTTCCTGGTTTACCTGTTGCAATAACATCCCCCACATGCAACAGTATAAAATAAACACACTAAACTTCTGAGGTGCCTCAGCGCTTTCATCAGAGAGCCCTGGCTTTCTGTACGTCCACGTGTGCCTGTCTTTTCTTCATTCCCTGACCACTCCAGTCAGGTCTACACATAAGGCAGTACAAGAGTGGAGCAAGTTAAAATTTCAAGACTGAGATTTCCAGAGAGCTGGAGAAGTGGCTTTGTAGCTAAAATGGAGATTCCAGAGGACCTGAGTCCAGCTCCCAGCTTAGACCCATCTGTGACTCCATAGCCTATAATGTAACTCCAGCTCTGGGGTTTACAACGGTTCTGGCTACCACGGGTACCTGAAATCATGTATGAATACTCATATAAACATATACACAGAGACACATAATTAAAAGTAAAATAAGTGTTGAAAAAAATGGTTTTTTTATGATGTGACAATAACAACAAAATTTCACACACACACACACACACACACACACACACACACATTTTTACACTTATTATTTAAGGATTGTTTGATCATATCAAACATCCACTGCTCTTATTCTCTTAATGTAGAGGGAGATCCCATAGGGCTTTGCAGTTGGCTTGAATTCGGAGTGTTAGCATCTGGGCTTTGAAAGGTTGTTTGTGACTGCTATCCTTTGTGATAGCTGCTTTTTGTTTGAAGTGTTTAAAGCTTAACAGAGTTCCTCTTGAAAAGTTCAAAGCCTCTGAAAAACTTGGTTGCAGAAGAACTTAGAAAACCAAGAGGTCTTCTGACTGAAAATTGCTTTTGCATTTGTTTCCTTTGGGAGCTTCAGATAAGAGGTTTTGGTATGCAGAAATTGATTTGCCAAGGTGTAGACTGAATAACATTTTTTTTTTTAAAAAATGGCTTTTGCAAAGCAATAGCAGTCAGGTCACCAGAAACCACCCCCACTGCTGCTGTTAAGCCAAAATTCATCCTGGAGTGACCCAATTTCTTCCATGGACCCACAGAAAAACACAACACCAACACTTGGTGCCCAACATCATGAGAAAGAAGGGATTCAGGTGCTCCAGGACTGGAGGTTTTAAAAAAAAAAAAAAAGTGCGCTCTTAGAGTATGAGGACTCCAGGATTTGACAGGGTCACTGAAAAATTAAATTCCCCAGCTCAGAATTGGCAACAAGTATAATGGCTCCCAGGACAAAGAATAAATCAAGGGAAAAGGCCCTTTTAAGCAGAGAAAACGGAAGGAAAGAAAATAAGAAAAGAAAATTTCTCAATGGAAAAAGGAGAAATGTTTAATCAAGAAAAAAAGGATTTTTCTCTGTAGAAGAAGGAAAAATGTTAAATCAAGGCCCCATAAAAAAATAAAGAAAGAAAAGAAAGCAAAAAGCCTCTTCTCAGTAGAAGAACAGAGAAGGCTCTTTGCACTAAAATGAAGACATTAATGATAACTGGAGCTCAGAGCTCTTTAGTTGCTGCATGCTGCATGGCAGCTCTTTCAGCCAACTTTGTGCCAGCCCAGAGAGGTGGTATTTGAATTTCAAAGAATGATGGGCAGGGCTTAACTGCTGCATCATGAGTTAGTACAGCTGGCCCAGAACTAGAAGTTTCTTGTTTGTTTGCTTAATTTTGGTTTAAATGTTTTTGGGTCCCCTCCTCTCCCACCCCCCTGCCCCTTATAGCAAGAATAACTCATTATCAATCAATGATTCACTCGTGGGAGAAATAAAAAATGAAAACAAGCCCAACTTCTGGTAAAAAATTAGGGCAATTAGGGCAAAAAAAAATTTGCAAAAAAATTGCAATTAGAACATAAAGTACAAAACTAATCCTCTTTGAATTTCCAGAAGTATTAGTCATTCATTGTATGGAGGATGTTATCATCTCTTGACCATCTGATAAATGCTTAAAAGAAAGTTTAATTTTGAAAGTAAATGAACTAAAAGAGCAAAATTCATGATTTTGAACTACATTTGGGTATGTTCTTGTCTGTTTATCATTACTGAGGATTTGGCTCTGCTCTTTAAGCTGCTTTCTAGAAACTCTTGACTAAATTTCATTTAAAAAAAAATGTAACACCTGAAACAGAATGGCTGTTAGCTTATTAAATAATATGACTGCTAAGGCAGTAGGTCATAGAAATAATCTCTTCCTGATAAAAACCCTACAAAAATTATTTTTGCACTAAATAACATACAGGTAAACTGTTCCACATTATTAATAATTGACAGGTTATATTAATATGTTACTTGGAGTCTATAAAAAGGGATTCTCTTTTTAAGATTTTATGAAAAGTACTCTCTGGATATTGCCAAAAATTATCTCTTAAAATCCTATAGAGATTGGTTAGGGTTTTGTTGGTGGTGGTGGTTTTTCGAGACAGGGTTTCTTTGTGTAGCTTTGCGCTTGTCCTGGATCTCACTCTATAGACCAGGCTGGCCTCGAACTCACAGAGATTCTCCTGGCTCTGCTTCCTGAGTGCTGGGATTAAAGGCATGTGCCACCACGACCTGGCTAGAGATTGTTTTTTAATGCTTTTATAGATGGCTTATGTCAAAAGAGCTATGCAGAGAAAGGCTGGTGATAGAATTGCTCAAGTGTTATTACTCCCATATATTAAAGGTAAAGCAGCTCAGTATATAGGACAGGAGGTTTTAGAAATACTCAAAAATAAGTATTTTCACAAACTGCTATATTTATATAACAAAGCTAAAATTACAAGTAAATGGCATTGAGATTGAAGTTTTAGTGCACACTGGAGCTTATATATTATAATTTCTCAAGAATCTTAGAGTACCAACTGGCCTTTACAGGAAGTTTCCACTCAGTTTTTAGGCATTAGAGCAATATCTTATATGAAACAAAGTGCAGAATTATTAAATGTGTAGGGCCTGAAGCACAAATAGGGATATTAAAGCCTTATGTGGCTGATATAGCCATGAATTATGGAGAAGAGATTTGTTACAATGGGAACCTTCTACAATTTCAGAAACAACCATAAAATGATATTTAAAATGGGGTACATTCCTAGAAAAGGTATTGGAAAGAATTATCAAGGAAAATCACAGGCTATACAGGACATCCAACAACAAGAAAAAACAGGAATTGCCTATCCAAATTTGGAGTAGGGATCACTGCTGGTAACCAAACTGCTCTGCTTTTAAAACGGCTGACTAATGAGCCTATATAGTTGGAGCAATACTCTTAACTAAAGAAAAATTACAGGTACTTGAATAGCTAGTAAAAGAACAGTTAGATGCCAAGCACATTGAGGAAACTACTAGTTTTTGGTATTCTCTGTATTTGTAATAAAAAAAAATCTGGAAAATGGAGAATGTTAACTGATTTGAGCACTGTTAATCAAGTAATCCAACCTATGGAATCTTTACAGCCTAGAATTGTTTTAGCTTCTTTATTACCTAAAGAATGGCCTGTTATAGCTATTGATTTATAAGATTGTTTCTTCATTATCTCTTTACAAGAACAAGAAATGGGAAAATTTGCTTTTACAGTGCCTACATATAATAATGTGAGCCTGTAAAGACATAGCAATGGAAAATCCTTTCTCAAGGAATATAAAGCAGTCCAACTTTATGTCAATATTTTGTGTATCAACCACTGGAAATGGTCCATAAACAATTTCCTCAACCCATTATTTACCATTATATGGATGATATTTTAAGGATGCAGACACCTTAGAAAAAATGTTCAATGTAGTACAAAAAAAAATTATTTAGGATTTGAATTAAGTAAAGAGAAAATCTAGCTACAAAAGGTACAGATTAGGAGAGATTAATTCACACTCAATGATTTTCAAAAATTATTGGGTAATATTAACTGATTGTGATCTACCATTGGACTGACTATTCAAGGATTAAGTAATTTGCTTCAAAATTTGCAAGGTGACTTGGATTTCAACAGTCCAAGGGAATTAACAACTGAAGCAGAAAAGGAATTGGCCCAAGTAGAACAAAAATTACAAAATGGCTATGTGGATCGACTAGATCTCACAGGATGTATTTTAGTTGTTTTACCTCCTGCCCATTCCCCTACTGGACTCATTATCCAAAGGGAAGATAATATTGTAGAATGAATTAAATTAGCTCACAAACAAAGTAAAAAGTTAAAAACCTTTATAAAAAAGGTTTCTGAATTAATTATAAAAGGAAGAATAAGACGTCATTAATTGTCAGGAATGGATCCAGCTGAGATTGTAGTACCCTATATTAATGCTGAAATTATGCAATTGTGGGTAATTAATGATGATTGGCAAAAACTTGTAGCAATTTCTTAGGAGAAATTAACAACAAATATCCTAAAAGTAACTGACTTCAATTTATAAAAAGAACTGAATAAATTCTCCCCTTCATAGTGGACAAAGCACCTATTTCGGGGTCTCTTATGATTTATACTGACGAAAACAAATTAGAAATGGTTTGTTATAAAGCAGGAAACATAAATAAAGTAATTCAAAGTCCATAAGATTCAGTTTAAAAATCAGAGTTATATGTCATTTTAATGGTTTACACTTTAAAGAATCTCTTAATATAATTACTGATTCTCAATATATATAAGGGGTTATATTGCATATAGAAACTGCTGAACTTATTCCTAATAATTCAGAATTAACTTTGCTAGTCATACAACTGCAACAAGCAATCCAGGACAGAAATTATCCACTATGTATTACTCATATTTGATCTCATTTTCCAGGCCATCAGCAAAAGAAAATGAAGAAATTGATCAATTACTGATAGGAAGTGTGTTAAAAGCTTCGGAATTTTATAAGAAACATCATGTTAATAGTAAACACTTAAGGAAAAATTTTCCATTACTTGTCAACAAGCTAAGAAAATTATATTAAAAAACTGTCCTATTTATTCTTTGTATAATCAAGTTCCTTTACCTGCAGGAAGTAACCCTAAAAATACACACACAAAAAAATAAATTGCAAATGAATGTGTTTAATTTAATAGAATTTGAAAATTTAAATATACTCATCATACCATTGATATATTCTCTGGATTTCAGTGGTCATATGCCTTAAGTTCTGAAAAGGCTGATTCTGAATTACACATTTGTTAGAGGGAATGGCTATAATGGGCATACCAATGGCAAATTAAAACTGATAATGGCCCTGCTTTTATATTCCCAATAAAATGAAACTTTTTTTTGCACATTATAATATAAAACATATTACAGGGATACTATATAATCCTACAAGACAGGCAATTGTGGAAAGATCTAATTGCACTCTAAAAGAGATGCTTTTAAAAAGAAGGAGGATATGAGGACCCCCAGGGATAGATTACATAATGCTTTACTTACTTTAAATTTATAAATGCTAATGAAGTAGGGACTACAGCTGCAGAAAGGCATTTGATTGTGGGAAAAAAAAAAACCCTGCTTGCCGGGTGATGGTGGTGCACACCTTTAGTCCCAGCACTCGGGAGGCAGAGCCAGGTGGATCTCTGTGAGTTCAAGGCCAGCCTAGTCTACAAAGCGAGTTCCAGGAAAGGCGCAAAACTACACAGAGAAACCCTATCTCAAAAAACAAAACAAACAAACAAACAACAACAACAACAAAAAACCCTGCTAAACTGATTCAGGCTGTGTATTACAAGGATGTTTTAACATCAGAATGGAAAACAGGGAAAGTGTTGTGTTAGGGCTGAGGGTGCTTTTTCCTCTATGTGGGGAAGAATCAAGTCAGTTCGTTCTATAAATTGAAGCCACTTACTTTTCAGATATTTGTTGTTAATTTCTCCTAAGAAATTGTTACACAGTCTTTGCCAGTCATCCTTAATCACCCACAATTGCATAATTCCAGCGTTAGTACAGGATACTACAATCTCAGCTGGATCCATTCCTGACAATTGACAAAGTGGTGATGAGTATGCAGAAATCACAGTGTTTTAGCTTGGTGTACCCGTGTGTCTTGGCACCTGGGGGCAGTCAGGTGACTGGTTGTCTTTCTAGGCAGCACCTTTAACAAGGCTGTTGATGGCCTGGCAGGGCATTCGCTAGCCTGTGGCCTTTTTTTTTTTTTTTTTTTTAACTTAAAACAGGGACCCAACAGCTTCCAGGAGTCAGCGAATACCAGCACTTGCCAATTTTGTTTTCAGGCTTTTATCTCTTCCTTGGCACACCTTAAATGCCACAGATGACTCTTTTGCCTGTGGAGTCAGGAGCCTTGTTCTCCAGATGCTTAAGTTTTAGTCGGGAGGGTGTGGGGAACAAGAGACCTAAGCTTGGCTACAGACATGGCAGGGAACCCAGAATGCAGCAGGGAAGTGGTCCGTTTCTTTCCTCTGGACACCAGAGCCACTGACTCAGTCCTAGGAGTTTGGGGATGTCACTTCTCCTTTCTATTGTCAGGTACAGAGGACAGCCTTACTTACCTAACCAGATTTAATTGCACTTTCAGAGTTACTTAATGAAAAAAGATTTCCAACTAAGATAAGAGCTCATTGTCTCACTTCAAAGTTACTGCCTGTGTTTCTCGTATGCATACAGACAGGGTCCTGATCTTTGCCTTGTCCCTAATTCCAAAAAAATAAATTCTCATGTACCATAAGCTTTTCTTTTCCAAGTTCCCTGTTCTAACTCACTGTTCAGCCAATGATACAGGACCACCACAGAACCAGAATCCAGAGATCATCAAGCAAGAAACTGTAACAGCTAAAAGATATTTACACTCTCCAGACCCAAAAGCAGTTGGGCGCTATAAAAAAGACTTTAATGTAAACATCTATTACTGTGAGATACTTTTAAGAATTGATCACCTGTCTCCTGGATGCCGAACTAGTAAAGGAAACAGGTGCTTTAAAATAATCTGTCTCTGATAAAGCTTAACAAGTTTCAAAATCCATCTGGACAGGCCAGATCTACCAACATAAAATAATAACGATTCTTTTCTCTCTAAGCTTTTTCTGTGTCACCAGCATCTTGTCAAACAGAAAGTTCCCAGCCACAGCCAAGAGGGATACATATCTCCAGAGCAAATGGATGACAGACAACATCCCACAACACCTGTCTACCCCGGAACATCATCCCACAAGCCTGTCTACCTCAAAAGACTCCCCTTCTCCATTCCCCCATTCCCCCCAAGAGCCAACAGATGTGCAAAAATCAGCTAGAAGCAGTTTTTGAGAGGAATGACGCCCCTATTTCCATCTACCTGCTTTATACACACACACACACACACACACACACACACACACACACACACACACATATAATAAGTGGAAGTCTGGGATGTAAGGATTCTGTCCTTAATTATGTCAACAGCCTGTGATGGCGCCCCAGCCTAAAAAGCGGGTGGGCCCTCTGTGCCTTCCTTCTCCCCTTTTCCATACTCTCTCCTCCACGTTGTCTCTCTGTTTCTCTTCTCTCTCCCACTTTCTCTCCCAATAAAGCTCTAAAAGGTTTAAAAAAAAAAAAAGAAAGAAAGAAAGAAAGAAAGAAAGAAAGAAAGAAATCACAGTGTTTAGTCTCAGCATGGCAGACTTTCAACAAGGTGGGCCCTGCCTGACTTCCTATTCAGTGTGTGTCAGGGACCAAGATGTCAGGAACCAAACATGAACCATGGAAAGTACTAGCTAGGCCAGAGAACAAGTCATAAGCCCACTGCCCCTTCCCAGAGCACTAACCAGAGGCCCCCAAAGATAAGAGAACATCCCATAGTCAGGTGCCATGACAACCGAACGTAAAGAGCATTCCATGGTCAGGTAGCCTAGCAACAGAATAAATGGCCCCTGACCAGTGACCTTAGCCAACATCTCGCAGTTGCACGATCTGCCTCACACGTCTTGCACCCCTTCCATATTCTGCACGCCCCTTTTCCCCTCCCCTCCTTCCTGCCCCTTCCCCTCCTATGCTATATAAGCCTTGAGGAGAAAAATGAAGTTGGCAGCTTGATCAGAATCTTGTCTTGCTGTCCTCCTTTGAGTCGCCCTTCCCTTTCATTCGCTCCCACAGGTGGGTTGCCCCCGTTGAAACCCCGCTGGCCGGGGCAAGTGTGTCCTAAACTAACACGTATCTGGTTAGGGGGTCAAAATGCAACAGGATGCTAGCATTTTTGCATATCCAGTGCAAGATCCTGTATTCAACGCCCAGACTGAAATAAACAGACAGAGGGGGTAACAGGGCTGGAGAGATGGCTCCATGGTGAAAGTTCACACTGCTCTTGCAAATAAGTCAAGTTCAGTCCCCAGCACCCAGCTCACATCTACTTGTAACTCCAAATCAAGGCCTCAAACACCCTGCTATAGCTTCTGTGAGCACTGCACTCTTATGCACCTTGTGATGAACACGGTTCCTGCAAAAATATCCAGCAGACTGATACTTAAAGTTTCTTTCTAGTCTCATATCCTGTTTCCCAAATTTCATGGATTATAAATACAAGTGGAATTTTCACATTGTTGTAAATAAAGCCTTCATTTGTTTGCAATAAAAAGCAGAACAAATACAATATACAAATCCAGTTATTGTCATATATTTATAAATAGCTTCCTAAATATGTTAGCAAGTTATAAAGATACTTATAAATTCATGCAGTCTGTGGGAAAGTTCACATTATTTTTCACACTGTAATGTTCGTCCAGTGAGTCTTCAGATAATGCTCTCAACAATCTCCACTTTAGGGCCATAGAGATGGTTCATTTGAGTCCTTGGCTAGCAAGCACAAGGACTTGAGTTCAATCCCCAGAGCCCATGGATAAAATCTGGGCATGGCAGCACACACTTATAATCCTAGCATTGGTGAGACAAGTAGATCCCAGGGGATCTCTGGCAACCTAGACTACTTGAAGAGTTCCAGACTACTGAGAGCTTCTGCTTCTAAAACAAAAAGTGGAGATCACCTGAAAAATAACACCAAAGTTATTCAGAGAATTTTCAGAGAATATTCAATCTGGGGCAAAGGAGGCAGTTAATGATTGCAAGCCAGACTTAACAGAAAAAGAGGTCAATGTAATAGAATCAGAGAAGGGCAATAACCACTCTGATTTCTAACAGATACACACACACACACACACACACACACACACACACACACACACGCACACCATACATACATGTATGTGGAAATATTGTGCCCCCCAATATATTGTGCACCCAAATAAAGCTTATCTGAGGATCAGAGGAAAAAGCCAGCCACTATAGTAAACATAGAAGTCAGGCAGTGGTAGCACACACCTTTAATCCTAGCATTAGGGAGGCAGAGACCCATCCGGATCTCTGTGAGTTCAAGGCCACACTGGGAACAGAGCCAGGCCTGGTGAAACACCCCTTTAATCCCAGCACTAACCACAGAGGTCTGGAGTTCTGTACAGATGGAAAGGAAGTGATGTAGCTGGGCAGAGAGAGGAAGTGAAATGCAGAACAGAAAGGCATATTGGTATGGGTATACAGGAAGCAGCTCTCTTTGGCTGAGGATTTCCAAGTGGTAAGAACATGGCTGGCTTCTTTCTGCTTTTCCAATCCCTCAGTTTTTACCCCAATATCTGGCTCTGGGTTTTTTATTAATAAGACATAACAATTCATCTTATACATGTACACCACACACATACACATAAACACACATGCACATGCATCAACACAAACATATACATACAGCCTAAGATTAAGTAATGTAGAGCTCTGTCAACCTTCCATTCACTCATCTTTGAATTCCAGAATACAAATTCCAGAATACTATATTAAGTACTTAAAGGTGTCTAGTGAATGGTTTCAGCTTCTGCAATCTTAACTATAAGCATTAATTACACAAAAATTCATAATTTGATTATTGTAGGTTATTGGAGACTTACCAAACTAATGACAAGACATGTGTAGCAATTTTCTAAACATTCAAATGTGTCACAGAAGCCTGGAGGGCAGTTGCCTTTAAAGCCGTGGTGTCAGCTGATGCTGCTATAAAAGGCTCTCTGCCAAGCTCCCGAAGAAATGTGCCCACTCCAGTGTAACCATAAAAATCCAGCAAGAACAGAGACTTACCCAACAGAGAGGAACATGTTCTCATTCAGTATCTCGGATCTTACGTAATTCTTTCTGGGCAACAACCCCAGCCAATAACCATGTAACCCCTCAGACTTTACAAATTCCTAAAGAAACAGAGAAGGCCTGTTTAATAGCTGTGTTTAAAGTCTGTACACTACCTCACAGGATCCCATAGTGCAGACTTCTGTGTTAACATTGTAGTTTTGGTGTAGCATTACCACTTCTCAAAGTTATTTAGAAGAAATTCAAAGTGCTTTTTAAGACGTCAGCATTTTTACAGCAGTTTCCTCAAAGTAGGCCTGCTGTGTAGACACAGGGAAAAATGAGAAGGAAACGCCAGTGCCTGGAGGCTGATGCAATCACAGAGCTGTGTTATGGCAGGACATCCTGCATCTGCTCAAACAGTAAAAACCAGCACTATCCCACGCTAGCCAGGACCATGCCCGACCCTGGTTATTGACAAAGTCCTTTGCTTCGCTGTTAACGCTCTGATGAGTCTTGCACAAAGTGAAGCTTCCATCGTGCATCTGGTATCACAACATACCCAACCCCACCTGTGTAAGAACAGAAAGGGTCGATCCTGGTCAATCCAAGTTCACTCCAGAATCTCCCCTCCTACACCCATGAATATCTCTTTTCTCCCAGTGAAACTTCTCATAAGACAAGCCATCCAAATTCCTAGGGATGAGATTCTCCTTCGAGAAGCTCGCATCTCTTCTGGTGGTTTACTTTTGCTTTCTAATAAAATGTTTCAACTTTTCATGGTGTCGGAGTTCTTTGGTGGCTACAAGAACTTAGCAACCATGGGTTGAAGTCTCTGAGATCTCTTCAGCCTTTACCATTGGTGATAAAAGGACCTACTGATTCATTGAATAACCTTTATCCAGAGTGAGTGAAAAGCTTAACAATTTTCCTGATCCAAACATTTAGGTAGTGAATATTCAGTCCTGAGCAAAGGATGTGGTTAACGACTGTAAGCCAAACTTAACAGAAAAAGAGAACAATACAATAGAGTGAGAGAACAGCAATTACTACAGAACCCAGAGTCAGCGCAGGATGCTTTGCCCAAAGTAACATGTGTTTTTCTGTTAAAGCCAGTTGTCTTTTTAATAAAAAATAATTATGAATGATTATTTGAGAAAGGTCAATGAAACAGAATAATTGATCAAATTTCCTTCTCCTATAAAAGATGACAAAGTTTCTTATGGTAGAAAGCTGAGCCATTTAGGGGATATATTTTTACTCAAAGATAAATGACTACGATCTAGGATAAGTGGCTCACATAGATAATTCCAGTGCTTGGGAGGCTAAGGTAGGAGGATTGCTGTGAGTTTGAGATAAGTGAGGGCTCCTGAGTGAGATTTGTCTCAAAAGAAAGAAAGAAAATAATAAAGGATTGCTATGTGAGGGCCAGAACTATTTACTAATAAGTGACACAAAAAGACATTGTTCAGACCAGCAGTTCTCAACCTGAGGGTCATTATCGCTTTGGAGATAGAATGACTCACAGGGGTCACATAAGAGCATCAGAAAAATCAGATATTTACATCACAATTCATAACAGTAGCAAAATTACAGTTATGAAGTAGCAACAAAAATAATTTTATGATTGGGGGCTCCTATAACCTGAGGAATTGTATTAAGAGGATGCAGCATCAGGAAGGTTTATAACCACTGATTTAGACATAAGCAAATAAATAAACAAACCAGAGAATTCATTTTTCATTGGTTATAAAATCTCTGTGTAATATGTCTATTTAACATTTGTCTGCTCTCTATCTATTCAGTGTACTTATTTGAACAAATATCACCCTAGCTGGCTTAACCTGGTTTTTTTGTTTTTGTTTGTTTTTTTTTTGCCTTGTCAATAAAAAACACAATATAGTGACAATAAAGATATTCTCCTGTGTGACTTATATGGGGGTGGTGAGCCTTAGCTACGGTGGTCACACTCTCTGTTTTTGGATAACTATTCTGAGGGTATACACAGAAACCTGCTCCTACACTTCCAACTTGGAACCAGACAAGCCTGAGGATTCTGGGACTCCCTTGTCTACCTATGTATCTTCCAGCTTCTAGGATTCTGCTACAGCTAAAACCGTGCGTGTTTTAGCCTGACTGTGATTTCCCTGAGACAAATGTGCAAGTCCCAGTCTCCTCCCCATGCAAAGAAAACAATCCTGAGTCATGAATGGGTCACTGCATGTCTTCCCAACACGTGCCTCTTTACCCCATATTTCATGATGTGAAGTGATTCCTTTCTAAGTGAACAGAGACATGGAACCTTACCAGCTCACTCCTGTTCTTAATCTTCAGAAGGCTGGCATTCCGAGCCGAACAGAGCATTCCACTCTTTTGCCATGTTCCAAACCCATCAAGTTTAGAGTAACAGCTGTCCTTGAACCATTTTGAGCCCTTTGGACAAGGTTTGCATTGGTGCTCTGGAAGGAGGGCAGAGTGTTACAGGTTTGTAGGAACACTCTTGATCACTATTTCTCTATTGTCTGTGTGACAGTGACAAGATTTACTGTGTTTCTTCTCTTTAGGTTGATGAGAAAGAAATAAAGTCACCTATATGGCTATACACCCTAGGAACATAGCACAAAACTTGGGCAAAACTCAACTGTTCAAGTACCTGGCCAGATTCAAATGTATTGTCCATCATTTGGAAACCTGGGTAGTTTTCCTTTGTTTCTGGTTTGTTTGTTTCCTTTGGTTTGTTTGTTTATTTTTCCACTTATGACTCTAAAAATTAATCACAGCAAATGCTATCTAGTAAAAACCTGGCTCACAGAGTCACATTGGTCTGGCTTTCTCCAGCAGGTGTTTCTTTGGCTTTCAACTTCCAGAGTATTGAAGAGGTACCTTAGAAGCATGGGAACATAGTTTAGCCACAAAACTACCAAAGCACCGAAAGATAACACTCCTTTCCCCTGTTCCATACATCACCTGAGACTTCACTTCTTTGCCAGAACTGTTCACTCCTTCAGCACTAGCTGAAATTTAGGAATGAGGTCATGTATAAAGAGGCATCCTCCCCTTACCACCTCTTGAGCTTTGTGCCCAGAACGGGGGTAATAAACTGAAGATCAGAGAAACTGATTATACTGTCTGGTGCTTCATTATGTAAATGTCAGAACCTTATAAATTGGCAGTCTAGTTATTTCTACATTCATGTTTTCCCCCTAACTATGGGGAAATATCAATGACTCATTTACCAAACACATTTAATTCCACATTTAATATTGGCTCCATAAGAAAGTGATTCTTAAAGGACCCTAAGGTTTAGTTCGTTGTCCAGGAAATAGTATTGAGAGCAATATAAGGTTACCTGGTTCCTTTTTATACAGCTCACGACACAGCTGGGTAGCTATCTTTTGCAGCATGGCAGAGAGGTTCCCAATTTTCTTGGAGCTGTTGAGATCATGCATCAGCTGTAGGGAAACATTTCTCTGAAGTTCTTCCTTGATGTTTTGTAGTTGACTTGATTTTATCATTTCTGTCTCCAAAGTTGTATAAACTCCAGGATTTTTTTTAAAGACAGAGAAGAGAAGAAAATAGTAGATGAATTTCAAAACCTTATAAATTCTCAGTTATTCTATCACCTTTAGAAATTTGGTGAGTTCTTTCTTCAGAAATAGTATTAAAATATTAAAGTGATAGGAAAAGGCTTCTTTGTAGGAGTTACTGGAGGAGATAGAGTATATGTCTATGGACTATAAGACCCTCTTTGGGGCATAAAGCCTTAATTCAACAACTCACAGCATTCTAAATTAAACCTAAAATATCTATATAGATACATACACTTATAAATATATATGCAGATATATTTATGCAACACTATGCAAACTCAGCAGGTTGCATTTACATATTCATTTATATATCCATGTAACAATAATGACTAAAGAATAAGAGGCTATGAATTTGAGAAGGAGCAGGCAGGGGCATGATAGGGATTAGAGAAAAGGGGGGGATGGTGCAAGTATATTTTCATTAAATTTAAATGTTCTTTTTAAAGAATGAGGTGATACATACACAATCTTCCTAAGACCCCCAGTCCAATGAGCAGCAGAAAGCATAGAAGAGTCAGAATCAAGATTGCTTTATGCTGTGAATGGGAAGGAGTAGAAGGTACTGTGAAAAGAAAAAGAGCATAGCATTTGAGAAGCAGCTCACACTAATTTCATTCATTCATTCATTCATTCAGTCAGTCAGTCAGTCAGTCAGTCAGTCATCCACCCCTCATTTCTTTTTACTATGTACTTTGTAATGAAAAGTATTTTGCTAAAAACTAAAAGACTTTAACTTATTTTCAAGAATAATCAGATAGGAAACCATAAGTAAGACATTAGGTTTTATTTTGAGGTCTTTGACTATGCTCTCTTGCACCCCAGATTTTTTTGTTCATGAGCTGCCTAAAATTTCTTACCAATAAGATCGAGGCAATGATTTTTTTTAAAGTAAGAAACATTCAGTAAGTTCTTTTGAATGAGAAGCTGATGAAAGATACAAAAAAGTAAAGATAAAGTTTATAAAATAGAGAGGAGGAAAGGAATGGAGAGTACAGATAGTGTGTGTATCCTTGGACACATTTGTGGAGAGTGTCTGGAGGCTGAGGGAAGCCATGTCAGTCGGAGGAGTCTCTCGGAATGTAGAGGTGAGGCTTGACAAGAAGCAGTCCCAGTTGTTAACGCACTCCTCTCCAATGCCAAGAGCAAAGCAGGCCATCACGCTCCCGGCATCCCTCTTCAGCTCTCTGCCACATAGTCTGGATGTACAGCTCTCATTCCAAATTTTTCAATATTGTCTATAATTTTCCAGCAAAACATTGTAATGGAACGATTTTATTATTTTCTGACCAATGAATCACAGACTACACCATTTTCCTAGAAAGTTATAAAACTTACATTGTGAATTATTTTAAAGGCATTATATGATTTAAATTATCTGTATGGATGGATATATGAAAAGACTGTTTCAAGAAAGTAATTCAAGAATTACCTAATATTCTTTCTCTGTTCCTGAAATTTGTCTTATATCAACAACTGGTAGCATAACAATGTTGCAAAATCTCACAAAAGTGACATATTAAATATAAAACTCAATTTCTTAATATTTGTAAAATTATTGTTAGTGAAAGTACTATAAATGTTCCAGTCCTTATCTGGTTTAAAATGCAAAGTCATAGGCTATCTTTCATCAAAATTGTTTTCTCATTTTTGTATGTATTCAATTATTTAAAAGTTATCAGAATTAGGTACTAGAGACTGTTGTGGCTGTTAATAAAGCAAAGTAGTGAGGTGAGCATGTTTATGTTGTCCTGTAGATGCATTTTAAAGTGACAGGAAACAAACAGCTAAATGATTGATAGAGAAATGATAGACAGGAAGATAGATAGATAGATAGATAGATAGATAGATAGATAGATAGATAGACAGATAGATATGTAGATAGATAGATAGATAGATATGTAGACAGAAAGATAGATGATAGATAGATAGATAGATAGATAGATAGATGATAGATAGATAGATAGATATGTAGATAGATAGATAGAAATATAGATGATAGATAGATAGATAGATAGATAGATAGATATACCGGTAGATAGGTAGATAGGTAGATAGGTAGATAGGTAGATAGGTAGATAGGTAGATAGATACACAGACATTTGAAACTCATATTTTAGAAAGTATATGGTTCAGATGTCATGGATATGGGGATGAAATGTGCAGAATTCTTGTGAAGAACATGACAGTAAGAGCACCCAAACCATAGTTTAGGGGAGATATATATATATATTTTTTAATTTGAGGAACAGAATACGTTGAGAGTAGCTAAAGATTGTCCTGTATGAGAAGAGTTGTTCAGAGAGAGTTTAAAATGAAGCAAAGCAGTGGAAGAGTGGGTCAGGCACTGAGTTTCCTTTAGACGACTGGGGGAGGTCCTAAGGGGATACTTGGAAGCCATAGTACTGGAAGCTGAAAGGCATGGGGTGACTTAGAGGAGAAGGAGAGCTGTAAAGTACCCTTCAGTGAGCCATCAAAGGGTATAAGCAAGAAGTCAGGACAAGCAGAACATCAAAACCAGCTCAACCACAGGAACAGTGAGAGTGAGATGTGTCATGGAGAATGCCCAGTGGGAAGGAATATCACTTAGGTTTTGGTGTGTTGTGAGTGTTGTGTTGTGTGTGTCGTGTTGTGTTACATTGTATTGAAAGTAAAGCCTCGCTGGGCGGTGGTAGAGCACTCCTTTAATCCCAGCACTCGGGAGGTAGAGGCAGGCGGATCTCTGTGAGTTCGAGGCCAGCCTGGGCTACAGAGCGAGTTCCAGGAAAGGCACAAAGCTACACAGAGGAACCCTGTCTTGAAAAACCAAACGCCCCCCCCCCCCTGCAAAGTAGAGCCTCACACATGCTATGTAAGAGCTCTAACACAAAGCTATGTACTCAACTCTCTTTTTACTTCTCATTTTGAGACAGGATCTCACTAAACTAACTGCCCAGGTTGACTTTGAACTCAGGTCTTGAACTTGTAATCCTCCTGCCTCGGCCTCTTTAGTAGCTGAGGTTAGAGAACAACTCCCTCATGCCTAGCAAAGAAAGTAATTTTAATAGAGGCTGTTCAGCATTATGAGGACAGTAGGAAAGTACAGCAGGGAAAGAACAGAGACAGGAGGCCATGAGATAGCTCGGGGGTAAAGGCACTTGCTGTGCAAGCCTGACGACCTAAGCTAAATCCCTGGTGGTTCACATGGTGGAAGGAGAGGACTGACTCCTCAAGATGTCCTCGTGTCTCCACACATGCACTGTGTTCAGTGCACACACACACATATCTACACACACGTATACATGCATGCACACACATACACATTCATACACACACACACACACACACACACACACACACACACACACAAATTAAATTTAACCTAAATTTAAAATGAAGAATAGAGATCTGAATGCTAGGATAACACAAGGAAACCCCAAGAGACCTGGACAATGAGGAAAGAAGCCGGATAATAAGTGTTCTTTCTGGACACACACACACACACACACACACACACACACACACACACATACACACACACACACGCACATGCACACACACGTGCAAAGTGTTCTCTCTTTCTCTTTCTCCTACTCTGTAAGCATTTTACTTTTCAAAACTATAAAAAGAAGAACATATAAGTCCATTACTTTTCTGCACAAAAATATAGTCCTAGTTCCATGGTTTCATATAATGAACACACACACACACACACACACACACACACACACACACACACCAACAACAACAGCAACAACAAAAGAAAACAAAAATAAATTCTTCATAATAAAACACCAGCATTTCTACATAGAAAAACAAACAAACAAACAAAAACTACATTTGAAAATACCATCCATGCCGGGCAATGGTGGTGTATATCTTTAATCACAGCACTCGAGAGGCAGAGGCAGACAGATCTCTGTGAGTCTGAAGCCAGCCTGGGCTGCAGAGTGAGTTCCAGGAAAGGTACAAAGCTACACAGAGAAACTCTGTCTTGAAAAACCAAAAAGAAAAAGAAAAAGAAAAAGAAAAGGAAAGAAAAAGAAAATACCATCCTATCCTGTCCCATGTACCAAGTTTTAGTACTTTAAAAAATTGTAATTTAAAATATAGTGTTTTATTACAGTGATTTATGCCTTAAAGAAAAAATCTTTATAATCACTTTTGTACTTTGGGTTTAAATAAAAGGCTTAATTAAAAATTCACACTGAATAATTACTTTATTTGAAGTGGCAGTGGCTACAGCCTTGCATTACATCCATGGCTCAAAATCTTACCTCTTCCCCCACATCTTTCAGACTTCTGGATATTTTCTTTCTTATCAGTGTCCTGGAATTTGAGATTTGCATAAACGATTTCTTCAGTCATTGATGAATAGTCAAAGAAAGCTCCACAAATTGTCCTTTGAAAAAGATGAGAGAGAACTAAAAGCTGAATGAGTCTACCTGGAATTTTAAATCTTCTGTGTGTAAACTGAAACTAGTCTCACAGCTAGCATTTCTTTTTAAAAACTCACTGCGTCAGTCTCTCAAATATGTGCCCAAGAGCCACAGACAGACTGTCTGTAGCCTCAGACAAGAACAGATAAGAATCAAAAGAGGAAACGTCTTTCTTCCTCTTATTTCTTCCCTTTTCTCATTTCTACATAAAGTTTTGAAATTTTGTTTGGATAATATTTGTGTTGTGTTAAGTTGCACAATTCATTTCTACCACATGGTGCAGATACAGCCTAGGATTAAACCCTCTAGCAAGAAAATGATTGGAATGACTCAGTTCTCAAATGCTCGCTGATGGAACCGCAGTAGACATGCAAGGTGTCCTGTGCATAGAATGGTCAAGGTCTCCAGAGAAAGACTGGCTTAGTTAGAACTGAACATTCACAGAAATGACACTGGAGGAGTAGGAGATGAAGGACCATGCTCTCTCTCTGGTACAAAGGTTCCGGATAGATTAACAGGAGCTTTGCTCCCAGCATTAGAGAGTCAGAAGCAGATGGATCTCTGTGAGTTCCACGATAGCCTGGTCTACATAGTGAGTTCTAGGACAACCAATAATACTACACACAGGGACACTTTCTCAAACCACCACCACCCCCGAAATAACTAACAAGCTAAATAAATAACAGAAGACACTACCACCACTGTGCAACTGGTAAATGAATGAACTCAAAACTGGTAATAGTGAGTCAAAACTGTAAGACAACCTGGGTCATGCTAGTACCAGTTTCCTTCCCCTTTTCGGTGGCTCATTGTAGTACCTCGTATGGATTGAGGCTTTGTGAAAAAACGTAAGTCTGGCTTCAGGTTTCCTGGCCATGGGGCTGTTGACAGAGCCCTCAAACACAGGTTGTTACTCTAAGCATGCACATTCCCGGTTGTGGTTCAGAACCCAAGGTTCATAGTTTTCTGTTGTCATTGTTGTTCAGAGAAACTAGGTGTTTCCAGGGTTTGGAGACTACACATTAGAGACTGGGAGTCTCATCAGTGGGCAGTGCCCATTTTTTGAATACCTTCTCCTAATATTTCTTAGGAATTCTTAAGTGATATCAACATATAAATAATGACATCAACACATAAACAATGTTAAATAGGTTGGCATTATTTTTAACTATAAAAGAGAATGTTTTTAATTCAATAAAAATCAATTGTTTTGTCATGATAAAAAAAAATGTACAGACAAGAAACACTAGATTGACTTAGTGAGTTGTATGTGTTTATTTCCATGTTTAGATATGAGTATCAACAATAATCAAAGAAAAGAAGGCTATGAATTTGAGAGGAAGTAATGGACAGACTGGGAGAGGTTGGAGGGAGGAAAAGAATGGGAGGGGATGTAATTAAATTTTAATTTTTAAAAAGTTAGCAAACAGAAGAGATTTTGTACAACATTTACCAAAAGTAAACAAAAGAACCACAAGTACAAATAAAGTACATATTTACAAAATGATATTGAAGAAAATTCTAAACTATTAGGAAAAGAAATCAGAAAAGTATGCTTTAACATTAGGAGTACTAACAGTGTAAAATCATTTGTAAAAGTTTCAATAAATGTTAGTTGAATTAAAACAATAAAGATACTTTCCTGACACTCAAAAAGACTATTTTAGGGTATAATTCAAAATAATTACAATGAAAGATTTTGAATGTTTCCATCACAAAGAAATAGTATGTTTGAGATAATGAGTAGCCTAATAGCCTGAGTTCATCATTATGATACTGTACTGAAGGATCAGAATCTACCCCATAAGGATGTACAATGACTAGTTTTAAATTAAAAAAAAAATGTTAAATGGGCTATCAAAATCCACATGAAAATATAAACATAAAAATGGCATAAGCAAAATTTAAAGGATACAGTATCCAAGGAGATGGCTCACATACAAAGTGTTTGCTGTGCAAACATAAGGACCTGAGTTGGATTGCCTCCACCCACATAAGAAACATGGCATGGCAGTCATATATGTAATCATAGGACTGTGGAGATGAACATAGAAGGATCCCTGGGTCACATTGTGTAAGGACCAGTATCAGGTCAGGACACACCAAGACCAAGTTCTAAGCACAAAGGAGATTTATTTGCTCCAGATGGGGGAAGGGCAAGAAACAGAGGCCTAGGGGGAGAGGGAGAAGGGAGGAAGGCAGAGGGGGAAGGAATATCTGTCCCTGAGGGGCACAAAGGACTGCCTCTGCACAGAGAGGAGACAGACATTGCCCATAAGAAAATGGTGATTTATAAAAGTAAAAGGAGAAACTTCACGTTAAGATGAGGTGTTTAATTCTAATTGGACATGTTAATAAGGTGAGCCAAAGGGGGCTTTTGGTTGCTGGACTTCACTACTTTGATAGCCCAACCTTGATAGTCAGCCTCAGGAGGCGGAAGTGGCCAAATAAGGAAATGGACCTTGGTAGCTAGCTTTTGGAGCATAATCTAATGTTTTTTAAGCAAGGCAGAAGAAATGGGAGAGAAGGGCAAGGCCTGCCAGAGCCATGTTTGCCATGCTCAAGCTGGATAGAGTCCCTTCACATTGTCTAGCCAGCCTAGTGATCACCAAACCCCACTAAGAGATGTTGCCTCAAAACACAAGGCAAATTCTAGCTGCCTGTTCACATGTACCCCTACATATTTGTATATGAAAATCCACACTTACCTATGCATACAAATGTGCATGCATATGAAATGCCCTCCCGTCTCGGTAACTTAGCCTAAGAAACGGCCTTAAGAGAGATAATTGGGAAAGTAACCTTGAGTCAAAGCAGGAGATATCAAACACCCAGTCTTGGGAGGAAAAAAAAAAACCTTGAGTCAGAACAAGATATCTATAATTGGCTACCTGGCCTTGGAGAACAAACAGCTGCACATTTCTGAACATTAAAGATAGTCCCCAAGTTCACCCTGGCCTTATTTGAATTAACCAATGGGAACCCTGTAACTATGCTTCTCGCTTCTGTAACCGTGCTTCTGCCCTTAGGACTCTATAAGAAGTCCCCCTTCCCCTAGGAAGGCGCGCAAGTCTTCCCGGAGACTGTGTCGCCCCAGGTACCTGCACATTTGAATAAACCCTCTTGCTGTTTGCATCTGATCCGTGGTCTCGGTGTGTTCCTTGGGTTTGGGGTCTCTCTTGAGGAAAGATCCCCTGTGGAGGGCTTTCACATACACATATACACATATCAAGACTGTTAAAAAATATACAATTTTTATTTCCTTCTAACTACTTCATGAGTGGTAGTTTCCTGTTTACAAGCCTTCAAGACAGATGTTCTTATTATCACCTTGATTCCCAGGAATGTAAGTAAACTATAACCAGCACAGTCCTCAACACAGACGTCATAGCAGATGGAGAGCTGAGATATAAGTAGATCCCAGCTGCTTGTTTTAGACACGTATCTTCCCATGATGGGAAACCATTGGCCTTTCCTTCTTCCTGACAGGGGATCAAATATTTCTATAGGAAGAACAAAAACATTCACATTTTAGAATATAAAACATGAATGTGGGCTAAGTCTCTGAGTAGAGAAAGTTTTCTCAGAAAGATATGAAAAGTCGTTAAGGATGAACAAACGACTACATCAAAATCAAATACATATATATATATACACAGCAAAATAAAACACAGTAAAAATAGCCATTGTAAACTGAAAAAGTGTAAATATACATAAAATACATCATATGTGTCATAGAGGATGGGGTGAATTTTATAAATTCATAAAGTTATACAAATTGATACACAAAAAGGTGAATGGTGATAGGAAACTTGACATCATTAACAGACTCTTGGTTTTTGAAACAATTTCTAATAATTACATTTTTGGCAGGAAAAAGTATAAGGAGAAGGTTTAGGGGTTTTTGTTTTTGTTTTGTTTTGTTTTTCTTGTTCTTTTCATCAAATGTGACTATTATCACTTTATTTTTTTAATTAAAATTTTTTATTCATTTTACATAGCAACTATAGATCTCCCTCTCTTCCCTTCTCCCGCCTTCCCCAGCCACCACCATCCCCCCCCCCCCCCGCAAAAATCTATCCCCCATTTCATCCTCCAACAAGGTAAGGCCTCCCATGGGGAGTCAGCAGAGCCTGATATATTCAGTTGAGCAGGTCCAGTGTGCCCCCCCCCCACTGCCGCATCAAGGCTGTACAAGGTCCCACCATAGGTAGTGGACTCCAAAAAGCCAGCTCATGCACCAGGAATGGATCCTGGTCACTACTCAGCAGTAAAAAACAAAGACATCATGAAATTTGCGAGCCAATAGATAGAACTAGAAAACATCATCCTGAGTGAGGTAACCCAGACTCAGAAGGGCAAACATGGTATGGACTCACTCATAAGTGGATACTAAATGTAAAGCAAATGATAACCAGACTATAATCCACAGCTCCAGAGAAGCTAGCTAACAGGGAGGACCCTAAGAGAGACACATGGACCACCCTGGGAAGGGGAAACAGATGAGATCTCCATGAGTAACTGGAGGTGAGGCAGGCAGAGTCCTGCTGTTTTCAAGGAAAATTTGTTTAATCAGTTATCATCATGGATGAATGTTTACAGTTCATTGGTAAGGACTTCACACCCAAACTGAAAAATATGCTCTATTTTGTGTTCTATATGACCAAGATATAACCAAGATTTTCATGATACAAGTTCCATACAAAGTCTCTGTTAAAAAGTTAGCTAAAATGTTTATTTTTATATGAATTACCTGATATCTGGGATTAGTTTGTGCTTTATATTTCATAACCTTTATCTGACTTGATTCCAGTCAAATACACAGAGACCCTCTTAAACACAGCTACAAATCTCTCTCACTGTTAAACATGAATAATGCCAATATATGCCTTATGGGTTGTTACAGAGGAGACAAGGGGAAGAAATACAAGGGTAAACCAAAGGGTAAATAAAGTACCAAAAGTTCTAAGTCACACAGTTTAAGAGCTAAGAGACCACAGCAAGCAATCATACAAAAACAAAGGCCTCTGTCCAGGTCCATAAACAGGAACATTTGAAAGAGAGAGGATGGAGAAAATCAAATTGTGGCAAATGGATAAAAAGTGGACAGGTTGAAAGGGACCAAGGAGGCCATAACCAAATGAAATTTTAAATTATCATTTTACAGTCAGAAGAGAAATGAAATTCAAATAAAAGCCATTGTCATTTTCTGTTCTATTAGAAAAATACAGCTATTGTTTAATTACCTTAATCCCAGCCAACTGTGCCATAGGACACCTTAAGCACTCACTTAACCAAAAATATTAACTATGTGGCAACATGTAAATTAATAGAAGTAGGTTAATTTAGGTTGTAAGAGCTAGTTAGTAACAAGTCTAAACTATTGGCTAGGCATTTGTAATTAATAAGTCTCTGTGTGGTTATTTGGGAGCAGGACAGACACACATGCCAGGAATCCGCCATAGTAGCTCAAACCGGCAGGCTGCCACTAACTTGAGAGAGACAACTAGGAAGCTGTTTTTAGCTCTGTTTTAGAATCTTTTTTGTCAGGTTTTAGGTGGGAACTCTTGCCAACATGTTGGGCGCCATTTGTAGTTAGAGTTTTCCCACAGTCAGGACAAATCTCTCTCACTCGCCAGTCCCACAGTCACTCAGACCCAACCAAGTAAACACACAGAGACTTATATTACTTATAAACTGTATGGCCGTGGCAGGTTTCTTGTTATCTGTTTCTTTTATCTTAAATTAACCCATTTCTATTAATCTATACTTTGCCACGTGGCTTGTGGCTTACCAGTGTCTTTACATGTTGCTTGTCATGGCGGCGGCTGGCAGTGTCTCTCTCCTCAGCCTTCCTATTCCCAGAATTCTCTTCTCTCTTGTCCTGCCTATACTTCCTGCCTGGCCACTGGCCAATCAGAATTTTATTTACACAGAGAAATATCCACAGCATGTGCATACACATAGCACCCAATGTGGGGCACCTACATCCACAGACATGGGGAAGAAAGTCAAAAAAGACTACAGGACAGGTGTGTATACTGATCCCTTGGCATTGGAACAGCTCAGAGATGAGATAAGACATGATAATTCTTGGTGGCTACAAAGTCATCATAACTTATTATTATACGTCATACTTTCATATGGCATGGATAGAGATTTATATTACAGTTTGATTATACAGTCCAAATGGACTTATAAAATTTACAGATTCATTTTACCTGCTCAAACATAAAACAAAAGATCATCTTTAATTGATTTGTGCATACTGCATATTCCATACTTGTGTTAATACAGATATGTATGTTACCCTTGACAGTTTATGTGTTTTAAGAGCGAGGGGACTAAACACCAATAAAATCACATGGCCTAAGTGATCCAGCCTCTTAGAGTGCCTCTGCTGTAGTTTCCTCAGAGTTCTGCATTTAGAACACCTTCAAATCTGCTGGTTGAGATGGTCCAGAATTTCAGGTAAGCTTTGCACTTTCCCATTACACAGAGACTGGACAACAAATAGGACAGCTAACTCTCCTGGGACTTTACCATTATCCTGATTTTCCCAGGGCCTTCTAAAGAACCCAGTGCCCCCAGATAACAAGAAGCAGTCTAGAAAAAACAACACCAACATTCCCAAGAGATGGGTTTGTTGTCACCATCTGAGGAAGTTGGTGTCAAGTTGCTATTAGTCATGGTCTGGAAAAAAGCTTAAAAAGAGAGTTAGATTCAAGGATTTCTTTCTGAAGAAAAAAAAAGGGTATATAGTATAACAATGATGAGATGAAATGGTAGACTTTTGAATCTACTTTAATCCAAAAAGTTACTATTAATCTCAAAATATTTTACATTGGTATGGATTTTGGTTTATTGATACAAACTTGAAGTTATTTTTGTTATACTATATGTAAGTTTCTACTATTTTTTCGGATAAATTGTGTTTATGCAGCTCATTTAAATATAATGTATAATTTAAAATATAGGTTTGTAATTACTCATCTATAAAAATCAAACTTGGGCCAGGCAGTGGTGGCACATGCCTTTAATCCCAGCACTCAGGAGGCAGAGGCAGGTGGATCTCTGTGAGTTTGAGGCCAGCCTGGTCTACAGAATGAGTATGTTTTCAAGGTTAAACAGATATATTTAGATAAATAGATGGTCTTCAAACACCTCAAATACCTACAAATTATGGCATTTAAGATGTTTTATAACCTGAGGATTTTCATGACCCCACCAGTTCCATATTCTGCCTTTTATACATTCCTCTGCCTCCCACTAATGCCACCCTAAGAACTTAAAGCTTCAACACCCAGGCCTTTCACAGGCATTCAAGATCCAAGCCATAGTGCTGAATGAAGTAAGAACATCACTAGCAAGGTTTCTGCAAAGCCAGGTTTCTGAAAAGTAAGCTTGCTATTTAAAGAAACTTCGTAGCACCAGCTTCTAAATCCTGGTTGCCGCAGCAACAAAAAGCCAACACACGTGTGTGCACTATACAACAGAACACTTGGTATAGCTGTAATCATCTCTGCTTTGTCCAAAAAGGACTAGAGATGTGATGGGGACAAATGAACCACCAACTCTGTACAACTGCCTTTTGGATGTGAGGACAAAAGGGATGTTGCCAGACAACCAACTTTATTCCAGACCAAGTTGTAATTGTTGTCATAACTATTGCAGACCCTGTCAGAACATTATGTCATGTACTTTTAGTGACTGCACTGCCAGGGAACTGGATTATAAATCTCAAACAGTGTAGCTATCGACAACAAGTTGTCTTTACTTTGTGTCTAAAACTTTTCTTTCTCAAGTAATCCATTTCAAAATCAGATGGTAGAAAAGCTTCAGCCAAATGAAAGGATTATGGCATAGGAGATGACTGACATAAAGGCTTAAAATAATATATGTTTAGAGTAATCACAAAATATTTCCTCATGGGATAAATGAGGAACAAGCTCTAGAAGACATTCTTTAAAAGTTATTTGTAAAATTGAAATACATCTTTAATTTTCTGTTTCTCCTTTCCAAACGACAGGAGTGAAACACTAAGCAGTAACACTCAGCCATGCTCAGTAAGGCTTGGCATTGTGAGCCTCTGGATAGAGCAGCCACAGCACAAAGGAACGTGCAGGCTTGGAGACAAGGAAGTAAAGAAAGAACGGTAGTTCACGGCCAGGCATCACGGCGACAGCTGCAACTCTAGCTCTCAGAGAAATGGGGCGAAACACTGGAAAGTTCAAGGTTGGTGTAGTGGTGTGAAAGAAAATGGCCCCTAAAGGGAATGGCACTGTCAGGAGTTGTGACCATGTTGGAGTAGGTGTGGTATTATTAGAGGAAGTGTGTGAAAAGGTATAGGGCGGCGCTGGTGACTGGCCACGGCTAGATACCTTCGGAGCCATGGTTTGGCTGGTGCAGGAAGAGAGCAGAGGAATCACCAGCCATGGTACCTTTTAGAGCTTTATGAGGAGAAGGAGAGAGAGTGAGAGACAGAGACAGAGAGACCTTGTGCAGGGAGAGTACAGAGAGAGAATTTGTGGGAATGCACGACTGCTTTTAGGCTGGGACACAGTTGCAAACTGATGACGTAATTAGATGCCAAGCTGCACATATACAGAATCCTTACAGTGTGTCACTGTGGAGGCAGACTTTGAGGTCTCATCTATGCTCAAGACATTGCCCAGTGTCTCAGCTGACTTCTTGTTGCCTACAATATGTAAGACTCTCAGCTACTTCCCCAGCATCGTCTACTGGCATGATGTCATGTCCCATGATGATGATAATGAACTGAACCTCTGAACTGTAAGCAAACTAACCTGATTACATGATTTCTTTATAAGAGTTGCTGTGGTCATGGTGTCTCTTCAGAGCAATAGACACCCTAACTAAAAGCCCAGCCGGCCTGGGCTAGACGGAGACTCTGTCTCCAGAAACAGACAAACAACAACAAAGAGAGTCAGATTCCTTCACCCATAAATAATTTGAAATCACTCTCAAGGATTTTTTTCTTTGTAAGTATATATGTGTGCATGTGTACATGCACATGTATGTATGTGGGTAAGGAAGGTAGAAGACAGCCATGAGTAACATTCCTCAGGAATTACCCACCTTTTCTTTTGAGACAGGGACTCCGTTGGCTTGAAACTCACCAGCTAAGCTTGGCTGGCTGACCAGCATGCCCCAAGGACCTGCCCATCTCCACTTTCCTAGTGCTGGGATTACAAAAGCATCATGCCACCATACCTGGCTTTATTTATGTGGGTTCGGAGGCACAAAGGTAACTCTGGCCCTCATGTTTATAAAGCAAGCACTTCACCAACTGAGGCATCCCTCCACCCCATTCCCCCCCCTCCCCTCCCAACCCATCCCAACTCATTCCAACCCATCCTACCCCACCCCTGATCACAATCAGAAGGTTTCTATGTTCCTTTTCAGTAATAAGAAGTCTGTAGTGAGAAATTATCATCTTCAGTCCAGCACATCAGAACTCAAAACTATCATTATAAACTTCAATTTCCATGTAAAAACTCTACCTTCCTTCCTCTACCAGAAAAGCTACAGAGGAGGAAGTGGACTGTTGGCTTCCTTTCCCCTAGTTTCATCAAATGCTCGGTTTACTACCTTGTCTTTCTGTTTCCCCTTGGGAGAGAGTGATAAAAACATGTACCTGGGCCCTTACTCCCACCTCTATGCTTTTGAGGGTTTTCTAGCAATCATCTCATCTGTGGAAGGGCCTTCTCACAAGGTGTCATTCAGCTTCCGGAGTCTTGTAAATTTTCACGGTTAGAAGTCCATCACCAAATATCCTACTTAGCTTCAGCTGTCAGCTTTACACACCCTATAGTCATCTGTTGGGGTCTCAATTGAGAGACTGGCCAGAACAGAACTCTATGACTATGTCTATGAGAGATTATCTTGATGACTGAGGTAGAGGGGCATAGCTCTCTGTGAGTCACATCATCCCCAGGCAGGTGAATCAGGGCTGTATGAGAAATTTAGCTGAACATGAGCCCGTGAACCAGCAAAGAGACAGCCAGTAAGCAACTTTCTTTCATGGTTCCTACCTCCAGGTTTCTCTTCCAAGATCCTGCCTGAGTTCTTGCCCTCACTTCCCTCATTAATGGACTGTGGCCTGAAAGTGTGAGCAGAATAAACCTTTTCCTCACCTGGGTAGCTTTTGGTCAGAGTGTATTATCACAGCAAAAGAAAAGCATACTTACACAGTTAAGTCTTCTTACATAGGATTACAGGTGCGTGTAACCGTATACAAAACAGGGGAATTCTCCATGTTTCTAATGTTTTAATTACAATGGACCTAAAATATTCCTTGCACTGGTTTTTAAATTCCCTAATACACTCATGAAGAATAGTTTCATTGCTTGGGGGGGATAAAAAGTCAACAAAAATTGTAATTCCCCTTTCAATTACTGAAATCTGTAGGAATGACTCTATCATGCTAAGCTGCTGTGCAGAGGACAGTGCCTAAGTAGGGAACAAGCCTTAATTTACCATGTAAAGGTGTAAAACCAATGAGTTTACTTTGCCAAATTTCACTATATAATCCCAGGACAGATAAAGATCAGAGATATTAAAAACAAAACAAAACAAAACAAAAATGCAGGCAGAACCCAGAGACCAAGAAAGAATAAGCGCAATTTATAGCTAGCTGAAACAACCCCGAAATTACAGAGTTTTATCAGATTTGAGTTTGTCGGGGAGACTATGCAGATTCTAGGAAAGGTCAAGCCGTGATCTGCTGACTGTATAGCAGAAGGCAGAGCTGATGCCAATCAAGCTTCCCCCCTCCCCCCTCCGTGGTCATCGCCAGCCAATCCAGGGCTGCTAGTGGACACCGTTGGGGCGTGTCCCGCTTCCGTTACTCCCACAGAGGAGCGAGGACAGGGCCAGTGAGAGAGAGATCTTGGGGCCCGCCAGATCCAAGCCCAGCTTCAGTGCTGAACCATCAAGCTGGAGTGGTGCTGTATCATTCGTTCATCAGTCTTGCTCCGTCCCTGACCCCAGAGAGTCCAAAGGTTTGAAGACAACGGATAGGATTATCAGTTCTCCTTTTGTCCTAAAAATTTTCTCAGCCTCTGTAGTTACTGGAGCATTGTTACCATGCTCGAAAATTTATACAGAGTATCCCAGACAAGTCATTTATCTGGACGTCAGAGGACCACTTTTGGTAAGGAGATGACAGGGTTTCTTCGCAGGCTAAGGCTGGTAGCCTTTGCTTAGCCTGTAAGGCAAAGGGCATGCATATGTACTGTCAATGAAAGCCGTCCATCGTCATCAACAAAACAAAGGCTCAAAATCAAAAGGAAAAATGAAGCCGGATACTCTACTTCTCCACCAGATCTGCCCCTCCCTCCCTGCAAAAGGAGACATTTCATTAAAACAAAGCAAAATAAACAAATAAACCACCAGATCTGCCCCTCCCTCCCTGCAAAAGAAGACATTTCATTAAAACAAAGCAAGATAACAAATAAAACCACAGAAACCAAACCCTCTGAGAAGGGCAGGACTGGTGTTTGTTCTGCAAGCCTTGCTGGAGAACATATGGTACAGTTCTTGGAAATAACACATAGCTGCAAAGCCACACTGAGTACCTTTTGCCCTTTTCCAAAGAGATCAGTGACTGAGTTGTGAATAGGATGCAGAGAATATGGATTTTTTTTTTAATGGGGGTTTTGTTTGCTTGTTGCTTTTCTCTGGTAAATAGTGACCTGTTTGTTTGCCTTATGTGCAGATGGGAAGAAATTGCTGACGCTCTGGACCGTGCTATGTGGTGGTGTTATTGTTCTTCTTTGGGGGTTTTTCAGTCTTCCTAGAAAATGTAAGTGATCATTTTCTTCTGGCCACTTTACCTTCTAGAAGATCAGTCTTTTGATACATAGGTTGTACTCAGCGCCAGCTGCTGCTGATTCATTCAGAAACGCAATTTCAGTCTGGAAAGATTTTTTTTCCTCTAACTGGACATGATAATCACAAGTAAACAGCTGTGGAAGAGTAGAGCAATTGCTGTGCAGAAGGTGGTTCAGTTTGAAGCAGGAGAGGGGGTTATATATGAGTCATGTTGATCAGGTAAAGCTTTATCAAGAGCCGTGTGTGTGTGTGTGTGTGTGTGTGTGTGTGTGTGTGTGTGTGTGTGACACCTTATTCTAACAGAAGCAGTGGTGAGAGACATCCCCCCCCACCACCACCGCCACCACCAGATTCTCCTGACGGGGTGCTCGGATTTTACACTAGATGCTGTATCATCTTACCCTATCCATAGCATTGCCCTTTTCTCTCTCATACACCATTGTCGTTCATTCTCCACTGCCACGTCTTTATCAGCAACATAATAAGATCATAGCTTAGCCCAAATTAAGTGAAAACAAAAAATCTCCTCAGCCCCTATTCTCCATCTAAGCTTTGCTTATGTTTGCTGCATGATACAGAAACCTCCTTGAAATCTTTTCTTTCCTGTTGATCTCCTCTCCTGCTCCTCTGAACCCTGCCTCCTGCCTTCCTCTCTTCCATTCACCCCCTCTCCTTCCTTTCTCTCTTCAGGGTCTGCCATTAGACTACATCTCCAGCTCAAACTGCTCAGTTTTTGCTTGGTTTAGCTCAGTTTTCTGTGAAGACAATTGGTGAACCAGGGCCTTGCTCACGTTCAGGATGGGCCCTTGTCATGGGGCTAAACCCCAGCGCCCTTCCTTTTCAAAAGTTCTATTAGATCCACTTTGATCAGGTTTCTGCTTGTGCTTTTCTCATGAAACCTGTTGTCAAGTTTACTAAAATTGCCAGTGCTACTAATTCTAGTAGCCGTCATCCGCTTAATCACATTTGACAATCCACATTCATTTTAAAAAGTATTTTTATCTTCGAAAGTTTCATACTATCATACAACATATTTTGATCCTATCCATCTCCCTTGGACCGTTCATAGCAGCCCCCTTCCAGTTTCATGCTCTTCCTTTTGTTGTTGTGATTTTTGTTGTTGTGATAACCTTCTGAATCCAATTAGCACTTCCTGCATCTAGATATGGACCACCTACTTGCAGCCATGTCCCCAAAGGTGAGTCACTCCCTCCCTCTGCAAGGGTCCAACAAGGATGGGGTCTCAGAGAGAGGCTCCCTCACTCATGTTGGAATTTTCAAGGGCTTGATATTGAGAAAAGTCTTTTCGAAGCAAGTGGTTGATGCAGATACAGATAACTGGTCAAACTACCAAGTATAAGTTACTGTGAGTGCTCAGCTGTGGATAAATCATTTATACTAACCTTCCCCCATCCAAGGCTCATGGAATTTCACAGAAGAGTGAATGGGAACTATGTAATCACTGATGGATAAAGAAAAGAGCTATGAAATGTTGACATCTCTATATCAGGTTTTGCTGGCATCATCTCAGATCAGCTCTGGATCTTCACACGTCTTAAAACTCCTTCCTAAAAATAATTTCAGTTAGCCTTCAGGTCAGTTCACTCCCACTCTTTGTGTCCTGCCTACGCCACCGCTGAGTTTATTTCCTTTACTCATTCTTTCTTTTCCCTCTGCAATTATGGGCACAGTGTTCAAACATGTCTTGTCATGCATCCAACCAGTCTTTGAAGTACTGTTGGCCTGTTGGCCTTCTGTTCTGAACTGGTCTCAAAACTTTATCACATAAATACATCTCCAATCTGGGACACTTCTCAAAATCATTTTTTAAAACCAATCTAGCCACTTGATTATCTAATAAATATCTCAAACTTAATAATGTTCATGCTGAAATCTCTCCCCCCCCCATGAATATGCAAGAGTATGGGTTCCCATAGAAGTAAGCCTTGGATGTCTGTCTTCAGACTCATCCACCTTGTTTTGGGAAAAAAAGGCCTCTCTAGGTTTAGCTGGCTAGCCAACACCTCCCAGGAATCTGCCTCTCCACTCTTGGGATTACAAGACAGTGTCACCACACCCAGCTTTTCCTGTGGGTTCTGTGGATTTGGTTCAGGTAGTCATGATTCAGTGGCAAGCAGTGTATTAACTCAGCTGTGGCCTCAACCCCCAGACGCTTCATCGCTCTCTCTTCTCTCATGCCCTTTATCTGTGGTCCTCCTCATCTTAGGAACAGTAAATATATTCTTCTAACTTCAAAGTCAAATAAACCTTATGTAATTTTTTTAAAACTCCCCCCCTCCACTTTCCAAATATAATTAGTAAACTGTGACTGTCCTTTCACTGAGCCAAATGTGAACTCTCTCCATTCACTCGCCAGTTAACTAGCCAGCACCTCATTTCCTTCTCTGATGTTTGTTTTTCTACCCTTGATCTCTTAAAGCGACTGCAGATATATCACAGTCATACACTTTCTAGTAATGAGATTTTTACATCCTTTCTTTCCTACCATGATGTTATAATAAAAGTGAATTAGATTTGAAGTGGCCACATTTCAAGGTCCTGTAATCATATATGACTGATGGCACCCATATGGGCAGAGCTTATTTTTAACAATTAAGAAAAATTATCAGGCCTGTTAGAAATTTTACACAGTTTTTTCATTCACTTAGAGCCAAGCCTTATGGGTGGCTACACTGCCCTTAATGCACCTAGTCACCCTGGACTACTGATGTCCTGTACTACCTAATCCTTCACTTAGTCTGTAGGAATGTGGACATCTTCATTATTTGGTAAAGAAGCCAGGCACACTCACCTCAAACCTCTGCATTATCTCTTCCCATTGCTTAGAAAAAAATGTTCTTACCCTAGAGGCAGAAATACCTCCCTATAGTGGGTAGCCATTCGAGCTTTGATCTGGAAGTACCACCCCCATTGAGGCTTCCTAACTGTCACGCCTTCATGGCAGAGCCGAGAGAGGACCTCTGAAGACCCAAGATCCAGATGGGCTGGCTCTCTTGGTTCCTGGACCCTAAACACTGGAGGTAGACCTAGCAGAGTTCTCTGGAGAACACTGCCTGACTGTGCTACACCTTTCCCAGACCCTGTAACTTATCCCTTCACTTGTAAGTTACCCCACAAAATAAACCTCCCCTTTAATTACGTGGAGTGGCCTTAATATTTTAACCATGCACCTCCCTCAGGTCTTTACTAGGCATCACCTTTGTCTATCCCTACCCTGAATGCTGTGCTAATATCTAGCTGTCATCCTTATCCCTTGACCTGGATGCACTTCATGAGAAATTGTGCGGTTCCAGGCATGCAACTTTCATAAAAGCATGTTATATTTCATGTATTCCAAGAGCTACAGAAAGATAAATGTCTGTCACAAGGTGAGTGCTCGGATGTGGTTGGATATGCAAATGAAAGAAAAATGAACTAGTAGATGAGTGATAAGACTGGATCTCTGATAGCCCAGGTTTGAAGCAACTCTTCAACTTAGCTTTATTTGAACCCAGTATTTTAGAGTAATTTGGGATTTGCTTTTTTCAAGTAATTTTAGTGAAATATGTGTTTTTGCTGTACTGTCATATCAGATTTTTTGTATATAGAACCTTACTGTTAATTAATGCTTCCAACTGAATGGTCTCCCATTTATGGGCTTGAGTAGGAGACAGTCACCTGTTGGTTGGTTTGCTTCATTTGTTTGTTTTTCCCCAGGCTTGGGGGAAAAGTACCTTCAATACTGTTTCTCTCAGAGTTATTCACAAACAAGTAACTTCATATATCTAGTGCTGTGAGTTAAGAGGGAAATGGGAAAAGTTGTAAAAAAATTTTCAGTGTTTTCCCCTTTTCTGTTTTCTTTCCTTAAGAACAAAGGACAAAGTAATAGCATCAACTTCTGAGGAAATGCTGTTCCTGAGAAACAATTGAGTATTGGTTAGGTCAATAGGAGAGAGCCAACTCTTTGATGTTATGACTGTAGAGGAATCCATTTGTGGTAAAATATCTCAAATGGCATATCCAGTTTTAAGAGAAGAAGTGAAAAAGTAAATAATATCCAGTAGTATATAAATATCAGAGAGTCAGAGGACATTACATTTCTCGAAGTTGGTCACTACTACTTTAAGTTAATGTAGATCTTGATTTCCCAAGGCTGCTTTCTCTTGCTATGCTCTTGGTTGACCTGTCATCCCTGAGTTAATGGCAAAAGTCTCTTGAAAGTCATTTCAGTCACTTGACTGAAGTGGGATGTGAAAGTGAAATCCTTTTTATCAGTGTGAAATATAGAAGACTCTTTACAATGGAAGTCAGACTCTTTTCTCTTATAGTTTCTTCATGTCGTGTGTTCATTTTAGTTGGATCCACAAGAGCAGTCAGAAATAAGACGTGTGACGATGAAGTGAAGATATGCATGAATTCCTGGAATAAGCTTAATCAGAACTGCTTCTTTATTTTCCAACATAAAAATTCATGGCTCACTGCACAGGAGACCTGCCAGAACTATGATGCAACTCTGGTTAAATTCAACAACAAGAATGAATTGGTTAGACTTCCCACTTAGCATACTGAGTAGTTAAGACACAGATCTTTTGCCTTTGGGGAAGTTGGAGCTCAGAAGGAAAGATAGGCAACTAGAAATAATCAAAGAAAATACATAAATTACACAGTATATTAGATACAATCAAAGTATGTTATCACTTCTCCAAGGGGGTAGATTGGCAACAAGGTCACATTTCCTTGAAATAATGACATTTGAGCAAAGGAATAAAATCGAGGTGATGAAATCTCTGGGGGAAATAAATCAGCTGCAACACAGGGTTAAGAAAGGTAAATGCCTGCGATAGTTGAGGAACTGAAAATAGACAGGCAATCTGCCTGTCTAAAGCTAAGGAATGAGTATGGGTATGACCATAAGAGTTTTGTAGGCCACTACAGAGACTACTTTTCTGCTTCAGGCAAAGCAAGGAGATGTTTCAGGATTAGGATCAAAAGTGCTATCTATATTCTAACCTCAGTCTTAACAGACTCATTTTCTTTGCTGTAACAAATGTAAAGATAGGGTGGTAGGTACGTGGCCCCCTGCAGGACCTGTGGTAAGAGCATGATGGACCAGGGCAGTGCCTTTTCATGTACTAAGAATGAGACTGCTAGGAGATGTCCCTGATAGTTCTCTGTTTTGTCACAGGAAACTCTGATGAATCACATTCAGGCACTACGATCTTCAGCGTGGATTGGACTGAACAAACGAAATATACGCAAATCCTGGGTTTGGACTGATGGAAGTAGATACAATAATTTGTAAGCCTTCATAAGATTTATTTAGTGTTAATTATAAATCATAGTCAAAACTCTAACTCTCTAAACAGTTACATCTACTGTTCCTTAACTACATTTCTTAAAGAGACCCTCCAACAGATGCTAAGAAGAATCTTAAGACAAACTGGTAGTCTTTTGAGGGCATCTGCCCTCAAGCACCAGTGTTTGTCTCTGTGTGTTTAATTGGGTTGTACATATCTTCCTTTCCTTCTAGACTGGACAGAATTCTAGGCAGTTTAATTCTTCCCTGAGTACAGTTTACTCTTGCATGCATGTGTATGCAAGTGTGCCCCTGTGTGTGCTGTGCGTATGTGTATGTGAGTTTATTTGTGTGTATGTTTGTGTGTGTGTGTGTGTGTGTGTGTGTGTGTGTGTGTGTGTGTGTTTCATTTCTTGGTGAAGAGTGAGTATCTGAAGTTACACTGATGACTACGTGGTCTTTACCCATTAGGGGCCTAACAATATGGATGAGAAGAGATTGGGAAGATAGATGTTTGATTTTCATTTATTTAAAATTCCAGAACTTCTCTGCTGTCCCAAGCCTAAAGAATTAATTGTATTCTTAAACACTATTTTTGTTCTGGAAACATTTAAAGTTTCCTTCAACTTCAGAGTGGAGGAAGGACTTAGAAGAACTTGTGTTTATCATAGAGGAGCCACAAGCTTCCAAGCACTAGGTGCCTCTTCTGTGGCAGGAGCTTACTCCATGGTATTAATATATTGTATGTACCTCACCAAAAGAATTTCTTCAACCAAGAGAAGTTTCTGTGATCATTATATTTATGTAAAATTTAGGTTGAAAACACACAATGACATGAAAGCAGCATTATATCCAATAATTGTGGTTTCACTTTGAAAACCAATGTAAGAAATCTATGAAGCAAGTTAACTTTGAGAACAAAATATAATTTCTATGGTGTTTTCTTGAAAAAACAGTACTGACAATTTTAGATGTTGTGTGTTACCATTAAAAAAAAAAAACAGATGGAAAGGGAAAGGAATGAGCTGGTAGAAGTTGGTATGCTAATTTGCTGGGATCACTACAATAAGTGACATAGACTGAGCAGTTTAAACAACTGATCTTGTAGTCTAGAAGTCCGCAGACAAGTTGTCAGGGCCTGTTTCTTCTGCCCTCTTGCCTTGGTGTGTAGGTGCCTACCATCTCACTCCATCTTCCTATGACTCAGCCTGGATACACACTCAAGGAAGTACCTGGATTCTTTCTACTTAAAAAATCATCAGTGGTGCATGGGGCAGAGGAGTGTAGCTCAGTGGTAGAGAACTTACCTAGTAATGCAAAGGGCCCTGGGTTCACTGTCAAAATGGCAAAAGAAAAAACAGTCAGATTATATAATATTAGTGTTTATCCAAAAGACATTATTTTAAGACAGGTATGGTGATGTGCCTAGAATCCACTTTCAAAACATCAATTAATTTAAAAAAGAGCTTATTTTACTTATTCAGACTTTTTAAAACCTTATATTTAAATACATTTCCATTCTGCACTCTTAAGGAATAGGGCTTCCACACATGGAATTCCCATAACAGTTGATGGGAATACTAGCACATGGGCATGTGTAGGCAGGGAAGCACAGTAGGTCCTCTCCATCTACAGGTTCCATGTGTGGGCTCAACCAGCCACAGATGGAAAGCTTTAGAGAGTAAACTAATTATGCTTCTACTGAACATGTCTGGCTTATTTTCTAGTTATCATAGCTTGACAATACAACATAACTACCACTTACCTAACATGGACATGTTCTAGATGAGTTATTTAGGGACAATCTGAAGTCTGTGAGAAGATGTGTGTAGGAGCTGTGCAAACACTGCATCATTTTCTGTAGGGGGCCTTACCTGAGCATCTGTGGCTGGTGGCTCTTCAACTACTTAAAGGATACTGAAGAGCTGACTATACACATATGTTTTAAAAAAAGAATAAGATGAAAATTTGAGAGTCTCCTAGAAATCAGGAAAGTGTATGCCAGTGCTGACATGTTCTCCTCTAAATAAGGAACTGAAGGCATTTTTTTATTACATTATAATCAGAACTTCACCAAGACTCACTGTTGGGCATTTTCTAATTTTGAATTCTCAATGTTACATGTTTATATATGTGACCTAAAGTAATTACTTTGAAAATCTTTCCTAGTAACTCTGCATAGTGCCTTGCATACACCATGCCACTCTACCAAGTAAACAGTACCTATCTCACAATTGAGATGGTTACAGAGTACCCAAGTGAAAAGACCTGTGCTAAAAAAAAGCATGAAAAATGTTCCCTGAATGTGAGTTACACTTTCCCTCTCCACTACCTCTAAATGCCTAAATATGTTGATTTTGTCATTTTCATTACCAACATAACCCCTCTATGAAGGATTATGATAGTTTCTTTCTTGTTGGTAGCATAAAGTGCCAGGCTGTGGTGCTGAGGAGTGGAGTCACACACTGTACCTCCCCAGCAGAGTCCAAGGGTTAAGTGTGATGGCTGATAAGAGAGCAACAACAGCTCACATAACATTCTTTCCACAGAGCACACTTGAAGTGTGATCACCAAACTAGATTTATTATATGAGGCTGTGCTGGGTCTGATAAATAAAGAAGTCTACCCTTTGTTTTGTTCCAGGAAGCCAATCCAAGAGCATGGTGACTGTGCCTTCATACATAAAAATGGCATAGACAGTACCAGTTGTGATGACCTAAAGGATTATATTTGTAGCAAAACAGGCCAGTGCCCTTGAAGATTTCTTCTATCCAAAAGAAAATGAAGAGCAATGTCTTGTTTTATGCATGTTAAACCCATGGTAATGTGTTTTCATTCCCATCAACATTGTTTTAAAACCTAATTTGACTGATGAACATTTACATGAATTTTATCTTCATCAAAATAGTTATTAATAAGCCTATAGATTAAGTGAAATTTGAGATGGTACTGCTGAATCATCAAAGTTGGTGCATTTGAGGTTTTGGGAAGGAAGGTCCTTGCTCAGAAGTGATCCATCTCAGTGGAGTACACTGGAGGGCAGAGAGAAGAGAAAGGAAGGTCTTCTGCTTGTCTGAAATTTGTGAAAATCTTCAGAAAAGAGAAACAAGAACTGTGGGATAATATGAACTAAAAAGTGTTCCATTTGCCCTTAACACGTGGTTCACATGGAACTGTTAACAAAGGCATGATGGGGAACTATTCTGATTTGGGGCCTTGTGTCATCACCGGAGTCCAGGCAACTAACTCTCCACAGGTCAAACTCTAGACCCTCAGTCAAACTGCTAAACTGAAGAACTAAAGAAAACCTTGATTTGTTGTTGCCATAGTTACAAAAAGAGTGAAGGAGGCAAGTTTTGTCATGAGAAGAACAGCAGCAGTCGGAGGTAGAGAGGAAAACAACGGAAGGGTCCTGGTGACCTGGAAGGATCTACTGAGATTAGCCTAGGTCCCCAAAGCTGTTTCACTCAGATTCTGGCTAACACTGAAATGGTCTTGGAGAGAAGAGAGAGAAGAGGTTAACACCCGTCATCATTAAAAATCGCTTCAACTACTACAGGTCTTCTCTCTTCTCTGATGGGAGGGTTTGTTTTATATGTATGTGCAAGTGTGGAGGGGTAAAGGAACACAAACTAGAAAGGGACTGTGGGTGGGGTAAAGAGCTCTGAAGGAGGACAGAGGGTAATAGATACATGTGACAGGAAACCAGGAGGACCACTGTAAGGAAGATTGGGACCATCAGGATGAGGACAGAGGGACAGAAGAGGAGAGTGGGGCAGAAGGACTTAATAACCTTAAAATGTGCAGCCCCTGAAACCTGTGCTGGCCTAGATAAGTACCAGCTACTCCTCATCTTGGAAGGGAAGGCAAGGATCATGAAGCATTTAGGCAGCTTTGTAACTTAAAGAGTCTGGTTCGTCATTTAGTTTTCTGTGGTCAGGAGCGTGGGTTTGCCTTGTGGAAGTCGAAATAGAGACAAGCTTGGGGAAGACAGGCACTGATTCAGGTGGGGATGGGAGACTCCTAGAGCAGTTTCCATTAGTAACTCTCATCTCTTCCTTTCATTCTTAGGACTTCTTTCCTCCATCTTTTTTGGTCTGTGAGAGTTGTCACCTTCCTTAATCTCTGTGTGGTATCATCTGTACATAATTATAATGGGGGGGTGCACTCATTGGTTTGCAGACTACATTAACTGAGGTGTGTTTACAACAGCCTTAGCTCAGTGCTTCAACTACAGTGTTTGGTTTCAGCTGTTCTCATCTCTAAAGTCATTTTAACAACAAAGATAAGTTCATGTTAATTGTTCAGTACCTTGTAGATATTAATTAAAATACATAAAGCATAATTGATCATTTCCTCCAAGTAAAAGAACAAAGCATATATGAAAATATTGTAATGAAACCCACTACTTTGCAGGCTTATTTACAAATTAATTTTAAAACTAAAATGTCTTACATCCTTTAGGCAAGAAGGCGGTGTCACATGCGTGTAATCCCAGCACTTCAAAGGCTAAAGCAGAAGAGTGGTGAGGTCTAGGTCAGCCTGTACTACACAGTGAGACCCCATTTAAAAACCAACATGAGGTGCTGGAGAGATAGCTCAGTCAGTTTAGTGTTTGTTGTGCAAACATGTGTTTTATTCTCCATCACCAGGTCAAAAGCCCAGCCTAGAAGCCTTAGTTCATAATCCCAGCACTGGAGTGTCAGAGACGGGATTCCTGGGGCTTGCAGGTCAGCCAGTTTTGAAAAAGTCAATTGCTGTTCCAGGGAGAGACCTTCTCAAAGACTAAGGCATAGGGCTGGGGAGACAGCTCGCTGTATTTGCTGTCTAGTGATGTTCCTAGAATCCAGCAACTCAGCTACCCCTGTACCTCCGAGAACCCCTACACTGACATGTTCATGTTCATACATGCACAAAGATACACACTTTTTTTTTTTTTTTTTTTTTTTGGTTTTTCGAGACAGGGTTTCTCTGTGTAGCTTTGCACCTTTCCCTGGAACTCACTTGGTAGCCCAGGCTGGCCTTGAACTCACAGAGATCCACCTGGCTCCGCCTCCCGAGTGCTGGGATTCAAGGCTCTTGCAGATGTACCTACATACACATTTACATACACAGGCCAAAATCAAATGAAATTCCATTGTTCAATATTTTACCTTAGCTTCATTTTTGTGTTCCACAGTATAATAAAGAATTCTCTTTTGAATATTAACATTTCCTACAAACGATGATATTCTTATACCATTTAGTATTTTAGCTAATTCTTCGAGCAAATTAAAGCTTAAACTATTTGCCTGACATTACACTAGGTGGTAGAACCACATTTTTAAATCCCGTTCCTTCTCATGCACAATGTAGACGCTCAATCAATAGAAAAAAATAGAATTCATGTTCTCATCACCAGAAGAAGAGTTTATCAACATTTTTCATTTACTCTATGGAGTGGACTTTAATAATGCTTAAAATGTTAACAGGGGAAATAGAGTTTTTGTTAAAATAGAACCTACATGCTGTGGAAGAACCACACATAGTCTCGGGTTTCAGATTCTGAATGGGGCTCATACATGCTCAATTTCTTGTATACTGTATATTAGAAAGAGCCAGGCTGCCCTTTGGTGAATAGGACAGACTCTGAAGGAAAAGACAGCAAAGAAAGGGGAGGGGTGAACTTCATGATGGTGATCAATCATACCTTTATGCAGAATAGGTGGGTGATTTTCATCCACTCCCAACTTACACCAATGATGGTGCCCAGAGTGGACCTCACATGCATATTGGATTGCACAACTCAGAATTATTTTACATTTTATCCTTCTCCTTGGAGTGCTGACCAGAGACCTTAGAATGGCAAAATCACAATTGGACTGTTGTCTGAACTCATCTTTCACTACAATCTCCCTCCAGATAGAACTAGCTTCCTGCCCTTTATACAGGGTAACCTTTGCTTAACATCTTGACACACTTGTGCCAGAATGATATTCTATCATATTCAGCATATTTCTCCCCTTCACTTTCAAGTTCACTCCAGTTCCAGTTCTGAGATGGTAATTTGTAGGTAGAGTTTTCCTGCCTGGCCCACTCAGTACAAATCTCTCTCACCCACCAGTCCCACAGTCGCTCAGACCCAACCAAGAAAGCCCACAGAGACTTACATTGTTTACAAACTGTGTGGCCATGGAGGCTTCTTGTTATCTACTTTTTTTTATCTTAAATTAACCCATTTTTATTAATCTATACTTTGCCACATGGCTTGTGGCTTACCTGTACCTTATATCTTGTCATGGCAGCAGCTGGCAGTATCTCTCTACCCAGCCTTCCACTTCCCACAATTCTCCTTCTCCTTGTCCCACCTACCCTATCCTTCCTGCCTGGCTACTGGTCAATCAGCAATTTATTTATTTTAACCAATCAGAGCAACACATTTGACATACAGAACATCCCACAGCACTTCCCCTTTCCTTTTTTACAAAAAGCAAAGTTTTAACTTTTATATAGTAAAATTTCAGATAACAAAACAATTATCAAGCAAGAATTACAGTTACAATATTAATGAAGATATCCTATCTACCTTATATTTGTGAGTCTAAGGTTGTATATCTAACTTATCTTTTATCACTGAGAAAATTATAACTATCTAGTCGTCAACCACATCAAAGACCTCAGAAGGATATAATATTACCTGAGAACCGGGAGAAGGATACAAGCATTTTTCGGGAGTCTTGCAAGAGTAGACAGAGACAGCTGGCAGCCTGGACCTAATGTTCCTTTGTAAAGTTGGGGCATCTTCTTCAGCCCACAGGGCTAGAGTCTCTTGGTCACTTCTCTCAGTGTCCTGTAGAATGTCTGGCAGTTTCCTCTGTGAAGCAGGAACCTGAAGGACCATTTTGTTAAGCAAAGTTTAGTGGTCACCTTCCTATGAGTCCTGCATGTCCAGTCGATCAAGCAGTCCAGGCAAGAACAGTTCCTTACCCAAATGGCTATTTTTGCCAAGGTGAAGATAAACTCCATACGAAGTGTCTTCAATGCCCATCCTCCTCTCTGAAGTAAAACGGTGCTGCCAGGAGCAGACATGTCTCACTGTCCAGAAAGTCTAAATTTTAAAAATATTTTAAATGCCATATTCTGTAGACCTTTGAAGTGTTTGAAGATTACCTATGTATACATAGAAAACAATATGACTATAAGTTTGACTATCATAGAAGACTAATTGATCTGTATTTCTTAATTGTCCATTACAATCTAAATGAGTTGCATAAACATAATACCTCAAATGAGAGTAGAAATATATACAGTATAACAAAATTAACTTAAAGTTTGTATCAATAGTCTAAAATCTATACCAATGTAAGACATTTTAAACAAGTTGTTCTTTAAAAGTAAGTTCATTAATCTACCTTTTCATCCTATTATATCTATATCATATGCCCTTTTTTTTTCTTTAGAAAGAGATCACATTTATAATCAACCTGATTTAAACAAAAATATTGTTTTTTTTCTCTGTCCCACACCAGAGGGCTCTTCTGATTTGGGACACAAGAATCTCTTAACCTTTTCTTTAATAATATGCCTGGGTTTAGAGAAGAAGTGAGCCAATTCCATCTCCAAAGCCAGCTTGATAATTTGGGGAATTTGGGTGTAGTTTCTCTTACTACTTCCTGCTGGAGGGGGGCACTGTATCTTATGGGGACACAAAGAAAATTTTAGGATTATAGAGTAGTAGTCCGTGAGGGTAAACCTCTGAGCCAGTTGCCTTGAAACCATTCTGGATGTTGGATCATCTGGGCCATGGTGTCATCAGAGACCTTCAGGTGGTCTTGGCTGATCAAACCTGATGTATTTTAATCTGGAACAAATCCATAGCCTCTGGCTTTCTGTGGAAACAAAAGCAAAGACTCTTTTCCAAAGCAACATATCCTTATATCCAAATTTTGAAGTCAAGGTACCTTTAAAATTTACATATTTAACTCAACAGCTTTTATGATCAAATCTTTTTTTGTGGTTAAAAGTCCCAAAGACAACATAAACCAGATTCTCTGTGTAATATCCATCTTTGTAAGACTGAAACGCCGCCACTGTGGCTGCTGGCTCCTCCCACCTCAGCTTCCCAAAGTGGCGGTGGTACAGCTGATGGCCAGCACTGGGTCTGGAGCCGTGTGTACCATCAACTATCAGAAGTAGTTCTATCAGAGCAGTGCATAGCCCAGAAACCTTTAAAAAAAAAAAAAAAAAAAACTAGCAAAGGCTAAATCCACCATGCAGCAGAGTAAAGTGCCACTTGTAGATTCCTCATTCCTGCCACACTGCAGGTCAGAAGCACACACCAGGAACCCGCCACAGTAGCTCAAAACGGCAGGCTGCCGCTAACTTGAGAGAGACAACTAGGAAGCTGTTTTTAGCTCCGTTTTAGAATCTTTTTTCTCAGGTTTTAGGTGGAAACTCTTGCTAACACGTTGGGTGCCATTTGTAGCTGGAGTTTTCCTGTCTGGCCCACAGTCAGGACAAATCTCTCTCACCCGCCAGGCCCACAGTCACTCAGACCCAACCAAGTAAGCACACAGAGACTTACATTGTTTACAAACTGTATGGCCATGGAGGCTTCTTGTTATCTACTTGTTTTATCTTAAATTAACCCATATTTTATTAATCTACACTTTGCCACGTGGCTTGTGGCTTACCAGTACCTTACATCTTTCTTGTCATGGCAGCGGCTGGTAGTATCTCTCTACCCAGCCTTCCACTTCCCACAGTTCTCCTCTTCCTTGTCCCACCTACCCTATCCTTCCTGCCTGGCTACTGGCCAATTAGCACTTTATTTATTTTAACCAATCAGAGCAACACATTTGACATACAGAACATCCCACAACAGTCATTCCATCATCACTGTAGCCCTTGGCATGTTATCTTGTTAGTGGCCAACTTTCTGTCTTCTTTTTCTTAATAGAGCTTACTGCACAGTGAAATGATATATGGTTTATTATTTTAACTCAGTTTTTAGTTTTAGCTTTTCTTCCCCAAATGGAAACCTCAGGATCCCAGAGGCTCCCTGCTGTTTTATCTTTATACATAGATCCTGAGCAGCCAGAACAATATCAAGCACGTGACTATGTTTGTTAACTAAAATGATGAAGACAATGAGTGTATGCAAATAGGCAATTCAAACTGGTAACAAGTACTGTGTGTTTATATCATCATACTAATTATTGGCAAATGTGAAGGACTATTTATCTGATTTTAATCAGTGTTTTCCAAAAGGACTCTCAAGAGTCACATAAGGGAACCTACTTGAATATTGGGTTTGAATATTGAATATTTGAATATTGCCTCATCCTTACCTATTTAAGACCCACTGCATGCATAAATCACATTTTCACCTTTATTCTCCAGGACCTTTCCTTTGGAGTGACAGTAATTACTTGGTGGCTATCTACTTCATTGTGAGAGACAGAATTAGAAGTTCATTTTTTATGTGCCTCTATGACTTCAATAACAACCTTTTCAGTAATAAAGCCAATATTCTGAACCAGAGAAAGAGGAGACTATAGTTTTCCCATCTGTGAAATAGCAGCATAATCAACTTTGTAATGAACCTTCTGGGTAATTCTCATGACTCTAAGCATTCCTGTTTCAGAAGTGTGAGAGAGCATCCTAGGGTCATAGAATAGGTTGCAGTTTTGTTCCTTTGAAAATATGTGCAATGTTTTGGAAGAGCTCAGTGCACAATTTCATATCTTCTATAATGTAGTGTTGAATAATATAACCTTTAATTTGTACAGCTTTTACAAATATAACCACCCATGGAGGTATGGAGGTGAGTTCTGTAATACAGGACTCTGTACTCATATATTCAAAAGAATGTGTTTTTAATGTATGCCCTAAATATATGTATATGCAAATGTGTGTATGCCCATATGCTACACACGAATACATATGTATTTCTATATATTAGTGTATTCATAAATGCTTACAAATAATATATATGCATGAAGTTCATGCATGAAATCTGGCATAAAATAAAGCTTAACTGTCTACAATACTAGACAACAAGGCAGATTTCAGTGGATTTACTGAATATTGTTAGTATGCATAAAAAGATATAATGACAAACAAATTATTTAACAGAACATTATTAGGATTTCATAGTCTAATAACAGATTTTTAATACATGAAACTGGCTGTGAGGAGGCTCAGTGGATAAAGTCCTTGCTACATGGTGAGGACCTGAGTTCAGGTCCCCAGAACCTACACAAAAGCCTGGAAGGCATAGTACCTGACCTACAATCCCGGTGATGAGGAGGTGGAGATAGGGGAGTCACCAGGCCAAGTTGACCAGTTAGAGTAGCTCAATTGGCAAATTCGGTGTTCAACAAGAGACTCTGAATGGAATACGACCAAACCAGGAAGAAACCTGACATCAGTTCTGGCTTCCACACAGGTGCAAACATGCGTACGAACACACAAAAAGCAGAAATAAGAATATATGAAACAGCTGGAGAGATGGCTCGGCCTTTAAGAGTAGCTGCTCTTCCAGCACCCACACAGTGGCTCACAACCAGCAACTTGAGTTCCAGGGGCTCTGGTGCCCTCTTCTGGCTTCCTCTGGCACCAAGCATGCACATGCTGTGCAGATATACATGCAGGCAAAATAGCCACACACATAAAAATTGTTAATATTTAAAAAAACATAAAACAAAACTTAACTGAAAGGAAAGATAGACACACGGTTATAACTGGGGACTTCTCAATAACTTTTCTTAGTAACTAATAGAATATTTATAGAAAAAGAAGACACTATCAACTAACTTTGATATAGGATGTTCTACCCAACAATAGCAGAGTTTAACATTTTAAGGTCATACAAAAATTCAAGTTAACCATATTTGAATTACAAAAGAAAACAAATTTCAAACAATTCAAAATCTTTAAAATACTTTTGTCCAGAGTGGAACAGAGCTAGAAAGAGACCAATAACCTGTACTATACCTAGAAGATCCACACCTAGGCAGAATGTAAAATAAACTCAAAATGAATGCATAGGAATGAAAGAATCACAAAATACTTGTAGTTGAATGAATGCAAACCATCACATAGAGGGATGAACTTAATGCAGAGCAAAGGAAGCATTGGGTCACCAATGTCAGAAAAGAAGAAAGGCTGATCAGGGTGTCTAGAATAAAAGTGTAGAAAACTAAACCCAATGCAAAAGAAAATAGGGGTAGAGGTGAAGTAAAAACAAATAAATGAAATAAAAAAGAAAAGAAGTCTATGTATCGGTCTGAAAAATTCGATAATGTAGAATAATATCAGGACAAGTCAACAAACTGAGAACACGGGAATTTTCCAAACTGCTGAACATCATCTACAGTACTCTACACTAATACAGTTAATAATAGAAAATGAGTGTTTTTCTCTGAAAATTTTGACCTTGCAGCCAGCATTTATTGAGAGATTTGGCACTGTAATCAGATGAGGAAAAAAGCAAAACCATTAATTGTGAGTAAAGTCAACTCAGGCCACAGGTGTCATAAATACCCATGTAGAAAAGCCTAAGGAATCTAAGAAGCCAAGCAATACAGACAAGTAAACAGTTTGTCCAACTCTTGTGATCTCAAATAAACAGAGTCAACTACATCCTACTCTCTAACAAGAGACAACTGGAGAGTAAAGCATATAACACAATTTACACTGAAACCAAAACTAAATGTTTAGGAATATAACATGTATGCACAACATATGTATGCTAAACACCAAGTGTTTGGGTACAAATAAATGGAAGCCAAGCAAACGAAGTAGGATTCACACTGAAGACTCCCCCCCGACTACAGTGCCTGCTTTCCCCAAAGTGACAGGAATTACACTATAGCTCAAGATAAACAGTCTGAGGACAAAGCATGTCTTCCTTCAGCATTTTTCCCTGTTGCAGACTTGAGCTCATCAGATGGGACTACTTGGAGAAACCCTGTCTTGAAAAATAAATGAGAGAAAAAACTTTTTTTTTAAACTAAGTTCTTTTGCTGTCTATGCAAACATGGCTTGTGAACAAAAGGACACTTATGTGCCTATGAGTAACCAATACAACATAATAAAAATGCAATGGATAAAATAGTTCGTGAAAGAATTCATATAACAAAATAAAAAATTATATATATATATATAATGTCTTGTTTTGTTTTGTTGAGACAGGGTCTCCTGCTGTAGCCCAGGCTGCCATAATACTCATGAAAAACCTCTTGCTTCAGCTTCCCAAGTGTAGGGATCCTAAGTATATGCATATCTGGCATATCTAACAAACCCCATGATTAAACACCACCACATTGAATAAAAGAGTAAATTGCAAAAACAAATCATGAAGTCATTTCTTCCTATCTGTGTATGTAAGCCTTTACATAGAGAAGATTAATTTCACTCTGCTGTGCATGCATGCCTTGATCTAATCACTATTAACCTAATACCTAGAATCTTTCAGATATTGGAGGTATAGGCTAAAACCATAATTATAAAAAAGTGATACCAGAGTTTAATTGTTTTAAATCTATTTTATCCATGTATCATAATAGCTTATGAAACACGAAATAGAAGCATTTGTAACTGTTGTTTTCATATTCTCAACATTCCTCAGCTTCCACTCACTAGTTTAGAATACCATATTGGTATCCAGATGCAGAATGGGAAAGGTTGCTGGTAGGGCTACCCTGCTGGTCATTCCCCACAGGAAGTTCATCTGGGATCTATAGCTTCTTGCTGATGTTTCACATGACCAGCAGGGGGCACTAGCAGGCCAGAAAGTCTTCAATGATCTCTCTGGGATTGTAGATCTGCTATGTCCAGGAACATGGAATCATTAGGTAGTTCTTAATTCACTGGCTTTGAGGGTTCTGTAACTAAGCAAATTGTGTCCTTGAGGTATAAAGAAGTAATAGATTCAGTTTTGTTTCTTTCATATCGATTAGGCGTTTCTGTTGTTCTATTCATCAAATCAGAATTGCCACACACTATCTACTAAATGTCTCTGAAAAAGTTTCATTTTTTTTAACTTTGGGAGATTATCTTCTCTTCCAAAAGTTACTAGAATATTTTATATTTGAGGAGGCCAGTGAGATAACTACTGGTAAAGATCAGGCATCTGAGCCTAACCACTTGGGTTTGGTTCTTGGGACCCACCCACACGGTGGAAGCAAGGAGCCAAGTCCTGCAAGTTGTCCTTTGGTCTCCACACACACTGTAGTGCCTACATGTACACACCACACATACACATCAATTTTAAATGTCTAAATATTTTAAAATGTTTTTTCTTATTATTAAATGTTCTGTTAGATAAACAAATTTACACATATCAAATTTATGAGTGGAAATAAGTTAAGTACTAACCCTGTGGTATCAAAACCAATTGTCCTTTGATGCATCTAGTTTTATTTATTTCCTTATGTTTTGAGACAGGGTCTCACTGTGTAGCACTGGATGTCCTGGAACTCACTGTATAGACCAGGCTGGTCTTGAACTCACAAAGACTTGCCTCTGCCTCCTGAGAGCTGAGTCTAAGACCATGCTCTACTTTGCCCAGCCCCTGAATAATGTGTATTAAATACTCTGTCAAAGCAAGTTCTGCTAAGCTCTGCCTGGAGCCTCTGCATGATGCTTCCTGTCTTGCCTAGGGGTTCCTAGTCCTAAGTGAAGCCCCCTTCTCATTCAACGTCTACTAAGAAAACAAGTGGAGCATGCCCTTTAGCTCAACCAATAGCAGAGCTATGGTTGCAGGGGGCTAATTTTGCTCAGCTACAACTGCCTTGTAAAACAATTGCCAAATTGTCACTCCAACTGTGATTGCAACATTTGTAATTCTTAGTTTCTCTGTGGCTTTGACTGTGTTCCCAGTGTTTAGAAAGAAGCACCCAGCAAGCTGGGTTGTTTTATTCCCATTTGGGGGCCAGTACTGAGGAATTAACCCAGGATCTGGATCATGCAATGTAAGTGCTCTACCATTCATTGAGCTACATCCCATATTACATTAAATTATGTATGTACACTTCCACCAATAGTTTGTTGAAATATTTTTTTAAATGCCAGTTAGCCTCTACACATTTTATTGTCTGTCATCTATCTATCTATCTATCTATCTATCTATCTATCTATCTATCTATCTATCTTATTTTCTTTTAGTTCTTCCTTCTTTCCACACAATGTCTGTTATGTAACTTAGGTTTCCTTTGAAGTGGAGTGGTTGCTATGATTATACCTGATAATATCAATCAAATTTGGAGCTGATTGACAGAAGTATGGCATAGTTTGGTGCAGAAAACTAGAGAAGACTCACAACACAGCAAAGGAGCTTGGTGCTTGATTCTTTGGGGACTCACAAGACCAAAATGATGAGAGAAATGGAGATAACAGTGATTATGATGAGGTTTCAGATGGAAATGAAGATTCTATTAAAAATTAAACCACTGACCATATTTTTACACCATGACAAATAACTTGGTTACACTCAACATTTCAGCACAGAGAGGAAAGACAGACATATAGTAAATCTAATTTCTAAGATTTGCTTTTTATTGTTTTGAATTATGTATTTGTATATAGATCATGTGTGAGAATGTGCATGTGAGTGCAGGTGTCCATGGAGGCCAAGGATATCACAGCCCACTGGAGCTGGAGCTGCAGGCAATTGTGAGCTACCCAACATGGGTGCTGGGAAGTTAAGTCCTCTTAATAACTCAGCCATTTCTCCAGCCTAACCACCCCACACCATTTGTTTGTTGCTTGGTTTTGATTCTGTTTTGGTTTTTGTTGGGAGAGGAGTCCACTATGTTGTCCAAGATAGACTGGAAACTACCTAGCCCAAGATGCTTTCAAACATGTTGCAATCTGCCTGCCTCAGCCCCCTGAGTACAATCCTAGGATTATAGTCAGGAACCACTACAACTCTGTTATACTCCCTGTGAAGTCTCTCAGTTAGTCTTCTTTTACATTAATTCAGTTATTTACTGGATTTGTAATACTTTGTATTAGAGTAATCTTTTGTTAGAATTGTAAATGATCCCATTTAGACATGTCTGAATTTTTGATAAAATTGTAAATGCATAAGAACTCCCAAAATACCCTTCAACTTTGTGACTTCTTGTTTCTAAGAAAAGAACTTAAATGAACTTCTGATAAATGACATAGGTTTTGTGGTGAAATGAAAAGAAACTGGAGAGGAAGCAGCCACGTGAGGTAGGGTTTACATCCTCATTTAGTCGTAAATGAACTCTGAAATTTTAATGAAAAGTAAAAGGTGAATTTTCTTAAAACCAGCATAGAAAAATGTTATTCCAATTTTCAAAGATTTTATATATATATTAGTTGAAAGGTGGTTTATTGTATAATTGTTTAGCAAACTTTAATATTTACTAATTTATTGCCTACAACCACCTTGTGTTGTTACATCATTTTGCAATAACTTTGCAAGTAAAATGAGTTCTGTGTGAGGTTTGTATTTAAAAATCATTCTATAGACACACATAGCAGAAGCATTGTCTGAGTGTCTCATCTCCCATAGTTGGCTCTTCTAAATACTTGTTGTGAAACATAGAACAATAAAGATTTTTGCATATAATCTTGAAAAAAATGTTTCCTATTTTGTCATCAAATTAATATTGGTATGCTCTATTGTATTTCTGGGTATGAAATGCTCATTTATTTAGCATTGAATCACATTCAACTCAGTACATTCATCAGTCAAGCCAATCATTTGTTTAATATAAACACAACACACACATACACAGATCACTTTAGCTACCATAGTCAGATTTACAAAATTTGCCTTTTTAGATACTTCTTGCTATTTCTTTATAAGAGAAAAATATTAATGCAAACACAATGTTGAGTAGAGGCTGTCAATGAGATCACAACCCTCCACTGTTCAAAGTATTTACTTTAAAATGGGCAGATGGAGTTGCTGTTGAGATAAATCAAAATCTATGGGTGCTCACTTTGTTAAATAGAATTGTTTGCTTTTCCTTGGCCTGAGACATTGGTGGTTCCCATAAATCTGATAGGTTTCACACAAATTACTCATTTTCATGTGTATATCAGAGAATGAAAACACCTAGAGCAATTATTTCCCAATTCTAGATTCACAGAGCTGAAGAAGTAGCTGCTATTGAGGTTTAGGCTGAGAAAAGTTCTGCATCCCGCTGTGGCAGTCACTGGTATTGCTCTCAGGGAGTAAAGATTACATCATCGTGCAAACAATGAACAGGTTATAGGTGATACCTCACTATTTGCTAGGCTGTGTCTCAAAATTTATTCTTGACTGCAGGTCAAGTTCTCCAGAAAAAAAAAAAGGAGGTTTGCATTTGATATTGAGGTTTGCATTTGATACTTAGCAAGTGGTCCCCCCAAATCAACACCTGTGGCTGAAAAGACAGGATTGGGCAAATAGAGATGTTCTACAAAGGATTTAGCTAACTAACACTATTGGAAGCACTGGAGGTGAGTGTCAAGTTTAGATAGAACTTGATAGAACATAAATGTCTGGTCTTCCATAGTGCCTTACGTACCAAGTCTTTTGAGACAGGATAGAAAGGCAAGAAAAATGAAGGTGATGGGAAGGGAATGGGGTCCCTCAAAGAATCTGATTGAAGCTTCTCAGCTGACAGTCAAGAATTCTAGTCCAGTTAACTTTCTCTGTGAAGGTTGTTTTCATGCAATGTCTTTCTTCTACACAGATGTTTCAAATAACAATGTCAAAATGGTAATGAGTCAGACTCAAAGCCTAATTGAGTATGACCATCAAATATAGCCTGACTCCTTTACCAGATCAGAAACTTCAGTTGTCTAGCTATCACTTAAGAACCTTTGTGAGCCCTAGTTTCACCTATCCAATGCACCTTCAGAGCCACCCTACACTCTTATTTGCAGAAAGAACAAAAAGTCACTTAACAAACTTTTGATAATGTAACTTGCAAACCACAAAAAGTACATGTGAGTTTGCTGCTACGATACCTACTGGTGATCTCTTGGGATGTCCACATTCACACCTGGGTGTGTTTTACCCTTTTCCTGGGCACCTCTCTATTAACTTCTGTGTTTTAAGTTGATCTTAAAACTTCTTTCTAATAAATGACAGCTCAGTTTCATAGTTGCTCCTCTGAAATCCTTTTCTGTCTCAAAGTCAGGAATTCCTACTGTGACCTGAGAAGAGGGCAGTTTGCATTAAATCACCTGCGCCCAGCAACCTGGATGATGTTCCCAAAAATGATAACCTGATCACAGTTAATCACTAATTTTACAACACTAAGATCTGTTTGCTTGCCTTCTTTAGAATGGCTGTAAACCATTTAATAAATTTATTTAGGCTTGGTTATCTGTTTCTGTCTCCTGCCTCATTCCTCAGATATAATTCCATCTTAGGAAACTTCTTCCAGTTCCACTAATGAATGATCTTCCCTTTCATTTCTGAGACTTGTACTGTTTAGGTTTTTTTTATTATTATTATCCACAAGACGGCTCAGTGGATAAAAGAGCTTGCCACCAAGTTTTATGACCTGAGTTTAATCCCCAAGACCCACATGGTAGAAGAAGAGGAGAGACTCCTAGAAAATTGTCTACTGACCTCCAAGAGCACAATCTCAACACACAAAATAAAGAAATGTGGGCTGGAGAGATGACTTAGTGGTTAAGAGCACTTGACTGCTCTTGCAGAGGTCTTCTGTTCAAATCCCAGCAACCACATGGTGGCTTACAACCATCTGTAATGGGATCTGATGCCCTCTTCTAGTGTGCATAAATACAGAACACTCATATACATAAAATACACAAATAAATAAGGATAGCTTAAAAGTTTTATAGCTTATTCATGTGACAGAGTTTTGTCCATTGTCTACTTCTTATCTTAAATATTACTTTTTACACAATGTGATGCAGGCTGCAAAAAATACATGAAGTAGGAATCAGCTGATTATGAGGAAGCTATACCTGGAAGAGTTAAGAACTCTTAAAGAGGATAAAGCCAAAGCTCAAGGAGTCTTGGTGATATTGGCTTTTGATTATTAGCTGTTTTCTGCTATGAATTTCTCATGTGCTTTTGTAACTTTTCCATCCTTCATTGGGCACAATTTCCCCTATACAATTAAAGTATTTGTAGAACTTTCTCCAACTGTGCTAATTTCAGACCCTAATTTCAGACCTTTCTGTAATTAGCGTCATTAGCAACATCCAGCCAGGACCATCCCTGGATGGACAAAAGTGTCTTATTTGAGACATCTCACAAATTCTCTAAGAACAGACTTAAGCATCCTGACTATCTGAGAAGTCCTGGCAGATGTGCTAATTAAGCTTAACTTTCTTCTTTGCAAAGTCTTATCTCTAGTTTTGGATCCATGTTTAACAATTAGCTCAGAACTAAAGCGTTTCTACTTACAGGTACATCTAGCTGTGACAAAAGTTATCCAGTCAAGTTGCCTAGCAAATGAGCATAGTTCCCCTACCCTGCCTGAAAACAGTGGGAGCAGAGACAGCTTGGAGACATAAGGGCCAAAGGGATAAAAGGGCAGTTTTATTTTCAGAGATGGGACAAAGAAGAAAAGAAGAAGAATAGAAGAACTAGATGGCTAAGAACTGGAGGGGAACAAACTGAGATGGGAAGAACTAGGTTGGAGGGCTAGAAGAGAGTACTAGAGGAACGAGATGGAAGAAGAGGAAGAGGCAGATGAGGAAAGAACAAGTTCAGGAAGTATAAGGTGGGAAAGGAGCTAAGATGGGAAATAAATGGATGGATGAGAACTTAGATGGGGCAGAATTAGACGAAGGAATTAAGATAGCACAGAAGGGGAACAGTGCATAAATGAAGAGATAAATCAGGCAAGAAAGGAGCAAAGTAAGAGAGCAAAATAGAAGCCATGTAAAGAGAGAACTGACTCAGAAAAATAAAGTGAATGGACTAAAGAGTTGTGTGTGTGTGTGTAGATCCATTTCATATTGTCGAAAATTAGATTATCAGCTGGTTGTAGATTCTTCCACGGACCCTGGGAGAGGGCTATCAAGGGGCTGAGCCCCAACAGTCCCCATTAACTATGCTAGGCTGAGATGAAGGTAAATTCCTCTCTATGTGCTCTACAGAATAACTTTCTCCCATGGAAAGCTAAGTCATGCTCCATCAGCATCTATTCCCTCTCCCCAGCCCCATCTGCCTCAGCCACGGGTGCTAACTTGAGATGCCTTCCTGTGCACAAACCTCTAGTTCAGAGTCATTTTCCCAGGGAGCTTGACCCAAGGCAGGATTGTATTGAGAATAGTGAGCGTCATGAAATTGTGACTTGCTACCATCTGCCTCAAGTCGGTGTCACGTTAGCTTTAAAAACAAAAGAGCTTACAACTAGAGCACTCGTGGAAAATAGCAGCTTAGTGGGCATGTGAGGGGGCAGAAAGAGTGCAGAACTTCAAAAGACTATTCTGAAAGTATCTTCATTTGGACTGCTTGGAATTCCCCTGGAAATTCCCACTTGTAGGGTATGACTTTACTCCATCTGAGCTGTGGTACAAACAGCCTTTCCCCCTAGGGACATCTCTTAAAAACAGCACCAGCTGCTTAACACTGTAGCTTCCTGAAGTGGTGCTGTGGCTGGATATGGTTTGAGTACAGCCCCAAAGCTTTGTGTGCTAGAAGTTCAGTTTTCAGTGTCCTGAAGCCTTTTAGAAGTGGGATTCCAGTAGCAGGGTACTGCCCTTGGATGAGTAGTTCTCATGGGCACCTTTGACATTTGGGTATAATAAAAGTATCCTGGCCTCTGACTCTCTCTGTCTTCCTGTCCTTTCATGTGACTGTTCTTGCACTTGCTTCTCCCGTCATGATGCCTCTGGCTCCAAGGTTCTCAAGCCAATAAAATGGAGTTGCCTGACCTTGGATATTCAGCCTCCAAAACTGTAATGTAAATAAACCTCTTTTCTTTATATATGACTTAGTCCTGGGCATTTTATTAGAGCATAAGAAAGCTAACCAACACACATGGCAATAATCATTGGAGCAAATGAAAAGTTGACCAAAAAATTCAGGTGGGAGTAAGATGTACTTAGAGGGGGCTTTAAACATTCAACATTATTGCTAAGAATAATATGTGCTTCAGTAAATCTGTGTTTGTGCCCAAGATAGACTTGGAAAGACCCTAAATTCCCCCTCTAATTATGTTTCTCAGCAGATAAAAACAAAGTTTTCAAATTAACTGTTTTAAATACAAACAACTAAAGTGCTGGGTGGTAGTGGTGCACGCCTTTAATCCCAGCACGAGGGAGGCAGAGGCAGGCAGATCTCTGTGAGTTTGAGGCCAGCCTGGTCTACAAAGCGAGTTCCAGGAAAGGCACAAAGCTACACAGAGAAACCCTGTCTTGAAAAACCAAAAAGAAAGAAAGAAAGAAAGAAGAGAAGAAAGAAAGAAAAAAGAAAAGAACTAAAGCAAATCATTTCTAAAGTAATAAAAGGATGCCTACGAATGATTGCCCCCAAAAGAATGATTTTCCACTGGAGAGCAAATGGTGATGCAGATATAGACTGTCCTGTGTGCTTCAGAGAAGATGATGGGTGTTGAAGAAACTCCTTATGGAGTTTACTTTCTTTGTGGCAAAAGTTAGCCACTGGGTAAGAAAGTACCCTTGCCCTGCCTGCTAACAGTATGCTGTCCAAAATAGACAAGCAAGACACAGAAGAAAGGACTGCCGATCCTTGCCAAGACAAGGTAGGAAGGCTCTTTAGGATATCCTGCTTCACAGATGAATCTTTCAGATAAGCTAGGCCTGTAGGTCAAAGATGGATGCCCGATGTTGCAGAAGAACCTTGGGTGACTATCTAAAAAGCCAGCTGTTTCTGTCATTTCTCATATTTTTTTGGAAGTTACTTGTTTGCATTTCCTGTTTTCTCAGTAAATATTACTTCCTTCTCAGGTCTCTGAGGGAGTTGACGACTAGATAGTTATAATTCGTCTTGTTAAGAACTCAGAAAAGAAACTGACTAAGGAGGTGTAAAGTGAATAAGTTTGAAGGACATCAAAAGATAGTTTTTGGTTGGTAATACAAGTAAGGATAGAAAGTGAATTAGGTACAGCATTTTGGACTCACCAAAATAGGATAAGTAATGGAGTATTTTCTCTGAATCTGTCAAATGTTAATGGACTGGACGTTGTTAACGTAATTCTTGATTGTATGTATTACATATACTTATTGTATATAGATTTTTTATATTAGTTATAACCTTTTATTATTTTAGACAAAAAAGGGAAATGTGGTGATTTTATTTTGTGTACCCTTTTTATGTTGTACCCTAATAAAGCTTGCCTTAGGATCAGAGGACAGAGCTAGCCACCAGATTAGACATAGAGGTCAAGCAGTAGTGGCACACACACATTTAATCCTAGCACTCAGGAGGCAGAGATCCATCTGAATCTCTGTGAGTTGAAGGCTACTTTGGACTATAGTGAGATTGACTCAGTCTAGGAGAGAAAACAGAGCCAGGCAGTGGTGGCACACACCTTTAATCACAAGAAGTGGTTAGAGAATTATTCCTTAATCCCAGAAGTGATAGCTGGGCAGAGAAAGATATATAAGGAGTGAGGAGACAGGAACTAGAGGCTTTCAGTCAGAGGATTCATGGAGTCACCGAGATAAGATGTAGCCATGGCTTGCTCTGCTTCTCTGATCTTTCAGCTTTTACCCCAGGGATTTCTATTAATTAGACCATTTAAGATTCAGACAACAGTCCTGGGTGTGGTGGTGCCTACTTGCATCCCAACACTAGGCTTGTGAAAGTGGGAGCATCCCTGGGAGTTTGATGATAGCCTAGGTTACAGAGGAAGTCCCATATGTGTGTGAGCTGTATAATGAGGTTATGTTGGGGGAGTGCCTGAATTATTCTCTTTTAAATAACTAAATAGAAAGGCTAGAGTTGGAAAGCAAATTAAAGAGAAGCTCAATGATAGATTTGAACTGATTGAAGAACTTTTTAAAGATAGGTTAACTGAAATTATCAAATTTAAGAAACAATAAAAAAATAAAATGAAGAAAACAATATCTCTGAAAGCTGTGTGATAGTAACATACATGTCAGCATTGTGTTTCTGAGGAGAAATGGAAGGAAAGGGAGAAAAAAGAGTATTTGAAAAACTAACTACCACATATTCTGAAATTTAATTAAAACAATAATCTTTACATCCAGTAAGCTCAATAAACCACATATAATATACCCTAGAACATTCAGCACTAAACACATACAGTATTAAAAATGATGACAAAAATTTACCTTAGAGATGAGCATGATGCCTCATACCTGTAGTTCCAGCACTTTGGAGACTGAGGCAGGAAGGTATTTTGTTGTGTTTGAAACAGCATCTCACTGGGTGGCCCTGTCTGTTCTAGAACTCACTTTGTAGACCAACCTGGACTTGAACTCACCCAGATCTGTATGCCCCTGCTTTCCAAGTATTGAGATTAAAGGTGTTGCACTACCACAACTAGCTAGAGGAAGAGAGGTTAAATGACTCAGTGTGAAACAGTTTGGGCCAGAAGAAAATGAATTGACATATTCAAAATCCTATGGCTAAAAATTGGCAATGAGAATTTTATATCCATAGAAACCATCTTTCATAATGTAAAGCATAACCAAAAAAGTAAAAACTATAAAGATTAGATACTAGATTACCTGTTTTACAAGAAATATTGGAATCCTTCCATAAAGGATATTGTACAGTAACTTCAACTAACTAAAAAGAGATTTAAGATTAAAATACATTTCTGTAGTAAATTAAAAGATAATGTGAAGAGAGATTATTGCTCTATTTCCCCTAACTTATTAAAAGAAGATTGTGTAATGCAACAATTTAAATTTTTCAAGTATTGTACTTTAAACTGGTATAGATATATGATGTATAAAAATGGAATTGTAGAGCTGAGGAGGTTGCTCAGTGGGAAAAGAACTTGTCATCCAAGCTTGAGGACTGGTTTTCAGATCTCTAGTACCCTCATCAAAGTTGGGTGTGTATAAATATATTCAGTAAGTAGTATGTAACAAAGCCAATTTAACTATACAACAGTGATAAATTGGTCCCTAGGGCCTCAGATCTCCTCAACCCTTGTTTTTTGTTTTTTTGATTTTTGTTTTAAACTAAGTTTAAACAAAAGGAATAAATTCCCACCTCAAAACCAGCCAGAGTGCCTGGTTACCTCCATATTTTGTGTGACACTATTACATCATCTTGCTGGCAGGTTGGTATCATTCATACGGTTCAAAACAGGATAATATTGTTGCCTTTTCTCATCCTCAGCTGCCTGGACAGCAATTTCTATAAAGATTAAAAACTAGGCAGCAGGGGAAAAGCTTCCCTCTTTGAGCTTAATTTTACTACATCTTATTATGAAGCTGTAGGGTTTTATCAATCAGTACTAGTGTGAAACCAATTGGATGATAAGAACCTGTGTTCTCTTGGGAGTCTCTGGGGTCTCCCTAACCAATGACTCATAAGGAAGGATCACATATCTGGAGCTGGTATTTTTGTTTAGCTATCGACGATTTCCAGGAACAGCATTATTTTGATATGCATGATATCTCCCTTTCTAACACTTTTTAAAACTTAGGCTTTAAAACTGTCTTGCAAAGTAATTGGTTTCCATATGGCTTTTTCATATACCCCCACTTCATGTTCCCCACCCCTCCCAATACCATCCATACTTAAACCATTTCAACCCCAATGTACTCCCTCCCTACTTATATATCATATATATTCTATTATTCCCCTCCATTTAGATATACCCCAACTAATGGCCTCCTTCTATTTTCCCAGTTTCTAGAGATGCTACACATTGAACTAACATGTCCTGTGAGAATGGATGTGACATGTGTCCTTCTGGTGTGGCTTACTCCAGTATAAATTTTTCCAGTTCAATCCACCTATCAGCAAATTTAATTTTTCCTTATAGTTGAATTAAATGTCTTGTGTACACAGACCACATTTTCATTGACAATTTATCAGTTGATATAAATCTGTGCTGGTTCCATTTCCTGGCTATGATGAGCAGAGCAGCAATGAACATGGTTGAGACACAATCTTCATAGTAGGATATAGGATCCTCTGGGCTCATGCACATGGATGGAACAGCTAGAACATATAACAGTTTTGTTTTGTTTCAGTAATGCCACAGTGATTTCCAAAGATGTACCAGTTTACAGTCCCACTAACAGTATATGTAGGTACCCATGTTCCCATGTTTATACTCATGAACAAATGCTACTTTTAGCCTTAATCAGAGAATCTTATTTTTTCAGTGCACATCAGTAGATAAAGAGACTTGTGATTGGCCAAAGTAGTGAGAATAAATGATGGTTGAGTTTTCAAGGAACAGCATGACAGAGTGTGTGACTTGTGCATTGTATTCATGATCTCACAGTAACTACGGTTGTATACATAGGACCTGCATAAGACTTGACCTGTCAACAGTTAGTCATGGGTCAAGGAGGGGCTCACAGAGCCTATCACTCCCTAAAAAATTATTGGCTACTGATGGGTTCTTGGGGATAGGAGAGCCATTGTCTTCAGCTGCCTACCCACTAATGAGTCCACCAGACTTAGATAGATAGTTTCAAATTCTCTATCACACCAACATCACTAGTTGAACTCATGAACTCATTGGGCCACAAAAGAAAACAAAATGACATGATTGTGAGGAAGGGATACTTATAGAGAGATAAGGGTTGAGAGAAATATAAGGGAGGGCAAGGGGCTAGAGTAGTCAGAATGCATCATATACATGCACAAAATCAGTAATCAATAAATTTAATAAAACATCAAAAAACATTGATTGGTCATGATGATCTGTCTATGATCATAGTACTCAAGAAGCAGACACATGATAAGCTGGCTAGTTAACATGGACCAGTGAGTTCTGGTCCAGTGAAAGGCTTTGCCTCAGTTAGTAAAGTAAAAATTGATCAAGGAAGAGCCCACCATCAACCTTTGGCATTCATATGCATGTTCATAAATGTGTGTGTACACTTATGCACATACATCTATCTACCCACACACATGTGAACACATACATCATACACATATACATTTCAAAAAGGTAATTTTGGTAGAAATTGAACAGAGGAAGGAAGAATGAACATAATAATTAAAATTACATTAGTATAATCTAAACTAGATTACTTTAAATTAAGATTAATCATAATCCTCAGGGTTTAAAAGGATGGATGAAAATCACTACCATGTATAGTAAAGTGAAGTGGTATACTTGTATAATGGTGAAATTACTAAGGCCACTCCATGTAATTAAAAGGGAGGTTTATTTTGTGGGGTAACTTACAAGTGAAGGGATAGTTTACAGGGTCTAGGAAAAGTGGGGTGCAGTCCGGCGGTATTCTCTGGAGAACTCTGCTCAGTCTACCTCCAGTGTCCAGGGTCCAGGAACCAAGAGAGCCCCCGCATCTGGATCCCGGATCTTCAGCGTCCTCTCTCAGCCCTGCCTTGTAGGCATGACCATTACCAAAGCCTCAATGGGGGTTGGCACTTCCAGGTCAAAGCTGGAATGGCTACTCACTACACTTGTATGCTATAAAATAAAAATCTATTTCATTCAAAAGGTGGAAGTTATAAAACAGAGTAACCACAGTGTAAAACATGAAAACAAGTATGTAGTTAGAGTTTTCCTGCCTGGCCCACAGTCAGGACAAATCTCTCTCACCTGCCTGGCCCATAGACACTCAGAACCAACCAAGTAAACACACAGAAACTTATATTGCTTACAAACTGTATGGCTGTGGCAGGCTTCTTGTTATCTACTTCTTCTGTCTTAAATTAACCCACTTCTGTTAGTCTATACTTTGCCACATGGCTTGTGGCTTACCAGTATTTTTACATGTTTCTTGTCATGGCAGCGACTGGCAGTGTCTCTTCCCCAGCCTCCCACTTCCCAGAATTCTCTTCTCTCTTGTCCTGCCTATACTTCCTGCCTGGCCACTGGCCAAACAGCATTTTATTTATACAGAGCGATATCCACAGCACAAGTAACAAAATGGCAGATCTAAACACCCTCAAAAAACCTGAAATCCTATTAAATGTAAATGAATTAAGCAGCTAAATCAAAAAGTACAGACTGGCTAACTTGATAAGAATCATGATTCAACTAAATGTTGTATACTAGAGACACATTTTTACTAAAACGTATAATGGTTGGTATGAATAAAAGTGATATTATTAAAATAATAAAAAGAATGGTGGGATGTTATTTAACATCAGATGAAACAGTCTTCAAAAAAAGTATTGATGGATTCAAAATGCTCCTTAAAATGACAAACTCAATCTATCAGAAAAGCAAAATAATTTAAGCATAAGACATTTAAAATCTAGCCAAATTATCTGAAATGAAAGCCAACATAATCGAAAGGAGAAAACAGTTAAGCAACAATGGCGGGATAATTTCAGATCTCTTAAAGGAGTGGACAGAGTGAGGCAGACTATGAAGAAGAGGATAGACTACTCAGGTGTATGCAGACCAACTAGACCTAACAGACATCTATAGGAAATTTTACTTAATAAAAGAATCTAGTCTCTTCCCATGGTAATATGAAAAAATTCTCCAAATTAAGGATATGTTAGGTCAAAAAAAGTGAAATCTTAATGAGTTTAAAATGACTGAGTGTTCTCTGACTGAAATGAGTTAGTATTTGAAATCAATACTAGCATGGTATGTAAAAACAAAAACATGAGGAAGTTAAGTGACACAGTTATAAATAACCAGTAGATCACAGAAGATATCATGACATAAACTATAAAATACTTTGAAATATATGAAAATAAGTACACAACATACACTAATTTATGGACTATGGAGAAAACCTCATCAATAATGTATTGTTCAAAATATAGAGATATTTATGGTCTAGATTTTAAAAAGAAAATTAGAGTCAATAATTAACCTTTTACTTTGGAGAACTAGAAAAAGGAAAAAACTAAACTCAAAGCAGTGAAAAAAGGAACCCAAACAACAGAGAAAACCATTCTAGGAAAAATTATGTTGTCTCAGAGATCAACAAGGTTGAAAAAGTTTTATCTAGAAAGGACATGAAAAAGAAATGAGAGAGTAGACTGAATTATTAACTGAATGGCCTATTCAACTGTATACTCTGAACTCACAAAATCATTGTTATTTTGTTCAGTGTAATTCCATAGTGCATATTTTAGTGTTTGGCACAATGTAGGTGCTCATAAAGTGTGTGTTGGGTAAATGAATAAATGCACTAGTGAGTGTGACTCAGCAAAGCTCAGAGGGGCCAAAGAAATGGTTCAATGAGAGAAGGTGCTTGCCACATAGTCTGGTGACCTGAGTTTGATAAAGGTGAAAGAAGAGTCATGTCCACATAGTTGCTCTCTGACTTACACACACACACACGTGCACACACACACACACACACACATACACACACACACACACACACACACACACCAGAGTGACTTCCCTAGACCCAAGCATTAGCAATAGTAGATTCAAATTGCATCCATTTATACTTTCCTGCCCAGAGCTCTGCCTTCTGCATTCCAAGACACCCACTGGTTCTTTTCCATTTCAAGGTTTTACCGCTGGTCTGCATGAACCATTCTTTTGTTTCTTCATTATCTGATCCTGCTACTCCCCACCCACTTCTTTTAACAATATTTGCCGGAGATTTGTCTACAGGAGTTGGACAGCAATTCAAGTTATCTGATGTGGTTTTACAGTTTCCTGTTAGGAGAATTAGACAAATGTAAGTTAGGAACACTGAGTTTCTAGGCTTGAGTACAAAGATCAATAACAAACACATCTTTGGGGCAAACAGTTTAATTATTTTGCAGGTTTTTCTCCAACCCAGTAGGCAACTCCCTCCTTTATCTTCATCCCCTTCCAAGACCCCACCAGGAGCCAGAAGTAGGAGATTCTACCCTGAAACTCAGAGAGCAGAGCCTAGCTGGGTAAGATAATCATGGTGGCATTAATTATATGCCAGGAACCGAAGTTATAAAAGGCCACTAAGACAGAATAGCTAATGCCTGTTGAGAACAAACTTCCAAGGATGGGGAGATGGCTCAGTAGGTAAAATGCTTGTTGCACAGTATGAGGGCCTGAGTTCAGATCCTCAGCACCGACACAAAAACCTGGGTGTGGTGACATCTATGCTATCTTGGATACATCTAAGGTAGAGCTATAACTTCCTTATCTACCAAGCACCAAGAAACATCTCCCCTGATCCCAGGTGTCCACAGAGTCTGAGTGGAGAACCTGGCAGGAATGAGCCAGCAGTCTCTTTCCCACCCCCAAGAGGTGTCAGAGGAAGCCAGCCAGGACACAGCTGAAGGACTGTCTTAGTTAGGGTTTCTATTGGTGTGATGGAACACCATGGCCAAAAAGCAAGTTGGGGAGGAAGGGTTTATTTGGCTTCTATGTCAGCGTCGCTGTTCATCACTGAGGGAAATTAGGACAGGAATTCAAACAGGGCAGGATCTTGATGCAGAGGCCATGGAGGGGAGCTGCTTACTGATTTGCTTTCCATGGCTTGTTCAGCCCACCTTCTTATAGAACCCAGGGCCACCAGCCCAGAGCTGGCACTACCCACCACGGGCTGCCCCTCAACCCCCGTTGATCACTGAATGAGAAAACGCCTTACAGCTGGATCTCACTGAAGCATTTCCTCAACTGAGGTTCCTTCCTCTGATGACTTGGCTTGTATCAAGTTGACACACAAAACCAGCCAATATAAAGACTGTGGGAAGAGACTGCAGCAGATGAGCATAGACACATGGGTTGAGTCTTAGTTATCCCTAGCTGAGATGGAAATATATATATATATATATATATATATATATATATATATATATATATATATATATATATATCTCCCAGCTGGCAGAAGCATCGGGAAGTTATAGAATCTTTAGGAGATGGCACCAAACTAGAGGAATTGGTCATTCTAGGAAAAGTGCTTAGGGGAGCTTTAGCCTGTCTCTTTCTGTCATACTCTGTTTCCTAATGAGCAACTGTGTGTAAAGTGGTCACTCTATACTCCACTGCGCCATGCTCGGTGTGTCCCCATGACACACACACCCTCTGACATCACGAGCCACAGTAAACCTTTTCTGCCTTAAGCTGTTTCTGTCAGGCATTTCGTCACAGCAACAAGAAAAGTAAGTAGGTATATTAAGTTTCAGTGTACACACACACACACACACGCACGCACACACGCACACGCACGCACACACACACGCACACGCACACACACACACGCACACACACGCACGCACGCACACACACGCACACGCACACGCACGCACACACACACACACACACACACACTATATTTTTTCAACTCAGAATCAATTTATATTGCATGTAAAATCATTAAAGTCATTAAGCAATCTTGGGGATGGGATAGGAAGTCCACGCTGAGAAGAAAGAGCTGAAGACCCATTGAAGAAGCACTCCAGTGTCCAAATTTCTTTTTTGTAACTACTGGATGTTTATTCTATAGATTCTGAACAATAACCGGCTTTCATTACAGGCAAACCAGACCACCACACTGTAAGAAAATGCATGACAACACACAGACAAACTTATAAACATGATGAAATATCGCTAGGGACTTTCAACTTAGGTTACCATATGTGATGGCTATTATTGCCTTAATTGAATGTAGAATCATCTGGGAAGAGAGACTCAATGAGGGACAGTTTAGGTCAGATTACTCTGTGGAGGAATTTTTTTTTTAACTGGATTATTTAATATGGAAACATCCAACCTGAAAGTGATCTCTCTCTCTCTCTCCCTCTCTCTCTGCTTTTGACTGTAGATGTGACTAGTTGCAATATGTTCTTGCATGACTTCTCTGTCATGATAAATTGTGACATAAAATTATCAGCTACACTAATCCCTTTTGCCAACTACTCCCCTAAAAGACTAAGTCTCAAAACCAAAGTCAAATCAAACCAAACAAATTAATTTAAAGAAGAAGGAAGAAATATAATGAGGAAGAGAGTCTTTACAGATGTTCAAGTTAGATAAGTACATTAAGGTAGGTAAGCTCCAATCCAGTATGAATTGCACTCACTGTATCTTAAACACAGTAATCTGTACTTTCAAGGCTAATATCTCCATGTAAGAGAGAACATTTGGTGAAGACCTTTTCCCATCTGACAAGAGGGCTGATATCCAGAATATATAAAGAACTCAAGAAATTAGACATCAAAATACCCAACAGTCCAATTAAGAAATGGGCTATAGAACTAAACAGAGAATTCTCCACAGAGGAAGTTCAAATGGCTGAAAGACATTTAAGGAATTGCTCAACATCCCTAATTATCCAGGAAATGCAAATCAAAACAGCTCTGAGATACCACCTTATACTTGTCAGAATGGCTAAGATCAAAAACACAGAAGACAGCTTATGCTGGAGAGGATGTGGAGCAACGGGAACTCTCCTCCACTGCTGGTGGGAATGCAAGTTTGTACAGCCACTTTGGAAACCAATATGGTGCTTCCTTAGAAAACTGGGACTCCATCTCCCCAAAGACCCAGCTATACCACTCTTAGACATATACCCAAGGAATGCTCAATCATACCACAAGGGCATTTGCTCAGCTATGTTCATATCAGCATTGTTTGTAATAGCCAGAACCTGGAAACAACCTAGATGCCCTTCAACTGAAGAATGGATAAGAAAATGTGGTACATATACACAATGGAGTACTACTCAGCAGAGTAAAACAATGACATCATGAGGTTTGCAGGCAAATGGATGGATCTAGAAAAAAAAATCATTCTGAGTGAGGTAACCCAGACTCAAAAAGATAAACATGGTATGTACTCACTCATAGGAGGATACTCGATGTAAAACAAAGATGACTAAACTGCTACACAACTCCAGGGAGGCTACCAAGAAAACAGGACCCTAAGAAAGACACAGGGATCACCCAATGACAGAAGAATGGATGAGATCTAAATGAACAACCTAGACATGAGTGAGGGTAACGAAGGTCAAGGTTTGAGGAAAAGAGTGCTTAGGGGAGCAGGAGATCCCAGATGAAGACCACATGAGAACAGGAAGAAGCAAAGTGCTAGAGAGGCCCCCAGAAATCCACAAAGATACCTCCACTATAGACTACCGGCAATGGTTGAGAGAAAGCCTGATCTGACCTAGTCTGGTGATCAGATGGCCAAACACCCTAACAGTTGTGCTAGAACTCTCATCCAATAACTGATGGAAGTGGATGCAGGGATTCTCAGCCAGGCCCCAGGTGGAGCTCCGGGAATCCAATTGTCGAGAAAGAGGAGGGACTGTAAGAGCATGAATTGTTGAGACCAAGATTGGAAAAAGCACCAGGACAAATAGCCAAACTAATGGAAACACATGAACTATGAACCAAAAGCTGTGGAGCCCCCAGCTGGATCAGGCCCTCTGGATAAGTGAGACAATTGAATAGCTTGAACTGTTTGGGAGGCACCCAGGCAGTGGGACCAGGACCTGTCCTTAGTGCATGAGCTGGCTGTTTGGAACCTGGGGCTTATGTGGGGACACTTTGCTCAGCCTGGAAGGAGGGGACTGGAGCTGCCTGTACTGAATCTACCAGGTTGAGCTGAATCCCCAGGGGAGTCTTTGCCCTGGAGGAGGTGGGAATGGGGAGGAGGGGAGGGGTGAAGGCAGGGGCTGGGGTGGGAGAACAGGGGAACCTATGGCTGATATGTAAAATTAAAACACAAATATCTGTAAAAAAAAATAAAATTTGAAATTAAAAAAAGAGAGAACATTTGGTGTTTATCTTTCTGGGCTTGGGTTATCTCACTCAACATACATTTTTCAGTTCTATCTGTATACCTAGCAAGCCTCATATTTTAATTTTTCCTTATAGCTTAAAAGAGCTCTGTTGTGTATATGATTTAAGTTTTCACTCACTACTCACCAGCTGATGGACATTTAGCTGTATATACACAAGGGACCTGAAAGATGGTGTGGGAAACACCCTGACAATATTGTAAATCAAAGAATCTCCAATGATGCCACTGAGTGAATTTTGTATTGGCCGTCTACTGCTGAGCATAGTGACTAACCTTAAGAGTGATTTGTTTCCTGGGTGAGCTTCCCTTGAAGAAAACTAATTTTTCATTTGCAAATAGCTATCAATTAGAGATAACTTCTCATTTAGAGATGGGCCCACCTCTCCTTTCAGCTCTAGGACCCCATCTAATACAGACCCATGCAGGCCCTGTACATGTTACCATGGTCTCTATGAGTTTATATGTATACCAGCCCTGCACTGTCCAGAAGACCTTGATTCCTTGGTGTCCTTCATCCCTTTTACATTCTTTCTGCCCCTTCTTCATCAGAGTTCCCTAAGTCCTGAGGGAAGGTATTTCATGGAGACATACCTTTTAAGAACGAGTGTTCAAGATCTCTCACTCTCAGTATATTGTCAGAGAGTGGATCTCTGTATTTGTTCCCATTTGCTACAGAAGGAAGCTTCTTTAATGATGTCTGAGGAAGGCATGGATCTAGGAGTAAAGAAAAATGTCATAAGGAGTCATTTTATTGTTTTTTTTTTTGTTGTTGTTGTTTTGTTTTGTTTAGCAGAATGGTAGTATTTTGATTGGTAGGATTAATATAGTAAAAATGACCACCTTACTAAAAGAAATCTACAGATTCAATGCACTCTCCATCAAAATTCCAAGAGAATTCTTCAAAGAACTTAAAGGACAGCTTTCAGCTTCACATGGAAACATAAAAAACCCAGGGAGAACTAAAATACTCCTGAAGTATAAAAGAACTGCTGGAGGTATCACCATCTCCAATCTCAAATTATACTACAAAGCTATAGTAACAAAAATAGCATGCTACTGGCACAAAAACAGACACATTGATCAACGGAATCAAAGTGAAGATGTAAGTTCACATACCAATGGACACCTGAATTTTGATAAAGAAGCCAGAAATACACCCTGTAAAAACAACACAGTATCTTCAACAAATGATGCTGGTTAAATTGGATGGCTTCATGTAGATGAATGCAAATAGGTCCATATTTATCACCCTACATGTAACTCAACTTCAAAGGATCAAAGACCTCAAAATAAGGGTAGATACACTGAATTTGACAGAAGATAAAGTGGAGAGTAGTCTGGAACTCATTGGCACATGAAAGGATTTTCTGAACAGAACACCAATAGCATAAGCACTAAGAATAACAATTAATAAATGGGACCTCATGAAACTGAAAAGCTTCTGTACGGCACAGGACACCATCATTCATCCAAAGTGGCAGGCTACGGAATGGTAAAAATATTTGCCAACTACATATCTGATAGAGGAATAATATCCAAAATAGATAACAAACTTAAAAAAACTGGACATCAAGAAAACAAATGGCACTATAAGATCTAGAAAGAGAATTCTCAAAGGAGGGAACTCAAATGTCCTTCGTTTTCTTGGCCTTAGCCATTCTGATTGGGCTGAGGGGAATCCCAAAGTGTCACAATTTGCATTTTGTTGACAGCTAATTATGTTGAACATTCTTAAAAATTTTTTTAGCCATTTAAATTTATTTTGAAAGAGAATACATCTGTTGTGATCCATGGCCTGTGTTATTTTTGGGTTCTTTGTTTCCACATTGCTTAGGTCTTTGTCGTTCTTTGTGGATTCTGGATGTTAATGCTCTGCCTGAGTTTCTCCTGTTCTGTAGGCTGTCACTTCACTTTATTTATAGTTTCCCTCATGGAACAAAAGCTTTTAATGTCATGAGATGCCATATGTCAACTGTTGTTCCAGGATATATTCAGAAAGCCTTTACCTATGTCTGCATCTGGCAGAGTACTTTCTACCTTTTCTCTGGCAGTTCCATCCTAGAGGAACAAAGATCATTCAAGACATATAAACCAATGAATGTAATTCATCACATATGTGGCCTCATGGAATCACATGATCATCTTTATAAATGTAGAAAAGGCATTTGACAAAAATCTAACATTTCTTCATAAAAACCATACACAGATTAGAGATGGGCCAGGAGGGATACCTAGCATTATAAAGACTATATATGGCAAACCCACAGCCAAAATCATTCTAGATGGAGAAAACCTCAAAGTATCACCACTAAAATCAAGAAGATTAGAATGTCCACTTTCTCCCCTCTTAATCAATGTAGTCAGTGAAGTCTTTGCTTGAGCCTGAGATGAGAGAAAAAAACAGGGGAGGGGCTACAGTTAGAAAGAAGTGAGGGTATCTTCTTGGCAGGCACATGATTCTATGCTACAGAGACTCAAAAGATCCCACCCGAAAACTGATGAACAACTTCAGCAATATGGCAGGATATAGAAATTAATGTACAAAAACCAGTAGCCTCCCTCTATACCAATGTCAAACATATTTAGAAAAAAAAATTATGGAACTATCTCAATCACAATAGCCTCAAAAGAATAAAATACTTTGGAAGAAACCTAACCAAGAATGAGAGGCCTCTGCAATAAAACCTTTAAAACACCAAAGAAAAAATTTGAAGAATACACTAAAGATTGAAAGACCTCCCATGCTCATGAATTGAAGAATTAATAGGGTGAAGACATCCTACGAAAAGCAACATATCGATTCAGTGTAATCTCAGTCAAAATTGTGGTGCCACTCATCACTTAAATAGAAAAAAAAAAAAACTTAAAAATCCAGAGGGAAGCTAAAAACAAACAAACAAACAAAACGGATAGCCAAAACAATCCTGTGGAAAAACAACACTCCTAGAAGTACCATCATTCCTGACTTTAAACTATATTTTAGAGCAACTGTCATAAAATCAGCATGGTACTGGCACAGAAACAGAAATGTTGATCAGTGACAAAGAAAAAAGCACCTTTGTATAAGTCAATGTGACTGTAGCCTCTCAATTTTTAACAAATTTAAAAAAAAAATACAACTGGAAATGTGACATCTTCAACAAATGGTAGAGGGGAAACTAGATATCATACATGGAATAAAACTATATCCTTACTTCTCATCCTGTGCAAAAATAAACTCCAAATAAATCTAAGATCTTATCATTAAACCCCAAAGGGAAGAAAGTCAAAGAAATCTTCCATAACTTCAATCGATACTCTATCTCAAAAAAATTTACTAACAATTCAAATCTTCTCTCCAATAATCATGTGTTGTTTTTTTCTTTCTTTAGCATCACTGAATTGTTACTTCAGAATACACTTAATTTTACAATGAGGTAGGTACTGAATTCAAAATGGCGGTGCTCCCCTGTCATCCCTGTACTAGGAGAGTTTGAGTTCATGAATTCAAAGCCAGACTCACCTACAAAGTGATAATTTAAAAATGTGTGTGTGTGTGTGTGTGTGTGTGTGTGTGTGTGTGTGTGTGTGTGAGAGAGAGAGAGAGAGAGAGAGAGAGAGAGAGAGAGAGAGAGAGAGAAAGTTGAAATAGTGACCTCTTATCTTGTTCCTCATTTCACAAGAAAACATCCTCAGTTGTTCACTAATCATGATGTAGTTTATAGATGATTCCTACTGTATAGAGCCTATACTTCAAGGCAATTTTATCCTTAATGAATTATGGACTTTCATTATAAATGGTCAGTTACCAAATATTTTAACTTCCATCTTCTGAAATCATTTTCCTTTTAATTTCCTAATAAGGCAAGTTTTGGTGACTGGCTTTTGAATGAAAACAAACATTTCCTTTTTCAATGGACCTAGTTTACAAATTGTTTATAAATGCTGATGAATTTAAGTTTGTTTTATTGGTGAAATAGGCTGATCAATTTCTGATTCATGGTTTTCATCTAATGTTTTATTTACTATTCTTGATGAATTGCAATTTCAATTTCACTCTTGATATTTCATTATTGATAGCTAGCTATAGAAAAGCATCTGGCCCTGAAAGTTTTATTTATTTTGTTTTTTCTTTTGAAAAAGAAAGAAATTATTGAGGCTGGAGAGAGGGCTTAGTGATTAAGAGCATTGACTCCTTGCCCAAATGCCCTGAGTTCAATTCCCAGCACTCACAGGTGACTATAACTATAGTTCCATGGAATCTGATGCCCTGTACTTGTGTGCAGACAAAACACCCATATATGTAAATAATTAAAATACATTTAAAAAAATGTAGGGTAAAAAAAATTAGGTATCGGAATGTCTTTAATCTTCTCATAGACCAGATTTTTGGTTTGTAATGTTGCATTAAATTAATTCAAATTATGTAAATCAGTATCACTTGTAGGGTATGTTTAGTTATAAGTTACATGTCTTTAATAGTTATAGAAAATAAATTGTTGTTATTCCTCCTGTGTCAATGGATAAAGTGGGAAAGAGTGGGCTTGGGAGTGTGCCTTTCCCTTACATTGTTGAATACAGTAGCTTATTCATAGTACACTATTATGATTCTTTGTATCTCCTTTAACCTTGAACACTCATCTCATACCTGAGAAGTATTCCAGTGAACATGAAGCCAGGGAAGGTCCAAGTGTTAGTGCTGAACAGCCCCCTTCCACGTTTTCTCTCACTACAAAAGATAAGCAAGCTGTTCAACTCACTGCGCACCTGCCAAGTGAGAGGCAGACACAGGGGGCATCTCAGTCACTTGCTATCCTGGGCTGTGACCTGTCTGGAATTTCTGTGTTGTGTTTGCTATCTCCAGACCATTTTCTTTGAGGATCATCCTCAAACATACTCTGCGTGTGTGAAGTGCCTGAAATAAACTTTTGGAATGATCTCAGGCATAACTAAACACCGTGTGTCTTTTTTATGATATATTTCTCCTGTGCAATTCAATTTCAGAAGTAGTCAAAGTGTTCAGGGTCCATGTTTATGTGCACACCAGCTTTATATTTCACCACTACAAATCAAGAAGAAATACATCAACTCACACTTTCCAATTTGTTTTTGTGTCTGGGGAAATGTTCCAAAGAAGAAGAAAGAAAGCAAGCTTGATGAACTCAGAGGAGAGAAGACTGGAAATTGCTGAGAACTGGAAATCCCCCACTTACTCATGGCCACCTTTACAAGTACTAGGTGGTAATCATTCAAACACACCCGTGGTGTGAAAACAAGTGATACTGATGTACATAATTTGAATTAATTTAATGCAACATTACAAACTGAAAATCTGGTCTAAGAAGATTAAAGACATTCCGATACCTAATTCATCCAGTGAAGGAAAAAAAATCATTTTAAACTATGATGAGCAGCTTGTCACCGGAAACTGTCTCAGGTCGGAAGTTTGTGGTTTCTTTGAATATGTACCACTAAGGCAGCTGCCGTGATAAGGACTGTACACGCTGCCTTCCTGCTCCACTTTGCATCTGCCTCACATTACATCATTTCCTTTCTGAAACCTCCCTCCGGATTCTTCATATAAGGTCACACATGAGGGGAATCTGCAACAGGTTTTAGTGTCTGAATGACCTCTCCCAACTCTTGTCCAAGCCTCAGTGTCTCTAAGCCTCAATTTTCTCAATTCTGAAGTGCTTATCACAACAGAAATGATCATGAACATAAGTATATTGCTTTATTTTTAAATATTATTTATGCAATAAAACTTATACAATATTCCTAAAGAAATGGAAAGGTCATGCATGGTGGCAAATATAGTCCTAGTACTTTGTGGTGTGACTGGCCTGGACTAAATAAGATCAGCCAGAGCTACATAATGTGAGAGAGACTCTGTCTAAAAAAAACTCCCAAAGTAGAACAAAAATGGGAAGGTGGCTGTGACTTCACTGTCACGTATGTCGTGTTTTATAAGGAGACTGAAAGAGAATTAAACCCTTTGGGACTAATGGCGCAGAAAGTTTGTTCTGAATACAAAGGAGGTAACGGAAGCCCCAGCTCCCAGGTCTCTCCGACTCTTTATCCTGACCTTTTCTATTGTGTTCCTTTTGTTTAACAAATCCACTTTAGTAGTGCTACCATAAAACTCATAGCAGCTAACAGGAACCTTATGGAAGTGCAATGGTGGTCTCTACTAATTACAGCAGGACAGCAGACATGAGCCAAACAAGAGCTGGCCAACCTCTACACATGGTTCCCTCCCTTGTGTGAACCAAAGATGCCTACACTCTCAAAACTAAGGAGAGGAGAGAAGTAAGGATGGAGAGAGGGACTGGGGAAGAAGGAGAAAATGGTTGATAACAAATTTTGCCACAAAGTTGAGGCTTTTGAAGATTGTGAAGAACTTGAGGGCCAGTAGTAGCCAGGAGGCCCCACCCATGCATATATTCTTAGTAATCTTTTTTATTGGTAGTGATACCACTCACATGAGTATTGACTTCAATAAAATATTTTGTCTTTCCTTTAAAAGCCAAGTAGGGATAAATGACTTCATAAAAAAGGCAAGTGTTTGATTAAGGAGAGAGACTTCTTTGCAAAGATGCTGTGTGGTGTTAAATTTAAACAAGAAGAATTAGCCATGAAAACAAATCTTTGTACATAAGGAAGCAAGTTAGAACACGCCCTTTACAGGGAACACAAATTTAACTTCCTTAAGCACAAAGGGAAAGTCAGTACAGCTGACCTGTGCAGAATATGAGGGGAAAATGAGAACCTACTTGGAAAACCAAATCTTTTTAAAATAAGGCTTGCCTACCAGACTGTCCTGGGATATTCAGATTTTGAGAACACATCGATGTCATAATGTTTGCTTAAGGTTATTTATCATATTATATACAATAAGAATCTAGGTATCATTTGTGACTAATGGCATATTTTTGAAATGTATATAAACCATATTGTTCATAACAAATATATGTGAATGTATAAATAACTGTGTATGTAGAAGATCAGTGCAGTTGGTTGTGGCTAATGAAGCGAGAAACCTCGAGCACTTGAGTGAGACTCTTAGCACGAAGAGCTCTCTTAGAGGTGACTGACAAGGATGCACAGCTTCCTCTGTCTGCCCAAGTTCCTGACACACAGCAGACATGTTGCATCACATCAGCAATGATGCTGAGAATGTTCAGTTATCATCTCCTACTGCCTCTCCTGAAATGAAAAGCCTTCATATACCAGACTCTCATTCCATAATGTAGTAACAAACATCTAATATCTATAGAACATTAAGTCTCCAGTTCATGTTTGTTCTTCATGCAACTCTCAGAAACTGCTGGAAATAGTTTTGTTTTACAGGTAACAGAGCCAAAAATCAAAGGAGTTGTGTAGACTTCCCAAATGTACACTGTTAACAAAGTCTTGAATTAAGACTTGTATTCTTTCATGTGTCATTCAGCAACCCATGGTGGGTTCCTTCAGTATTCTAGGCTCTATTGAGGTATCAAAGATCGCTGATAAATAGGAAAGATGTGCCCCTGGCCATAAAAACCTTACTGTCTAGAAGTGAGAAACAGAAAGTGATGACTTTAAAGGCTTACATAAGTAGAAGAACTAGAAAGCTTCAGATATTAGAATAAAGTACTAAGCGAAACAGAGAAGTCTCTGGTAGAGGTTAACAGGAGGTTTTTTACATGGTGGTTAGGGAAAGTCTTGCTGTGGAGGTAATGTGTGGTATTAAATATAAACAAGAAGTCTGAGCCATGAAAAAAAACCCTGAGAACATAAAGAACAAAAACAAGAACACTCCCTCTACAGTGAAAACAAGTTTAACTTCCTTAAGGAACAGAATGAAAGTCACACATTTGACCTGTGCAGAGTGTGGGGAAGTGAGACATTAATGAAGATTCTCTCTTTGGAAAATTTATTTATTTACTTTGTTTACCTGCCAAGCTGTCAAGGATTATTCAGATTTCAAGGGTAGATATTACCTAGTTAGGGGAAACATTTCACGTTTACATGGTATGGTGGTTGATCTTCAGGTTGGCAGCCTGACTGGACTTAGTTACCTAAGAAAAAGACCTCTAGGTGTGTCTGGGAAGGCATTCCCAGAGAACTTCAACTCAATGAGAAGACTCACCCTGTGGATTGGAGAGATGGCTCATCTATTAAGGGTTAGGCTTACAACCAAAAATACAAGAGAAGACCTACCCTAAACGGTAGCTACCTTCCATGGGTTGGGATCACAGAGTGAATAAAAAGAAGGAAGTGGCCAAGTAAACTGAGCATCTCTCTCTCTCTCTCTCTCTCTCTCTCTCTCTCTCTCTCTCTCTCTCTCTCTCTGATGCAACCAGACACCTCATCCTTCTGCTGTTATTCCCTTCCTGACAAGATGGCCTACATATTTTCTCTAACAATGAGCCAACATAAACCTTTCCTTACACTGTTACATGTATTTTGATAAAGCAAAGTAACTAACACATGTGAGACTCACCAGAGGAGAAAAGGTAAGTCTTACTGAGGGTTACTATTGCTGTGATAAGTACCATGATCAAACGTAACCTGGGGAGGAAAGAGTATTTTCCATCTTTAAACTCCCAGGTCACAGAGCATCACTGAGGGAAGTCAGGGCAGGAATTTAAGGCTGGAACTGAAACGGAGACCATGGAACAATGTTGTGCACTGGCTTGCTCCCCATGGCTTCTTCAGACTGCTTTCTTACACCATCCAGGACCACCAGCTCAGGGATGGCACTGCCCACAGTGTGCTGGATCCTTGCACATCAATCATCAATCAAGAAAATAACCCACAGACTTGCTCATGGATCAGTCTGGTGGTGGCATTTTCTCAATTGAAGTTTCTGTTTCCCATATGACTCTACCTTGTGTTGATATAAAACTAGCCAGAACAGGGTACATAGTAGTAAATGTGAACACTGGAATATGAAGTTTGTGTTAGTTAGTTCTTTGAAAGTCCTCCTTTGTATGAGGAAAAGACAGAAGGCTAAAGCAATGAGAATGTATACATAAAACATACACAATCATATATATCAGAGTATGTATATATTATATACATACTCTGATATATATATATATCTATTGTATCTATCAGAGTGTATATAATCAGGATATATATGTATATATATACATATATTATTCTCTCCCTTTTTACCCCGCAGACTAGGAAGAATTTAAATAATGATAAAATCTTTAATAGCAATATTATTTCATGCATTTTTACTAATCAGACTGTGTGAAGTAAGTAAAAGTATATATATATATATATATATATATATATATATATATATATATATATGTCATTATCAATTGGTTTTGGTTTTCCTCTAGTTATGAACCTTACCTTCACCCTCAGCATTTATCAGCATCATTCATGGGTTACCTTACCCCCACTGTCTGTCAGAAGTCAAAATCCATGTAGTTCTTACTTACACTGGCTTAAAAACTTCCCTAAGTAGCACCCACCCACATTTTGGAGATTTTAGAGTTTTCTGTTTATTTTTTTATGAATTTATTTTGGTTGTGAGCCTAGCCTTTAATGGCTGAGCCATCTCTCCAGCCCTTTTTATGAATTTATAATCATCCATTCATTCACTCATTCTATAAGAATGCATTGAAAACCCACTAGGTTCCAGTTACTGTGGTAGACATTAGAAACAGGGAGGGGCAAGTCACACAAGGTTCCTGCCCTCAAACAGTTAACTGTCTCAGAAAGAAAAGTGATGACCAACAATGATGTCACATGAAATATTAAGAATGCTGTAAAGGAAGATGGAGGCATGTAGAGGTGCACAGTATTTTCCATGTTCCACGTGATAGAAGACAGGAGCTTGGGGGCAGTTAATACCTGAACAGTGCTTAAACTGAAGGGAAAGTTTGCATGGACCTTCCTCGTCCCCAGGGAACTTACAGAACCTAGGCAGCAAATGACATGGAAGGACCTAGTGTGTCACTGAGGCACTGCTGTACCATGACACCTCTTGATCCAGATCATGCCAGGCTTTTGGTACCCTTGCCTCACATCTTTCCCCTGGAAGGACCCTACCATGGCCAGGTGACTACAGTTGCTGCACCCTGGGACTACTTCTAAGACTCAGGATGACCAAGGAATAATCTCTTCCCCAAAAGATTGTCACACAAGGGTGAAGCAGACTTCAAAAACAGCATGGAAGGCCCAATGCCAAGAGAGAAACAACACGAATCATATGTCCAGACTTCAGGGACAGGAACATAGGTTTGAATGCAAAATCTGCAGCCAGTCTAAGGGAGTCTGAAGAAATAGTAAAGCAGCAATTACAGCTGCTACCATCAGTGGAAACATCCTTTCTGGCTGTCACCCGAGGGGCAAGATGCAAGAATATCTTAGTTTGTTTTCTTTGGCTATGATAGAACTAACCAGCCAAAACTTAGTTAGGAAAGACCAACTTTCTTTGGCTTACTCTTCCCAATCACAGTCCACCATGAAGAGAAGTCAGGGCACGAACTCAAGTCAGGAAACAAAGAGCAGGAACTGATGCAGAGACCATGGAGGAGTGCTGCTTCTGCCTTACTCCTCTTGATGTGTTCAGCCTGCCTTCTTAAACAACCCAGGATCACCTGCCCAGGAGTGTGCACTGCCTATAGTGGGCTCCGCCCTTCCAAATCTATCATTATTATTATTATTATTATTATTATTATTATTTTATTTGGCTTTTTGAGACAGGTTTTCTCTGTGTAGTTTTGGTGCCTGTCCTGGATCTCACTCTGTAGTACCAGCTGGCCTCAAACTCACAGAGATCCACCTGGCTCTGCTTCCCAAGTGTTGGGATTAAAGGCCCCACATCAATTATTAATCAAGGAAGTACCCACAAGCTTGCCTATATGCCAATCTGATGGAGGCATTTTCTCTGAGGTTCCTTCTTTTTAGCTGACCCTATCTTTCATCAGATGGACAAAAACAAACAAAGAAAAAACCCACTCCTATCCAAAATATCCAGTAGGTCCAGTGGCCAAATGTGGCCTAGCTGAGATTAACAATAGGACACAGCAAATCAACTCAAAAAAGATGAGAGAAAGTTGGGAACAAAACCATGTGCTTTGACTTTTCCTGGAGCCTCATAAGCAACATCTATTCACTCCAGACAGGGCACCAACAACATGTCAAAGAAATCACTCTATCCATGTTCAACTTGATGAACCAATGTGTTTATTGGAAGTTACTTATGGGCACATGGGTGAGGGTTTACTTACAGGAGCATGGGTGGGCTCAAAGGCAGTTGGACCATACTATGCAACCCAGGCTGGCCTGAAACTTGTGACAATCCTCTTCCTTCAGTCTCTTATGTGCTAGATCATTAGATACCACATCTGGCTAAGACTCCAACATTTTAAATCAAGAAATGGCCACATTTTTTATTGTCCACCTCTAATGTTTCAGGAAGCTCCACATAGGAACCATGTGTTTTAACTTTGTTTTGCTACATTGATTCAGAGATCTGGTACCATCAAATGTTCTGAGGAGGAGCCCACAGCTGTGAATTTCTCCTCTAGACCATATAGATTCCAGAGGCAGGGGCAGGAGCAAGGGGGGGGGGAGAGCTAGAAGAGACAGGAGTCTTAAGTCCAGGGTGCACTGTGTCTTCAGATAGTTTGGAGGGCTGAAAATCTAGAGATTTTTCAATCATGAATTGGTCATGTAAAATTCCAATAACATAGACCAGCTAGATGGGTTGTCGGGTCAAGGTGCTTGTTGCCAAGTTCAAGGACCAAGTTCTACGTCTGGGACCCACATATGGTAGAGAAGAAGAGAATCAGCTCTCACGAATTATCCTCTGATTCATGCCCCACTCTCCCCCAATAAATCAATACAGGTGATGAAAATATTCAATAAAAAAGTAAAAATAAGTACATTGTCGCACCGTGTAAGTGAAACCTGCATCATTTATCACTGAACATAGATACTGATATCGCATGCCAGTCCTGTCAATGCAACTGCAGACTTCTTGATTGCTGTTGGTGTCTGCAACAAAACTCAAGTGAGGGGCTGCTGAAATGACTCAGTTGATAAAGGCACTTGCTACTAAGTCTGATGAGCCAAGTGTGATCCCCTGAAACTACATCGTAGGAAAGAACCAATGTGACGTGACTCCTGCAAGTTGTCCTCTGACCTCCACATGTACACTCTGACACGCACACACACACACGCACACACACACACAGACACACACACACACACTCACACGCACACACGCACACACACACACGCACAGACACACACACACACACACACACACACACACACACACACACACGCACACACATAAATAGATGTGGGGCTGGAGAGGTGGCTCAGCAGTGATAGCTCAGCAGTACAGACTGCTTGCTGCTCTTTCAGAGGACCAGAGTTCAGTTCTCAACACTGCATCAGGAAGCTCACACTGCCTGTGACTCCAGCTCCAGGGAACCTTCTGGCGTCTGTGGGAACCAACATGCACATACATGACTCACACATATACACATAAATGTATAATAAAATAAAAATCTTTTTAAGTTTAACTAAAGGTAAAGAAATGCTTCATTAAAATACTCTAGTGAACTGCATCTTGCCTTTAAAGAACTTAGGTAAGGACCAGCTTATAATAGAGGTTGGCTGTGATGATTCTTGCTGTGATGATTGGTTTTTGTTTCTTTTTTTTCAGTACCTGAACTCTATGAAGACCTCATCCCATTCAACAGGGGTGAGTTAGAAGAGCACTGTTCTTGGTGTTAATGGGTGTGCTTCCTCATTGTATCTAGACCTTTCTACATTTCACTTGGTACTGAGTTAACTAATTAGTTACTAGAAAGCATGGCAAGTACACTCATGGAGAAAGACCCACTAAGAAACAACCCAAAGACCTAAAGGCCCTGCTGGGTGGCAGGCTGCTGGGTAATCTTGTGGAAAGAAGGTTTCTGTTGGAGCAGGAGAGTGGTAGAGGAGGTGGCCAGAGTCTAATATAAAGGTTCTTCTTGGCTGTGAGGAGGTCTTTGGATTTTAGGGCACCTTTGGTAGGAAGCCTTTGGTGAGCTGAATGACTCACCAAGATGATCTGATGTACATATAAAGTCACCCCAGCTGCTGTGCAAGAAAGCTACCGGGAAGGAAGCGGCACTAGGGTCAGCATGCACCTGTCTGTGTCTCAAGCAGACAAATGCACCTGCTGGCTCACCTCAGTCATCTTCGCTCAAGCTTTATTCTACAAATCAGACAGCTTTGATCCAGGAATGGCTGTGATCTCCGGGTACCAAGGTTATTAACCAAAGTGATATCTTTATCTTTTTGATTCCCACTCTTGAGTCACCAAATGGATACTCTCTTACTCTGTTTTGTGTTGTGCTTAATAACTTAACCTGGATGAGATAGGTTCGGTGGGAAGGTACGTGTATCGGAATCACATTTCAAATATCTAAGGCCACAGACACCTGAAATAAATAACCTACAGGATGGGGGGGGGGATACAAAAAGATGTTCTGCAGTGAAACAAAGGAAGTCTGACAGTGGAGGATGACAAGAAAATGAGCAAGGGACGATGAAATAGATAACGAAGATAAACAGTTTTAGAACACAGCAAGGAAGTTCCAGACCACAAGCTTTCTGTTTCCTGCACTAAAGCAACTCCTGACTAAATGACACTTGAAAGAACTAGTCCCCAGGGGGAAAGAAGTGAATGTCACACTTTTGAAATTCATAATTTCCTAAATAAAACCTGTTCAAGTTGGAGAGAGAGCCACAGGGATAGAGATTTGAAAATCCCTACTCAACAGTATGCCTTTTGGTCACCAACAGCACCTGGTACCTAATAGATATTCAATAACTTCCAGTAGCTATATGTACAAAGAAATGTATGTTTAGAAACGTAAAAAAGTTCTGCCTCTCTTCCAGTGTTTTTCCATATCAAATATAGTGATCTCAAGCCTTTAACTCTTTGCTTAGATTATGCTTTTTCCTAAGTTATTTGAGTTTTCTAAAAATTTGGGGAAAGATGTCTTCAATTCTGGGAAAATCCCATTTATCTCTTCCTCCTGAGGCTACATTTGTGAGAAAGCACACTTCAGACAGGGAAAACCCACAGCTTACCACAACAACACACGGGGAAGTGTCTGGGCCACTGGAGCATAAATTAAAGAGAACTGGCAGAAATGAACAGGATAGGAGGGAGGAGGGGGGTGGAGCCAGACTAATTAGGTATAAAGGCTGAAACGCCTCAGAGAACAAGACAGTTTCACAAGGGCTCACTGTAGACCTCTTGAGATACACCGCGGAAACTAGGGAATCTTGAGAAGAAGAAGAAAAAAAAAAGATGAATTCTGAAGATTGCTCCGTAACGGAAAACAGCTCATCACATCTGGAGAGAGGGCAGAAGGGTAAGTCGTGTGATTTCTAGTATTCTGGTATGATCTCTACATTTGATGTATGGAATAGAGTGCAGAATGGAGAGATATCTTTGGAGGACTTCATTAGGTTCTATTTCAGTCAGTAAAAGAGAAAACAGTCATAGGTAAATACCTCTTCTGGCTGTATGAGAGAGAGCTATATGAATTTCAGAAGATCTTTAAATGACTTTTCCTTTGAATAAATTTATATCATTTCAACTATTAAACTTAAATAGAACTTCTCTGTCTTAGCCTAGTTACACTCCATCATTTTCCCATCACCACCTGTGCATAATTCTGGATGTCTTACCCCTCTTTAGGAAGAGCTGTTTTCCACATGAGCAGTTACATTCTTGGTCTTTCCTTGTACATTTGCCTGCTTTCTGTGTGCCTTGCCTCTTCAGTGCTCTCATATGGATCATTCAGTGGCTGGCAGCACACAGATCTCTAGGCTCACAGAAAACAACTACACACACACACATGGATCTTCACAGTGTCAAATGGTGATTTATTGGAATGTAGCCAGTCTTTCTTTAAAATGTCATCCTCTGCCATGACCTTCGCTTTGGAACTCCCTCCTTCCATCTTACCCTATTTCTCTCCTTCAATGACTCACTTCAAAGTCTATAACAACTATACATTTCTCTTCATTTTTATCAAAACATGATCACTTTGAACATTTCCCTCTCTTCTATCTGTCTGTTCTACATGCATTATGCTTCCTATTGTCAGGATTACCCCATTCTGTTTATGTCTGAGTAATGAGGAGCCCTCAACCACTTAGTACTTGAGAACTAGAGTAATTTGTAAGCAAGAGCTATCCAGTTTAATACAGGGATATGATATACCCAACATAGCCAAGACAGTTGGTGAGGAGGGAATTATTTTCTGAGTGTTTCTCTCTCATGTTGGGGTATTGTAAAAAAAAAAAAAAAAAGCATCCATAACCTTTAAAAACTCATCCCTTATTTGAGATCATGAAGTCAAGTACAGATTAAATAGTATGCAATATTCATTTTTTAGATACCTAAGTTACCCATACCTGTATGTCTCATTAAAATGGAAAAAAAAACCAGATAATAATGAAACTATAATCAATAACAGAATGAAAGAAGGACCTAATGCAGAAAATCCCATCTTGGCCTGGGATCAGCCCAATCTATCCTTGTATGTTTAACTTTTGCTCTCATTGCCATAACCTTAGCAGCAAAGGAATCAGCAGGCTCCTCTCGGGCAATTCAAAAGTGGTAAATGGGTGGATCTGTTTTCAAGCTCTCCATTAATGCACAGGCCTCAGAAGTGTGCTGTTAGGGGGGGGATGTTTTGTTGCCTAGGTGATGGGTTGAGCTGTGGTTAGCAATGACCCTCAGTGATGGAAATAAAGCATCACGTGGGAGTTTGTCTCCACACTCTATCCACCAGGTGGGTCGTTGGGTTGAGTTAGCTGAGATCTAGGTGTTGTTTTGGGTGTAGATGTGTTTGCTTTGGAGCCAGAGTTGTTGATGAATTGAGTCCAAACAGTGTGACTGACTACCATATGTTGAAAAGTGAAACTAGACCCATCTCTGAACTTATTACTCAACCTTCCAAATACTACCTCTGACGATAATAGTGTATGGGTGTAAAAAAGGAGGCAGGAGAAAATAGAGCCTGACAGGATTGATAAAGTCTTCTCTTAGAAGATCTGAAAACAGAATTTCACTGAAGGGGTGGGGGAACTCCTAGAAAATGCATGAGTTCATGATACTAGCCATACTGTGCCTCTTCTCCAAGCTTATCTGTAAAATGTTTTAAGAAAAAAGAATTTACAAATTCCAAGATACAGTCTTCAGAAATACTCTTTTAGTTATAAAAAGTCATCCACATTGAAAAGTTAAATGTTTTTATAATGAGAAAAAAAATTTGAGATGGGTTCTCACCTTGCAGGCAAAGCCAGCTGCAAACTTACTATCCTCCTGCACCAGCCTGTACATGTTGGGATTACAATGGTGGAGACTGATTTTCACTGTCAGTTACAAGGTCACTCAAGGAACCATTTCATGTTCTGTGAACATTTTTTTAAATCATGCTGGTGAATTTGGGAACTTACAAGGGCATTCTTGTGGGGCCACCATATTTTGAATCTTGAGGGTTCATCTTGCAAAGAATGAAATCCAAAATCTGAAGTCGAAGATTGACTTCTCTCTCTTTCTAGTCATTTAACATGTTAGATCAGACATATTTCTACCTATCCAAATCTTGACATAAAAACGTTTCTTGTGGTGTTTTTGTTTGTTTGTTTGGGGGTTTTGTTATTGTTGTTTTGTTTTTCAAAACACGGTTTCTCTGTGTAACCCTAGCTGTCCTGGAACTCACCCTATAGACCAGGCTGACCTCTAACTCACAGAGATCTACCTGCCTCTGCCACTTGAGTGCTGAGATTAAAGGCTTGTGCCACCACTGCTTGGCTAAAAATGTTTATTAGTTAAAGATAACTGTGACTCTGCTCAACCTTTATACAGAAACTCAAAGGGAAAACAATTCTGCTCAATATATGTTTTAGAATACTGTTGTGTTTCTTTTATTATTTTAATCTATCTTAGAAATTTAAATGTTTCACTGTTCACTCTTATATCATCATTCTAACTGTGGTATAATTTATATGCAATGAATGAACACATCACAGAAGTAGCTTGATAACATGACAATTGTGTAGCTACAAGTCCATCAATATTTGAATATTCTCATCACCCTAGAACATTTTCAGGTCCCATTTCCACAAGCATAAATGCAAACAGTCTCATATCTGGCATCACACCTTTTTTTGGCTACTCTAAAGTGCCATTTATATGGAAATATATATCATGCAAATCTTTAACATATACATTTTACATTATTTTCTTAGATTCATCATAACGTATGCATCAGAGTTTGTTTTAATGGCTAAGAATTATTTTATATGGCTATGCCAAAATGAATTTATTCATTTTTTGTCCTGAAAAATATTTTGATTATTTTCAGGACTTGGTATTAATGATAATTCTATGGATATTCTTGTACAAGGCACTTTAAGAACATGTTTTATTTCTCTTGAAGGTGGTGTGGTGTGGTGTGTGTGTGTGTGTGTAAGAGACTGCACCATACAGTGGTATGTGCATAACATTGTTTTTTATTTGTGTCTGTGTGAGTATAAGTCATATGTGTACATGTGTCTTCAGAAGCCCGAAGAGGGCACTGGACCCTTTAGAGCTGAAGTTATAGGTGGTTGTGAGCTGCCTGACATAGGTGCTGGAAACCAAACATAGGTCTTCTACAAGAGCAGTACATGCTATTAACCATTAAGGCATCTCTACAGCCCCATGTATAAATAGCTTGTAGAAAAATGATTTTCCAAGTGTTTTCTAATTTACTCTCTTTGCATTAATATATAAAAGTTTCCAATTGTTGCATATCTATACTAGCATTAACTAAAAATCATAAACAAGTTTTTAAATTTTTATTTTATCCTACTTTTAGACATTTATGCATAAATTTAATATTTCACTTTATTGCATTGCTCATATTTATTAAATGTATTTCATCTCTTGTAAACAGTAGCAAACTCCAAGGAGACTAAGGAACAACAGCCACAATGTTCCTTTTATATGTCTACTACAGCATCTGGGTGCTTAAGACATCTTATATTGTAGTTAAAACAAGAAAATAATGATATGCTTGAATTTTTTATAGCTGTGAAATATACCCATTATATATACTAAATACATATATAAATTAGATATATAGTATTATGTCAGCATTTTGCTGCTTTGCTTTATTTCTAAACAGCAAAACATTTTACAAATGTGGTCAGAATTTGGTAAAATTGACTATTTACATTTTATATTATATTATAGTGGGACAAAACATTACTATTTTTAACTTTGTATTTCTTAAGAAATATCAAATGCTCTGTCTTACAGCCTGAATTCATAGTCACTTCCCTCCCTTTTCAGACCATGGCACCAATATACGTTTCGAGAAGCATCATGAAGGATCCATTCAAGTCCCTATTCCTTGTGCTGTGCTGACTGTGTTCTTCATCACTTCCTTAGTTATAGCTCTAGTCGCCTTGAATGGTGAGTCTATACTTCACAGATTCTCTCAAAGCCTGCTAGCAGGAAGCATTCACATACAACTGAAATGAATGGGTCTTAGCCTGATCTAGTTAATCAGGCTTTCTGATTGACTTAGAAACATCTCATACACCATAAATGGCCAGTTTTATGATCAGCATGAAATACAATCCATGCCCCCTGAATGATAGCTGCAACAATTTTATAAACATAAGAAGTATCTGATTTATACATTACATAGAAGAGAACATGTTTACATCTATAAGAAAGGGAACTTACATATATACACATACTTATATATAAATATAAATTTGTGAATAGAAGTTTAACTAGAAAAAATGTGGACTTTTCATTCATGGTTGACAAGAAAAACAGTATCTAACCTATAGATTGATCAAAAAGTGGCCAATATTTTTGTCTTTTATCTCAAACCAACAGACTAGAAACTGAATTATTATGTCAGCCAGGACTTCCAGAGCTGGCTGGGTCATGCTTGTGCCCCCATGCATGCCAAGACACATCTGCCTTTTACCAATAAATGTTACAATTTGAAGAAAGACCCCCCAAACCATTCACCTTATTGTATTTTCAATGAAAAAAATTCATATAGTATCTTGTGATCACACTTTTCTTTCCTCCACCTCCTCCCAGACCTCCCCATGTACTTTATCCTCTACCTGAAATGAGTCCTTCATTCTTTTATCTCACAATCTGCACCCATGACTGTGCCTTCTGATGCCTGTGTGTGGGCATTTAGATTCTAAGTTCTCACTTATAACTTACAATATGCTTCCCCTTTTAGCTCAAATGTTATATTTGATATTTCCCCACTTCCCTGACACTTTCTGATATAATGACCAAGAGAACACAGTCCTCCACTCATGCGCTCTGCTGCGATGAGGGACATTGGGCACTGGACAGACAATAACTGCTGTCTTTTTCTTTACTAAAAGCAGAGCATCCCCTAAACTAGGTTTACCTGTGGAGAGGGTTTGGTCTCTTCTGTTACTAAAACAAATGCTCTTCCTGTACACAGTGGGCCAGTACAATTGCCCGGGCCTGTATAAGAACTCGGCATCATCTGACCGCCATGTTGCTTCCTGCGAGGACGAGTGGGTTGCGTACCAGAGGAAATGCTACCTTTTCTCCACCACAACCAACAGCTGGACCTTGGCCCAGAGCTCTTGCTCTAAAGATGGAGCCACTCTTGCTGTTATTGATTCCGAAAAAGACATGGTAAGATTGGCAACTGATTTCATCAAATGCTGCTGTTTTATTTGGATCATCTATGGTTTCGCTGTGTTCTTTTCTAAGTGGAAACTGGGTACCTAATCTCACATGCAGGAAAATTTAGTCACGGGGGCCATATGAACTAGTCAAAAGGTCGAAATGGAAGTCTGCTGTACAGCTTTTCAGTGTGGGTCGATTGCCTAGTTTCAGAGACCAGCGATCGAGGAGAGCACAGCTGGCAATGATTAGCTTAGCCACGATGCTCACTTAAGTTTGTAACGTAACTTCATTGTGCTTGAAGGTATTTCTGAAACGACACGCTGGTGGACAGGAACACTGGATTGGGCTGAACAAGGAAGCTAATCAGACATGGAAATGGGCAAACGGCAAAGAATTTAACAACTGGTAAGCTGCAAGAAATCTCGTTGTCTCCTCTAGGCTGACACTTGTTTAAAAAACCAAAAAACTCTTTCTTCTTTCATTTTTATTTTATTTTTACTTTTCCCCTTTCTTTTTAAAATCCCGTTGGTCCTGGAGGCTCAGTTCTTCATGACAGCTCATGTCACTTCTCTTAGAATTGTTTGGAGACACCCTTTATTACTAAAATTCACCCCAAAACTCCTTTTAATAATTTGACTTCGTCTTGGCAAACACTAATGTGAGCAAATAGTCTTAATGAGTTTCGACACAGTCCAGGGACACTTTTGGTGATGGCTGATGAAACAGTTGTGGGGAAGAATTGCTTATTTCACTTCATTTCCTAGCTCAGGGACAAAGGACAATATTTTAGTGCCTAATTATAAGTGTCTATGAAACCAAGGAAAATTCTCCCCCAAGCAATAAAGATACTGTCATTACCCATCATTAAGTTAGATTTAAAGATTTGAGAGGTGAGGCTGGGGATTTAGCTCAGTGGGAGAGAGCTTGCCTAGCAAGCACAAGGCCCTGGGTTCGGTCCTCAGCTCGGTGGGAGAGGGGTGCAAAAAAACAAAACAACAATAACAAAAAGATTTGAGAGGCATTCTATAAATTTAATGTTGATCTTTAACATCTAAAATCTCAGAATGAATGAATTTCTCACTATCTTAATGTCTTTGTAATAACTGATACAATATCAGCATTAAAATCTATATTTCTAAATGAGGTACAGTAGTGTACACCTTTAAGCTCAACACTCAGGAGGCAGAGGCAGGTGAATCTCTGTGAGCCCTAGGGCAGCCTTAAAAAACAAAAAAAAAAACAAATTGTATTTCTGGTAAAGAGATTTTTAGTATATATCCCATGGTTGTATACTTAGAGCTCGGCTACAAAGGAATACAAAAGAACTATCTATGATCTAAATATAATAGCAGTATTTGATGAAATTAGCCATGAATCTTTTCATGCCCTAAGCCCCCTAAAACTGTGCTTATTGAAGGATCTATGAACTAAAAAATGATAATGAACTATTCCTCTACTGGGACACCCACTAAAATCAGAAAAATAAAGCCTTTAGCATTATTTACTGTCTCCATCAGGAGTCCCTTCCCATGTTAGACAACAGACTGTCTCTACACATTAGACCATGGCTACTTGGCTGAAAGATTTGTGTTTGTGCTTCCTACTCAAGGAACAAACAGAAAAGGCAGAGGTCATCACAACGTTTATTCTCATGTAGCTGGCTGGAAATGGTGGACTGGAAATAAATCTGAGTCTCTTTATGGCTTGACAGGTTCAACCTGACAGGTTCTGAGAGGTGCGTGTCTCTGAACTACACAGACATTACTACTGTGGACTGTGAGGCAAACTTACACTGGGTCTGCAGCAAGCCCTCCAGATGACAAGGAAGCATTGCTCTATAGAAGACTGAGCCATGGATCCACAGCAAAGTTGTGTGACTGGATGCTACTCTATGGTCAAATTTTCCACAAAGACCTCACCAACCAACTTTACATTATCCTGGGACTCTTCTGCATAGGACTCTGGGACACAAGGGAGAGACTCCAGGAAGATCTGTATTGGGGTTTCCCTTGACCATGAGCTGAAAATGTCACTCACTGACTGATAATCACATCGAGAGAGAGAGAGAGAGAGAGAGAGAGAGAGAGAGAGAGAGAGAGAGAGAGAGAACAACTATGAAGCCTCATAGATGCACTTTATATTTTAGATCTGGAATGAATAAACTGACTAGCTTTAGAGTTACTATTTATTGCAGAATGACTGCAACAGCCAGTGCCTTCATGCATTTGCACTATTGGAAAGACTTTGCATGGTAGTAAAGGCTGAATGTAGATACAGGAAAGTTTGACTATTAATGATTTTCTTAAACTCAAAAAGCATTCTTAAGTAGACCAATGCTTAGGAAACCAAGCTTTGCAGTAGCTCCCTCTATTTACGAACTTTGCCACATTATTTCGTCAATTGGTTTTCCCCAAAGAATAAGGGTGACCTTTTCTTTAACTTCCTCAATGTAGACAGCTCATTTTCAATGGCACATATTTCTTTGTCTTTAACGATCCTCTCCGTAGTGCATTTCAATAAAGAGACAAAAGCATGACATATGAGGAATATACGTAAAGCAGATTTCAAAGTACTGAAAGAAAAAGTGCAATATGTGTTGTGGCAGATCTCTGTCAGGACCTACACCATGTGGATTGACCCTGGAATTCCAATCTTGTCAAATAATGTGTTTGTGTCTGTCCCAGTCCACATGACAGGTTCATTGTATTTCCCATGTGCAATAAAGTGTTCATGTATTTGTTTGTATTTTAAATCTCTGTATAATTTTAAGCTGTATCTATGTATGTGAAAAAAAAAAAGAATCAACACAGTGGTCTACAGAGGGACTCACTCAAACTGTATTCAAAGTTACGTTGTGTTATAGCATCACACTGTTTTCCATCAGGGATCTCTAAATCCACAGATTAGTGCAGTTCCCAGATCTCACCAGAGATTCTTTGTGCAGTGGGCAATGGTTAATAGAAAGTCTCCAAACTGGTCAGAATGTAGAGAATGGGTGGCTGTGGAGTGTTCAGCCACAAAATAAACACTCTCCCCAGAAAGGTTCAGGAAACATCATGGAAGAGGGGACAGAAAAATTGTAAGAGCCAGAGGTCAAGGAGAGCTGGGGCAAAACAGTGTCTTCAGGTCAAGAGAGAACCACTGTACTCATGAACTCACAGCAGCTGTGCTTTCCTGCACAAGACTAAGCCTGCCCACAGCTCAGCAGGATGGAAGAAGGGTTCAGGAGTCATCACTCCTGCCTGAGGAGCTACTAACACCTGATGGCTGCTATGGGAGAGACAGTCAGTTTTTAATCCAAAGTATGCCCCTAGTGATTGACTATGCTCCAATGAATGATCCTGTACTCATGCATGTATCGACAACATTGATTGGACTCATGGGATACAAAAAAGAAAAAGGAAAAGGATATGGAGTTTGGGGGAGTTGTAGGAGGGGGTGGTGGGTGAATATGATTGGAATACTTTATATATATATATGCATGGATTTCTCAAAGAATAACTGTAAGTTACATCATATTAGAAAACAGTAGAGTGCCTTTTTAAGAGTGCTACACATAGCAAAATCCCAGCTTTATAATACATTTTTATACATGTTCACACATTCGTGCTAAAATGATATATTTTATTTTTGCATATATTGGCTGCTCTGAATCTTTGGTCCATGTATCCAATGTTCTGAAACCATCTTTTCAACTCTGTTTTAAAAACATCTTTTTTACTGTATACATTATAGCTATTTACATGTGTTAATTTACCAAGTGGGTAATAAATGACCTTCAAGGGCTATTTCAGTCAGGAAAACCTTCAATCAATCCCAGAACTGTTTCATGAATGAATGCCGCAATCTTGTCCTTTTCTGACATTTGAAAATGGATGACCTCTTCAGTATCTTTAAACTGTGGTCACCTCCATGACATATAGAAAAGAAAGATGATTTTAGAATTCTTCATGAAAAATAAGTTGAAGTTTATTAACCACTGAGTTCCTCGGTTCCACAGCTACAGAATGAAGCAGGTGGCCTCCCCACTTGAATGTTCTATCATTAATAACTGCAGCCTGATCTTGGGTCATGTTGAAAAACAGTTTTGTGATTTGCATGGTGTGGATGTGTAAATGGAAAAGTTACTCTTCAAAACCACAGGATGAAAGCCAGCCGACCTAAGTTTCTGCCTACATTTCTGCCATCCACTGACTCGCTACCTATTTTAGAATTAATTAGAGATTGAGCTGAAACTAATCACAAGCTTAGTATGCAAAAATGACCTTAAAACAGAACCAAGTTCACAGCAGCCAGTTAATATATTAAATGTTAAAAAAATTGCACATGAAACACTATATCAACATATTTTTAGTGTTGTATAAAGTATCATTCCAAGCATGTCTACTTCTATATAGCATACTTGTTTGTTTTCTAATGAATTTTAAAGGTTCATTTAACAAGCATGGAGTACTAGAGTTAAAATATCCAACAACTAATATCCACTTATAAGTGAATGTGTGTCTAGTCTTATTACATCTTGTCCTGTGTTCAGTTGATATCACTGGGCTCCTGCTCTTTTCTGAAGAGAAATTGAGGAGCAGTGGATGTGGAGGACAGGGGAGGTGTGTGTGGGAAAACTGGGAGCAATGAGAGAGGGGAAGCTGTGGTCAGGATGTATTGTATGAAAGGAGAATAAAGAAAAAGGAAAAAGAAAAAATCCAACAAATACACCATAAAAGTGTGTAGAGTTTATCTACTTGTGAAACAGGAAATAAAATAAATAATTGTTGTGTGATTATGGTTGTGACAAAGATGACATAGGATGCCATTGGAACCCTTTTGAAGTATAGAACTCTTATCTACCACAGTCAAACTTCTGTCTAATTTTATAATAAATATATAAGCTACACTCACCTTAAGTGATTGCAATACCATGCACAGAAGACCACTATCAGTGTTCTGTGCCTTATTTTGAATTTTCCAGAAGAATTTTAGTTTCTTCCTCCTCAAAGGGAAATATGCCTCCTGCTTATTCTATACAACTGTAGGGATAAACAGTAGACATGAACTGTCCTTGAAGGGAAAGAGTACATTGAAATGTTACTATTTAGTAATTCAAAGCTTTCACAATATTGAGTCTATAAAGTACCACCATGGCGGAAGAAATGGCTTGCTGAGCAAGTCTGACCTCTAAGTTCCCTCCCCAGAACCCAAGAAGGAAGGAAAGAACTGACTCCTGAGAGTTGTCCCCTGACCTCCATAAGTGGGGAAAAAAACCTTCTACAATATCAATATCATAATGATAATGATGTTTTATAAACTGACTCTCAAATTTCATTATCCTGAGAAGATTTACAACATGAATATATAACTGAAATTAAAATGAGCATGAAAGTCTAGGGGGATTGTGTTGGAAAATGTACAGCCAAAAAACAAACAAACAAACAAACAAAAACAGCTATAAGTGGTGTGATTTAGCTTAGTTTAATTTGGGGGAACAATTTATCAAAAATGATTAATATATTTTCTGTGATATGACTACTTTGGAGAGAAAGAAAAATTAAAAAATATTCTTTGATATGCAAGGTCAATTTCTAGTAGTAAAAATCAGAAACCACCTTCTTGACCAAAAGTAACGATTCAGTTAGTTGAATTTGATTCTGAAAAATAAGGAAAGGCTACCTGATGCCAACCATCCACTGCAGTACCAGTGAACACCAGAGCCACAGGCCCTACTTGCACTGATTAGAAGAAGGTGTGAGTCTCTGAGGTCCTGTCTGGACAGCCCAGCTCTCTAACTCCCTGGCACCCAGGAGCACATACTGTACCCCTCCCCCACCCACCACAGCCCCAGAAACCAGGCAGCAGCAGCATCCTTCCCCCACAACCATCCCCCATGGCACCAGTGACCACCAGAGCCACAGCCCCCATCTGCACTGACTGAAGGAAGAGGGACTCCTGGAGACACAGGTTCCACCTGTACAGACTAGAGGAAGAAATAGGTAGATGGCAGTGTAAGAATACATTCAATATCATAAAGAGCAATATGGCATCACCAGAAACTAGTGGTTCTACAACAGCAAAACCTAAACATCCCAATACAGATGAAGCAGGAGAAAATGACCTTCAAAATAATTTTATGAAGATGATAGAGGCCCTTAAAGAGGAAATGAAAAATTCCCTTAAAGGAATCATGGAAAAGACAGACAAACAAAAAAAATGGAAGAAATTAATAAATCCTTTAAAGAAAGACAAGAAGGAAATGACTCAAGACTTGAAAATTGAAATAGAGGTAATAAAACACAAACAGAGGGAATTCTAGAATAGGGAAATCTGAGTACATGAACAGATACAGGTATAACCAACAGAATACAAGAGATGGAAGAGAGAATCTCAAGCATCAAAGACATGATAGAGGAAATAGATTCATCAGTCAAAGAACATGTTAAATAAAGCAAACTCTTATCACAAAGTATCCAGGAAATCTGGGATACCATGAAAAGACCAAACTTAAGAATAATAGGGATAGAAGGAGAATTCCAGCTCAAAGGCACACAAAATATATTCAACAAAATAGCAGAAGAAAACTTCCCTATCCTAAAAAAGGACATGACTATGAAGGTACAAGAAGCTTACCGAACATCAAATAGTCTAGGTCAAAAATAAAAAGTCCCACATGATAATCAAAACACTAAACATACAGAATAAAGAAAGAATATTAAGAGCAGCAAAGGAAAAAATGTCAGGTAACATATAAAAGCAGATATACCAGAATTACACCCAATTTTTCAATGGAAACTCAGAAATCCAGAAAGTCCTGGACAGATGTTCAGCTGAAGAGAGGGAGGAGGAATTACAGGAGCAAGGGGGTCAAGATCCTGATGGGAACCGCAGAGACCGCTGACCTGAGCTAGTGGGAGCTCACAGACTCTGGACTGACAACTCGGGAACCTGCATGGGACTGAGCTAGGCACTCTGAATGTGGGTGACAGTTGTGTGGCTTGATCTGTTTGTGGGACCCCTGGCAGTGGGACCAGGACTTACCCTGGGTACATGAACTGGCATTTTAGAGTCCATTCCCTATGGTAGGATATCTTGCTCAGTCTTGATGCAGCGTAGAGGGCCTTGGTTCTGCCCCAACTTGGTATGCCAGCCTGTGTTGGCTCCCCAAGGGAGGTCTTACACCCTATGAGAAGTAGATGAGCCAGTAGGGGTGGGGGAGGTGGCAGGAGAGTGGGAAAAGTGGGGATACTGTGGTTAGTATGTAAAATGAAATATTCTAAATAAATAAATAAAAAGATGATAATAAAGAGCATGTGTATATATGAAAGATTACGCCTCATGTTCAAGAGAAAGATAAAATGCTACATTTTCCTTAAGTGATGGCTTTTCTGTTTCTTTGTAACTTGTAAAATCATGTAAAGAAAATATTTAATTTAAACAAACACAAATATAGACTCCCAAATGTAATAATTTCATTATTTAAAACACAAATGTAATTTCCAGTGACAAATTACAAATACTGAAAATGAGTTTGCTTTCAAAACACTTCTGATGCTCACGTGAACGAGACTGCAGCGCTCTCTAGTGGCAGCATAGAATCACTGCATGTTTAATTTATGAAGGTTTCCATGTGAAACATGATTTGTTGGCTACAGTCATGGCTCAGCAACTAAGGGTGACTGCTGCCAAGCCTAATGATCTGAGTTCAATCCCCCAGACCCATTTAGTGGAAGAAATACTATGTGGAAATAAAAGTCATGGTGGAAGGAGAGAATCAGTTCCTGAAAGTTGTCTTCTAACCACCACACATGTCCTCTAACTGCTCATATACTCATATACACAAAATAAAGTTGAAACTATATTGGTGACTATGAGTAATAATGATATATGTACATTTCAAAATGGCTAAGGGGGTAAACTTCAATGCTTTCACATTAAGAAGAAAATGATTTAAAGTGATAGTTATGTTAATTAGCTTTATATGGTCATTGTACACTGTATAGCATAATTCATTATATGCACCTCATACACATGTAGAAATAACTATCAAGTGTCAATTTGTTTTTTAAAAGGGGTCTTTTTAAGATTTTATTTTTATTTATGTGATTCTGGACACTCCAGTGCCCCTCCCTTCAACACAGTCAGCTCGGGCTGCATGTGTTGTGGGCATTGCATGTCCATTGGTGAGCAGTTACAGTTATTTTATGGTATTTATGTGTGCAAAATGGTAAACCGCCATTGCTGTTGATTAAAATCAATGGATGTAATGAAATTATATGTTGCTTAGTATTAAATACAAACATGGCTGTATATGTCACCATAGTAACACATTACCATGGTAATTAAACATTGTGTATCTGATATACTACACATACCCATCCTGTGTTATTAGCATAGTGTACATTGTTACATAGTGTTTTCTTGTGTGACTAGGACTGATAGATATGTATATTGGTTTCTGGTGCTTCGTATTTCAAACTGCTTCTGCTGCTATTGTTCAATTCCTTAGGGCTATGTATGTGCTAATTTCTTTTGATGGTATATCTTCATTATATGGTCAATTATAATACTTAATGCTAAATACATTTGGAGGGGGTGGTTTTCAAGACAGAGCTTCCCTGTGCAGCTCTGGCTGCTGTGGAACTCACTCTGTAGATCAGGCTGGCCTCAAACTCATCGAGATTCACCTGTCTCTGCCTCCCAAGTGCTGGAATTAAAGGTGTGAGACACTACCACCCGGCATTGAATACATTTCTAGAGTGGTTATTTTAACCCACATTGACAGAAGCGCTATGTGACTTCCCACGGTTCCACACATTTGCCAAATTTGATAATTTTACCTTTTAAAAATATTGATTGAGTTGAGAGGGGTATATGTTTGTAGTTCAAATTATTTGTACTTGTTTTGTTACAACTGAGGTTGAACATCTTTTGTTCTTCCACTTGGAAATTCTATTCTATGCTTTACCTTCCTTCTTGATTTTGCAGATCTATTTTGTAGAATGTATTAAGTAGATAATGAATCATAAATGATGGGTTGTCCTGGGGAAAATCAGCCAGAAACAACTACCTCCACAGACCACATGTTTTAAGATTTATTTTTATTTTTAATTATGGGGGGGGGGGGGGGGGGGCTGGGGGCAGGTGTGTATGTGCATGCAGTACCCATAGAGGCCAAAAGAGGGCATCAGATCACTTGAAGCTATAGTTACAGGTTGTTGGGGTGGAGGGCATTTTGTTGCTGGAAACTGAACTCTGGTCCTCTGGAAGAACAGTATATGCTCTTAACCACTGAGCCACCTCCTCCATCAGTAACATTCTTTTGTGCTGTTTGATTTCTGAATAAGCAAGCACACACAGCCATGTCAGTTTTCCTTGAGACTTATCTGAATGGGGAGATCCTTTCTCCTTATATCCCTTTGGGAGATGGTTACATCACTGGTTTCAGGTCTGAACACCATTCCTTACAAAAATACCCCAAAACCAAAGGCTGAAAAGAAAAATGAGTTTGTGTATTAAACTTTAAGTGTATTTAAAGATGTTCCAATGAAGTGATTGTTTTAATTTTCTTCTACTGGAGCATGTACAGTTTCAAAATATTTTAAATAGCCCTCCTTAAAGTTCATTTTTTTAATCATTACAACATGGAAAAAGTTAAATGGTGATTTCATGTTAGTCTTGAGCTTGCTCTTTCATATTACTGTTTTTGCATACTTTTCCTCTTTAAAGATTTATTTTATTATGTTGAATTGTGTGGGAGTGGAAAGAGGTTTGTATTCCTGTGTGTAAGACACCGAAGAGGCCAGAAGAGTGTAGGGTCCTTTGGAAATGGTGTCACATTCAGTTATAAGCTTCCCTAACCAGGGTTCTCTGGAACAGCAGCACACATTCTTAACCACAGAGCTTGCTCTCCGGATCATATTTGTATACTTTCAAAAGGCAAGAAAATACTCAATTCAGTGGATTCCATGTTTTCTTAGAGTGTTTCTTTTATTTCATTTTCACTATGTGTTGAATAACTGCTTAATTTTTTCTTTTGAGCACCCATCAATACATCTATTAGAAAGATTTATATACCTTTATTCTTCTGAACATTCTGAGAATATTAAGTAAAAGAATTTAAACTTACAAACAACTTCTGGGGCTTCATTAAGTGTCCAACATGGATTCTGATATCTCTGAGCCCTCAGCCAAACAGTCTTAAGGAATCTCATACCACCTGTGTTGATGCTTTTCTTTAACTAGGGACCAGGAGGGCATCTCGTGGGACGTTATCCCCAAGCATGTTGGTTGCAGTCCTTAGGGCTTAGAAATATGGCGGCAGTAAATACAAATCCAACTTTAAGTTCCATCAAATTGCCCGACCCCTCTTCTGCTATTTAGATAATAAGCAAACCACTTTTCCTAGAAGCCTAGGATGAATTCGTTAAGAAAGTATGCCAAATACGAATGTAATTAATGTTAATAATTAGGCTCAAGGCACGTGAAATGAAAGTTGACATGTCTGTTCAGACATCATTCCAGATGCTTTCTCTATGTTCTCTTTCCTCTTGCTGATGAGATCAGATGAGCATCAAGTGTTTTCCTTCTCCGTTTCTTTTAACCTCTCATGCTGCTCTTGTTACTGCTGCTCTGTGCTGATTGTTGGCAACATTTTCCGTCATACTTTCCAGTTCATACACGATCTCTTTACTCTTGTCTACTCTGCTAACTCATCCATTGAGGGGTTTGTTTTGTTTGCTTAGCTTTGTTGAGGCAAATTCTTACTATGTAGCCCAGCACTGTCTCTAATTATATGATGTTATTATAGCATTTGTTTTTCCAAGCTTGGACTCAAACTTCTACTCCTCCTGTTTCAATCTCCTGAATGCTGGAACTGCAGGTATGTGCCACTATGCTGACCAGTTTCTGATTTTAATGATTATGATTATAGTTTTCAATTGTAAGAAGTTATCCATTTTCAAACCTTCTGGTTAACTTTTGATGATCTCTTACGAAATGAACACTTTTCTTTCTTTTATTCCTTAAAATCACTTAAACATCATTGTTTATAATACATGTGATTATTTGAGTTGATAAAATTCTGTGTGACTAAGACTTCTCTTTGAATTTCATATCAACAGACTGACACTTTGGCTCATTTCCTGAAGTGTTTGGTGATTTTTTTTTTCTTTATAGCTTTAGTTGACTTCAGTTAATGAAAGTCCAAGTGTGTTGGGGAAGGACACTAAAGATTAAATGCAGGGCCTTGGGCATGCTGGGTAAGCACTCTGTTCTGAAATGGTATCCACAGCCCAGTTACTGTGGTTTCTAACAGTAAAAGGAAGAGTACTTTCTTACCCAGAGGAGGATGTATGTTCACCCACAAGGAGGAAGATGGAGCTATTGCTGAGGCCTTTCAAAGACAAATGGGAGGGTGGCCAATCACAGAGTTGCCTTTCAGCAGCTCTAGCAGCTTGGTCTTGGTATTCTAACACTGACATAAAGCAGCTGTAGCCTTGAAGGCAACTCTGCCTTTTGTTCTCTCCCACATACACCATTGTCCTTCTAACCAGTTACCTGTCATTGGTTTTCATCCTTTCTTATAAGCTCTAAAGTGTTTCATCTGGTTATTAGACTACATTGTAGTGAAATTATCTTAAAAAAAAAAAAAAAAAAAAGCTTCCCCAACAGTGCATTTGAACATATTCGGATGTCTTGAGGGTCCTGAAGTATGAGATATGGATTACGTAGTGACTGGCCTATGAGAGTGTTTCTAAAGAGGCTTTAACTGAGAAGGAAGGACCCACCGCAAATGTGGGGGCATCATGCTATGGGCTGGTGTTAATAAAGTGAAGGTAAGCGAGCACAAGCATCCATCCCTTTCTGCTTCCTGTTGATGTGACAGCTGTCTCAGCTCCCACTGACAGCTACAGCTGTCCTTCCCTACATGGTGGACTGTGCTCTCAAACCGTGAGCCCAAATTTTTAAAAAATCTCTTTTTTTTTCACTCTTGGCAGCTCCATACATTTATACAATGTAATGTATTGTGATTAGATTCACCCCATTATTCCCTGGTACTCCCTTCCTTTCTTCCTGAATTCTTCTTTCCCCCCTTATCCTCCCACTGGCTGTACCACTAGAGAAGGTGACACGTCCTCCTTCAGAAAACATCAGCTCCTCGGGAAGGAAGGGTTAGGGGTCACAGCCTCCTCCACCTCCCATGGCTCAAGGTTGGATGGCTTAGTCTTGTGCAGGGATCCCCAGCTGCTGTATGTTCATGGTTCCAGTGGCTGTGTATCTGGATGGCAGTTTCATGATGGTTCCATTTCTTTCCACTCTCTTTTCTGTGATTTTCCCTGGTCCTTGCTTGGAAGGATAGTGTACAGATGAGAATTTGCAAGAAATCATCACCCTGTATTATTCCACCCTTGATGGTTATACGAACTGCAATTTCTCCAGCACTGTGGTGTTGCTCTTGATTTATCCATTTGGTAGAGGCAATTCTACATGGTAGCTTTCACTTCACAGATGAGAAGCCAAGTCATGGGCTCGGCCAGTTGCTGAGTATGTCTGTACCCATTATTCATTCTGAGAATCCCAGTGGACAGGCTGTCAGGGAGACATCAAAACCCTAACTCCATTGATTATCAGGTATCCAGGGACTGTTACTCTGGTGGGTAACAATTGTGAGTGGAACAATCAAAGTATGGAAAGTCCAACTTGGTGAACCAATGAGTTGTATTGGGGCTACTTACAGGAGTATAGGTAAGAAGTTACTTACAGGAGCAGAAATGACTCAAAGACAGACGCATTACCAAAGCCCACCCCAGCATGAGTGGCAGCTGACAAAGCTGAGAACCTGGAGACACTGCACAGCTTGCAGGTAGTTCAACAGGTTGAAGAGTGCCCTTTCTAAGTGACTCAGTTGGTCTAAACCTGTTCCAGATAGCTCAGCTGGTTTCTGCTTCTTCCAGGCAGCTGGTCTGTGTAGCTGGAGACGTTCTCTCCAACCCCCACCAAGCCCTGTTAGTCCGACAACCTACTTGCAAAATAAACACACAGATGCTTATATTATTTAAACTGCTTGGCCATTAGCTCAGGCCTACCATTGTCTAGCTCTTACTCTTATGTTTAGTTTAGCCCATGTCTTTCTTTCTTTCTTTCTTTCTTTCTTTCTTTCTTTCTTTCTTTCTTACTTTCTTTCTTTCTTTCTTTCTTTCTTTCTTTCTTTCTTTCTTTCTTTCTTTCTTTCTTTTTTTTTTTTTTTTTTTTTGGTTTTTCAAGACAGGGTTTCTCTGTGTAGCTTTGTGCCTTTTCTGGAACTCACTTAGTAGCCCAGGCTGGCCTCAAACTCACAGAGATCCGCCTGGCTCTGCCTCCCGAGTGCTGGGATTAAAGGCATGTACCACCACCGCCCAGCTTATTTAGCCCATTTCTATTAATCTATACTTTGCCACATGGCTCGTGGCTTACTGGTACCTTACATTTTCCTTGTCCTGGCAGCCACTCCAGTGTCCCCTCCTGCCTTCCTCTTCTTCCAATTCTCCTCTCTCTTAGTTCCGCTTATACTTCCTGCCTGGCTACTGACCAATCAGTGTTTTATTTACCAATGAATCATCCACAGCACTTCCCCTTTTTCTTTTATTTCCAAAAAGGAAGGTTTTAACTTTAACATAGTAAAACTACATATAACAAAACAATTATCAAGCAAGAATTACAGTTACAATATTAATGAAGATATCTTATCTATCTTATATTTGTGAGTCTAAGTTTTTTATATCTAACTTATCTTTTATCATAGCTAAGGAAAATTGTAAATATCTAGCTTCAACTACATCAAAAACCTCAGAAGGATAAAATATTACCTGAGAAACGGGAGGACTCAAGCAACTTTCGGGAGTCTTGAGACAATAGACAGAGACAGCTGGTAGCCTGGACAGTCATCCAATGTTCCTTTGTAAAGTTGGGGCATCTGTCTTCAGCCCTCAGGGCTAGAGTCTCTCAGTCATTTCTCTCTGTGTCCTTTAGAATGTCTGGCAGTTTCCTCTGCAAAGCAGGAACCTGAAGGATCATTTCACCAAGCAAAGTTTAGTGGTCACCTTCCTATGGGTCCTGCATGTCCAGTTGATCAAGCAGTCCAGGCAAGAACAGATTCTTGCCCAAATGGCTATTTTTGCCAAGGTGAAGATAAACTCTATATATGCCCATCCTCCTCTCTGAAGTAAATCAGTGCTGCCAGGAGCAGACATGTCTCACTGTCCAGAAAGTCTACATTTTTAAAATATTTTAAATGCCATATTCTGTAGGTCTTTAAGGATTTGAAGATTACCTATCTATCTGAAATAAATCTATGTATACCTAGAAGACTTAACTAACATAGCTACAAGTATGATTATCATAGATGACTAATTATTAATCTAATTTTTAATTATCCATTACAATTTTAAATGAGCTGTACAAACATAAGACCTTAAACAAGAGTAGAAACATACACACAGTATAACAAAATTAACTTTAAGTTTATAGCAATAGACTAAAATCTATACCAATGTAAAACATTTTAAACAAGTTGTTGCTCTTTAAAAGTAAGTTCATTAATCTACCCTTTCATCCTATTATATCTATATCATATCCCCTTTTCTTCTTTAGAAAGAGATCACATTTATTATCAACCTGATTTAAATAAAGATGTTGATTTTTGTCTATCCCACACAGAAGGCTCTTCTGATTTGGGACACAGGAATCTCTTAACCTTTTCTTTTAGTAATATGTCTGGGATTAGAGAAGGAGTGAGCCAATTCCATCTCCAAAGCCAGCTTGATATATTTGGGAATTTGGGTGTAGTTTTTCTTACTACTTCCTGCTGGGGGACGGCTGTATCTTATGGAGACATAAAGAAAATTTTAGGATTATGGAGTAGTCCTTGGGGGTGTATTGTTTGAGCCAGTTGCCTTGAAACTGTTTTGAATGTTGGATCATCTGGGCCATCATGTTATTGGAGACCTTTCAGGGGGTCTTGGCTGGTCAAACCTGATGTATCTTAATCTGGAGCAAATCCATAGCCTCTGGCTTTCTGTGAGAACAAAAGCAGATACTCTTTTCCAAAGCAACATATCCTTACATCCAAATTTTGAAATCAAGGTACCTTTAAAATTTACGTATTTGTTTAAGTCAACAACTTTTACCATCATATCTTTTTCTGTAGTTAAAAATCCCAAAGACAACACAATCCAGATTTTCTGTGTAATATCCATCTTTATGTGGCTTATTTTTTATATTATCTTTACTGTCTCTTTAAAGACTTTATTTTTGAAAACTATATATTTTTTATATAATTGTATATATTTTTTAATCTCTCTTTCAAGTTTACGTACATTTTTACACATATTGTAAAGCATTTAAAGTCTTGTTCCATCTGAATCTCGTGAACCTATTGGTTTAAACTGCAGCATTTGTAAGACTGAAATGCTACTGTGGCTGCTGGCTCTGCCCACAGCAGCTTTCCAAAGTGGCTGTGGTAGAGTTTACCACCAGCTCTGGGTCTGGAGCCATCTGTACCATCAACTATCAGAAGCAGTTCTATCAAAGTAGTGTGTAGCCCAGAAAACTTTTGTTTTGTTGTTTTTCGAGACAGGGTTTCTCTGTGTAGCTTTGCACCTTTCCTGGAACTCACTTTGGAGACCAGGCTGGCCTCGAACTCACAGAGATCCACCTGCCTCTGCCTCCTGAGTGCTGGGATTACAGGCATGTGCCACCACTGCCCGGCAAAACTTTTTTTTAAATAGTAGCAAATGCTAAATCTAACAAGCAATGTAATGTGCCACTTGCAGACACCTCATTTATGCCATGCTGTTGGTCAAACATGCATGCCAGGAACCTGCCAACTTGAGAGAGATAACTAGGAAGCTGTTTTTAAAGATTTATTTATTTATTATGTACACAGAAGAGGGCATCAGATCTCATTACAGATGGTTGTGAGCCACCATATGGGTGCTGGGAATTGAACTCAGGACCTCTGGAAGAGCAGTCGGTGCTCTTAACCTCTGAGCCATCTCTCCAGCCCCGGAAGCTGTTTTTAGCTCCGTTTTGAATTGCTTTTTTAAATACTTTTAGGTTTAAGGTGGAAATTCAAGCCATTGGGTGCCATTTGTAACTGGAGACCTTCTCTCCAGCCCCCACCAAGCCCTGTTAGTCCAAAAGCCCACTTATAAAATAAACACACAGATGCTTATATTATTTAAACTGCTTGGCCATTAGCTCAGGCCTACCATTGTCTATCTCTTACCCTTATATTTAGCCCATTTCTATTAATCTATTCTTTGCCATGTGGCTCGTGGCTTACTGGTACCTTACATCTTCCTTGTCCTGGCCACTCACAGTGTCCCTTCCTGCCTTCCTCTTCTCCCAATGGTCTGGTCTCAGAGTCTTCTTTGTAGCTCTACTCCTCTGAGAATCTTCTTTGAAGCTCAGCTTGTCTAAGTCCTCTTGGCAAGCCAGCTTTTCTGGGGTCTGTCTTCTTGGTAGCTCAGCTTTCTTCATCTGAGGGGTCTCTCAGCTTTTATTGCTCACTGTGGCAGGGAGCGGCCTAGTGAATCTGATCAGTTTCAGGGACTTCCTGAAGGTATTTTGAATAGTTTCCATCTTGGAGGGAACAGCTGAATAACAACCTCCTAAACCCAATATATATAGGAAGGTGGAAATAAAAGAGACAAACCTGAGTTCCTCCAAATACACTGTTACACTAGAGCAACACCATCTCCCAGGAAGATGCCAGCACTCCCATAGCTACATAAAATCTTATTATGGCAGAGGATGGGCAAGGTCTAAGGCAGGGCCTGATACCAGCAAGATAAGTGCTAGACTAGATGTTCTGGGTGCAGAAGCCAGACTGTCTGACGAATGAAATTTCCTTCTGAGAGGCAGAAATGAGGGGCAGGTACAAGGTGACAAAGAGAAGGAAAGCCCAAAGGGTCACAATTCATTCTTTTCTCACTTTTACAATACAACTTAAAATGGTTTATGCATGTGCTGAGCTTCCTACAGACCTTGCAGAAATTTCTAAGGACTGTATCTAAATTGCCCTTGCTCCTGTGTGTCCAGTAATAAAAACTTGGTAGTTCATACTCCTTCCAGAAGATGGAGCCACTAAACAACAGTTTCGAATATTTTCTTTCTTCACATATATAGGTCATCTTAGTAAATAATTGCATGTCTGTAAAGGAGGGCGCAAAGACTGTGTAAATGTAAAATGACATTTAGGCATTCCCCATGTTATCTTTACAGTTTTCTGGGACACTGGGAGCAACTGCTGACATCTCTGGACAAACATCAACTGTTGCATTCTGTCACAGAAGAGGAAAGTGCAGAGGTGGTGGGGGTGGGGCCTCAGAATGTCAAGACATCAGATAAGAAGTTTAGGAAACAAAGGAGATTTTAAAGTGTTTTTTGATTTTGTTTTTTAATGTCAGGTGTGGTGTTGCATTCCTTTAATACTAGAACTTGGGAATCAGAGGCAGACAGCTCTCTGTGAATTCAAGGCTAGCTTGGTTGCTATACACAGCAAGTTCCAGGACAGGCAGAAATACATAGAGAGAATATGTCTCAAAACAAACCAGACTCTCTTGAGGGGAATTGGGTTTTATTTTTACAGTGCTGATATTGAATCTGGGGCCTCACACATGCTAGGGAAGCACTTACCATTGAGCTGTGTCCCTGACTCAAGTTATTTACATTGTGTTTGCTTTCCAAATTCTGACACCACTAGAAGAAAACTTACAGGAAAGAAGAGCATCCAAGTATGAGCCAGCTCATCTTCCGGGCTTAGGAAAGAAGAGCATCCTAGTGTGAGTCAGCTCATCTTTGGGGTTTAGGAAAGAACATCCTAGCATGAGCCAGCTCATCTTTGGGGCTTAGAAATAATAAGGGAGGTGTCAACAAAACTGGGAGCAGGGAGAGAAGCGTCTAAGTCCCCGCTGACAGGCGAGCTGTGCTGAAAGAAACTGAAAACTGGGACAAATCTTCCAAATACTACTGGGGACACTAAAGCCGACTTGATCAAGGGGAGCCATTGTGACTGGTACAGGATCTTACAATGAGGCAGGAAAGACTTGGAGCCTTGAACGAAGTTTTGGTCACAGGAGAGTCTGCCAGTTTTTTTGCCTTTGAAGAAAAGAAAAGGATCCAAATACTAAAAACCATAAGTAATATAATAAAAATATTTTCCAGCTTCTGTTACCTAGAAATTCATCACACTTCCCTATTGTAAATATAGTATAAACTGTCAAACTGACACCTGGAAAATTAGATCACTAAAATAACAAGAGCGGTAACAGGACTCAAAGAATCTGAGCTATGCTCACTCAGGGATGGAGATAACAGAGAAGTAAATTCTCTCTCTCTCTCTCTCTCTCTCTCTCTCTCTCCCCCCCCACATGGCTGCACTGAAGACATTTATGATGAAGGATTAGTCTACAGAGAGGTGAGTGAGAGATCATTGCTTCAGGTTCTATGAACCCTGACCACTCCAACTCTACCGACACCAAGCATGTGAGACTTTTCACATCCATGTCTTCAAATCTGGAAATATCAGCTGATAATTCGGTATGATTCTGATGTGAATGACCCAGACAGGTATGGCTTCCCACACTTCTAACCAACAAACTAAATCACAGGTTTCTATGGCTCCTTCTTTGCTTTCGCTTTCATGAGTTTGCCACACAGCTCATTTCTTTAGTAGTTTATTTACTACAAAGGATAGTATAATAATACAACTGAAGAGTTAAAAAGGTCTGTAAAGATTCCAAACTGGGAGATTCGGTCTCCATGGAGATAAGAACATCAGCACCCACCATGTGATGCATTCTCCATCCAGAAGCTCTCTAAATTTAGCATTCAGAGCATGGCTTGTTCTGGTGTTGGGGACACTGAACTCAGAATCTCACATTTGCCAAGCGAGCATTCTAACCACTGAACTACATTCTAGTTGCACTTGAAGTCTTTTCTTCAATTAAAGGTCTATTACAAGACCATAGTTGATTAAATTGTTGGCCGTTGGTGATTGGCTCAATCTCCAACTCTTCTTCCCTGCCTAGAGTTTAGGGGATGAGCCTGAAAGTTCAAGTCTTCTGATTATACTGTTGGTTCCTTTGGACAGTAGCTCCCATCCTAGAGCTCCTCTTGGCCCCACTAAAGTCACACTCAAGCTCAGGGCTGGTTTACAGGGGCTTGTTATGAACAGCAAAGGGTGTTTTTCTCCTGTTGTCTAGGAAATTCCAATGACTTTCAATGCTCTCATGCCAGGAACCACATAGACAAAATACTATAACAAAAGTTGCTTCTGTCACCTTTATTCACTCAGCTGATTAAAAAGTTTCAAGTGCTTTATATGAGCAACTGGGGATAAAGCTAAAACAAAATTATATTTTATCCTGAATAGCTTTCACACATGAATCTGCCACAGCACAATGGCGTAGTGATATTTGTTCCTCCCTTGATCTTGGGCTATACAGCCCAAAGGAGGCAATGCTCCCTATCTGTGACCTCTAATAAGGAGTTGGAGAAGGGTCACATGCCCCTTCCCCCTGCTCCTGCCTGCAAGGTGATTTCGCTCCCAGTCAGATCAGAGGACAACTTCTGCTGTCTACTCTGTTCTGTAATCATGACACCTCCTCCTCAGTGAGTGGCCTGCTTTCCTTCCATGAGCTGCCATCTCGTAAAGCAGTGGTTCTCAACATTCCTAATACCCTTTTGTAGCATGAATCTTAAAGAGTCTTATTAATAACTAATAAAACTCAAGGCCAGGTATTGGGGTGAAAGCTGGATGATCAGAGAAACAGAACAAACCACAGCTACTTTACCTTGCCAGTTCCTCAGCTCATTCTGTTTTCTCAGACTAGAAGCTTCTGAGTCCTCATCCAGAATGAATCTCAGCTGAACTGCTGCTCCAAAACCTAAAAGCTTAACCAGCCAAATGCTTCTAGTTTCTGGTCCTCACACCTTATATACCTTTCTGTTTTCTACCATCACTCCCTGGGATTAAAGGCGTGAGTCACCAAGCTTGGCTGTATCCTTGAACAGATGGATTTCTCCTCTGGAATGCTAGGATTAAAGGCGTGTGTTACCACTGCCTATCCTCTATGTTTAATATTGTGGCTGTTCTGTCTCTGACCCCAGATAAGTTTATTAAGGTGCACAATATTTCGGGGAACACAATACCACCACACCCTTTAATATAGTTCTTTATGTTGTGGTGACTCTAACCATAAAAATATTTTGTTGCTACTTCATAAATGTAAATTTACTATTGTTATGAATTGTAATGCACTACCTGAAATGTAAGGATTCTGATATTTGATCAACCCAAAGGGGTTGAGACCCATGAGATGAGAACCCCTGTCCTAAAGGGTCCCTTACTTCCCTAAATCACCAAAGGATAGCTGGTCTTTTGGTCGACATCTTACCTTCTTTTGGTTGTTACATGGAGAATTTTGTTTTCTTGAAGTGATTATATTAGGTGAGCTGTGGAAAGTGCCTGTGAATGCCAAGTTCTTCAGACTTGTTATAAAGAAAGGATTGGACCTGGAAAAATGGTCCATCAGTTAAAAGTGATTGTTGTTCTTGCAGAGAACCTGGGTTTGATTACCAACACCCACACGATAGTTCACAGCCTACTGGGGACTATGGGGATCCAGCCCCTCGATAGTCCCTTCCCAGGGTCTGGGAAGAATCTACAACCAGCTGATAATCTAGTTCTTCCCCATCTCAGTTTGTTTCTCTCTAGTTCTTACCCATCTAGTTCTTCCATTCTTTTCTCTTTTCCCTCTCATCCCTCTCTGAAAATAAAACTGCCCTTTTATCCCTTTGACCCTTATCTCTCCAAAGCTATCTTTGCTCCTGCCATTTAAGGCAAGTGTGATCAGTCCCTAGGCAACTTGGCTAGGCAACTTCCAGCACAACTAGATGTACCCGTAAGTTGAAACCCTTTAGTTCTGAGTTAATTGTTAAGGGTGGATCTAAAACTAGAGATAAGACTTTGGAAAGAAGAAAGTTAAGCTTAATTAGCACATCTGCCAGGACTTCTAAACAGATAGTCTGGATGCTCAAGAGGTCTCTCTGATAAGATGCTTTCGTCCCTCCAGGGATGGTCCTGGCCAGATGCTGCTAATGACAGTAATTACAGAAAGGCCTGAAATTAGGGATCCTGGCTGCGTTACTGCTCAGATTATCTAAATATTCCTTAGTAGAGGGGAAATTGTGCCCAAAGAATGTTGGAAAAGCTACAATAGCACATGAGAAATTCATAGTAGGAAATGGCTAATAATCAAAAGCCATTATCACCAAGGCTCCTTGAGCCTCAGCTTGACCTCTGGAAGACCCTTGGCTTCTTCCAGGTATTAGCTTGTCATAATCAGCTGAAATCCTACTTCATATATTTTGCAGCTTGTAGCAACAGGATCCATAACTCCAGTTCCAAGGGATCTAACCTTTTTTTTTTAACCTCCAAGGGTACCAAATATGGATGTAGTGTAATTATATACATGCAAGCAAAACTCTCATACACATAAAATAAAATAATTTTTTAAATTTTTAAATAAAGCTATTTATTCAAGTGCTTTGTCTATATTGATTGAGATGATTGTTTTATCTTTTATAATTTTATCTTTCATTCTGCTAATGTGCTGTATCACAGTCATTAAATCCCATTTGTTAAGCCTAATTTATATCTCAGGGATAAATTTTACTTCATTATGATGCATCATCATTATAATATGTTAATGAATTTCCTTACTGCTGTTCTACAGAGGGTTTATATACCTATGCTTATCAGAAATATTTGCTCATAATTTTCTCTTCTCAAGGTGTCTTTGTCTAATTTTAGTGTTAAGGTGGTGAGGCAGAGGATTCCTAGGGCTTACTGGTAAAGCAATCGAGGCAAATGGGTGAGCCTCAGTGACAGGGCCTTGGAAAACAAGATGTCTAGTTGAGTGACTGAGGAAGAGACCCAGTTTCAACTTCAGACCTGCATACACACACACACACACACACACACACACACACACACACACACACTGATCTTGAATTATTTATTTCCACAGTCCATTTTATTAAAATTTCTTCAGGAGTATTTTGTTGTAAAATGCAAGCCACGCCTGATCACTGTAATCTCAGTGCTTGGGAAGCAGAAGCAGGAGGATTGCTGCCAGATGGAGGCCAACCTGAGCTACAATGAGTTCCAGATCAATCTGGGCTGAGTTAGATCCTGTTTCAAAAAGTAAGAACTAAATAAACAATGATGCAACTCTTTCGTGGCACACTTTCAGTTTCAGTAGCTGCTCATCCTCCCACAGCTATGACTTTCTTGGCCACCAGAGGCTACCTCTAGCTGTCACGACACAAACTTTCCACTGTAGGCAACTTTGGGGCTAGTGGTCAGGTTTAACCGAAATCTCAGCTTGGTCTGACATCAAGAACTGACCCAAGCACTTTCAAAACATCCACCTTAACTGTTGTAGATAACAATAGTCAAAGAATGTTGTTCAGCTTTTCATTATTTTCCATTTCCTACATGCCCAGTGAACCACATTCTCGGGAATCTGATCAACCAACAGTTCTAACCAGGAACCAGCACTTCCTCACCCTCCGTTCTCTTCCCAAGCTACATTTCCATGAACCAGAACTATCCGATGGGCCCCAAAATCATTGATGAAGCATTTTCACTCAGAACACTTCTGAGTGGAGTTTTTGTTTTGTTTTTTTCCACACCAGTAACCAATTCTCCAACTATGGACACCACCCAGGTATCTAATGACCTAATTAAACTTTTACATTAATCACCCATGCTGGTGTCAAACTTCACACTTCATATACCTTAAGATTCGTGCCCAAAAATCTGTGCCCACTTCAGCTGCCAACTGTAAGTTAGTTGGTTTTATGTCAGCTTGGTATAAGCTAGAGTCATTTTGGAAAAGGGAATCTCGGTTTAGAAAATGCCCCTAGTAGACTGGCCTGCAGGAAAACCTGTAGTACATTTTTTTTAAAATGATGCTTAATGTGGGAGAGCTAATCTCACTGTAGGCAATGCCACCACTGGAGTGACAGTCCTGGGTGCTATCAGAAGGCAAGCTGAGCAAGAAGGAGGAGCAAGCCATTAAGCAGCATACCCCATCATGGACTCAGTCCCCAAGGTTTCTGCTCTATTCCCATTCCTTTCCTAATTTCCTTCAGTGACTGTTGCTTGGAAGTGTAAGATAAAATAAATCTCTCCTCTCCCAAGTTACTTTTGGTCATGGTGTTTTATCACAGCAATAGAAACCCTAATTAAGACACATAGTTCTGACAAACTGATGGGGTTTCTATACTTCACTTATTGAGTATGGTAATTTGCTAGAATAATTCATGGAACTTAAGGGAAAGGGTTTACATACTATTGTCAATTTATTATAAAGAATATTAAAAAGTAATAGAAATGAAAAGGTATTTAAAACAAGTTCTGGCCAGTCTCTTTGGCACATACACACACACACACATACACACACACACACACACACACACACACACACACACACACACCTCTATTCATCTTGAAGCTCCGTGAATCCCATTGTTTAGAGGTTTAATGAAGGATCCATTGTGGGAATAAATTTGATTAGATCCTTATCAGTAATGAAGTCAATTTCCAACCCTTCTTCCCTCCCTCGAGGACAAGGGTAAGACTTACATGGCCAATGCTCTCATCACATGGTAGACCTTCTGGTGACTAACTTTTACCATGAGCTACTTAGGGTCCCACCAAAATTCAACTTATTAGTAAAACTTCAGGTATAGTTGAAAGGGGCTGAATGTGAACAGCAATAGATGGACCTTGCACTCCCAACACTCAGGTAATTCTAAGTATTTTAGAATTCATGTGTCCAAAATCAGAGATACAATAAAATGATAAGAAAAATTCTATCAGTCTTATCTTTCAGGAAATTAAAAGATTATAGGGACTTAACAAAAGACCCAAGACAAAGACAACTATATTTTCTTAAATAAGAATAATACCATCTGCTTAGTGAAGTAGACAATACAGGATGCTTAGCAGAGCAGACACAAGAGGCACTGCAGATGCCAATTGAGGAAACAAACAAACAAAAACAGTGCCTTCCTCCTTCCTCATCCTCCCTCAGAAGTGACTGTAAGTATGAGGTACAAATGCCCAGGCTGAATAACAGTTTGCATCTCCTGTAACACAAAACGAATGTAAGACCAAACAGGCAAGCTAGTGAGTTCACTGGAAGAATGAATGAGTCATTAGCATCCAAACCTGTCTGTTATCAGGCCACAGGACCAGCAGCAGGCCCTCCCTCTCCAGGTTCTGATAGACCAAATTGAAAGCACTACCTGTGACTCTTTAGCTGACAGACTTCCATAAGAGCCCTGATTTCTCACGTGGGAATTGAGTTTGCATCAAAATGATACTGGTTGTAGATCGCACATTCTGCTCCCCACCCTCACCCCACCCCTGCCTCCTGCCAGGGAATCTGAAAGTCTACGTGCCCATGTGAAGTGGCTTCTCTGCCACTTCTCTCGGAGTCCCTGCCACTCTCTTGTCTGTCTGTCTGTCCATGGTATTAATAACTCTTCTAGCAAACTTTTACCCTCAACAGTCCAGCTCAGTGTCTCCTTGGGCCCTGCATCCAAAGTCTTTCAGTGTCCTCTTCTTGAGGTACCTGGAAACAGAAATTAAATCTCTAACTTATCTTGGTTTGGATTCCATTAGGTATTAGCTTGTCATAATATCTAGAAAAATGTTGAAATATTGTTTTATGCTGTTCTACTGTATTATAAAGCTAGCTCTGGAGTTGAAAGTCTCTTACGTTAGGTGAGCAAAATTAGATTATTAGTTTCATCTAATTGCCTAAAACTTCTGCTAAGATATACCTCAGGATTTATAAATTTATTGGGTATGGTTAAAAATCTGTAGAATCTGTATCAAAAGTTGACTTAAAACTTTAACACAAGTTTAATAATTAGAAAGCTACATAGGCAGTCTTAAATGAAGACCTAATTCATCAATGCTTATAGTTTGAGGCAAATATTCAAATGTGCTAACCTTGCTTTTTTAACCTCTATAGTTTTGCTTCTGACTAACTGATTTTGTTAACTGAATTATGTCAACCCCAAACATGGGCTTTGTGCTTAATGGAACACCCCGAGAAAGGTTCAAGGCTACACTAGAATCCCAAACACCCAGCACAGTTCCTGGCCAACTAAAACTAGGGCCATAACTATTAAACACTGGAAACTGGGATATTCTTATCTTATGATGCACTAAGACAATTACCTAAGCACTCTGGTAAAGAGAATCTCTCCTTACCTATGGTCTATTCAAGTTAACAGAGATTTATTAAAGTCTAGGCTCCTTGTATTTGCTAACTTGTTATGCTTTAGCTATTTTAATAAACTTAATCATACAAGAAAGTATGATGTTCTGCCATGGTGCACTATGAAAGGACAGGAAAGTAAAGTTGCCAGTCTCCCTATGGACTGCATTTATGATTTAAAATTTTATTTTCATACGGAAAAAAAAACACTTAAGTTCAAGAAATGTAAGTTTTTAAGGTTAAACTTAACAGGAATAAAACTGTAAAATTCTAATCTTATAAAAAGCTACTAACTTATAAATTGTTAAAGATAATTAAGACATGCAGATTAATAGTCACCTTATAAATGATCAAATTTCTTACAAATGTAATTTGTTTACAGAAGCAAGCTTTGTTTACTCTTCTGTATATGTTTTCAAGGTTAAACCCCGAAAAAGTAACTAAAAACAAGTAAAATTTATTTGAAATCAGGTGTACTTACTAGACAGCACTTAAAACTTTTCAGATATCTGAAGAAATGTTCAATGGAAAAAGCTTCCTATGAGACAGAGTTCCCAACTCCTAGAAGCAACCCTAAAGTCTCCGAAAAAGACAGATAGGGCATGACAGTTCCACCTGGATTATGGTCATGCTAACCACTGGACCATACTGCCCCATGCCTCACCTTCTGCCAGGACCCTGAACAAACTGTGGACACTTTTGGGTTGACTGCCATACTCTTCTTTGTCAAAGTAAAATCAGTCTTTCAGGTTCCTCCTCTATAGAAAAATATCTCAAACCTGGGTCTGGCATCCAAAATCCAGTGCTGTCCTGTGTAGTAGCTGAAGAATGCTGTCCTATAAGACAGACAAAGACCTACAAACACACCCCTAATGAAACCATCAAGACCACTGGAGCCTAGGGCAACCATCTAGGTAATGGGTAAGGCTCTGTCATTTTAAATGCTACATAAGTCATTTAGATTATACTTTCTGCTATAATCTATCATTCTCTGATCTCTGATAGTGTTGACAGATAACTATAGCTTCATCAGTTTAGCAGTGACTGCCTGATCAATGCATTTCATATTATAAAGACTAGTTCTTTCTTTTCTAGAGTTATTAGGTCACCTGATAAAAAGGGCAAACTCACAAACAGGCTTGCCTTAGTAACAGGCTTCATATTAAAGGATAAAAGAGTTTCAGTTGTAACTTTTAGTGTTTAAAGGAACTTGTTTTGCAAACAACTGCTCTTAGTAATGAACCACTTATGTATATCTAATGGCAAACAACTGGATAAAAATTTTAAGGTTTACATAAATCACAAAGGTCTAAAAATAATTTAAATTATAAACATCTGAGGATTTCAAAAGTCTAAATAAATTACAAAGATCTAAAATAATTACTTAAGATATATAAGTACAAATTACTCTATGCTATTGTTATACTATGATTTCAAATGTTCAAAGTTTCAGCATTAATCAATGGAGTTTTAATAAACTGGTAAAGCACTAACTACTATTATAATATGGATTTCAATACAAATTACAAATAATGGTAATGTAAGAGTTAGAGAGTCAAAAAAAAATCATAAGAGTTAGCTCCACCTCTCACAGGTCAAATTGACTCCAGATAAGTGCTGTCAATCATCAGCCCAAGCTTCCCTGCTATTGCCTAGTCCTGAAGGGGAAGTTCCAAATATGTTTCCTCTAAGTTATTTTTTTATTTCAAATTTTATTTTCTATATGGATATTTGTGTTTTAATTTTACACATCAGCCATGGGTTCTCCTGTCCTCCCCACTCCCACCCCTGCCTTCTTCCCCAGCCCCTCCCCCCATTCCCATCTCCTCCAGGGCAAAGACTCCCTTGGGGATTCAGCTCAACCTGGTAGATTCAGCACAGGCAGGTCCAGTCCCCTCCTTCCAGACTGAGCAAAGTGTCCCTGAATAGGCCCCAGGATCCAAACAGCCAGCTCATACACTAAGGACTGGTCCGGGTCCCACTGCCTGGGTGCCTCCCAAACAGTTCAAGCTATTCAATTGTCTCACTTATCCAGAGGGCCTGATCCAGTTGGGGGCTCCTCAGCTTTTGGTTCATAGTTCATGTGTTTCCATTAGTTTGGCTATTTGTCCCTGTGCTTTTCCAATCTTCTTCTCAACAATTCACGCTCTTACAGTCCCTCCTCTTTCTCAACATTGGGCTCCTGGAGCTCCACCTGGGGCCTGGATGAGGATCTCTGCATCCACTTCCATCAGTTATTGGATGATAGTTCTAGCATGACTGTTAAGGTGTTTGGCCATCTGATCACCAGACTAGGTCAGATCAGGCTTTCTCTCGACCATTGCCAGCAGTCTACAGAGGATGTATCATTGTGGATTTCTGGGGGCCACTCTATCACTTTGCTTCTTCCTGTTCTCATGTGGTCTTCATTTATCATGGTCTGTTATTCCTTGTTCTCCCTTTCTGTTCTTGATCCAGCTGGGATCTCCTGCTCCCCCAAGCTCTCTTTCCCTCAAATCTTGCCCTTCATTACCCCACTGTTGTCCAGGTTGTTCATGTGGATCTCATTAACTTCTGTCCCTAGTCTGTATCTGTCTTGGCAGAGTTCCACTCAGCTGGTAGACACCATCCAGAAATCACTGCAGACTACAAACTGCTCCAAAGGTGATCATGTCAGCCCCAGGTACTCCTACAAAATGAGAGCCCAGGACTTGCTGAAAGCTGCTATAAACCAGTCCAGCTGATATGATAGTTGCTTGTCTCTTCAGTTGAGTGAGCAATCCAGATTATTCTGATGAATACCCCATTGTTCTAATCCCCTTCTGGCTTTTGGCTAATATCCCACTCTTCCTGAACCCTGACAATGGCACTGTAATTTCAGTGGGAAGGAAAATATATTACAGAGGAAAATATATTGCCCCTTGTCCTCAACAAAAGGCTGGAATATTAGGTCCAAGGAAATTTCCTGGCAAACAGGACAAAATGGTTACCTATACTACATATTGGCATGTTTTTTTTTGAAATCTTAATATAACAATTCTCTTCCCTCTCATCTCCCCCATCCCTTACATCCTCTTGTATAACCACTCACACACTTTCATTACTACTTTTGTGTGTCCTTTCTGCCTCCTTCCTCATCATCTCTTTTCCTCATAATCTTGGTCTTCTTTCTAGATTTTAGCCTTTGTTCACACTCAACCATTTTATACATACACACGTACATTGTGAGCTAGATTCCAAATATGAGAGAAACGTGTACTGTTTGTCTTTCTGAGTTTTTATCACCTTGTTTAAGATAAGGATATCCAGATCCACCCATTTTCCTCCAAATTTCATTTTTCTTTACAGCTGAGTATACACATTCCATTGTGTGTATGGACCATATTTACATTATCCGTTCATCCATCAGTTGGCAAACATCTAGGCTGGTTCCACTCCTTTCCACTATAGAGCAACAATTTACATAGATGTTCACATATCTCTGTGGTAGGATATGGAGTTCTTTGAGCATATGAATGCTGAATGATATGAAAGTTCTGTATTTGATTTTTGGAGAAACTCTATGTTGGTTTCCATGATGGTCACACTAGTTTTTGTTCCCACCAGGAGTGAATAAGGGCTCCTCTTTCTCTACATCCTCACCAGCATTTATTGTCAGTTTTCTTGATGACAGCCATTCTGGATGGGGTGGTTTGGTATCTCAAGGTTGCTTTAGTTTTCATTTACCTTGTGTCTAATAATGTTGAGTATTTTTCAAAATACTCACTACAGCAAGTCTACCTCTACACCACCAGCTCCCAAATAATAACACAGAAACTTATTATTAATTATGAAAGCTTGGCCTTAGGTTAGGTTTGTTCCAGTAGCCCTTATAACTTAAATTAACTCATTTATTTTAATCTACACATTGTTGTATGGCTTGTTACATCACCTCTCCATACTGTTCATGTTGCCTTCTGTGTGTCTGGCTGGCAACTCCACCTTTCTGCTTCCTAGAGTCCTCTCTGTCCCCAGAATTCTTACCTAACCTCTTCTTGCCTAGTTATTGGACATTCAACTCTTTATTAAGCCAATCACAGTAACATGTCTTCACACAGTAGAAAGGAATATTCTTATTTCTCAACAATTCACTGTTCATTTCTGCTTCTTTTCCTGAGAACTATCTGCCCACTGTGTACTGGTGGTACTCACCTTTATTCCTAGCATTTGGCAGGCAGATCTCTGTGAGTTCAAAGCCAGTGTAGTCTTCAGATTGAGTACTAGGACAGCCAGGGCTACACAGAAAAACCCTACCTCAAAAACAAACAAACAACAATGACAACAAATAATAATAAAGAGAATTGCCTGCTCATTTCCTTAGCTACTTACGGAATTCTGGTGTTTAATTTTTCACCTCTTTATAAATTCCACCTATCTTCCCCATGTCTGAACTATCATTGGCAAAGATTTTTCTTTCATTCTGTAGACAGTTTATTCTGCTGATAGTTTTATTTGCTACATGGAAACTTTTTAATTCCATATAATCCTATTTGTTTATTCTTGAGGTATTTATGTGCTAGTGGAGCACTATTCAGAAATTGTTTTTAATTTCTGGGTGTTTTTTTCATAAATATGTGTATATGGTATGCACATGCATGAGTTCCTGTGTTCAGTTGTGTGTGGGCACTTATGTGTGTACAGGTGAATGTGCATATGGAGAACAGAGGTTCAAGTCAGTTGTCTTTCTGATTGATCTCTACTCAAATAGAGGCAGGATCTCTGGTTGAACTCTGTAGCTGGAAGTTTTCCTGTGTCCCACCTGGTTCTGTGGTCTGGATGAATCTTTCCCACCTGAGTCCCACAGCCACTTGGTCCCAAATAACCACACAGAGGCTTATATTATTTTCAAATTATATGGCCCAATGCCTCAGGCTTATCACTAGCTAACTCTTACATCTTAAATTAACCCATTTCTAAAAACTATACTTTGCCATGTGGCTTGTGGTTACCAGTACTTTCACGTCTTACTTCTGGCAGCGGCTTGCAGAATCTCTTCTGCCTCTGCCTTTCTTCTTCCTGTCTTTCTTGGATTTCCTGCCTGCCTCTACTGTAGTGGATAGCCATCCCAGCATTGGCCTGGACGTTCCAACCTCCATTGAGGCTTCAGTAATGATCACGCCCACAAGGCAGGGCAGAGGAGGGAGTGGAAGATCGAGGAGCAGGAGGAGGTGGCTCTCTTGGTTCCGGGACGCAGGACGCAGGAAGTAGACCGAGCAGAGTTCTCCGACTGCCCTATACCTTTGCCAGACCCTGCAACCTACCCCTTCATTTGTAAGTTACCCCACAAAATAAACCTCCCTTTTAACTACGTGGAGTGGCCTTAATAATTTCACCAATACTCTACGCTGCCTTGCCACAGGCCAAAGCAGTTTATTTATTAACCAATGGGAACAACATATGTTCACAGTGTACAGAAAGACTCCCCCCATCAGAACTCAGAACTCCCCACTACAGTCTAGTGATCCAGCTTGAACAGGGATCCCCTGCCTTTCTTCTGAGGACTGGGATCATATACGGACTTCCATGCCCATCTGTCTTTTACATGGCTTCTGGACATCTAAATTATGGTCCCACACTTGAATATTAGGCGTTTTACCTAGTCCCTTTCAATAATTTCCTGCCTACATGTATTTCTTGAAGTGTACTTCCATTTTTTTTTCTCTAGAAGTTTCTGTGATGCACATTTTAAATCAAGGTCTTTGGTCTGCTTTGTTTTTGTTTTGTTTAATAGGGAATGAAAGATAGTCTGCAAGTGGTTATCTAGTTTTCCCAGTGTGTTTATTTCTGAATTATGTTCTGTTACCCTGCTTTACATGTCTGTTATTGTGATAGAACTATGTTATCTTTGTCACTGTAACTATGTAGTTCAATTTGAGATCAGGTATTATGATGCCTCTAGCAGTGTGCTCTCTCCTTAGTTGTGGCTAATCATCATCTTTTGTGTTCCTGTGTGAATTTTTTGATTGTTCACAAACCAGTTCTGTGAAAAAAAATTCATTAGACTTTTGATTGGAATTGCATTGAATCTGCCTATTACACTCACAATATTAATTCTTCCAATCTAGAAGCATGAGAATTGATTCCATTGCTTACTATATTCTTTGGTTTCTCCTTTCAATGCCTCAAACAATCAAAGAAGACATGAATAAACTCCAAAAGAACAAAAATAAAGAGTTAAATAAGACAAGGAAATCAATCCTAGACATGAAAATAGATATATAATTGCTGTCAAAAATCCAAACTGAAATTATGCTGGAAATGAAAACTTCAATAAGGCAAATAAAACCTTCACTGAAAAGCCTCATAAACAGAACTTACCATGTAGAAAATTGTCAGGGGTGTAAAATAAAGTAGACAAATTGGATCCCAGTGAAGCCAAGGCTAAATTTTAAAGGAAATACAAAGTGAGAGAGCTATGGGACATCCCGTAAACACCTAACTTTTAGATTATAAGAATAGAAGAAAAAGAATGCTGTAACAAAGCCATAGGAGATATTTTCAACAAAATCATGGAAAAAAAGTTTTTCAAACCTAGATAAAGGGATGCCTATCCAGATACAAGAGGCCTAATTCCCATGCATAGACAAGAGACCTACAGAACACCAAATAGTCAGGACCAGAAAAGAAACTCCCCATGTCATATTACAGTTAAAACACTAAAACCACAAAACTTTAAAAGGATATTAAAAGAATCAAATGTTAAAGGTCAAATTGCTTATGAAGCCATGTCAACCTGAATAGCAACTGGAACAGACCAAAAGCAAGACAAAGTAACATCATCAATATCAACAAAACAGAAAGCCAAAGGGCAGTAATCTGAAATATTGTGTTGGTCCAAATTCTTTTTCCTTTGAAAGGATAGGTCATCATTTCCCTAGGATTGATTTGTTCTACAGGACAAGGGAAGGGACCTTTACTCAGCAGATTAGTTAATTGGAGTTTGTATTTCAGATGAGAAAGATTTGTAAACTTCCTGGTCTGGTACTTTAGGTCTCCTTGGCTAGGTACAACCCATCTCCCTGTGGTTAGGGAATTAAACCTTCCACCCCCAGGGCTTTCTGTGGTTCAGGTTCTGGAGGGATGTGGACATCTTGACTACTTGAGAACCTTCGTGTGGGCAGAGCTAGGTTCCCCTGCAATGGTGAGGGTTGAGGGATTGCTTTCTCTGGGTGGTAGATACTTGCTTAAGCTTCCCAACCTCAGAGTTGTAGTCCTTCTCTTTTGGTGACCCTGCTCCCTTCTTCACACTGTCTTGTTTTTCTCAGACCAGCTTTTTCTTTCTTCTTCTACATTCCTTGACTCATGCCTTCCTGAAGTTGACTCTTGACAATTGATGTGATCTGTGGAGGAAGGTGGTAGAGTCTGTGGCTCCTAAAGAATGGATGAGATGTCTGGGAGACAGCTACAGTGTGCTCCAGGATAGATGCTGCTGTGGCCAGCAGATCTGAGTACAGTTGTGGGCTTGGAATTTACTACATACTTTTAACTCTATTGACAACTAATTAACAGAATATAGTAAACTTGATTGCACTTGATCTAACCTCATCACTCTAATTTTCCTTTAACCCAGAGATGTTTAAGCTTGTTAGATAATGGAATTAATTCCACATGGAAATCAGAGGTGCTTTGACTTAGGTGGAGGAGACAGGAATATCTCTCTTGTAAAGATCTCCTCCTTCACTGTATACACACCTATGGTGGTCTTGAAACTTCCCTTAAGACACAATCCTGAATTATATTTGTGTTTTAATTTTACATATCAGCCATGGGTTCCCCTGTCCTCCCCCCTCCCACGCCTGCCTTCCACTGCTGATATGTAGAATTAAAACACAAATATAATTAAAAAAATAAAAATAAGCTAAAAAAGAAAAAATAGATAACAATAAAATACCCATGCTTTTGAAGATAGAAAATGATAAAATACACTAACTATCAATGTGCAATTAGTTGAAAATTGCAAATTTTAAATACCCTTGCTATAAAAAGAAAAAAAGACACAATCCTTCTGAAGACCAATTTGATAAACAGAACTCTACTGCAAATTTAGATAAAATCAGGTGAAAACTCACCCCAACATTTAAAAAATGGTTTTGTCATACTCATTATAGTCAGTGTATACTCAGTAGTTATTTTCTGTTTTGTTCAATAAGTAAAATAGGGGCTGGAGAGATGCGTCTGCAGTTAAAAGTGCATACTGCTCTAGCTGAGAACCTGAGTTCAGTTCCATGCACCTATGGCCAGGGGCTTAAAATTGCCTCTAACTAGCTCTAAGGGGTGTCTCTTATCTCCTCAAGCACCTGCACTCATGCATACACACACACACACACACACACACACACACACACACACACACTTTAAAATAAAATAAATATTAGAATTAATAAAATAATACACCTTTAGACTAGTGAAATTTCTAACTCTGAAGCAATTGTATATACCAAAGGAACCTGGGCATGAAATGCCATTGTTGATGGGTTGGTGAACAATGAGGAAAGAGGATGAGATGGGATGTGCATGGGAACAGATTAACTTCTATTCTGAAAACTGATAAATATCAAACTTCTGCTTCCAGTCTGTGTGTGGCAGACTAAGAAACTGCCACTGTCCCTCGGGAAATTCCCTTTGTTCTCTTCCCAGCAAAGAAAAGAGGAAAAAGCTGTGGAGGAGACACAGCTTCTTTCACAGTGGACTTGAAGACTGAAGAAGTTGCATAATAAGCCTACCTTCTCAGAATTTCTCAACAAACTTCTCCTCCTCCCAAACCTGCACAGTGAGCCATCTCCTACCAGACATTCAGAGGACTGTGGGATCTTAACTACATTGTAGAGGTCTGTGCTTTATAGAATTAACACAAGCAGATTTTGCTTTTCAGGCCCCATCCATACACTGAAATGAAATAAAGCAACGTTGGTTTTATATCTTTAAAAGCATTTGCATTTCTGGCATTAATGTGAAATGTAATTTGGCCATAAAAAGGAGAGTGAGTATGGGGTGGACCCATGGAATCTGTATCTCAGAAGAATTTCATGGACAGAGGAGAATATAAAACAAATAAAGATTCAAGCACAAGGCCCTGGGTTCGATCCTCAGCTCTGGCAAAAAAAAAATAAAAAAATAAAGAATGAACCAAACTGAGAGTCCTCTCCTAAGCCTTCCATGTAATTGGCTCATCCTAGAGGTGAGACATAAGTAGCTGTTCTTTTTGCTAGCATGCTTATTGTTTATGCCAGATACAAAAGCACCTCTTCCCAACTATGAGGGTTTGTACAAACTGTAGTCTATGCATTGACAAGTTCCAATTTAAAATATGCACTTGAAAGGACTTTAAAACAGGTGAGATTTAGATTGTAGAACAGAGTCTAAAATGACAGGGGAGTTTATGAATTAGGAACATGATTAAGCAGATATAAAGAGCATCTACAAAGATCTAGAAGTGACAAACTGGTAAACTAAGGTGTATACATCTTGTAGCTATGGCTGCAAATAAAACTGTGTCTGAGATTGAGAAATTACTATGTGACAAGAAACACGACGTAGAAGTGTCTATGCTGCAAGCCTCAGGGTGATGTGGAGAGCAAGGTCAAAAGCTGGTTGCTTTCTAGTAAAGAAGCTCACATTTCTATCTCTGTCTGGAAGAGTAGAGTGTCCTTGAGTTTTATAGAGGCTTGCTCTTGCTTTGGGTGGGCTTTAACCCAGGAGTTAGGTAGTGTGCCAGGCACTCATAGTCACACAACACTTTGCCTACAGGTTAAATATCATTCTTTCCCATTCCAGTCCAGAGCCTATAAAAAGTTGCTAGCATGCATTATAGACCTGATGATGACAGCTATATTCAGCCTTTTTAGTATGATAGATTTTCAGATCTCATCAAATGTCAGGAAATATTTTCAGAACATTGTTTGGGCAATGTCTCAGGCTAAATTCCACACATACATTGATATGGAAGAAATTCAAAGTAAAAGGATTTTACTAATAGACTTGCTTTGGTGACATTAAGTCACACAAAATGGATTTGTTAAGGGGGGCGTCACCTTCAAAATACTCCAAAAATAAGTAGCATGCTATCCAGGCATGTTGGAGATTAGTAAAGGAAGCTAGAGTATAAATGTTGGTTTACTAGAATTGGCTGAGCAGTAATTAGGCTCCATTCCCATAGCAAATTAAACAACCCTGACAAAGAACCAGCTATTAGGCCCATTTCTCTTTCAGAGGACATTGCTCTAATGGGCAACTCAAAGGGCAGCCCATAGTGACTACCATCTGTAAGTCCTTCATGCCATAAAGGCCCCACCCCACCCCATTATTTTCTTTGTTAAAAAGTATGATTCTGCCAGATGAGCAAGAGAAATCTGGGTAACAACTATTTGAAAGGAACAGCATAGGTGTACTAAAATTAATTCTGGCAATTTCTCTGCTGTGTAAATCTGCCATCTGCCCAAGAGCCCAGAATTCAATTTCCTGTCTCTACTTAAATTAATTAAAGTATAACCTGGAGCTGGAACCTAAAAGAGATGACAGCGTACGTGGAATGTATAAGCCAAAGGTGCATATGAGTTAGTAAAATCTTCTGTTTGGTACCGACTCCTCTCTGGGCACTAGCCAGAGTCAGATGCGAGCTACCATTGAAGAGCTGTTTTCTCATTTCTACTGAATGTGTGGCATGAGCTGTCACTGGGGGACACATTTCTACTTCCGTGTAAAAAACATTAAATGTGAGTCTTTTCTGTCAAATACATATATCCAGTATGAAACTTGTGTTTCCAACAAGAAACTCAAATCTTTTTATCTCCCCCACCTTATAAAACTTTTATGAAAATGTTTTAAACCCTCTCCCAAGCTGGTAAAACCTTTGTTTACACAAAGCCTGCCCCCCATATACATGTGTACGCGCGTGCGCGCACACACACACACACACACACACACACACACACACACACACACTTCCAGAATATGATGTCCTGGAGCAGTGACTGCTTTATCCTTTCCTTTATTCTCTTTGTGTCAGTTCTCTGAAAACTAGCCAATCAAATGGGACTGTGGAAGGTAATTACCAAGTCTGAGGGCTCGGAGTTACTGATGAAAACAGCTTCACAGAGGAGGGGAGAGCTTCCTCTTGGGTGGGTGGATAATGAGCTTATTATCAAGGACAAAAATGCAGGCTACTCTCTGATAAAAGAGTCACACTTTTGCAAGTGACAGCACATATTGTCACCTGTTATAAACATAGCAGCCAAACCAAACTCCATTGTACCGATAGACTCCAGCTGCCTCGGTGCTCATATGCAACAGCTGAGAGCGCTTTTTGAACTTGAAGGAGAATACTGGGTTGGGCAACAACTTGGAGTTACAATCACCTTTCCTTTCCCTAACTTAGAATGAAATCCTTCCTCCCTTCCTTCCTTCCTTCCTTCCTTCCTTCCTTCCTTCCTTCCTTCCTTCCTTCTTTCCTTCCTTCCTTCTCTTCTTCCTTTTTTATCCAGACTACAGTTTCCTTTCCCTCCTTTCCTCCCAGTCCCTCTTCCAAGCCCACCTCTGTTCCCACCCCACAATCCATTCCTCCTCTGTTTCTGTTCAGGAAAAGGCAAGTCTCCCATGGATATCAACAACATATGGTGTATCAAGTTGCAGTAAGACTAAGCACCTCCCCATGTATTAAGGCTAGGCAAGGTGACACAGCATGAGGAATATGATACCAAAAGCCAGTAAAAGATTCAGAGACAGCCCTTGCTCCCACTGTTAGGGGTCCCACCAGAGAACCCAGCTACACCACTGTAACATCTATGCAGAGTGCCTAAGTCTGTCCCATTCTTTCACATGGAAGATTTTACATGCTGACTTTCAAACAACATTGATTTAGGAAGATAATCAGAAGGGTCTACATATGAAAGCCTAAGTAATATGTGTGCATGAAGGGTCCCCAAATAAACTTTATCTCCTCCTCTGTGAGAATGGGCAATTATTTTAAAGGTAGATGAGAATGTAACTAAGTGAAGGGTGGAGAATGGCTCTCCCAGTGTGACAGAGCAGTTAAAGACTCTAGGGTATCTTCAGTCATAGCTTTCCTGAGCACTCAGCTGAGTGAACTGGTGGAGGCCCCCACTTCTCACCTGTGCACTTGGAGCTTTTCCCTTACACTATTATGGTTTTGCTTCTCTTCCCCTTTCTCACCTGACCCACAATTAGGGTTTGGACTTTTCTGAGTCCTGAGGTTTGGGGCTGCTAGCTCAGCTCTCATTTCCCTCCCATTTCCTAATAGTGTATATATGTACAAGTCACTCACTGCCAGTTACTTCTGATCCCACAGAGAACAGAAGTCCAGTGGGCAGAGCTGGCCTGAGGAGAGAGCATTAGAGTCCCTTGGGAACATCTCGCTTTTTCAGGGCCTGAGAAAAGCATCAGTCTGGTACCAGAAGAAAAGTGGAGAGGGCTCCTGTAAGTATTTGAAACCTGGCCTGACAATGCAATGCATTTGCAAGGAAAGGTTTCTTGTTTTCAAAATTTCCATACCTCACTGTTGAAACTCTGAATTGAATGAATGGCTTAGAGAAATTTAGCAAGGAGTCTCAAAGTAACAAAACTGTAATTTCAGAATGTGCATAGTCATATGAATGTTGTAGAGGACTGTGGAAATAAAATGAAGCTAATCAGCTGATACTTAGTACACAATTCTGGTTATGCTTTATCTAAGAGGATATGATTTGCTCTCTCTCTTCCAATATAAAACTCAAGATTTGCTAAACAAAAACAGAGCAAAGGAAGATTTGGGTGCCGTTCTGAAATTTTAAGTGAGTATGGAGAAGAGAAAAATAGCGTTTGTTTGGTCATAGCTATTTCTGAGGACAAGTATACTTTTGAGGCACCTAGGGAGTAGCATGAATAACTTAGTCTGGAATAAAGAAAGCGACCAGAAAACTGCAGCATAAATAAGAGCAAGTCCTTATTTTGGAATTAAAACAGGTTTGTTTCTTAGCGACTGGCTGAGACCATCAGCGCTGAAGAGGGGAGTACAAAATGAGCTGAAACACTCATTTACCTTTTCAGACTTTTTTATTTATTTTAATTTTATGTGTTCAAGTGTTTTGTCTTCATGTATGTAAGTGTACCACATGTGTACAGTGCCTAAGGATGCCAGAGCAGAGCAGCAGAGCCCTGGAATTAGAGTCACAGGTAATTGTGGACCTAGGTTCAAATCCCAGCACCTACATGGCAGCTCCCAACCATCTCTAGCTCTAGTTCCAGGGGTGATCTGACATCTTCTTCTGCCCTCTGCAACCTCTAGACACACCTTTGGTACACTGACATATGTGTAAGCAAAACACCATACACGTAAAATAAGAAAATATGCCATGCTGCATAACAAATTCAATATTCCCATTTGGTAGAATGATTTATAACACTCCATATGGGTATGAGCAACAAAACCTATGTTCTCCACAAGAGCAGCCAGTACTTCTAACCATGGAGCTATCTCTCCAGCCCCTCAATTACTCATTCAAGAAATACTGGCTTCAGTAATTTGTTTAGTGCCAGTCACTGTAATCAGATTTCCTTCTCTCTTCAGCCTACAGTCTCTTTGAGAGAGATGAACAAGTAAATACCCCTCATTGTGAGAAGGTCTTTGGTCCCGTAAGGCGTAGCCTACATGACAGCGCCAGTTTGACAAGAGTAGCAGTCCTGAGCAAACTTAGCTAACAAGGCGAGTGCCAGAAATGAGAGGAGGGTTTGACTGGGAGGTCCAGAAAGGAAGGGCTTCAGCAGCAGGGGTGTTCTTCACTAGCTCGGCTCCTGCAGTCTTACACTTGGGCAACATGACTTCTCAGTTTCTCTCAGTGGAAGCAGTGAGTGTTTCCCTCCCCACATTAGAGGTCAGCCAGAGGGTGAGTTCAGCCAAGAACCAGGGCTGGGTCCTCCTCCTGCTGCACCACCGATGTCTCCAAGAGGAGAAAGAGGCTTCAGACTGGATCCCAACTTTAACCAAATGCCAGACAGACTTTGTGAAAGGAGAATGTTGACTTAACTAGAGCTTAGGTATAGTTTGTAATACAGTATTGAATATCTAGAGTTAAACAGGGCAAACGTAATTTACAGAATAGTACATGATGTTTGCAGTAATGTAGTTCATGCTACCTATCTCTCCCCTTCTCCCCACCCACATGTATGCACGTGTGTGTGTGTGTGTGTGTGTGTGTGAGAGAGAGAGAGAGAGAGAGAGACAGAGAGACAGAGAGAGAGAGAGAGAGAGAGAGAGAGAGACAGAGAGATGGGGGTACAGCTTGTTTGGCTCTTTAAAAAAAAAAAAACTAGAATGAGACTGAATGTGATTTTAACCATTCGGCATAAAAATTAGAAGCTGTTTTCTTTTTTAACCCAAGTTAAATTTTCAACTCACTGATGTTTGTCTGTTGTGATGTCAAGTAATATTACACATTTGTAACTACTTTAATATGGCATAGTAGTCCAGTACTTTTTGCTACTGAACTTGAGAAATGGTAATATCAGCTCAGCATATGAGGACATTCTTGTCAAAACCTGACAGAGAATCAGTGGGGCTTCTCTGAGTGGTTTAAATGAGCAGAGTCTCCTGGAATTCATGTATGACCACTGTTAAATATAATAAAAGAAGATCAGTGGGTAGGAGGGCTAGAAAGGAAGCTGACATGCAATTCCCTTCAGTGAGATGTATTAAAGGGGCCTCTGGGCCGTGATTCAAGCCCTGCGCTAACAGACACATGTTCTTCCTTCAAGAAGCTTTTCAACCTCTCTAGTACTTTAAGAAGTTAGCCTATCTGTGAATTAAAGATCACAGTAACCACTGCCTGATAACAGTGTGAATCTAAAGAAAGTCATAGATATCAGTAGCTAATACCTGGGCTATCATATATTAAATACAAAATATTGATAAGATATGATCTTTCCTAGTGCAAATGATTTCCTTCAACTGAATGTTGTTATTTCATGCTCAAATAATTTAAGACAAAAAGTATGGTTGATCAAAATTAAGTGAAAATGTTGCTAAGCCGGAGTGATGGTATGAAGACCCAATATGTTGACTTCACTGATTTCTGAGCATCACTCCCCTCCACTGAGCTCAGTAGAAGAATCCATTCAGTGTCTCCTGCTGAGTCCATGGTTTTTTATAATGTATTGACATTTAATATCTTTTGGATGAAGTGCTGAATGTTGAAGAAGTTATAAGGTCAGTCACAGTCCTGAGGAACTGTAGTCATCACATTTATATTATCATGATAATCTCACTTTAGATCTTCTTTATCTACATGACAGAAGCTAAATCTAAGGAGTGCCGGGCCTTATCCTGAACCCAGACTACATCTTTAAAAAAAACCTTGATGAGAGATATGAGTGAGGAGATAACACTGACAAATTCAGGAGACTTACAATCTGCAGGTAAGTCAGGCATATATGAAGGTTCAGTGGTCTTTATAAAAATAGATTCATATCACACATATTCATTTTCCTGGTAACTTTTGTTGCCATAATTACTTAAGATGTAGCCCTGATCTTTGATACTCATAGCTCATTGTCATATCACTAAAAGACAGAGTAGATAATAGAACAATGTTCATAAATGCAGAATGTTCATTCATTCATTCTTGGTGGTTATTTGGGTTGTCTCTGGTCTAGTTCTACTATGAACAAATCATCTGTAAAAATTAGTGTGTACATCTTAGTCTATACTAATTCTATACATATGCTTCCATTTCTGTTGGGAAAACACCTATGGATAGAATGGATAAACCCTAAAACAGGCACAAGTGTGTGTGTGTGTGTGTGTGTGTGTGTGTGTGTGTGTGTGTGTGTGTGTGTTCATGTACGCATGTGCACACATGTGTAAAACATTCCAATGATGTTTTCATAAAAATTAGATGTGTGTTCTGGTCCTTCCACATCTTTCCTAACACTATCATGCATTTTGAAAGGATGGAGACATATTCCAAGAATGTGTTGGTAGGTGATTTTATCCCAGTGCAAACACAAGAATGTGACTATACAAATCTAGATTATGTGGACCATTTTGTATTTTATTTTGTTTGTTTTGAGACAGGGTCTCCTATAGCTCAGGCTGACTTCAAACTTGCTATGTAGGTGAAGGCCTTGACTTTCTGGTTCTCCTCTGCCTCCACCTTCCAAATGCTGGAGTTAATGTCTGGCTAATGTCAATCATTTAATGTAGCTTCTTCATGAGCCTAAGAGATGTGGGATGCTTGAGCTATAGAACAGCATTTTGTTTTTGATACAGTTTATTTTTTAAAGTGGAAGGAATAACTCTCAAACAACTATAAAAGAATAGTATAGTCAACAGGTAACAAGCCAGTAACATAGTTACCATTACTGTCAGGTACTAATGCAGTTTATGTAACCGTATGTGTTACAGTTTATACAGCTGGCTGTGCGGTGGATTTGTTTGCACCAAAATCACTATACACATGAAAATCATGAACTGCGCTTATTAGGGTAGTTATCAAATCACTAAACCACAGAAATTTCCTTACATCCTTTATAAATGTATGGGGCCACCATTGTATATGTTTCATCCCTAACCAAAAGGCATCATCATTGTACAGTGGTGGTAGTTTTAATTTTAATAATTCTAAATTGAATCCAAGTGATGTGATTTATTCTTAATTTGGTTTTAAATTTTACCTTTTTAAAAATTATCTTTTATTATTTGTGATTATCTGTGGATCTTTGTGGTGTGTGTGTGTGTGTGTGTGTGTGTGTGTGTGTGTGTGTGTGTGCTGGAGGAGACCAGAAGAGGGCATTGGATTCCCTGGAGCTGGAATTTCAGGTGATTGTAAGCCACTTGATGTGGGTGCTGGGAACTGAACTCAGGTCCTCTGTAAGCACAGAAAGATTTCTTAGTCACTGAGCCATCTTGCCAATCCTTACTTCACACTTTTTCAATGACTAGTGGTGATTAATATTTTAAATTACACATGGTTGTTTATCCATACCTCTTCTTTAGGATGTGTCTCTTCAGTTCTTTTGCTTAAACTCTTCTTGACAAGTGTTGTTTATTAAGTATTGAAATCTCATATATCCTGAATACAAGTTCTTCATCAAATGCTGAAAATGTAGCTATTTTCTCACAGTCTCTGATTGTCTCTTCTTTCCTAACGCTATATTTTGAAGACTCAAAATTATTAATTTTCATGGAACCAAATGTGTTTTCTGATATACCATGTTATTTAATTAAACTAAAGAAATACTTATCTATCCCAAGGTCATAAATAATTTACTCCATGTCCCACTCTATCTTTTGAGACTTTCTACTTTCTAATACATTTTGTTACTTTGTGCCAATGGGTTGAAATTTGCATTGAAATAAGTCCTTGCATATAGATATTCCTTTGATCTAGGACCATTTATGAAAATGATTATCTATTTTGTGTCTTTGACAAAATGTAGTGACCACACAGGTGTGTACTTATTTCTGTGTTTTCTGTTTGTCTTTACACCAAAACCACACTGTATTGATAGCGCCAGCTTTAATGTTTTTAGGTTGGGCAATGCTTATCCTCTGAGAGAATTCTTTTTCAACGTTGTTTCACGTACCTTAGTTTCTTTCCATTTTCACAAGTACTTCATAATTAGTTTGCCATTGTCTTCCAAAACAACAAAAACCAAAACCTGCTGAGAATTCTTTTCTGGAATTAACTCTAAATCTGTAGATTGACTTTGATAGAATTACTAAGTACAGCTTCCCAGTACTGTATCTTTTGACATATGGAAATAGCCTCTCCATTTGTTTATGGCAATATTTCTCTCAACAATGTTTTGTCATCCTCAGTGGACAGCTATTGCATGCTTTTTGATGGGTTTTTCCATAAGTAATTAGTATTTTATGGTTCCTCATATTTTAGTTTATCTTGATAACTACTAGAATATAGTAACATTATCAGTTTATAAGCATTGGTCTTGACATCATAGACTGTCCTTAACACACTACCAGTAATGAAGACCTGTTCAATATTTTATATGAAATAATATCTTGCCCATTCATCCCACAGAGTCTCAGGAATTTCAAACCAGGATCAGAAGGAGATATTATCCTTCTCAAGTCATCAGCCTCCTTTTGGTGATTGTAACCATCTTCTTTTTGGCAATTGTAGCACTGGGAGTGACTTTGGCAGGTGGGTTGCCTGGGTTATTAAGAAGTCTTTTATCCTGTGTGTGTCTGTCACACTTGTCAGGTATTAGGAATGATTTCAGACCATACTCAGTGCTGACCTTCCTACAGATGCTTCTTGACTTCATCCTGATAAGCCCATTATAAACTGAAAAATCATGGTAATCGATGTTCAAGGCCTTCCTCAGCTGCACAGTGAGTTTGATGCCAGTTTAAATTATATGAGACCATGTCTCAAAATTGAACAAAGAAAAAGAACAGAACCAACTATGCTTCATGACATAATTTATTGACATCTTAATACTGCTGGTATCAGTCTGTGGAACTGCTCCTCTGATGAACTAACTCGTCCTGATTCACATACATACTCTTATGTGAATGTTGGCATTTTTCCCCAAGCTACTTCTACTAGATGGCTATGTCTATCAAAATGAATACTGAAGCTGGTCCTGCTGGCATATGCAGCTGGGGAGACAGAAGCAGGCACATCTCTATGAGTTCCAGGACAACTTGGTGCCTGGTCTACACAGTGAGTTCCAGGACAGTCAAGGCTATATAGAGAGACTTTATCTTTTAAAAAGGATTATGAGTTCAAGGTGATTTCTACTTTCTGTGCAGCTTGCAAAAATAGAAACCAGATTTCCAGGTTCTGATCACAAGTCACAACTATCAGTATATTTGGCAATGGTTCTCAACCTGTGAGTCAAAACTTCTTTGGGGTTACATTTCAGATATTTACATTAAGATTTATAACAGCAGAGAAATTACAGTTATGAAGTAGCATTGAAAATAATTTTATGGTTGAGGGGTCACCACAACATAAGGAACTGTATTAAATGGTTCCAGCATTAGAACCACTGATACATGGGCTATAGAAAACTGCCAGGGACATGTTGGTACCCTAATGACCATATCTCTATACAATATTATTCTTGGGACTTTTGATAATGGTAAGGATGGAACTTTAAAGACTCATGCATCTGAGGCAAGTGCTATACCACTGAGAAAAGCATTCTTTTCTCTCTCTGGTAGCAAAGTGTGCACTTCCTCTAATAGTTCTTAATAACTTAAAATAATTTTTAAAAAATACTAAAAATTATATATAATTATATATATATATACATATACAAATATATATATGGTTTTCATACCAAAATATATTCAAGTATATACCTATATCTGAGTTTATATAGCTGTAGAGAAATTAATGAAACTTATTATATAAACTTCATCATGATTTGCTAAAATATACATAAATGTTTTATGTCCATACATACTCATATGTAAAATATTATATATAAATATGCTCATATATTATATTATGTAATCTATATGAATATATATATAGAGAGAGGGAAGGAACATTGTAGTGTAAATGGAGCACAAGGCTAGATGCTAATAATAAGCAAGAAATTATAGTTTATAATCTTCATGGTACTTATACACTAGGGGAAAAATTTGTGAGCCAAATAATAGGCAATGACTTCTGTGACTAGGTCATGAGGTGATGATGTCCATTCAAGTAAGTAAATTTGCCAAAGAGGCTTCAATATATTTAGAAAAAGTAGTTAACTACAAAAACACACTTCCTTGTGAGATGCTACAAAAGTTGTAATTTTATATACAACTAGAAAGGATAAATAGTTATAAAAAGAGTAGTTCATATATATGTCCATGTGCATGTATCATGCTATGCTTTGCAGTATCTTTTCATATACAAGATATTATTTGTAGTTTTGAGTTACATGGTGAAGTGGGAATAGTGTTGTCCTTTTTTTTCTTGTAAGGAACAGACATAATAATATTGCAATCTGTAGCAGCATCTTCTGACTTATTCTCTTTATGACACTGATAATGTTGCATCTTCTAAATAAGTTCATTGTCTTTGTTTTATATGGATGACATGTGTTATCTCATTCTTGGAAAAAGCTTTGTCCAGGCCTGTTACTACTAAGTGAGGACCATCCATCCTCACAATGTGCCCTTAACACTCCTTCAGGGGAATTCCCACTGACCTCCTGCTGATTCCATGGTTGGAGCTATATCCAAAGACTCTCTTACAACCTGATCCCAAAAGTGTGGATAATTTGTATTAGCCAATAGCAGGACCATAATTCCATCTCCATTTTGCTTAATTAAGTTGTTAATCAGTTGTCATCTCAGATTCCCCATCAGTAGATAACCCGATTTGACCAGGTAATTTTTGCTGTTACTTATTGCACTAAATGTTCCTGGTACTCTAAACTTCTCCAGCAAAAGTAAAGAAGTAAGGATGCAGTCCAGTAGAAGAAAAATAAACATAGCAAACTCATAGCCAGACTGGATGACTGACTTTGTGCTTTAGGATAAGTAGTTTTCCTATTAAATAGATGTTGATACCTGGGTTAAAACGTATATGTCTAAAGTCTTTCTGGAACAAAAATAAAACTTATTCCTGCACTTAGGTATATTTGGGAAGGGTAGGTACATGGCAGTTATGTATGATGAGGTGAAATAATTCTCTTATAGATATGCTGCTTTATAACAAGGATAACACCTAATGTAAGAATAGTTAGATGATTTCATGATTACACAAACATCATTGACTGTATTTATAGGAACCTAGAGGCAACAGGTCAGTCATCACTGTAGGATCTTGATGCAATCACAAATAAAGTAAACACAAAATACAATCTTAGGAGACTGCTGTTATATATGTAGTCTGCTATTAACAGAATGGTGTGTGTGTGTGTGTGTGTGTGTGCGTGTGTGTGTGTGTGTGTGTGTGTGTGTGTGTGTGTGTGTGTGTTGTATAAAGAGAAGTATACATGTACACACACATACATACATTACTTATATACATTGTTATATGCTGCCAACAGTTAAGGAATAATCATCAACATTAAGACAGAAAAAGTATCATTACAAATATAATACATTAAACTCAATGCTTTATTAAAAGCAAAGAGCCTAAAAACAATTATTGGTCAGTTCTACTGGGCTGGGAGAAAGGAAGTTCCTAGGTAAGGCCATGCTTTAACAAAATAGGTCATTGCAATAGAAGGGCATTCTTTACAGCTAGATGGAGATGTTTTAGATTTGTTCATGGTGAGGACCTAGCATTGTGGACCATTTATCATTACAAACAAAAGCCCAGATATTATATATTGTATTATTTTATGGCCTGTGCATAACTACATAAGCTTTGGTATAAAGGAAATTATATGACAGAAATGAAGCATCTCCAGAGAGAATAAAGCATCCAACATAATCACAGATCAAATCCTGATACATTGTTATTTTTTTTAAGTTTTTAAAAAAAGTATTATAAACCTAGCAAAAGAAAATGCACTCCTGGTTCAGGTGTATTTCACTTGATTGTCTTGAGACCTTCAAATTTAACACATTTTCCCCAAATGTATTTTCTTTTAACTGTATTTTTGAGAGGCAATATACATTCAACATAATAAATATAGCATTGTCTACCTCTAATTTTGAGACAGTTCTTCACTTGGAGGTTAGAAACAGCATGCACATAAGCAACACTTAGCTTTAGCCCATCTTCTTGCCTCAGCTCTCTCTTGTTCTCCAGTATCAGTCATAAAGGCCTTCTTCCTTTCTCTAGAAAAAGGGGCAATCATTCCAGGTTCTTTATTTAATCATTGTCTCTGTTGATATCACATTTCTCCATTCTTTGTCTAGTCTGTCCAATGCAGATTTAAAAGTACACTCTAGAATGGTGACCCCAGAAGGCCTGTCTTTGAGCCTGACTATCTTGGGTCATTGGGCATACACTGAGTGATGAATTAGCCCTCCTGCCATAAATGCCTACAGTAGTCTCAGTATCACCTGCTCATCTCTGAGAAATTCAAGCAGGGCCATTATGTGACTAGTACAAGAAAAAAATGTATCCTCCAATCCTCACCTCTGAAATAGAACTCCTCTCAACATGCAAAAGTTCTGTTAGTGACATTTCTTTTAGAAAGATTCCTTCTGGATCTTTTCTTGAATTTATAGTGATTTGTTCACTGATTCAGCACAACAATGGAGACACCATGTCTACAACAGGCAAAAACCATAGTGCGTAGCACAGTGTGCACACTCACAGCTTCAGTGTTATTGAAGAATTGTTTCCATTGGATGACTTTAGATAGCAGATCTCTGAAAGGATGTCAGGGTTAGAAATAGCAATTCAGTAGTTAACAATTTACTAGTGAAAGTTAATGTCACGCAAACAAGCTCAGCCAACTAGGAAAAGCCTCGATGAGCAATATCATCGCCTACTTGGGTGGCTTCTATCAAGGATTTCTTTCAATGTAATAAGAAAGTACAACAATTTGATTGAAAAAATAGCAATAATAATGCCATCTCCAAACCTTCCAGATTAAAGACCTAAAACTAGTCTCCAAAATTGTATTTATCTGGAGGGGGAAAATGTTTAAAACTACATTTTACTATGCCTTGGAAAAAGAAATTCAACCTTCAAATCTTTCCATACTTAACATTAACTTAACATACTTAACATTAACAAATTATTGTGTTAAATCATTTTTAGTTGAAAAACAGAAATTGCGAACTGATTCCACATCATGCCTGGATGACTGGATTGGTTACCAACAAAATTGCTTCCATTTTTCTGAAAATACAACAACATGGAGAAAGAGCCAGAGCTTCTGTGCCTCTCACAAAGCAACTCTTGCAGTATTCAACACCACAAAAGAACTGGTAAGACAACAGCAGTCATTTTTGGAGGTTACACCTGATCTATAGAAGACAAAATTACAATGGAAACTATAACATCAAACTGCATAATGACGCTTGCTCCATTATGCAGCACAGGGGAGACCACTTTTTAAAAATATATTTTTTTTAAAAAAAAGTATTTATTTTTATGGTTTTTTGCATTGGTGTTTTGCCTGCCTGTATGTCTGTGTGAGGATGTCAGATCTCTTGGAAGTGGACACACAGACAATTGTGAGCTGCCATATAGATGCTAGGAACCGAAACTGGGTCCTCTGGAAGGGCACCCTCTTAACCACAAAGCCATCTCTCTCAAGACTAGTTTTTATATAAGCTAAATAGACTATAGAAACATCGCCTCTTGGGGTCATAGCACAGGTAGGTCAGGCCACACCAACTCTCATGATAAAATTATTCATAAATATTGAAATAACCTTCCTCATTGACTTCAGCTGGAAGTGGGGATGCTTATAAATAAGGTGCCTTAAGCATTATATCACATCCTATATAAAGCAGCTTATGTCTGACTACACATCAGAAAGACCAAGCTATTCATCAAAGAAATCCAGCCACATAATTAGCTAGCTTTGAAACAGAACAACAAAATTCAAGAAAGATCCAAAAGCCCTTTCCAGAGTTCAAACCACAGAAACCATAATAAAGCTCTAATCATGAATTGTTACTTAACCCTTTAAGCACAATGGAGAGCTGCTTCTCAAGAATTTTTGTGAAAAACAATAATCAGTAAGGAAGAAGTGTTTGACAAAAATACTGGAGACAATGACTCAGTCTAGCCCACACCTGGGAAGGTTGGTGACACAGGAAATGGTAATAAAATTAAAATCATGTCATTCAAACCCATGGACAGAAATAATAGAAATGTCTTCATCAGAGGTGATGAGAGACAGAAAAAATAAGGACTCAAGGAGAAAATACAACCAAATAATAAATAGAGACTGAAAACAGCAAAACTGGGAGCGAGGGAGATGACTCAGTGTGTACAAGACCTTGGCATAAACATGAGGACCTGAGGTCCTATCCCAGGACCCATGTGCATTAGCCATTCTTTTAGTGTTGTGATAAAACACTATGACCAAGGAAACCTTTCAAAGAGAGAATATGTTTAGGTGTACGGTTCCAGAGGGATAAGAATGTGTCATGGCAGGAAATTACAGCAGCTGGCTCACGTCTTGAGCCACAAGTAGGAACCAGAGAGAGCAAACTTGAATATAAACCTAAACCTAGCAACAGTTGCAATAAACTGAGTCTAGTTAACTCATTTAAATTTATTTATTTAGACTTTAGATTTTACTTAAAAGAGAAAAATCACCAAGCTGATGCTTTTAAAGCAACAAAGTGAGACAGTTCGGTGGTTCAGAGAATGTGTTGTTCTTACACATGACTCAGATGCAGTTTCCAGCACCCACCTCAGGTGGCTCACAAGTGCCAATAACTCCAGCCCCGGGGAACCCGATGCCCTCTGGCCTCTGCACATGGTGCACAAAAACTGATGAAAGCACACATAATACACACAAGAAGTAAACAGATAATTCTGTTTTTAAAGGCCACAAAGTATAGTGGCTGCTTACAGAGGCGTGTCTGAACACGTGCACACACTCTCACGGAAAACTTAAATTAGGTAATGGTGAAAGATATGAAAAGCAACAATCAGCAATCAGAAAGCCACACTAGAGCAACCACATTAGAAGATAAAACACATCGGGATACTATAAGGCTATCTGAAACATGAAATTTGAATGAACCAGTATGTGTTCAAGCATTCTACCACTAACCAAAATTCTCCCATAGTCAAAGGAACCAAAGCTACCAAACATACCAAGCTCACACAGGACAGATTATCTCTGCCTTAGAAGTCTTCTAGCTGGAATGGTTGTTGTATAATAGACATATGAGCCAGGTGAAAGTCATGTGATCCCTAAGGTTTTCCCAAACAAATGTGTCTGTACTTCTATAAAGAGTACAGTGAAGGGATTGAATGACATTCTGAAATGACAAAGCATTGATGTGTGTCCTGTGCCCCTTACTGAAGGACTTCCTGAAGCGATATGCAGGCCATTATCAGTACTGGATTGGACTGAGCCGAGAACAAGGGGCAGAATGGCAGTGGGCAGATGGAACCATGTACAACAGTGGGTAAGTCCCAGTTTATGTACCAAAGCCTTGGCATAAGCCCTTCCCTGGTACAGAGAATGCCATTCTCTTGGAAGCTTTCTTTGTGGGGAAGTCTAAGCAGACATCAAGGGGGAAATGTAGTCATCATTAACACAGTAATTTAATACTTTTAATATACCAAGCACATTGATTCTTAGTCAGTATACATTTTGACTTGGACAGACATACCAAGAGTGAGTATGTTCAAGTCCATTTTGCAGGTGAAATCTCTGATCCTATAGATCTTAAATACATAATATTCTGTAACACAAAATATTTGACAATTAGTCCCACCCTTGCCACAATATATAGACTATAGGATTTTGTTGTGGTTGAGTGACAATGAGGACATGACCAGTCCAAGGTATAGTTGAGCAGAAGGATTTTATGGTAGTATGAGGGAGAGAACAGCCAGAGGCATCAGGAAGAGCACAGACTGAACATGGCCAACAGAATATATTGGGCTGTGAGAGGAGAAGGGGGCTGGAGAGCCAGAGAGGAAGAGGAGAAAGAGAAAAGAGAGAGTAAGGAGGCCAAGAGCAAGCCTGCCAGGAGCCAAGAGGACACATAGTCAAAATGGCTGCATTATATAAGAATCAGAAGTTGGGGGAAGGGAAAGGAAGCCCAGCCCCTGGGTTAGAGAGGTTTAGGGTAGTGGGCAGGGTGACAAGTGCTGACATGAACCACAGGTACTGGCTGAGATGTGTCCTGGGTTTGGGGGGAGCTGGAAATGGTGGTGTTTTCAAGTACAAAAAGTGATATTTTAGGTCAGAAAAAGAATTAATTCAGTTTGATTGGTAGCTAATGATTATTGTATTAATAGGTGATGAATATTTTTCTCTGACACTTCCAACTAGTGTTTATTAATTCTGTGGCCTTTTCTCTCTGTATTTTGTTCCAGGCCTAAAATCACTGGAAATGGACAGTATGCCTATCTACACAAAAATGGCATTAGCAGCTCAAGCAGCCATTTGGTTAAAAAGTGGATTTGTAGTAAACGAGTTGCCTATACCCCAAGAAATTAAGACCTCATAGATCTACGACATTCTCCATCAAATGTCTTTAATTCTCTCTGAAAATTTATATTAATATGAGCATGCGTGAAATTCATGCTGAGAATTTGTCATTTTTGTCTCATCTCAGATTTGATTTCTAAATCCTCTTTTTATAAATCTCTCCAATTCTTGACATTTGAGATGATTCTATTGTATCCTATTTAAAAGTTACTTGGCCTGGGGACAGTTCAGTGGTAGAGCATATACTTGCTTAGTATGTGCAAGGCCCTGAATCCTACCTCACGATTAGACATATACACATTACAAATCTCATTATCGAATGAAAAAATTCTTACTTAATATATTAAATATGAATGAAATTTTTCATCATATTTTAATATACTCAATGAGTATATTAATTCTTTGAATTGATTTGAATTTGAATAGATTTGAATTGAAACTAATCTCATGAATAATTACTCCTAGGAGCTCTAACTTGCCTAGATTTGGAGTGTTTTCTTCTTATTTTTATGACCAACACTAGCAGTTAGCTATCTTTTACTTTTGCAATATTTGCAAATTTTATGAATGCCTACATATGTAGTGTAACTGATACACAAGAACTTCAGAGAAAACAAAATCCTTGCACTGAGGTCACCTCATGAGAGGCCTGCTAGTCTGTGAGCAAACAGTCTGAATTAGTGCCACTCTCTACCTGTGAATGCCCAGGGTCTGTCACCTGATGGGCACTGTGAATGGTAAGGCTCTGGCAAAGACTTTAAGGGTGTGGTCTGAACTTGGTTGTTCAAACTTCTCCAATGTCTGAGGTTCAGTGTCAAATGTCAGCCTCTTGAGAGGATAGCAGTTCAATGTTCACCAAGGTTAACACTGTTTCTCTACAACACACAAGTCTTTCTTAATGTTTTTGTGAAGCTGGTGCCATGCATCCTATGGGTGCTAAGTATATGCTCTTTGACTGGAATTTAAATTGTGATGGGACATAACACAGAATAAGACAAAGGCTTAGAATAAGGCAAAGGCTTAGCACCTTTGCCTTCCTGCAGACCATCTCAGCCTGTCTCTCTACTCTCTTCACCCTGCTTCTTACTTTCTTTTTGTCTCTGTGCTTGCAACATCCCTACTGCTATAAATATTCTTTTGATTATCTCATCTCAAAATGAATAGAGAAAATTACTGTTCACAGTCAAGTCAGTAAAGAGACTAAAGTAGTGAAATGTCCTATCTAGCCAGAACTCACCCATGGCATATGCAGTACAAGTCAGGATTTTGTTCCTTGGATCTTTATACAATCCAATTATATGACATTATTACTCCACCATTTTCCTGAGTCAAGACAAACAAGACTACAAAAGGTAGTGGTGGAATCTTAGAACTAAACTTACAATTACTTCAAAAAATCAGAGACTAAATAAGTGTGCAACTCAGTATTTGATTACCAAATACTACTACAACACACACACACACACACACACACACACACACACACACACACTCACACACATATACACACAAATGTGTCAGGCATAAGAAGAAGTTAATGGCAGAGCAGAATGAAATAGCCAATGAAATTATCATCACAGGAAAAATATTTTCAGATGGATAAGTAAAGAAAGAAAGGGATTTTTAGGCAGATATGGCAACTCAGGTTTATAATTCAACACTAGGGAGGTGAAGGCAGGAGGATCTCAGGTTCACAGTCTGCACTATACAAAAAAAAAAAAAAAAAAAAAAAAAAAAAAAAAACAAAAAAAAAAAAAACCTGGGCCAGAAAATTTTCACCAGAACTGTGTCAACAGAGTGAAAGGCTCATATGAGGTTTTACACAATCTGAAAGTTATGATAATCTAGAAACCTTGGAACAATGGAGAAAAATAGAGTTCAAGGTGGGAGCAGACACTGTGGACAAAGTGACCACCAGAGTCAGATTTAGAGAATTGTAAGGTTGGGTGGGTCAGCCTTGAAGGTGTAAGACAATAGGATGTTACTAAATAACTAGCGTGGATTAGTGCACTCTTCAAATACTCAGCTTTAATGACGCTCTTGGGGTTTTCTGAATTTTGACAGAGCAAAGAATTATACATAGGCTTTTGTTGTTGTTATATAGAGGAAAACATGACAAGGGCAGGAACAGGCATGGCAGCAGGGAGAGTGGAAGAGAAGTTGGTGGTCTCAGGGAATCCTAGACATGAATGCAATCAACATAGGATGAGAGAGACAAGGGAAAATTGGCAATAAGATCAAATCCAAAGTTTGTGTCTAGTTTACCAAATGAACACCAGTATTGTCAGCTGATACAAAAAGGAGGGGTAATAAGACAAACTGAGTTACAGAGGGTGCCAAAAGTCCTGTAGAAACTCAGCCAGAAGCAAGAGGTGCAGCCATGGAAACAAAGAAGCAGTGTGGGATGGACACACGAGACAAACATCGGGAGAGCTGCAGGGAGGTGAAGAGCAAGCCTATGGGATGAGAGGAAAGGTGGGGCAGGGACAATGAGCAAGCAGTCATCACAATCATTTCCTGGGGGGGGGGGGGGAAAAAAAACTTTCTTCTCACTCGTGAACTTACTCTTTTGTTTTCTTTTATTCTTTGTTCATTTCTCTAGCATTGTAGTACAGGTGGGGTGGGGATGGGAGTGCTTCTTTAAGTCTTATCTTTTCAAAGCTAATTTTGTGCCTAGACTTGCATGAGTTAACAATGTTATGTGTAGCATGAATCTTAACTGGTCTTATTAATAAAATCAAATCTGAGGCAAGTTATTGGGGTGAACGCTGGAAGATCAGAGTCACATATCAAGCCACAGCTACCTCACCTGGCCAACTTCTCAGCTGATTCTGTTTCCTCAGACAGGAAGCTTCTGAGTCCTCATCCAAATGAATCTCAGCTGAACTGTGCTGTTCAAAGCCTGAAAGCTTAACCAGCCAAATGCTTCTAGTTTCTGGTCCTCACGCCTTAGATACCTTTCTGCTTTTTACCATCACTCCCTGGGATTAAAGGCATGAGTTACCATGCTTGGCTGTATCCTTGAGCAGATGGATTTCTGCCTCTGGAATGCTAGGATTAAAGGCGAGTGCTACCACTGCCTATCCTCTGTGTTTAATATAGTGGCTGTTCTGTCCCTGACCCCAGATTAGTTTATTAGGGTGCACAATATTTCAGGGAATACAATACCACCACAGTTATGGCTTCAGATAGAAGAGTCTGTCCTCACACATCTGCAAAAGTAGTAACTAACAGCACTGCACAGTTAGGAGATTGCTCTAATATACTATTAGATCTGGGATAATCCTCATGTTAAGTAATGTCTGGACACAGTAAGACAATGTGTACATGGTCCTTTTCCTTCTTTGGATTATAGCTTGTAATTCATAAGACCATTTTGTTAGTGGTTTTGATGATGAAGCAATCATGTCAAGAATCCCTCTGTATAATTTATGGTTTTATCAGCACCTCATACTTTTTACACTTGTTGACACAGGCTTTAAAATGTTGACTCCTGCTTGCTAACAAATACTAAAATAAAAACTTAAAGAACAAATTGAGACTTTTGCTCATTTTTAAAATAAAATCACAAATACCCCACATAGCTATTGAAGGAAATGGTGGGAGATTTTACCTGTGAATACTTATCACTGAGAACCTGGAAAGGTGCATTTAAGGGTCATGCCTAGTGATACTATCGGGATGATGTTGTCAGGGTTGCAGAAATGGATTCTTTTCCTTTGCTAATTTGAAAAATGAAAAGACAAGAAAAAGCAAGGTCTCAGAAGCCAGCCAAGTTTTATTGAAAGGAGAAGTGCATACATACACATGCATGCAAAAACACAGGCACACCCAGCACATGCACACACGCACACCTTCATGTGCCATGCATGCTCACACAAACAAATACAAAAGAATAGAAACTCCAGAAATCTGTATATAGAGACAATTGATTTTGAAGTAAGGTATCACAAATGTACTATGTAGAAAAGATACTGTCTTCAATGCTATTGGAAAAAAACTGGATTAAACATTCAGAAGAAAAAAAAAAAAGAACTAGACCTTTACCTCATGCCAAATATAAAAAGAACTAATGAATTAAGAGCTGAAACTGTAAAACCACCGGAAGAAAGCAGAACAGCCTCTATCATATTGGCCTGAATAATGATTGTTTTTAGTTTTGATTACAAAGTAGTCTGTGATATTGTGTTCCCCCATAATATTGTGTGTTACCCAAAATAAACTTATCTGGGATCAGAGAACAGGACGGCCACAATATTAAACATGAGGATAGGCAGTGGTAGCACGCCTTTAATCCTAGCATTTCAGAGACAGAAATACCTCTGGATCTCTGAGTTCAAGGCCACATTAGAAACAGCCAGGCATGGAGACACTCGCCTTTAATCCCAGAAATCCAGCCTTTAATCCCAGGGAGTGATGGCAGAAAGTAGATTATATAAGGCATGAAGACCAGAAACTAGCAGCATTTGGCTGGTTTCACAATTGGCTGGTTAAGCTTTTAGGCTTTGGAGCAGCAGTTCAGCTGAGAGCCATTGGGATGAGGACTCAGAAGCTTCCAGTCTGAGGAAACAGGATCAGCTGAGGAACTGGCGAGGTGAGGTAGCTGTGGCTTGTTCTGTGTCTCTGATCTTCCAGCATTCACCCCAATACCTGGCTTCAGGTTTGATCTTATTAATAAGACTCTTGAAGATTCCTGCTACATCAGTCACTGTTTTAGCTTTTGTTGTTGATTTGGTTATGCTTTACTTTTTATTTTGTATCTCTTGTTTCTTCACTGTCATCACCTTGAACATCACACTCCAGTTTCTTCAGCCATTGAGTGTGGATTTGCTACAATCACACGCCAAGGAACTTGCAGACTTTCAGCCTTGGAATAGGTCTCTGTTAGAGGTCCCTCTTGCTCAGGAGCACCTGGGTTTTGAACTAGCAGCTACTGGCTGGCCCATCTCTCTTTCCTGTAGGTGGTTCAATGTGGGAATATGTAACCCCTAATCATGTAGCCAATCTCATAAATTCTCACTCAGAATTACATATGTTTTCTTGTTCATTTTTCTTATAACAGATATGAATAATACAAGTAGTAAAGAAAAAGTAACACAATATACAATATGGATAGTATTCACTGAAAAAAGAAGAGGAAGCTGAGGAAGGGAAGGAGGAACAGGAAAAGGAGGAATCTTGAATTTACAATAATATGGACAAATCTGGAGGCCACTGCATTAAGTGAAATAAGACAGGCATAGAATCAAATACAAGATCATTCTTAGAAGTGATAAATAAAATATCAGATTCACAAAAGCAGAAAGTAGAATGGTGGGTTTCAAGGACTGGAAGGAAACACTTGGAAATATCAAATGATATAAAATTTTTATGAGATAATATGAATATCTTTGATGTAACTAGTGTTTAATATGGTGACTATAATTACTAACAATGTATTGCAGCTTTGAATCTCACTAAAAAAGTAGGAACGTGTTCTTACCACAAAGATAATACATGTTACCAGGCGGTGGTGGTGCACGCCTGTAATCCCAGCACTCTGGAGGCAGAGGCAGGTGGATCTCTGTGAGTTTGAGGCTAGCCTGATCCACAGAGCTAGTCCTGGACAGGCTCCAAAGCTACAGAGAAACCCTGTTTCAAAAAGCAAACAAACAAATAAATAAAATAATAATACATGTTAATTAGCTCCATTCAACCATTCCACAATATATATACATGCATCTATTTCAATGCATCATGATCTGCATATCAAAAACATAAAAGTTTTGTTTGTTTAATAAATTTAAATAAATAAAACCAGCCATGAAGTGCATGCCTATAATCCAGCACAGGGAAGGCTAAGGCAAGAAAATCATGAGTTTGAAGCTAGCCTGGGCTACATAGCAAGACCCTGCTTCAAAAATACTAAGCATCCAACTAAATAGTGGGAAAAGTAAGACCATGTCAGAAAGGAGCCCACAGAATGCTAAGTATGGAGATTTAGTGTCCCTCAGAGGAGTGTTCACACACATGTTCATCTTGCTGAACTTGTTTACTGGCCTGTCCACAAATGAATTCTGAGCAAAGTAGCATTCAATCAGGTGTACCCATTCATGTTAGCACATCAGAGAAAACTGTCTGAAGGGGTCAGCATGCAGCTCACCCATTTCTTCTCTTCACTTCTACCCAATCTAATGTTGAGTGTTTTTTGTTGTAAGGTATCAGATGCTATGAGAATACTTGATGTAGCAAAAAAATACTATTTTACATTAGGTAAAAATACTTAATGTCAGTAAAACTTAATGAAGTTAAAACAATTTTCAAAGAAGACAGGAAAGTGCTACAAACAACAGGAACAGAAAATAGCACAACCATGGTTTCAGGGAGGGATCTAGGCCACTTTTTCTTTGTGAGGAGACACAGATTCAACTCCACCTACAAGGAGACTGTGAACAGAAAGTCATCATTGATGCTGTACACCTAAGCCCTTATCTAGAGAAGGAACAATCTTTGATGATGACAACTATGTACCAATCACACATTCCAAAAGTCTAAAGTTTTGGGAGAAGGACTTCTCAATGCTATAAACTTCATTTGTCTCATTTACTCAGGAAAGTCCCCACTATGAGTCTTCTGGATTCACAGGACTCAGTAGAGGTCTATCCCAACAACCAGGATCACTACATACTTAAGAGTATTAATTTAGAAAACTGGGTGACATAAAAATGTGTTTGTGTATGTGATTCACGTTATGTGGGCCATCAAAATACACATATAAATAAAATAGAAAAAAAATAAAGTGCTTGGGTTTTTATTAGGATTTTCAGATTGATTAATTAATTAAATTCACAGTCCTTAGAGTTGGAGAGACAGCTCCAGGCTTAAGAGTATTTGCTGCTCTTACAAGGGACCAGAGTCCTGTTCCAAGCACTAAGATCAGGTAGCTCACAACCACCTTAACTTCAGCTCCAGTGACTCCAACTCCCTTTTCTTGTCTTCTGGGACACTTGCACTCATGTGTACATTTACACACACATACATATAAAATAATATTTTTTTATTTTGAAAAACTTAAGTTTCTTAGAACCTCCTCATCAGAAGTTTAATACTATTTCATGGACAACACTAAATTTAATACAGAAGGTAGTTTAAGAATAGCCATTAAAAAGACATTCAAGGAAATGCAGCCAGACTGCTTTAATATTTAGTTACTTCAGTGCTTAAATGCTTACCTCAAAACCAGTGTTTGAAGGACTATTGACAATGAGGCTAGAATATAAATCTTCTGTTATTCTCTTCTCTCATTATAATTTTTCTATCTTCTCTTCCCACATTTCTCAAGTATCCATCTTAATAAATGGTGCATAGTTTCTACACTATTTGTTGGAATTAAGTGTGGCTTTATGGAATTTTTTAAATTTAATTGTAAGTGTGTGTGTGCGTGCGTGCGTGAGTGAGTGAGTGCGTGCGTGCGTGCGTGCGTGTTTGTGTGTGTGTGTGTGTGTGTGTGTGTGTGTGTGTGTTTGCATTATATATGTACAGGAGCCCACAGAGTGTAAGTGCTAAATAAAGCTAACTCTAAGCCCCACTTGCCCAAGGGCAGATAACTCCTGGAATTCTGGGGCCTATGTTTCTTGTGAGATAACAAGTCATGTGTTTTCACCTCAATAAACAAGGTTGATTGCTCCAACTGCACAGGGTGTTGGGATCACATGTAGGTGTGAGATACATAGGCAGAAAGTGTGTTAGGATATATGTTTACTCCTGATTGGGCGAAGGGGTAGTACCATAGCTTTGTGGGGTTTTGGTTTTATGAGCACCTGACTGACCTAAATTCAGGGCCGTGTTTGAGAATCCATGGACCTAGCCAGAGTCCATTTTCCTGGCAAGTACTAAATGGAGATCGTTTTAATTGGATAACTGTGGAACTGTTCTTTCTCCTCGAAATGCTCACGTTTAGAATTTGTAATTCCCTAGCGAGGTCAGACCATTCACCCAAATTCTGAAACTGGCCCCGGGTTCCTAGACCAGCCATCTAGGAGGCATGCCCCTTGGAATCCAAGGCTCCAGGACTACCTATCAGAAAGGAAATAGCAACCAAGTTTTTCTTTTTCACGGATGCCCCCTTCTGGTAAGTCATAGGAACTTCTTAATTTTTTTCTGTGACATCTGGTTTCTAGTTCTGTGGCTTCTCAACATGGGGACATGGCGGTGACGAGATCCAAATATTTCCCTGTCCAGGGCAAAGTGAGACATCACGTGGCCCTTTGGTTATTTTTTGTTAATTGGGAGTCCGGCCAGGGTAGCCTGTGTTCCTTTCCTGACCTACCTTGAGATCCTGGCAATGCCCTGGCAAAGACAGGGGCCTGAGAATAAATTAGGCAGGGCCAGTACCTGAGCATCCACCAGCTGGGTTTCAATGCTGAGGCTGTACAGCAGAGCTGAGGAGCCGTAAGGACATTTCATAACACGGGGGACCAAGCCAAGGGTTTGGAGAGGCCCAGCGCAGGGCGTCAGAGATTCTGGGAGCCCAGGAGAACTCAGAAAAGTCAGGCCACTGGTGGGTTCCTAGCGTCTAGATTGTGTGAGGATGCTACTGAGGAAAAAAGGAGGCCTCCTGTTTGTTACGAAATTTCTTTGGCAAACTGATGAATCTTTGAATGATTCCAATTGTTGATGTCATTGTCTTGTGTTTTCTGCTGTCGTTTTTGCTCTGTGTCTTATATTTTACAGTTTCTATGTATTCCAATAGCAGGAAAAGATTTGTCTGTTTTGTATGTGTGGATGTGTCTATACTTTCTGATATGTCTGTAAGTTTTGTGTTGGAAACACGGAGCTGAGCAGGAAATGGGTCAGGATCAGCTGAATGTATGAATTACAGTATGTTTGTTTCTGACAGGTCTCCTTTGAGTGTATGAGCTTCCACCCCTCCACGGCTTATCCCATGGCTGGGGCTCAGAATTTATCTCTGAGCTTTCTGGTCACTGGGTTTAGTTCAGAAGGGGTTCAAATGTTTTTTGGATATGGATAATATTAAAAATGTTTTATGCTATTCTCACTTTATTGAAACTCTATAGCCAGAGTTTTCCTGCCCCACCAGCTAGCTCCCAAATAACCTCAGAGGCTTATTCTTAATTATAAAATCTAGTCTGATAGCTTAGGTTTGTTACTAATTCACTCTTAAAACTTAAATTAACCCATATTTCTTACCTATGCTCTATCTCATGCCGGTATCTTTTTTCAGTGCAGCATGTCCATCTCCTGCTTCCTCTGAATCTGGCTGGCAACTCCTTGTGACTCTGCCCTTCTTCTTGCCAGTGTCCTCTCAGTCTGGGTCTCCCGCCTAACCTAGTCCTTCCTAGCTGTTGGCCAGTTGGCTCTTTATTAAACCAATGAGAGTAATACATATTCACAGTGTGCAAAAAGATTATTCCACAGCAAAAATCTGGCTCTGGAATAGGGTTATGGTTCTTCCCTTTTCAGACCCAGGCATGCTTTAAAAGTCTGTGTCCCGGATCAGAGGATCCCCTGATACTCTGACAGGGAGAAAAGCGCAGAGCAGAATAACTAAAAAAAAATTATTGGTTTCTTTTAATTGCCTAAGACTTTTGCTAAGATATAAACCTTATCTCAAGATTGGTAAGCTTACTGAGTATAATTAAAAATCTGTAATATCTGTAACAAAAAAGTTAACTTGGTAACACAGCATTGATAGTTTAAAAAAAACTATGTGTAGGAAATCTTAAAGAAACAATATGGAGTGATGCCATTTTGGGACATAAGCAACATGTTATTTCACCACCATCTTTAGGCAGCAATATGGCTGGCAACCATCTTTGCTAGGGTTGGAGAAGATGAATGTCATATGATTTCACCACCATCTTGATTAGAGATGACCATATGATGTGAGCCAACCAAGGAAGCAACAATAGTTTCCAAGATACTTCAGATTAGGATGGATTTTTTTTTTATGACAATTCATGTCTTGAAAACAAGGTTTATAAAAGATAGGACTTAAAAACAAAACTTGTTTAATAAGGTATTCAAGCCGAAAATGCACCTCATACTGACAGCCAAACTTTATAATGTAAGAATCACCCAAGTGTTATTAGTTTTAAAGATATGAAAGAATCATGCAGAGCAGCTGAGGGTTGGCACAGTGTGGCAGAGCTAGAATTCCTAAAGACAGCCCAGTTGCTATGGGGACCAGGAAAGTAAAGTCGCCAGTCTCCCTATGGGCTGCATTCATGATTTAAAATTTTATTTTGATACTAAAAGGAATTCAATTCAGAAGCTGTTTCCCCCCACCACCAAAGACTCAAACTTAACACATATAAAGCTATAAGGTCTAGTCTTATAAAAGCTGCTAACACACTGTAAACTGTTTTAAAAAATTGAGACATGCAAGTCAACAATCAGTTGCCCAATAAAGGATCAAATTCTTTAATATGTTCATAACTACACCTGTAGTCATGCTAAGTACTAATGTAATTAATTACAGAAATAAGCCTTATTTAGCCTCTTGCCTATGTTTTCAAGTTTAAACCTAAAGCAAGTAACCAAAAACAAGCAAAGATTGCTTAGCTCCGATATACTTAATAGAAAATGGTCCTCAAACTTGTCAGAAATCTGCTGAATATGACATTTTAAATGTTTAATGGGAAAAAAAAAAACCTTACTATTGTAGCTGGTAGTTTTCCTGTGTCCTACCTGGTCCCATGGCCACTCAGACCCAAGTAAACACACAGAGGCTTATATCACTTACAAACTGTATGGCCTAATGGCTCAGGATTCTCACTGGCTAGCTAGCTCTTACAACTTAACTCAGCCCATTTCTATTAATCTATGCATTGCCACATGGCTTCATGGCTTACAGGTACTTTCACATCTTTCTTCTCCTGGCAGCAGCTTTGCAGCATCTCCCCACTCTCCTTTCTTCTCTCTCTCTCCAGCTCAAATGTACCACCTAACCTTATTCTGCCTCACCATTGGCCAGTTTCATTTATCAACCAATCAGAGCAACACATATTCACATACAGAAAGATATCCACAGCATACTATGACAGACAGACCTCAGCTCCTAATGATGATCACAAGGTCTCCAAAGAAGATGATGGTGCACCATGACTCCATCTGGATTGTAGTCATACTAAGAACTGGAAAAAGCTGCTGCAATTTCTATTTCACCACTAGGACCCTGCCCAAACTGTGGACAAAGATACTAGAGAGTTAATTGCCCTGCTTTGCCTAGACAAAGCAAGTCCTCCTAGTTTCTCCTCCACAGGAATGTTACTCAGATCTTCTAAACCTGGCAACTGAAGACTGATCCTTCCCTGGGATCTCTGGCCCCAACAAAGCCATCAACAACACAAGAGCCTAGGGTGACCATCTAGTTGATGGGTAAGTCTCTTTTAGTTGGTACATAGGCCATTCAGATTCTACTTCCTGCTATAATTTATCCTTCTCCAATCTATTATGGCATTGACAGCTAGGCTAACTGTAACTTTGTGATTTAACAGCAGTAGGCAACCAGCTCCTTCTCTAAGGCTGTAGCCACCTTGTAAGTTCATTTCATATGTAAAAATTATATCTTGCTTTTTCTAGAGCTACTAGGTCTCCTGATGAGAAAGGCAAATAGGTTTGACTTGCTAACAGGCTTCATATTAAAGGATAAATGGGTTTCAGATGTAATTTTTACTGTTTATTTAATGGATCTTGTTTTGCAGTGACTGTTCTCAGTAATAACTACTCGTATCTCTGACAAATGATTAGATGGAAAGAAAAAGGCTTGAAGTCTATGCAAGTTCTGAGGGTATAAGGAAAGAATTTAAGGTATGTGAATTATAGAAAATGTTTGAGATTTCTTTCCCTCATCTAAGCTATTATTATACTGAGATTTCTTACAGATATCTGATACCTGCTTTTTCTAAAGTGTGCAAACAATGGTAATGGTAATACTCCTAAAACTTTTATCTCCTTTTTTAAACTAAAAGATTTCATATAATCTTCAGGGAATTGGGTGAATCATAAGACTTTTATTCACCTCTCACAGGTTAAATGGACTCCAGGTATGTACAGCCTAAATTTCTTCACCTACAAAGAGAGAGAGAGAGAGAGAGAGAGAGAGAGAGAGAGAGAGAGAGAATAAATATTGAAAAAAAGGGGACACTAGATGAAAAATGACTAGTTCCTATTCTTGTAGGAACTCTGATATCAGCCATCACAGAGCCAGAGTCAAGGATTTAACACAGGATACAACTCAAGTGGAATGTAAGTACTAACCCACTTGCCAAGGACATGTAATTGCCTGGAATTCAGGGGAGGGGGGCTGTGGTTCTTGTAAGTTAACAAATCATGTGTTTTCACCTTAACAAACAAGGTTGGTTGCCCCTACTGCACAGAATGTTGGGATCACACATAGGTGGGAGATATGTCGGCAGGAAGTACATCGGCAGGATGTATGTGTACCCCTAGTTGAGCCAAAGTGGGAAGTACCATAGCTTTGTGGAGGTTTGCTTTTATGAACACACCAATAGGAAGAATGTTAAATTGAGACAAAAAGTTTTTTGATCAGGTTAAGGCCTAGAGATTCTGTAAGGAGTTAGAGGAAGTAAATAAAGCTTATTGTGAGTCCATCCTAAGTGCATGCTTTGAAGAAAGGGGGCAATGAGGTGAAACCACAAAATGAAGGGACTGGGAAAACAGAAATCCCCCAGGCATTAAACAGCAGGCAGCATAGTCTGATGTGAGGTTTAGAGTAGCTGTCTTTAGAGTGGATGTCACAGTATGTCTCGGTGCATCCCAGTACTCAGGATGGATTGCCATGGTATGTCTCAGTGACATCCCAATATTTAGAGTAGATTTTCACAGTATGTCTCAGTGCCATCTCAATACTAAGAATATAAGTGAACAAAAACGGCTCTCCTTGAAATCCAGAACAATAACCTGAGATCAAAGATAATGCAAATAAATCAAAAGTAATCCAATTTGTAAAACTTAAGTGAAGCTTTAAGTACTGAGAGAGAGAGGAAAGCATAGTCGTGTGGACAAAGCCTGCAAAGTCCAAGGTCTCAGCTTAACTAGTACAGGCAGGCTTCCGGAGTCTAATGGATCAGTAACTTTAGTAACATGGAAGATGGACAGCCCCCGAGATGTCCAATGGACAGTCATTTAATAAGGTCCAGTTTGGAGATAATAAATTGATGACATTATGAAGTGGATGAGTTCAATCATCAGTTGTGTATGTTAGCTGATCTAGGCTAAACTCTGGGGAATCTCCATGTTTATGAGGGCAGAGGAGAAAACCCATGCAGGAAAAGCTGCAATGACAGACAGAAGTGGGCCATAGACACCAGGTTAATATTTCAAGATGAAAGGATTGGTTAATTTCAAGTAGAGCTGTAGAGAGCTCCAAAAATCTAGATAGTCATCCACTGGTGGCTTGATGAAAAAATTTTACTGAAATAGGTAAAGCAGAAACCAGATTTTATAGGAACTTGAAATAGGAGGTAGAAAGTGGAAAACACATCTACTGAAAATTTTTTCAGGAAGTTTTTCTTAAAAGAGGTGGGAGCAACTGAACAGAAACCAAAAGCCACATGTGGTTACAGGAACATTTTCTTGTAGCTTCTGCAGGTTTGGTCATGATAGAAAGGGAGTGAGAAAAGAGATAGAAGAAAAAAAGAAGGGATCTCCTTGGAAAAAAATTTAAAAAGCTGAAATTCAAACTATGGATGAGGAGATTTGATTTAGACAGAAAAGAGAGGTGGCTTTATTCACAGTAAGCACGGGAAGAGTAACAAGCAGCCAGCTGTGCATACTTAGTGGTAAAAAGTTCCAGAAATCGTCTAACGGTCTCCTTTATTCATAAAGTGAAAATGGATATTCTGCAAGAGGTGAGGAGATTGAAGAAAGGTTTCCTCTTAGGTAACTGCTGTGAAGAATGATAATGAGAAATTGCGTCAGTGACAGGAATGACCTCAGGGCTCAGCTGAGACTGACTGGACGTTCACATTTGTAGACACATATTTACACATTATTAGAATTACCGTATACTTAAGAGACAGAGGCAGGAGGATATCTGTGAATTTGAGGCCAGCCTGGTCTGCATGAGTTCCAGAGCATGCCAAGGCTACATAGTGAGAACTTGTCTGGGGAAAAAATACAAATCTCCACAGTAGCTGATTCTTTTCTAACAAGAGAAATACCTATGATCATTCAAACATTGTCCTCTGTCGATGAATCTTGACAAATCCAGTAATTGTGAATGAAACACTTTTCAGAAAAAACACCCTTCCTTGTTATCAGGGCACAGGCATCATCTTCAACCTGGCCTGTGACTTGGAATCTGCAGAGGAAAAAGGCCACACATTAGTGACTCACAGGAGGGCAGGGCTCCACCCCAGATACTCACCCTCTGCCACAGTCTATAAGTGTTTTATGGTCTCCTTCTCCTCCACGGTAGACACTTCAGATATTGCAACATTCAGACAGCAAGTGTACTTTTCAAAACCAGAGCCAGATACCCTGGAGGGCTGAGCTGCTGTGAAATAATCTTTTTGTTCACTGTAAAGATGTCTTGCTCTCATTGGTTTAATAAAGAGCGAAATGTCCAATAGCTAGACAGGAAGAGGTTAGACAGGACTTGCAAAGAGGGAGAAAGTGCTGATGTAAACAAGGGCAGAGTCATCAGAAAACATGAAGAGAAGCAAGATGAATATTGTCATAGTGAAGAAAGGTATCAAGCCACATGGTAGAGCATAGATAAAAAGTATGGGTTAATTTAAGGTGTAAGAGCTACTTAGTAACAAGCCTAAGCTATCAGACAAGCATTTATAATTGATAATAAGTCTCAGTGTGGTTATTTGGGAGATAGAAAATTCTGTCTACACTGAGCAGCACAACAGAAGTAATAAGAAAGTCCCTGACTCAGCATAGGAGAAACAACACCTAATAGTTGTCTTTTGTGCATGGCGCACTGCAGCATGTATGCATGCAACACACACACACACACACACACACACACACACACACACACACACACACGTACACACAACCCTGTAAGTAAAAACATATTTTGCAAATAAATAGTAAATCAAATTATGAAACCTTTTCATCTTCCAGACCCAAATCCCAAATGTCACACTTTTAAAACACCTTCCCTCACTGCTATGAAATAAATTTCCTTGACTCTATTAGTAGGAACTAAAACATAAGCCAACTCTTTGGTATATTATGAGCTTGCTAAAGATAGAAATACCAACTCCAGTCAGGGAGGAGGGCAGAGTTAAGTGAAGAAACTTCCCCCACGCCTTTGTTCCACAGTGTTCCAGACCAATCTTTTCTGTCTTAGATAAACACGTGACAACACAATTTCATAAGCATGCTAATCTTGGCTATCAACTTGACACATCTGGTAAGAGGGAACCTCAACTGGAGAGCTGCCTCCAGAAGAATGGCCTGCAGCCCTGTTCATGAGGATTTTCCTGATTGCTAATTGATGGAGGAAGGCCTAGCCTACTGTGAGTGGTGCCGTCCCTGGGCAGTGGTCCTGGGTATATAAGAAAGGTAGCTTAGTAAGCCATAGAGAGCAAACCATTTCCTCAATGGCCTCTGCTTCAGTTCTTTTCTCCAAATTCCTGCCCTGCTTGATTGAACTCCTCCCTTGGCCTCTCTCAGTGATGGATTTGGTTGGGAAGTGTAAGCCAAATAAACCCTCTCCTCCCCAGGTTGCTTTTGGTTATAATGTTTATCACTACAGAAGAATGAAAACTAGGATATGTTGATTCTAATTTTCCATTTCTAACTTCTGCATTATTAAATTCAATGGAGGTCTAAATAGGACCATACATTATTTTAGGAGCCTCTGGATCTCTAAGACAATTCTTACGAACTTTTTAAATTAAACAGGTATCAAACTTTTCCATCCTACAATCACCTGACCACTTGAAGCTCCTGAGAGCTACCAGTAGGGGGTGGTCTGTGGAGGTCTCATATTTCCCCAGGGTTATACAGACACCAAAAACTTACAGATGTGGGTGTAATGGTGTGCCATCCAGCCAGGTCCATGTTTTCTGTGTGTCTTTAACAGTCAATCCAATCCAAAAGTAAACTCCATCGTGTATTTTACTCTGGATGAAATCCTGAGAAAAGAGACCCAAAGGAAATCATCTGGATATCAGCTATGAAGAGAGACACTGCTGGTTCCTTATATACAAACCTAAAAAGATTCTGACGCTCATATTTCTAGCCAGGAAAGTTGCAAGAAGTCTTCTGTATATTTAGAAAAAGAAACAGTGTAGGGAGGTTTTCCAGCTGTGTGACTTGTCTATACATTCTGTTTGATGGAATTGAGGAGAATACAAATGGCAGTCTATGAAAGGGTACAGAGGAGACAAAAGCATGAACAGGACTGCCTAAAGGTGACTTGAAATGGGTTAAGAGACAGGTGAATCAGAACTAAACACGTGTTCTAACTAAAACATCTTCCTCATTACCAAGATTCTTGACAGACTGCCAGGAACTGGCAATGTTTTGCATTTTATTTATTTGGTTATAAGTTTTTGAGACAGGCCCTCACTGTATAGTTCAGGCTAGCCTCAAACTCACCTATCTCAATCCTATTGCCTCAGTCTCCCAAATCCTGGGATCACAGATGAGCACTACCATAGCTGGCTAAATTGGGAATGTTTTGATGGGTCCTTCATACTTCTCTCTTCCTCCATGCAGGAGCTCAGTATTGATAGTAAATTGTCCTAAGAACCTGATTGTGCCACTTATCTGTGGATTAACATAGCGAAATTATGCCCCTGGAGAAATTGTATAATATCCCCTGTGGCTATAGGGAAAGCTCTGTCTCACAAGTTTAATCTTAGAGTTAATTAAGATTATAGTTGTAAATTGCATTGCATAGTGACTAGCACATGATTGACATTCAACAAAGGACAGTAATCAACAGTAGAACAATTGTGTTTTCATGAAGTATACCCACATTTCCTGGTTTAGAAAGGACTAAGTTTCATGAGATTAGCTCTTACCAATTCTGCCTTGTCTTGGATCACTAAGAGATGTGATTTCCTTACTGCACAGGATATTTCACTGTCAATCCATGATGTAAAGTTCATGTAAAACTTGTAACATTTCCCTTGTTTCTGGAACCAGTCATCAGGGCATGATTTTCCTAGAAAAAAAAAATATGGGAAGAAATAGAAAGGAGAAAGAAGTTTTAAGACCAAAAGAAATTGTTGCATTGTTTTTAAACTTAAAAAAAAAAAATAGGTCTGCAGAAATGGCTCAGTGGTTAAGAGCACTTGCTGCTTTTGCAGAGGACTCAGATGCAGTACCCACTACCCATGTGGCAGTTGTAACTCCAGTTCCAGGGAACCCGATGCCCTTTTCTGGCCTGTGTGGGAACTGAACATACGTAGTGCACAGACATGTAGACAAAAGACTCATACACATAAAATAAGAATAAAGATTTTTTTTAAAGTAACAACATTGCCTCACTTTTAGGGAACCAACTCCCTTCTCTCTTTCCATTAATGAAAAGTCCATAGAAGAGGCAAATGCTAACACATTCACAGTAGTATTTACTGAAACTATATATATAAAGTCTTTTCCAAAATTCCAAAAACATATGAATGTATAAAATATTTTCCTTACAAAAAATTAAGACAGGTACAAAGTTATTAACTTCATATTCCTCGTTGTATAAATAAAGGCAGTTAAACTTAATAAAATACAGAGGAACTAGAGTTTACATAACTGACTCAGGGTTATACACCTGATTAGTGGTGGGCAGAGTGAAAATGAAAGCAACAGCAATGCATCTGAGCAGACTGCAGAAGAGATCAGTGGTGGCCTCGAAGGCATACAAGGGTAAATTCTCTACAACTTACGCTCTCTGTCCTAAACGTAGCTGTTCTGAAACAGGGGCCAGAGGATGAAGTGTGTCTTCTACCATTTAACAACCAAGATCTGATAAATTCACCTAGATATATATTTATTTGCTTTGTGTGTGTGTGTGTGTGTGTGTGTGTGTGTGTGTGTGTGTACACATATATATTTGTTTATCTTGTTTTTGCTTTTGTTTTTGCCACAAGATCTCCCTGTGTAGCTCAGGGTGGCACAGGGCACTAATGATGATCCTGCCTCAGCCTCTTGAATGCTGAAGAAATCTGTAACTGTCATAAAGGGCTTTGGGGGCCAGAAACATGCCTCAGTGGGTAAAAGTACCAGCCACTAAACATTCCAATCTGAAAGAACAAAACAAAATAAAACAAAAAAACTAACAATTCCACAGCTTATCTTTGGACCTCCACAAGTACATATTGCCACATGCATCCACAAACATACATACATACATACATACACACACACACACACACAAAATTTTAATTAAGGTAAAAATGAGGGATTCTCTCCCTCCTCTGATCTCAGGAATCTAGGTGAAGTTGGTAAGCTAGCCTCTTCTTTGGTTAGTTCCCAGGTGCATTCTAATAACTTCTCTTCCATGAGCTTGTCTTTTGTCAGCTTAATTTGTTTGGCCCCAATACCAAAAGCTAAGAGGATCGAGGAAAAGATTCCCTTCCTTAAGATGCAGTGACATGAACCACTTACCTGTGGAGTCTATTTTGTCCTGCTGTTGTTTCCCAGGAGAAATATCCATACAGCCGCAACATCTGCTTTTATTATTTCCAAGTACCCCCTCATTATGCTTATCACTTAAGGAATGTACACTCAGATGACTTACTGAGGAGTAAAAAAAATCAGAATGCTAGTTATATTTCTACATATACAAGCCTGCACCCCTTTATTTTAATAAAATGGTTATGGGATACACAAACTGCTAGTCAAGAAGGGATCTGATCAATAATATCTCCTTTTAATTTTACAAAGGAGATGAGAAGGTTTTCTCCCTACCAAGACCTATATAGAGACACAAAATAATATCTAAATCAAATTTTAAAAGATAAAACTTTTCTTTATTCATATTAAAGATTAAAACAGTCAGTTAAATTTTCTTTATACTTATTAAAATTTCCTAATGTGGTAGATTGAAATTGTATGTGAGCTTAAAGCTAGTCATAGACTCATTATACTGCTCAATGTTTTCACCATGAACCAAAAAGAAAGCACTTCATAAACTCTGGGGTTCTTTGGAGACTTAAACATACTGTAAATCAGTCGTTTACCATAATTCCTAACAGATGGTAACTGCAAATGGAAGAAATAACAAACACAATTGTGTATTTTTATTTGTGTGCTGTTGACTTTAGCAATAGACCTTGGATTTATTTGGACCTAACTTCTCAACCAGCTGGTAAGTTTTGTTCCAAATTTCAAAACATCTAATTTTGTAATATTCTTAAAGGATAAAGCCAACTTCAATAAATCTTTAGTTCTCTCACTAAAATCTACAACTTCATCTCCTAGAAGAGTTAAAATTAAGGCTGGATAGATTTTCAATTGACATACACGTAGGGTATCATTACTGATCACAGTAGGATCATTTCATGTCAAGGGAACTAAAATAATGATGGAAAACAGCATAGGATAACATGCAAAGTGACTCTGTAACTCTGGAGAGAGCCAGAAAAACTCTTCAGGAAACATTGTGGTCTCCTGTGTTTTCAACACACTCACCATGGATGGCTAGTCCTATCACTGTAGCTACCAAAGCAACCAATGCAATGCTGGCCAGTCTTAGAGCTGTCTGATGCCATCTTGGACACTCTGGGTAATCTGTAATGATTAAATGTTCTTCTATAACACTTAAAATATACTCATAAATGTATCATAACAATAGAAAATCCTGAGAGTACACACTGTCTTAAGACAAAAAAGAAACCTCTAGTCTTTTAAGTGGTGATGTAAATGGGTGCAGTGACTCAAATCTGTAATTCCTGCATTCAGGAGGTTCAGGCAGGAGCATGGTCATGTGTTCATGGTCAGCCTGGGATAACAGAGTGATACTGTCTCAGGCAAGCAAACAACAAAGAAGTTCCCATCCAAAATTATCTGAGATGAATATAAACTTATCTTGAAAAGTTAGACTTATTGAGTCCAAGAGATCAACATACTTTGTTTACCATCATTAAATAGTCTTCTTAGGTTGGCAATTCCACTCTCAAGTCACACATCACAGAGTAAAGTGAGTTGTTTAGCTTTCATTTGCACAGTGACTGACTTACTCAGATAATTGAGTCCCAGGAAGAAATGCACAAGAAATGTCAAAATAGCTGATTGAAAGTAAAAAAATAAAAATAAAAACACATTTGTCTGAAGAGGTACATGAGCAAAACTAATTTTAATCATCTTCTGAAATGCAAAATACATTTATATTGATTTATGAAACTAAACTCAGGTGTTAAACATTATAATTACATGTTTTACTTTAATAAATAAAAAATTCCCTTAATCTTCAACTCAGGAAAAAAAACTAACTCATTACACTCACTCTAAGTATATTTATAAATATATTTTATGTGCCAAGAACTAGACTGCTATACAGTTATAGGTATAGATAACTGCACACCCTCGTAGGTAGGTAGATAGATCATTGCAAAATAGGTAACAACGTTCTTAAGATGAAGTTAGTTTAACTTCTAATTATTAACTCTGAAAGTAGAGTTAAAATTCCTCACTAACTTTCTAGGCATCTAGCCAGTCATCAAGTATAGGATTGTAGATTCCTACCTTTGTATGTCCATTTGTGTTGGCAGTGATAGGAACGTTTTCTAGGCTTCTTTACAGTTATTCTTTCCATGTCTTGCATTTGTCCAACCATCCTATAAATAGAATAATCCATTTTTGAAGGAAACAGAGACACCATCTAACAAAAAAAAAAGTACATATAAAATGGTAGCACTGGAGCACAGCCTATCACTGTAAACCACAAAGGATATGGTTGCGGAAGCAGAGGGGAGTTTGTGATTTAAACCACAGAGTTTCTTTTATCATAGATTTTAGAATCGCAGGAAATTGCTGAAAGCTCTAGTGTGGCCAATACTCAGTTTTCTCTGTTGTTATTTATTTTCTTTCCTTGTGGAGACAGACAGACAGGTATGGAGAAAATAGAAAGAAAAAGCAGATATCACATTTTATGACAAATTTGGCACAATTAATGACTCAGTATTGATGGTTATTCCTAATTAATCCCTTGTCCAGATTTCGCCTGTTCCCTGCATTTGAAGACCCTGGTGCCATAGCAAGGTACAGTGTGTATTCCTCCTGTCTCTTTGGGACACTCTTGGGTCTGTCATTTTTTATTACTTCCTCGTTTTTTATTATTTTGGAAGTTTTGGAAATTTCTGATAACATATTTCATAGAACATTCCCGATTTGAAATTGTCAGATATTTTTCTCATGATTGCACTTGAGAGTTTTGGATGAAGATCAAAAAGGTGAATTGTCATTCTCACCATGTCCTCTAGAGGGCGACAATCATCAGCATATATATATATATCTGCGTCTATTAACTAGACAGCACTCGTCAGGAGTGTTTCTTAAAAAGTTCCTCTATCCACCCTGTTTGAGGAAATTACAAAAAGAAAATCTATAAGCATCCACGTGGTGGCATTCATAAAGCTTAGATTTCAAAATGAGAAGGCTGATTCCAGAATCATAACTCAGACTGTCTAGTTTTATACAAAACTGTTAAACTGTCTTTCAAAGCAGCTGTTCCTTTCTCTACTGCCAGCGTGAATGATGAACCCCAATACAGCATCACTTGCTTTTGAGAACTTCAGTGTTAGCATTCTAATAGGCATCTGCTGACATCTCAATGCTGGTTTTATTGGCATTTCCTTTTTGCTAATTGCTAATGTTTATGTGCTAATTGCCCTCCTATACATCTCCTTTGATAAATCTATGGCTCTATCTTTGGACTATAGGCTCAGATCTCACTTGGGCTGTGTCCTTGCCTATCATACAATACTCAGAGTTTTTTGAATATTTAAACACACATTATTTTGTTATTTGTATTTTGAAAATTTGCACTACCAGTTTGCAGAATGTGTTTTTTCATCTTTAAACTGTCTTACACAGCAGTGGTTTTTTGATTCAAGTAAACACAACACCTTTTTTTTTTTTCTTTTTCATAAATTGAATTTTAGGCATTGTATACAAAACCTGTTTACCAAATGAAGGTTATAAAAATCGTCACTTTTATTTGCTTCTGAGAGTTTTATAATTCATTTTTATATTTAGTTCTTTGTTTAAAAATTAATTTTTGTTTAAAGTGCAGAATTTTATAAGTTCTTTGAATTTTTTATACATTGAAATCTAATTTTTCTAACACCACTTATTGTTATGCTCAGCTCATGGGGACCCCCAAAAGACCACCACAGAGACCGAATCCCATATGTAAAAGCAAAGAACCTTTATTTCAAGCTCAGGACTTGGTCTTTCTGTCTGTCCAACACAGCAATGTGAGCAGGGAGTCCTGAGCCTGAGCAAGGTGGGGTTTTTTATCATAGCAGAGTTGGGGTGAGGGGATTTCTAGGGTTCAGGACCCTGATTGGCTGGCATTTGTCTAGAGGTGCTTGAAATTTTTGGAATGTCAGGTACTTCCCCTTAGATCCAGGCCCTCCCTGGATGAGGTCAGCTTATGGTTTTTCCTGGATCCAGGTGTTGTCTGCCAGTTAGCCTGTCACAGAAGCTGTGTCTGAGCCTCTAAGCCTGTCATGGCAGCTGTGTGGTCAAGCTGTTTTGAGCCCCCAAACACTTACCATACACATATGTCTGTGTGTGTCTGTGTGTGTGTACATCATGTCTGGTTAGCTATTGAGAGGCTTCGTGCTGTGGAAATATTTTTGTACAATATAAATATGTATAACTCTCACTGGTTAATAAAGAGCTGACTCCCCAGTAGCTAGGTTGGATGTTTAAGGCAGAGGAATGCTGGGAAGAAGAGCAGAGTCTCTAGGGGTCAGGAGGAGATGCGGAAAGAAGCAAGATGAACTTGCTGTGTTGAAAATAAGGTACCACTACATGGTAAAGCATAAATAAAAAATATAGGTTAATTTAAATTGTAAAAGCTAGTTATTAATAAGCCAGAGGTATTTGTTATTTATTAAGTGGCATTGTTTACTGTATGAGAGAAGCCACAAGGCACAACAAAATCCATTATAAGAGTTTATTAAGGGAAGGGAATAGAAGGGGTGTGCATAGGCCTATAGAATGACTGTGCAGGAAGAGAGAGAAGAAATAGGTGGAACCAACTTTTATAGGTTCCCCCAAACATGCACATACAGGCTTACATAGTTATGCCATGCATATGCATAGACTGTATGATCATGCTGCACACAAATTACGTGATCATGCAGCACACAGATTACATAGGATGTAAAGCCCTTGGATGACTAAGCATCTTGTCTGGCTACTCGATAGCAGATAGGTGGTCATGTAGCTCTAGGAGTAGCTAGGAATTCTAACAGTATTGGCCAAGCATTTATAATTCATATTAAGTCTCTGTATGATTATTTGGGATCTGGCTCACAGAATAAGAAAAGTCCATTGACATATGGTCCCCAACAATAGGCAACTTAGATCCACATGAAACCTGAGGAATCTTAAGAAAAGGTTCCAAACACACAAAAAACAGAGCCAAACATGGCTTCCTAGTCTCACAGTCTCATGTCAGCTGTAATACAGACACACATTTTCCAGCAGCTCCCTGCAGGAAGGAGCCAGCCACCAGCTACCATGAACTACCACTATACACTAAGCTGAACAGTGCAGGCAGCTGACATAGCAGTTTAAGATTCATCTCATGATCTCATGTGATCAAAGGACAATACAGATGCTCAGTAAAGACAGATCCAGACAAAGGAAATTTCTAAATGTGTTACAGTGGGTTGAAAAATATAAATAGGCTTAGGAGAGAAAAGAAAAAGCATATATAGAGTCAAATTAAAGAATAGTTTTAAAAAAGAATACAGAAAAATAATAAAATAATAAAAAACATAATAAGCTATATAAAGATGGGAAATACACAGAGTCTGGATCCTATATGTTATTGTGTTCTTTCTAAATTTTTTGACTGCTAATGAACAAATGACATCTGCTAAGACACATTGGATTGTGGATGCTCCTGGATTAAAGCAACCTATATATATTAAAAATATCTTGACTCCAAAATGGAAGTCAAAAGGCATGTTGCTTTGATTAAGATTTCCATAGGAAATGAGAGGCTGTGAATTCATTCCAGGTTGATATGGATGAGGGGAATACCCCCTGAAAATCCTGACTACAGACACAAGGAAATAAACCTAAAAAAAAAAAAAAAAAAAAAAAAAAAACCTACAAGACAAGTAGCATATATTTTACCTGCTCAAATAAAAAAAAAAAAATCATCTTTAACTGACTTGTGCAAACCACATATTCCATACTTATAATGTGTGTTACCTTTAAAGGTTTATGTATTTTCATAACAAGGGGACCAAAAACCAATAAAAATGGAAGGCCCATATGATCCAACATCTCAAAATGCTTCTGTTATAGTTTGTGAACAGCTTCATGGCTACTGGCTGAGATAATCCAACCTCACAAAATACTCCAGCCATGGTTTAAACAATTATCCTGACTTTCTTAAGGTTCCCTCAAAGATTCTAGTGTCCCCAGACAACAGGAAGAAATCTAGAAAAAACAATGCCCACATTCCCAAAAGGTTATGGCTATTTGTTATCATTTAAGGGGGTTGTTTACAAGTTGTTATTGGTCATAAAAAAAAAAACTAAACAGAAAAATTAAATTCAAAGATCTCTTTCTAAAGGAAAAAAGGGGGGTTGGATATAAAAATGATCAGATAAAATGGTGGATTATTGAATCTACTTTAATAAAAAAAAAACAACTATGAATCTCAAAATATTTTACTTGGTCTGGATTTCAGTATACTGATACAAATTTAAAGTTAATTTTGCTATACTGTGTATATGCTCCTACTCTTGTTTGGGGTATTGTGCTTATGCAACTTATTTAAAACATAATGTATAATTAAAAATATAGATTAGTATTTATTTATCTGTAATAATCAAACTTGTAGTCATATTAGGTATATTTTCAATGTTAAACAGATATATTTAGATAGACGGTCTTCAAATACTTCAAAGGCCTACAGAATATGACATTTAATATGTTTAATAACCTAAGATTTTTCCTGACAGTGAGATAAGTATGGTGGGCATCAAAGAACTTCCTTATGGAGTTTGCGTTCTTACTGGCAAACGTTAGCCATCTGGGTAACTGCCCTTTCCTCAGTTGCTGGCAGTATACTGTCCAAACTGAACCAATAGGATGCAAAAGAAAGTGACTGCTAAACTTGGCCAAGATAAGGTGGGACAATCCTTCAAAATTCCCTGCTTCTCAAAAATGTCTGTCAGATATAGTAGGCCTGTAGGCCAAAGTTGAATACTTCATCATTACAGAAGAACTTTCGTAACTGTTCAGGCAACTAGATGTCCCTGTCATTAGGTAACATTACATACTTCTGGGGTCTTTGATAGAGCTAAAGACCAAATAATTAGAATTAAAGTTTTCCTTAGTTATGATAAAAGGTAAATTAGATATAAAACTTTAGACTCACAAAGATAAGATGGATAATAGCTATTTCCTCTAATTTTATCAAATACAAATGGACTGGATATTGTAACTATACTTCTTACTTGACTAATATTTTTGTTATATATAGTTTTACTATGTTAAAGTTAAAACCTTCCTTTTTAATTAGACAAAAAGGGGGAAGAATGAATTCCTCTCAAGTGCCTGCCTTCAGGGGATTTCTATCAGGGTCCAGAACAGATGCTACAAGTGGCTAAGGATTCTAATCTGAGGGATATTCAGTGAATCTAAGCACATTCAGCTCAATAATCGATTCCTTTATACGTCTACTTCAGTTCTATCTACACATTTTCTTTTCTGTTCTCTTACTTAGCTCCTCTCAGTCCCTCCTGCTCTCAGCCCTTCCACTGTTCTCTCAAATCTATCTAGTTCTTTCCATCTCCATCCTCATCTTTGTTCTCCTCAATCAATTCTCCTCTTGCTGTTCTCTCATGTCTATCTAGGAGGGACAAGTATTCTGATTAGAGTCACACTTGGCCCAGCCCTGGGCACCAGCCATTCAGGGATAGACCTGCCCAACTTGGCCCCAGGTTCTGGCCATCAGGCAGGACCCCCACCCCAACTGAGAAGGTTCCCCTTCTCCAAGACACCTCCCCTCCACAGACCCTATGATCTCCACACCCTACCCCCACACCCATCCATCTGAGACCCAAGCCACTTCCTAAGACTTAGAAACCAGCCCCCAGCTTCCATCCTGCACCAGAACTCCCATCTGGACCAGAGGTGAGTGCCTGGTGTCATAGCCAGAGAGGCCCAATCCTGGGTCCCACCCCTGGGCACCAGCCATCCCCATCCTGGGGAAGAACTGCCCAACTTGGCCCCAGGTTCTGGCCATCTGGAGGCCCCAGGGGAAGGTTCCCCCTTTACAACACTGCAGGCAGACCCTGAAATCTCTGCACCCTGCCTAACACCCATCTGCCCCAGACCCCAGGAACTTCCTAAAACTCAGAGAACAGCCCCAAGCTCCCATCCTGCCAGCACTCTCATCTGGACCAGAGCTCCCATCTAGCCCAGAGCTTCCATCCTGCCCCGGAACTCTCATCTGGACAAAAGGAGCTCCCATCTGGAAAGATAAGGAGATCCCAAGAACTTCCTGAGACTCAAAGACCAGCCCCCAGGTACCATCTGCCCCAGAACTCCCATCTGGACCAGAGCTTCCATTTTGCCCTGGAACTCCCATCTGGACATGAGGAGCTCCCATCTGGACAAGATATGGAGACCCCAGGGACTTCCTGAAACTCAAAGAACAGACCCCACCTCCCATCCTGCCAGCACTCCCATCTGGACCAGAGCTCCCATCTGGCCCAGAGCTTCCATCTGGACCAGAGAGAGGCTCCCTAAATCTGTCAGCTCTGTCTGGACCAAGTGCACCGATAAGACCAAGAACAAATCCACAAGGATATGGGCAGACATCAAGGAAGAAGTACATATAACAAAATAAAGAGCAATACAGCATCACCAGAACCTAGCCCTTTTCTAACAGCTAGACGTGAACATCACAGAATGGAAGAAGCACAAGAAAACAACCTTACAAGTAACATCATGAAGAGGCTAGAGCCTTATATAGAAGAAATTAAAAAATAATGTGGAGGAAATGACAAACAAAAAATGGGAAGAATGCTATAAAAACAAACAAACAAACAAACAAACAACAACAACAAAAACTAGAGAAAAGGACAAATAAAGCAGAAGAAAACAAGTCCCTGAAAGAAAATCATGAAAAAGCAATGAAACAGATGAGGGAAACAGTCCAAGACCTGAAGAGGGAAATAGAAAAAATGAAGAAGACACTAGCAGAAGGAATGCTAGAAATAGAAAATCTGAGTAAACGAACAGGAACTTCACAGGCACGTATAACCAACAGAATGCAAGAGATAGAAGAGAGGATCTCTGGTGTTGAAGATATGCTAGAAGAAATAGATTCATCAGTCAAAGAAAACACTAAAGCCAACAAAGTCATGACCCAAAGAGTCCAAGAAATTTGGGACACCATGAAAAGACCAAACCTACATGTAATAGGGATAGAGGAAGGAGAAGAATACCAACTCAAAGGCACAGAAAATATATTCAACAAGATCATAGAAGAAAACTTCCCCACCTTAACGAAGGAAATGCCTATGAAGATACAGGAAGCCTATAGAACAACAAACAGACTAGACCCTTCAAAAAACGCCCCTTGCAACATAATAATTAAACAACTAAATGTACAGAATAAAGAAAGAATATTAAGGGAGAGAAAAGGAAAAAGACTAAGTGACTTATAAATGCAAACCCATCAGAATAACACCCGATTTCTTGTTGGAGACTTTGAAAGCCAGAAGGACCTGGACAGATATAATGCAGACACTAAGAGACCAGGATGCCAGCCTAGATTAATATACCCAGCAAAACTTTCAATCATTATAGATGGAGTGAACAAGACATTCCAAGACAAAGCCAGATTTAAACAATAGTTTTCCACAAACCCAGCCCTACAGAAAGCACTAGAAGGAAAATTCCAACCTAAGGAAGTCAGATACATCCTTGAAAACACAGGCAATAGATAACACCACAGCAGTAAACCCCAAAGAAGAGAAGTACATACACACTTCCACAAAAAAAAGGAAAGAACAATCACTGGTAATTAATGTCCCTTAATATCATTGGCTTAATTCACCTATAAAAAGACACAGACTAACAGAATGGATACAAAAACAGGACCCATCTTTCTGCTGCATACAAGAAACACACCTCAAATTCAAAGATAGACACTGCCTAAGAATAAAAGGTTGGGAAAAGACTTTGCAATCAAATGGTCTTAAGAAGCAAGCTAGTGTAGCCATCCTAATATCCAGCAAAATAGACTTCAAACCAAAATCAATCAAAGGGGATTGCATACATTACATACTCATCCCAGGAACGATCCACCAAGATGAAGTTTCAATTCTGAACATTAATGCCTCAAACACAATGGGAACCCACATATGTAAAAAAAACATTACTAAAGCTTAAACCACATATAAAACCCAACACATTAATAGTGGGAGACTTCAACACCACACTTACAACTCTGGACAGATCTGCCAAATTGAAACTTAACAGAGAAACAAAGGACTTAACTGATGTTATGACTCAAATGGACTTAATCGATATCTACAGAACATTCCACCCTAACCAAAAAGAATATACCTTCTTCTCAGCACCCCATGGAATCTTCTCTAAAATTGAACACATACTTGGCCACAAAGCAAATCTCAACAGATACAAAACAATTGGAATAACCTCCTGTATTCTATCAGACCACCATGGTTTAAAGTTATATTTCAACAACAACAAAAACTATAGAAAACCTACAATCTCATGGAAACTGAATAATGCTCAACTGATACACCAATGGGTTAAAGAGGAAATAAAGAAAGAAATTAAAGACTTCTTAGAGACCAACGAAAATGAATACACCACATACCCAAACTTATGGGACACTATGAAAGCAGTGCTAAGAGGGAAATTCATAGCACTAAATGCCCACATAAAGAAGCTGGAGATATCTCACACTAGTGACTTAAAAGCACACCTGAAAGCTCTAGAACAAGAAGAAGCAGAGTCTCCCAGGAAGAATAGATGCCAGGAAATTATCAAATTGAGAGCTGAAATCAATAAAATAGAAATAAAGAGAACAATACAAAAAATTAATGCAACAAAGAGTTGGTTCTTGGAGAAAATCAACAAGATAAACAAGCCCTTATCCAAACTAACCAAAAGACAGAGAGAGAGCATCCAAGTTAACAAAATCAGAAATGAAAAGGGGGATATAACAACAGACAATGAGGAAATCCAGAGAATCATCAGGTCATACTTCAAAAACCTCTACTGCACAAAACTGGAAAATCTAAAAGAAATGGATAATTTTCTGGATAGGTACCACATACCTAAGGTAAATCAAGACCAGATAAACCATTTAAATAGTCCAATACCCCTAAGGAAATAGAATCAGTCATTAAAAGTCTCCCAACCAAAAAAAGCCCTGGACCAGATGGATTCACTGAAGAATTCTACCAGATCTTCAAAGAAGACTTAATACCAATACTCTTTAAATTGTTCCACACAATAGAAGCAGAAGTAATATTACAAAACTCCTTCTATAAGGCTACAATTACCCTGATTCCTAAACCAAACAAAGATGCAACAAAGAAAGAGAACTACAGACCGATCTCCCTCATGAACATGGATGTGAAAATACTCAATAAAATACTGGCAAACAGACTCCAAGAACACATCAAAACAATTATCCACCATGATCAAGTAGGCTTCATCCCAGGGATGCAAGGGTGGTTCAACATACAAAAGTCTGTCAATGTAATACACTATATAAACAAACTCAAAGAAAAAAACCACATGATCATGTCACTAGATGCAGAAAAGGCATTTGACAAAATCCAACACCCTTTCTTGATAAAAGTCTTGGAGCGTTCAGGAATACATGGAACATACCTAAACATAATAAAGGCAATTTACAGCAAGCCAACAGCCAACATCAAGTTAAATGGAGAGAAACTCAAAGCAATACCACTAAAATCAGGAACAAGGCAAGGCTGTCCCCTCTCCCCATGCTTATTCAATATAGTACTTGAAGTTCTAGCCAGAGCAATAAGACAACATAAGGAGATTAAGGGGATACAGATTGGAAAGGAAGAAGTCAAGCTTTCCCTATTTGCAGATGACATGATAGTATACATGAGTGACCCCAAAAATTCAACCAAGGAACTGATACAACTTATAAACACCTTCAGCAACATACCACAATACAAGGTCAACTCAAAAAAATCAGTAGCCCTCCTATATACAGTCGACAAACAGGCTGAGAAGGAAATCAGAGATACATCAACCTTTATAATACCCACAAATGATATAAAATACCTTGGGGTAACTCTAACTAAGCATGTGAAGGACCTATATGACAAGAACTTTAAGTCCCTGAAAAAAAGAAATTGAAGAAGTTGTCAGAAAACAGAAAGATCTCCCATGCTCATGGATAGGCAGGATTAATATAGTAAAAGTAGCAATCTTACCAAAAGCAATCTACAGATTTAATGCAATCCCCATCAAAATACCAACACAATTCTTCACAGACTTGAAAAGAATAATACTCAACTTCATATGGAAAAAAAAAAAAAAAACAGGATAGCCAAAAGGATCCTGTACAATAAAACAACCTCTGGAGGCATCATGATCCCTGACCTCAAGCTCTACTATAGAGCTATAGTAATTAAAAACAGCTTGGTACTGGCATAAAAACCAACATGTGGACCAATGGAATTGAATTGAAGACCCTGACATTAATTTGCACATCTATGAACATATAATTTTTGACAAAGAAGACAAAACTGTTCAATGGAAAAAATAAAGCATCTTCAACAAATGGTGCTGGCATAACTGGATGTCAATGCAAATAGATCCATATCTGTCACTGTGCACAAAACTTAAGTCCAAGTGGATCAAAGACCTCAACATAAATCCAGTTATTCTGAACCTGATAGAAAAGAAAGTAGAAAGTAGTCTTGAACACATTGGCATAGGAGATCACTTCCTAAATATAACACCAGTAGCACAGACACTGAGAGAAACAGTCAGTCAATGGGACCTCTTGAAACTGAGAAGCTTTTGTAGAGCAAAGGACATGGTCAACAAGACAAAGTGACAGCCTACAGAATGGGAAAAGATCTTCACCAAGCCCACATCTGACAGAAGGCTGATATCCAGAATATATAAGGAACTCAAGAAATTAGACAGCAAAAATGCCCAACAGTCCAATTAAGAAATGGGCTATAGAACTAAACAGAGAATTCTCAACAGAGGAAGCTCAAATGGCTGAAAGACATTTAAGGAATTGCTCAACTTCCCTAATTATCCAGGAAATGCAAATCAAAACAACTCTGAGATACCACCTTACATCTGTCAGATTGGCTAAGATCAAAAACACTGAAGACAGCTTATGCTGGAGAGGATGTGGAGCAAGGGGAACTCTCCTCCACTGCTGGTGGGAATGTAAACTTGAACAGCCACTCTGGAAATTAATATGGTGCTTCCTTAGAAAATTGGGAATCCATCTCCCCCAATACCCAGCTATAGCACTCTTGGGCATATACCCAAGGAATGCTCAATCATACCACAAGGGCATTTGCTAGGCTATGTTTGTATCAGCTTTGTTTGTAATAGCGAGAACCTGGAAACAACCTAGATGCCCTTCAACTGAAGAATGGATAAATAAAATGTGGTACATATACACAACAAAGTACTACTCAGCAGAGAAAAACAATGACATAAAGTTTGCAGGCAAATGGATGAATCTATAAAAAGTCATCCTGAGTGAGATAACCCAGACTCAGAAAGATAAACATGGTATGTACTCACCCATAGTAGGATACTAGATGTAAAACAAAGATGACTAGACTGCTACTCACAACTCCAGGGAGGCTACCTAGAAAACAGAACCCTAAGAAAGACACAGGGATTGCCCAATGACAGAGAAATGGATAAGATCTACATGAACAACCTGGACATTAGTGGAGGTAATGAAGGGCAAGTTTTGAGGGAAAGTGAACTTAGGGGAGCAGGAGATCCCAGCTGGATCAAGAACAGAAAGGGCAAACAAGGAATAACAGACCATGATAAATGAAGACCACATGAGAACAGGAAGAAGCAAAGTGCTAGAGAGGTCCCCAGAAATCCACAGTGATACCTCCACTGTAGACTACTGGCAATGGTCAAGAGAAATCCCGAACTGACCTAGTCTGGTGATCGGATGGCCAAATACCCTAACTGTTGTGCTAGAATTCTCATCCAATAACTGATGGAAGTGGATGCAGGGATCCTCAGCCAGGCCCCAGGTAGAGCTCCTGGTGTCCAATGTCGAGAAAGAGGAGGGACTGTAAGAGTGTGAATTGTTGAGACCAAGATTGGAAAAAGCACAGGGACAAATAGACAAACTAATGGAAACACATGAACTATGAACCAAAAGCTGTGGAGCCCCCAACTGGATCAGGCCCTCTGGATAAGTGAGACAATTGAATAGCTTGAACTGTTTGGGAGGCACCCAGGCAGTGGGACCAGGACCTGTCCTTAGTGCATGAGCTGGCTGTTTGGAATCTGGGGCTTATGTGGGGACACTTTGCTCAGCCTGGAAAGAGGGGACAGGACCTGCCTGTACTGAATCTACCAGGTTAAGCTTAATCCCCAGGGGAGTCTTTGCCCTGGAGCAGATGGAAAAGGGGGGGGGACAGTGCGGGGGAGTCGGGGCATGGGTGGGAGGGGGAAGGACAGGGGAACCCATGGCTGATATGTAAAATTAAATTAAATTAAAAAATTTTTTTAATTAAAAAAAAAGTGTCACACTTGGCAAAGACTTGGTCAGCTTGATTGGTGATTGACAACAGCTGTAGATTATAAAAAAAAGTCTGGCCATCTCTTAAAGGATAGCTGCAAAGGTTACAGGGAAAGAAATTAAACCAATGGGAGATTTAAGGAAAAGACAAAGAATATGTGTACTATTTTATGTGATTAATAATATAAAGATATGGTTAGTCAGTTAACAGCTTTTTTTCTGTTAGTAACCTGAATCTCAGGACCTATATATAATTAGTCTACTGAGCCTAACATCTTACATTAAAAACTGGTGTAGAAATAAATACAAAGTGTTAATTGTTATTTGAATCAGAGTGGGAAGGTGCTAGTGGAGGAAGCTTTGGGCAACATGGGTGCTATTGATGTCTTGAAGGACTAAGATATACCAAGGCCAGACACCTGCACTATCACTTCTGATTCACTATAATTCTTCTGAAGAATTTTGATCTAACAAGGCCAGGCACCTGCAATTCCATTCTGTGAAAGTTCTATGAAGACACTTTGTCTGGCCAGTATTTACCTTGTCAGTGGCTAAGGATGGAGAGTAAGACCTCTGAGTGTCTATAGTCCACATGGAACAATAGATCTGGTATGAAGCATATTTTAGGATGTTTCTATTCATTATTCAAATTGTACAATTAAATAAGAAACCATCTTCTAGACTATCCACAATTGTGTGTGCCCATAAGATTGAGATGCAATCCTGAGAGTACATGTAACATGGTAAATGGGGAGAATCATAGCTGTTACTGCACAAGAAGTTTACAACAAGAGACAGCCAGTTCATTCAAAAGGCAGTAATTCTATAACGCCTTGTGTGACGGTTTCCTCTAACAGCATCCTTTGTTGTGATAGGTTGACCTTCTGAACTCTAGTTGTCATTGCTGTATACTCTCATGGACTTTTGCTACCAGTGGCTCTCAATAGGAGAAATTATGTGGAACAATCTTTTTGTTCAATACAAATGCATTACTCTCATTGGTCAATAAAGAGCTGACTTGCCAATAGTTAGGTAGGATTTTAGGGGTAGAGGAATGCTGGAAAAAAGGATGGAGTCTCCAGGGTTGGGAGGAGACATGGAGAAAAGCAAGATGAACTTGTCTATAGTGATATTTTATTTGTATTGAAATGTGATTTTATTTGTATGTTAATAAAGTTGCCTTGAGGTCAGAGCAAGCCAGAGCAGAAGCTGGGCATGCCTTTAATCCCAGCACTTGGGAGGCAGAGCTAAGTAGATCTCTGTGTGTTCAAGGACACAGCCAGCATGGCAGACACACGCCTTTAATCTCAATACCAACCATAGAAGACCTGGAGGTCTGTACAAACAGGCAGTGATGAGGAGGTCATGTGGCTGGGTTTACAACCAATGAGAAAACAGAACAGAAAAATATATAAAAAAAGATAGGACACAGAGAGGTAGCTTTTGTGGAGAGGAAGAACAGCAGAAGCAGTGAAGGGTAAGGTTTTCCACTCTTGCTCTGACCTCATGGTTTTTAACTCTGCAATTGGTTCTGTGTTTCTTATTTAACAAGCTGGTTACATCTACAATTGGCACCCAGCATGGCAAGAATTCACTAAAAAAAAACCACTTGCTTTGGCAGTGGGTCCGGCTTCCAGCCTGGGCAGGCCCGGCTCCCTACTCCGGAGCTCGGGCCTAACCTGGGCCTAGCCCGGGCCTAACCTGGGCCTAGCTCAGCTTAGGACTCAGGCCCAACCTACCTTAGCTACAAGCCCTTACTGCCGCAGCTGGAGTTACTTGCTTAAAAAGCCGGTGCTATGAACAACTCAGGCCTGCGGGAGCTACCACTAATTGCAGTAGCTACACGCAACTGCAGATAGGCTGCTTTTGGCTGAAACGCCAGCCCACGTGGTCGGTTGGAGCTTAAGGAAGCCAGAGCCCAGGCTCTACTCAGCTCAAATGGAAACATTGAAGCGGTTGGATTCAAGCTTTTAGCCAGAACGTGGCTATGCTTTCTTGCTTTCTCTCTCTCAATCTCTCTCTGGATTCCCACTCCGACGCTAGGTAGCTGTTTTGAAATTCCCTCAGATTTCTACTGTTCTACGCAGAATTGGTAAGTCATTTATATCAGATATTTTAAAGGAAACTATTTAAAAGAGTTTTTTCCACATTTAAAAAAAATGGGTTTTATGTGTACATTGGAAGAAAATTGGGCTTTGTTTGAAATTTTAGGCAGTATGGTAATGGAACAACTATATGAGAAGATTAATGTTGATTGAATTATGTACATTATTATTCTTCTTATCCTTATTTTACAATTTAAAAAGATATTCTATTTAAGTGCCAGGATAAAAATTTTAGAAAAACTTGTTAAACCTGTTAAAATGAATTATAGAGAAATTCACATTCAGACAGAAGAAATTAACAGTGAAATTGTTTCAGGATTGGATTATAAGGTTACAGAAAGAAAGCCTGTTTTCACACAATCACCCTTAATTTATCTGGTAACCATACAACAGCAACCTGGTCAAGTGAATACACAAAATATTTGGACTCCAGTTGAAATGTTAGACTTACAAAGGTTTAAGGAAGCAATAGTATCTTATGGCATGCATACTCCATATGTAAAGCAAATGTTAAACTCCTGGTCAACTTATAATAGGATTATACCGCAGGACTGGCAGGAGCTGGCACAGGCAGTTCTGGAACCCAGACAGCAGCTCCAGTGGCAAATGTGGTTCAAAGAGGAAGATAAAAACATAGCAAAACAATGTAGGGATAAAGGTATACAAGTCTTCCAGGATCAGCTTGTTGGAGAAGGCCAATATGCTGCAGTAGAAACACAGTGTTTATATGATATCCAAACTATAATTCTATGTCGAATGGCAGCCTTGAATGCATGGGACAGAGTTGAGGAACCAGGAAAGAAAACTGAGTCATTTACAAAGGTTATACAGGGCCCAAAAGAATCTTTCACAGATTTCTTACAAAGACTGACTTCAGCAGTAAAGAGAATGGTCCCAAATTCAGAAGCTAGCCAGATAATAATTGAAGCTTTGGCTTTTGAGAACGCAAATGCAGCATGCAAGAAAATAATCAGTCCATTAAAGGCAAGATCTGCACCCTTGGAAGATTGGATTAGAGACACGGTTAATGTTGAGGCTCATGATCATGATAATATGTGGGTAGGTGAAGAAATTTCAAGAGGTTTGAGGAATGTCACATGTTTTGGATGTGGAAAGCAAGGACATTTGAAAAGGGACTGTAAACAGGGCACTTCTAGAAACAATGTTTCTTCAAGGAACAATGGTAACGGAATGCCCCTTCCTTCAGGAGTATGTAGAAGGTGTGGTAAGGGAAGACATTGGACCAATGAATGTAGATCAACAAGGGACAGACAAGGTAATACTTTGCCTCAATCTTCAGGAAACTCCCAGAGGGGCCTCAGGCAGGCCCCTACAGTGAATCTAGTTCAGACCTTTCCTGCAATCATAGAGGAGACCCCTACTCAGAGCAGTTAAATAACCAAATGCCTATTGGAATAAACCAGGCTACTTAGAGTAATGGAACCACTGAGACAGAGAGAACAGAAAATTCAGGAGAAACCATAAAGAAAATTTTTTTGGCAAACTTCTATAAATGAACAAAGACCAAAATTAACAATAAAAATAAATGGTGTTTTGTTGTCTGGTCTGGTAGACACAGGTGCTAACATGACCATAATTGCACCAGAATTTTGGCATCCATCTTGGCCTCTTCAGGAGGTAAATGTTCAACTGTTAGGAATTGGAACATTATCTCAAGTTAAACAGAGTGCAAGATGGCTTGAATGTATAGGCCCAGAAGGACAGAGAGGCAGATTAAAACCATATGTGGCTAACATAGCCATGAACCTGTGGGGTCAAGACCTGTTACAACAATGGAATACTCAGATTAACATCCCTCCAACCTCAGAAATAAATCATAAACTAGCACATGTTTCTGAACAGGGCACAAAAACTGATGATCTTCCAAAGACACCAACAGCTCTACCTTTAAAATGGTTAACAGACAAGCCTGTATGAGTTCATCAATGGCCTTTAACAACAGAGAAACTCCAGGCCTTAGAAGAGCTGGTAGAAGAACAGTTAAATGCTCAGCATATTGAAGAATCTACTAGCCCATGGAATTCTCCTGTATTTGTTATTAAAAAGAAATCTGGTAAATGGAGAATGGTAACAGACCTTAGAGCAATTAACAAAGGAATTCAGCCAATGGGCTCTCTACAATCTGGAATTCCTTTGCCTACTCTGTTACCTAAAGGATGGCCTCTCATAGTTATCAATTTAAAAGACTGTTTCTTTTCAATACCCCTACAAGAAAAAGACAGAGAAAGATTTGCTTTCACGGTGCCTACTTACAATAATTCTCAACCGGTTAGAAGATTTCAATGGAGAGTCCTCCCACAGGAAATGTTGAATAGTCCAACCCTGTGCCAATATTTTGTACAACAGCCCTTGGAAGTGATACATAAACAATTTCCTAAAAAATTTATCATTATATGGATGATATTTTACTAGCTGACTCAAATGCAGATACTTTAGAATGTTTGAAGAAGTAAAGAAAATATTGCCTTGCTGGGGATTACAAATTGCTCCTGAAAAGATACAAAGAGGAGATTCTATTAATTATTTAGGATATAAAATAGAGCTACAAAAAATTAGACCTCAAAAGTACAAATTAGGAGAGATCAACTACAGATTCTTAATGACTTTCAAAGATAATTTGGGGACATTTCTCATCTATGAACTATTGTTGGGGTAAAAAACGATGAACTGAAAAATTTGTTCAAAACCTTAGAAGGTGACAAGGACTTAAATAGTCCAAGAGAATTATCACCTAAAGCTGAGAAAGAATTGGCCTTGGTGGAAAAAAAAGTACATGAAGGACATGTAGATCGTATTGATCTAAAGCTGGATTATATTTTGGTTATTTTACCTTCTAGGCATTCTCCTACAGGAATATTAATGCAGAGAGAAGATATTATATTGGAATGGATATTTTTACCAAATAAACCAAATAAAAAATTAAAAACTTATGTGGAAAAAAATCTCTGACTTAATTTTGAAAGGAAAATTGAGACTTCGTCAATCAGCAGGAATAGACCCAGCAGAAATTGTTGTACCTTTAACTAAAGAGGACATTGAAAAATTATGGACAGAAAGTGAACCTTGGCAAAGAGCTTGCAGTAATTTTTTGGGAGAAATTAACAGCAAATATCCTAAAAGCAATAGAATTGATCTTATAAAGAGAGCTGATTGGATCTTGCCTCGAATTGTATGTGAAAAACCCATATCTGGAGTTCGGACACTTTATACAGACGCCAACAAACAAGGAAAGGCAGGTTACAAATCAGAAAATTTAAGTAAAGTGGTTCAAAGTCCTTATAATTCAGTTCAAAAATTGGAATTGTATGCTATTCTGTTGGTATTAATGGATTTTTCAGAACCTCTCAACATAGTTACTGACTCTCAGTATGCTGAAAGAGTGGTATTCCATATTGAGACTGCAGAATTTATCCATGATGCTTCAGAATTAACTTCACTATTTATTCAATTACAAGATACAATCAGGGAAAGGAGTCATCCTTTATATATAACTCACATCCGATCCCATACTGGTCTGCCAGGCCCTCTAGCACAAGGTAATGATGAGATTGACAAATTATCGATAGGAAATGTGCTGGAGGCCTCAGAATTTCACAAGAAACATCATGTCAATAGTAAAGGTTTAAAAAAGAATTTTTCCATAACCTGGCAACAAGCCAAGGAAATTGTAAAGAAATGTCCTACTTGTTCCTTCTACAATCAGACACCATTACCAGCAGGATGTAACCCAAAGGGCACTCAGAGGAATGAAATCTGGCAGATGGATGTGTTTCACTTTGCAGAATTTGGAAAATTGAAATATTTACACCATACTATCAATACTTATTCAGGATTTCAATGGGCAACTGCTTTGAGTTCTGAAAAAGCTGATTCTGTAATCACTCATTTGCTAGAAGTTATGGCCATCATGGGTATACCTGCGCAAATTAAAACTGACAATGCTCCAACATATGTCTCTATTAAAATGAAACAGTTTTTTGCTTATTATGATATAAAGCACATTATAGGTATACCACATAATCCTACAGGCCAAGCAGTTATAGAAAGATCCAACAGAACTCTAAAGGACATGATAAATAAACAGAAAGGGGTAACAAAAACCCCCAGAAGTAGACTGCACAATGCTCTATTAACTTTGAATTTTCTCAATGTTAATGAGAAAGGAACAACAGCTGCAGAGAGACATTGGTTAATAGAAAAAACTACAGAATTAAATCAGCCTATATACTTCAAGGATGTGCTGACCTCAGAATGGAAACCAGGGTGTGTGTTATGTTGGGGACGAGGTTTTGCTTTTGTTTCTGCAGGAGAAGATAAGCTGTGGGTACCATCAAAATTGATAAAGGTTCAGTTTGAATAAGAGAGACCTCTTAATTAGAGGAGGTGATAGTTCATCAACCAACGTGACCATCCAGTTTAAACTCATTTATACCACTAATACATGCCTTTTCATTTAATCAGATATAACTTGCCAAAAGGGAACCTCCCCAAAATTAGTCTTGGGGAAGGGTTTTTGATTTTGTCTTTTAGGAGAATGAAGGCTAAGGAATCTGAAGAACACTGGACAAATGAGACAACTGAAGAAAAGGGACAAATCATCTATCCCAGGAAAAACAGTAAAATGGCCTATTGGTATATCATCTACAAAATTTCATAAATCTTCCTAAATGTTTGTTTCTGCTCTTCTCTAAAAAATTAATACTCTTGGTCTTCTTGTAGTCCCAGTTCAATTAAAGCTTCAAGCTGATTTTGGAGTTGGAGAATGGCTCTCTCCTCCTTTAAACTCAAGCATGTTGTTAAAAGGAAAATGAAAACTCCCTGTATCATACCAGAAGAAAGAGCCATCTTCTGACATGGGACAGGAGAAAAACCAAATTAATTAAGGGACTATTCTATTACTAATCTCAATTCTTTGATTCTATTCTGATTCTTTAAACTTTTCTTAAAGTATAAATTTTATATCAGAATTTACAAGATATATATATATATTTAAACTTCGTTAAGATAATAGTGGTCATATAGAGTACTAATTAATTCTAGAGAAAAGGCTTCGATTAGCTGCCTATACATGTCTTTGTGTTCGAGTCTCTTTTCAGTTTTCTGCAGGAAAACACAGCCAGGCCTAACTTCAACTGAAATCTCCAGGAAGAAGATGGGGCCCCACAACAACAATTCCACATGGGAAATAATATCACTAAGCTGACAAACATCATCTACAGATCAGCTTTGGACTACAAAGTGCTTAGAGCAATTCTGAGATGGCTAGCTGAGATGATCCAGTTTCAAAGACTACTTGAATAAGGACTTGAGATAAACCCTGAACTTTGGCATTATGGATAACAAAGAATATAGTTACCTTTCCTAGAATTTGTCAATTAACCCAAAATTTTTCTTTTCAGAATAAAGATACCTTCACCCTTACCCAGCAGGAAGCAATTTTAAGAACTCGACGCCCACATTCCCAAAGGGGTGGTGTGGGGTGGGTGGTTTTTTGGTATTTTTATGGGTATTGGGTCTGGGATAGTTTTCATTGTTTAGGAGGGTTGGTTACAAGTTGTTGTTAAGGGTTAGGAAAAGGGCTAGGCAAAAGGTGCTTGTTTAAAAAAAAAAAGAAAGAAAGAAAAAGAAAAATGAAAAAGACAATTACTAGTTTTAAATTGTATACAAATTATTATTATTGAGATTGAGATTGTTAGAATATACCATACACGTATTTCTAATCTTGCTCGAGATATTGTATTTATACCATTCATTTAACAATGTAATGCAATTTGCTAATCCTTGAATGTTAGTATTACCAACTATTAGGATATATAGAAATGAAAATTAGTGGTTAGACATTACAATTGAACTTGTAGTCATATTAGGTGTGTTTTCAAGATCAAACAGATATATTTTAGATAGACAGGTCATCTTCAAACCCTTCAGAGATCTACAGAATATGGCATTTAAAATGTTTTAATAACTTAAGAATTTTTCTTTTTTGCTATGACTATGAGACATGTCGGCTCCTGGCAGTACCAATCTACTTCAGAGAAAATATGGGCACTGAAGAAACTGCATATGGAGTTAACTTTCATTGTGGCAAAAGTTAGCCACTGGACAACAAAGTATCCTCTAATCAACTGCTGACAAACAGGACAGACAGGACATGAAACCAAGGACTACCGATTCTTGCCAAAACAAGTGTGGTTGTGGCTTTAACAAAAGGCATCTTCTGAAGCCAGGACAATATGACACCATCCCTGAAGTGAGTGACCTTTGCAATCTGTAAAAGGTACCGTGCCCTTTTCTTCAAAGGCAGCTGAACAGGGAGTGGGCCGATGGCTTCTGATATGCAATGGAACAGCAGATGAAACAGTTATTCTTGAAGAATAACTAAGCTAAGCCCTCTCAATTTTAGACTGGCATTTAATAGAGGGATGTGGAGAAGAACAGGATGCCGAGATGAAGCCACATATACACAGCCAAGAAAAATGGACAACTGAATTGAAGAAACATCAATAATTTCCAGAATTTAAAATCCTGAATCATGACATGACACTAATGGAATTCAGGTGTTTCTGGTACATGGACTGCTCTCACCAAATGTGAGGTCAAACTGTTGACCTTGTATACATCCTAGTTTACAAAAGAGTCTGTCAGATACGCAAAGCCTGTAGGCTGAAGATGATGCCCCAACACTGTGGAGAAACCTCAGGTGACTGTCCAGGCCGCTGGCTGTTTCTGTCAACTCACATTTTTTTTTTTTTTTTTGGAAGCTGCTTGCATGCACTTCCTGTTTTTATTTTTTATTAGGTAGTATTATTTCCTTCTTGGGTCTCTGAAGGAGTTGAAGATCAGTTAGTTATAGTTATAATTATCATTGTTAAGGATTTCAGAAAAACTCATTAAGAGCTGTAAGTGTATAAATTTGAAAGACATTATAAGACAGTTCCTTTAGCAATATAAGTTAGGATAGAAAGGAATCAAGTACATTTTGGACTTACCAAAATAGGATAGATAATGGAATTATTTTCTCTGAATTTGTCAAATGCAAATGGACTAGACATTGTTTAGGTATTTATTGTTTGTATATATGGTATATATAGTTACTGTACTTTTGTATATAGTTTTTCTTATATTAGTTATAACTTTTTCCTTTTATTAAAGTAGAAAAGGGGAAATATAGTGATATTTTATTTGTATTGAAATGTGATTTTATTTATATGTTAATAAAGTTGCCTTGAGGTCAGAGCAAGCCAGAGCAGAAACTGGGTGGTAGCACACGCCTTTAATCCCAGCACTTGGGAGGCAGAGCCAGGTGGATCTCTGAGTTCAAAGCCACTTTAGAAACAGCTAAGCATGGTGACCCACGCCTTTAATCCCAGAAACCCAACCTTTAATCCCAGGGAGTGGGGGCAGAAAGAGAAAGGTATATAAGGCGTGAGGACCAGGAACTAAGGAGTTAAGCATTTAGTTAGTTAAGCATTTGGCCAGATAAGTGTTTAGGCTTTGGAGCAACACAGTTCAGCTGAGATTCATGTGGAGGAGGTCTCAGAAGCTTCCAGCTGAGGAAACAGGATCACCTGAGGAACTAGCAAGGTGAGGTAGCTGTGGCTTGTTCTGCTTCTCTGACCTTCCAGCATTCACCCCAATAACTGGCCTCAGGTTTGATTTTATTAACAAGTACCTTTAAGATTCATACGACCTGTAAGATTCCTGCTATACTTGCCATGTTGAAAAAAGGTACCACCACATAGTAAAATGTAAATAAGAAATACAGATTATATTTAAAATATAAGAGTTAGTATTGGCTGAACATTTATAATTAGTATTAAGTCTCTGTGTGGCTATTTGGGAGCTGGCTGGCAGGACAGGAAAAGTCTAACTACAGCTTTGTGTTTTTCTCAAAAAATGAATCAGTTGTTCTGGTGTGGCTTTATTGGGGGAAGTATATTTTGTTCTGTTTACTTATGCATTTGTATCTCCTTGTTTGGTTTTTGTTTTATTTTGTTCTTTGAAACAGGATCTTATGTAGCCCAAATTAGCCTTGAACTATGTATGTAAGCAAGGTTCACCTTGAACAAGATCTGATCCTCCTGCCTATACCTTTCAATGACAGGTATACAAGATGACTCATGACTCAGTTTGTTCTGTAGGACCGTGCTTATTTGACTACTTTAGATTAGGACCTTAAAATTGTTCTTTATGAATCTTCCAAACTTTTTAAATTCTTTATCATAATTGTGGTGATTATTCTAGTTATTTCTATTTATTTAAAAATCAGTTTTTCAAAGTCCTTGAAATAATTTTAATGGGTTTATTTGAAATTTCAGACCATAGATAAAATTGGAGAAATTTGACATCTTAACAAGCATGATTCTACCTACTCACAAATATAGAATACCTCTGCATTCATTGAGCAATTTGATTTCTTTTGGAGTTTGTAGTTTCCCACATACAGATCATATATATTTATTGCTAAACATTTTTAATGTTTTAGTTCTACTATAAATTGTACTTCTAAATGTTAAATTTGAATTATTCATTTTTAATATGTAAGAAACAATTAACTTCTTTTTTCTTTATTAAGAAAATTTTTTATTAATTTTATATACCAACCACAGATCTCCCTCCCTTCCCCCTTCCAACCTCTACCCCAGTCTTCCCCTCCCAATACACCCCCATTCCCTCCTCTGAAAAGGTAAGGCCTCCCATGGGGAGTCAGTAGAGCCTGGTACATTCAGTTGAGGCAGGTCCAAGCCCCTCCCCCTGCATCAAGGCTGTGCAAGGTGTCCCACCATAGGTAGTGGACCCCAAAAAGTCAGCTCATGTACCAGGGATGGATCCTGATCCTACTGCCAGGGGCCCCTTCAGCAGATCAAGTTACACAGGACCTAGTCCGGTCCCATGGAGGTTCCACAGCTGTTGGTCTGAAGTTCATGAGTTCCCACTAGCTTAGTTTGTTGACTTTGCTGGTTTCCCCATCATGATCTTAATACCCCTTGTTCATAGAATCTCCCTTCCTTCTCTTTGATTGGGGGGTCAGGCCGTAGAGGGTAGGGGATGGTGGATGAGAACATAAGGGAATAGGATGACTGAGCTGGAACAGGGACAGAGTGGGAGAACAATAAGATACCTTGATAGAAGGAGACATCATGGGGATATGGAGAAACCTAGTGCTAAGGAAGTTTCCAGTAATCCACAAGATGACCCCAGCTTAGACTACTAGCAGTAGTGGAGAGGGTACCTGAGCAGGCTTACCCCAGTAATCAGATTGGTGAATACCTTAACTGTCATCATAGAGTCTTCATTCAGTAACTGATAGAATCAGATGCAGAGATCCACAGACAAGCACAAGGCTGAGCTCCAGGAATCCAGCTGAAGAGAGGGTATTCTATGAACAATTAACTTCTTAATGTTAACCTTCAATCCTGCACATTCAGAGTTCCCCCTTCTAACTTTGGGAATGTTTTATGTTGGTTTACAGGTGGTCTACATGGACAGTCATGCCATCTGTTACATGCAACTACTTTCTAAATATTGATTGAAAAAAAAAGAATAAGTAAGTTAACATTCTCTTCTTTCCAACAATCTCATGATTAAAAAAATAAATTCTTTGGTTCATTCTTTTCCAGTCTGTATACCTTTTGCTTTGTTCTTCTATGAGACCATAATTTCTGTCTCTTCACAAAGAGCTGGGACTTCCAGTCTAGTGTGAAAACAGGTGGTAAGCATGGGTGTCTTTGCTTCAGATTCTAGAGTAAGATACATTTTGTCTCTTACCTTGAATCCCAACCTTAGCTGAAGGTGTAGACAGGCAGATAGATCTCTAGGAGTCTCATGCTAGCTTGTTTCACATAACAAGTTCCAAGTCAGCCTGGTCTTCATAGTAAGACACTGAATAAAGAAAGAGGGGGTGGGTTACACCAGCTTTTATAAAAGCAAAACTATTATTTCTGCTCCAACAGAGGAGAAAATACATAGCTGCAAAACTATGAAGACCTAGTGGCATGCATCTGTAATCCCAGGTGGAAGGCTGAGACAAGAGGGTGCATGGTTCAAAGCAGAGTGAGCTACATATCCATACTTTGTCTCAAAAAAATTTTAAGTAGAAATGCATAGAAAAATTGCTCTATACCCCAAATTCTAAATACATTTGGCCCTGTTGATCAACAGATCTGCTCAGATTTCTAAACTGTTTCCTACATCAAAGAAAGGCAAGATGTTGGGACAACCACAGCCAGTTCCTTGTCAGCTGCATCAGTGACAACGACATTTCTTAGACGCACTGTGAAGGCTGTGGTTTATCTAGACTTTTATCATCTATTTCCTGTGCCCCCATAATTTTTTTGACATTTTTCACAAGCCTTAATCATTCAGAGTAGCATGCACAGAAGTACATATAACAAACACACTGTCTGCATGCTTTAGAGGCAGGGACAGTAGCAGAAGAGACACATGAAAGAGAAACTTGGGATCCAAGGGGATTCTTCAACAGCATCTTCACTAGGAGGGACTGTTTGTCAAGAGGTAGGAGGAAGTGGAGAAGAAGAAAACAGAATAGAGCAACTGAAGAATAAAAATAACAATGAGCTTAAAGGCAGTTCTGAACCATGGGTGTGTGCACATGAGGAAGCTCACTTGATACCTAGTGCAAGTTGTTTATACAAATGTGGTGCACATACATACAGGTCAGAAAAATGCAACAGATTCCCTGGAACTGGAGTTACAGATAGTTGTGAGCCCTCATGTGGATGCTGGGAATTGAACCCCGGGTCTTCAGTGAACGAAGATACAGACAAAATAACAAATATAAATCACCTCAGCCATTTTTCCATTCACTATTAATAATTCTGATTGACCTTAAGAAAAATAAAGATGTAGTCTTCTGGGGAAATCTCAATTGTAAATCAAAGTATGTATTTCTAGAAGGTTATGGAAAGGAAGTCCTTCTCAGAAAACCATGTCTAGTCTGTGAAATGGAAGATAGCATCTCTTGTCTACACATTACCTGATCTTTAGAGATAGCCCTCCGCCAAGGGATCTCCATAACTCGGACCATGCACCTGACCACACAGATGGAACGTGTCTTTCATTTGATTGTGTTGATGAAAATGCAATACAACTGAAAATAAACTAAGACTTTCTAGAATGAAAATACCTGTCTTTTCATATGTAGACCATCATACTTCAGAGGTAAGAATCTATTAACGTGACATTTTGAAATGGTGACCTTGGTATGCTGTAGAATGTGACAATGTATTTTGAAGCACCTTAGACACACAATTTTAAGGATATTTGCCATCAATGAAATTAAGTACTGTGAATCCTGGCATTTGAGTGTGTGAGGAGATAATGAGATGAGCCAGATGTATCCACATGGAACTGAAACCAATGATCCATGTCTTTTTCTGAACTTGAAATGGTATTATCAGTCTTTCTCTGTTCCACCTGCCAGCTCCCAAATAACAGCACAGAGACTTCTTCTTAATTATGAATGCTCAGCCTTAGCTTAGGTTTGTTTCTAACTAGTTCTTATAACTTAAATGAACCCATCTCTTTCAATCTATGTTCTTTTACGTGGCTTGGTTACCTTGACTCTGCACTGCCCATCCTGCTTCCTCCATGTCTGGCTGGTGACCCCACTTTCTTCCTCTCTGAGTCCTCTCTCTCCCAAGAAGTCCTGCCTAAACTCTTCCTACCTGCTAACGGCCATTCAGCTCTGCATTTAACCAATCACAGTGACACATCTTTACACAGTGTAGAGGAATATTCTGCAACATGATGGCGGCTTCCAAAAATATGCATTCTTTAAAGAAAAAGGTAGATCCTTGGCCCCAAACTTAAAATCTAATCCAATATATTTAGGATAGTGTATAGGAATACATATTTCAAACATAACTCCTTCAGAGAAGATGGGTACATTTATCAAAACTACTAACTTAAGTTTGGGGAAAAAAAGATAAGAAAAAAAAAATATGCTACATTAGCTTCTTATTTAGACAGTTGCCAAAAAAGAAGAAACTAGATCACACTAGATCACACAGACCTGATTCCACTGTGGAATTCTCCCCAGAACACAGTATTTCTCTATCAATTACTTTGGAGATTACTGAAAACAGCAACTTTGTAGATTTTTTTTACAGTGTCTTATCATGTGACCATGGCTGTGCTGAAACTTGCTATATAGACCAGGCTGGCCTCAGACTCACAGACATTCTCCTGAGTCCTGGAAAAAAAAAAAAGCTGTATTTGGATGTTTTTCATAAATATGTTCTGATTGAAATGGTATTGACAGCTTTGGAGGAAAAAAGTATAATTTATTTTTTAACCTAGATATCTTTGACTTTACTATACAGGTCATAAATCCCCTTTTGTGCACTGTGACAATATTCTAAGTTACTGTTTTATCAACATTCAAAGTCAGTGTTTCGTGCAATGATTCTGGACAGAATTTATAGCTTTTATAAATATGTTATTATTTCAGCCAAGTTAGCACTAGAACTCACCTGCTTTTATACCGTTTGTTTGTTTGTTGCCATGGTTAAACCATTCAGCTGGATTCTATCCGTTCTTTCTGCTTTACCCAATATGACCTATCTTTAGGCAGCATAAAACTCGACTTAAAATCCTTTATAACACAGCAGGTGGCTGGTTGAATGTTTTATAAAATTCATTAAGAAAGTTAGGACAAGAAAAGGAAAATAGAGATGGAGAGATGGCTCAGTGGTTAAAAGCACTGGTTGCTCTTCCTGAAGACCTCGGTTCAATTCCCAGTACTACCATAGCAGTTTACTACCTGTCACTCCAATTTCTGGAGATTTGATGCTTTCTTCTCCTGGGGATTTGGTGCAGACAAAAGAACCATACACTTAAAATAGAAGTAGTGAATGTAAACGAAAAGGAATATAGACTACTAGAAGACCAATCACAAAGGGCTAAAGCCATACTAAAATGGCTGAGCAAAGGTCTCTTCCCTCAATGAAAGCAGCTTTCCTCCTTCACAACCTCAGAACAACTGCAGACCTCTCCACAGAGTGATTTGAGCCCAAACAGCCAGGCCTCAAGAGCAGGAAGGTGCTTGCTGCCATAAAATCAAAGACATTCTTCCAAGTATTTTAACTCTTGCCCCTAATTAACTCCATCATAATTTCCACAATCATGAAATGGTCCTCACTACACACACACACACACACACACAAAGGTGAGAAATTTGTTCCTGAAGTTCTGAGTTTGTCAACCCGAAGTGACCCGATGACAAAAGGACAAACTTGCAGCCCAGATTAGCATCCTGATCTTTGTCCAGCAGCTTTTCAAGAGTGTGGCTTCCAGGCTCACCCATGATTATCTATATAAAAGCAATCTCTATTTTAGAATGCTTCATTTTACCTAAGGTAAAGAAGGCAAGTCTGGGGCTGGAGAGATGGTTCAGAGGTTAAGAACACTGTTTGTTCTTCCAAAGGTCCTGAGTTCAATTCCCAGCAACCACATGGTGGCTTACAACCATCTGTAATGAAATTTGGTGCCCTCATCTGGCCTGCAGGGATATGTGCAGACAGAACACTGTATTCATAATAAATAAATACATCTTAAAAAAAAAAAAAAGGAAGGCAAGTCTGCAGGAGTTTACCACATCTAGTCATGTCACATCATCACATCACAGTCAGAAGATAAAATAGAGTAAACACATGCTGCTGGGCACTGCACAGTCCAGCATCCCAACCCAGTGACGCCACCCTCAGTGGGGGTGGGGGGTGTCTTCCCATCCCAGTTAACATAATCAAGACAATCCAAATAATCCCCATGGGTGACTGACTTTAGGTTCTTTCAAGTTGGCAATTAACCTAAGTCTTAGAGTATCCATTCCCTTTTTGTTGTTCTTATTCTTGCTTCTGGACTGGAGGCTAGTGGACAAGCTACCTTCATTCAGAGAAACTTCCTCATCTTGGTGACCCATACACCAATTGTTGCCAGAAGCAACCCATTTTCTAAGTACCTCTGAACTCAATCAAGTTTACAACAAAAATTAGACAACATGCAGACATATGACTAGCACCCAAGTGTTAAAAATACCAACAAAATTATAAGAAACATAAAACCCACTTGCAAAAGCTAACAAATTATCAAGACCTTTCAGAAAAGAAGATACACAAATGACTGGAACAGGTATAAAAAGCTGATTGTCTTCATTTATGATCAAATAAAGCATACAAAATTTAGACCACACATAATAGCATTAAATATATACAGATCAGCAAATTTTAACACAACTGATCACATAAATATCAGTGAGACTGTGAAGCAACAAGAATAATGGTCCATCATGAGCTTGAGACAGAAAGGGATGCACAATTATTTGAAAAAGTAGTTTAATACTAGCTTGGAAAAGTCACGCTAAAACATTCTCATTTAACAAATTCTACTCTTTGGTCTTTTTTCTAGGAAACAAGTAAAATGGCAGAGGTTACATACATAAAAATGTCCACTGCACTTCACAAAAACTCTAAGCAGTTGTAACAATAATTCACATGTCCATCAAAAGAAGGGGGTGCAAAGTTACTTCAGAAATTAATATTAATGGTCAACTCAGCTCCCTGTGACAAGGCTGAGTTTCACAAGCATAGTACTGTGTGAAAGAAGGAGTCACTTCATAGACAGAAAACTGATACGGATGATAAGCAGATGGATACATGACAGCTAGGGAATTCATAAATGACAGATAGCTAACTCGCTAGCTAGATGATACATACATACATACATACATACATACATACATACATAGACACATAGATACATACATACATACATACATACATACATACGTAGACACATAGATACATACATACATACATACATGCATGCATACATGCATGCATACATACATAGACACATAGATACATACATACATACATACATACATACATACATACATACGTAGACACATAGATACATAGGTCCAATACAGACAGAATGAACTCTATGGTGACTGAATGAGAATGGCCCCCATAGGCTTGTATATTTGAATACTTGCTCTGCAGTTGGAGGAACCCTTTAAGTAATATTGGGGGAGGAGTGCTTGTTTGAGGAGGTATGTCACCCAGGGCAGGCTTTGAGGTTTTAAAAGCCCATGTCATTCCCAGTTAACGCTCTCTGCCTCCTACTTGTAAATCAGATGTAAGCTCTCAGCTACTGCTGGTGCCCATACTATACTCTTCATCATAATGATAGTGGTCTCACTCTCTGAAACTGTAAGCAAGCCCCCAGTTGGATGCTTTGTTTTATAAGTTGCACTGATCATGGTGTCGCTTCAAAGCAATAGAAAAGACACCCTCTGCGACCATAAGGCCCCAAATAAACCCTTTCTTCTGTAAGTTGTCTTAGTTCTGGGGTCTTATCACAGTAACGGAAAGGAACGAAGACAGAAACACTCCCTGTAACCCCAGACATAAGCACAGGGAGGCAGGAAGATGTTAAGTTTGAAGTTAGTCTGTGCTAATGGGAGACAGAAGAGGAAAGAGGAGGAGAGGGAGAGGAAGAAGCAGGAGGAGAAAGAGGAAAAGAAGAGGAAAAAGAAGGAGGAGGAGGAGGAGGAGACAATTATACTGAAATCAGAAGAATAAGTATGTGATGCACACAGTGGGGACACAAGCCTATATGACTAATAATATAAAACTGTTTTTAGCAGCTACAAAACCTGTCTTTATTTTTTTTTATTTATAAGTGACAATGTGTACAAGAGGTTTTCATTTTTAATTATGTATTTTTAATGTTTTATGTTACAAATAGTAGCAATACTGGGAAAATAGATGCTGGTGCAAGATGAAAATGTGTCATGCATGTCAACATAATGGAAGACTAGTATTTCACAGCAAACGTGGGCTAGGGATCAACTGATCTTTACCTGAAAAAAAATAAAGTATTTACAAAAATAACTTCGCCTCATACAGGAACTTTAGCCACACTCTCAGGGATGTGGTAGTTCATAAAGCAAGAGTGTGATCGACTGTTAGGATTCTGTGGGCAGTGATTTTGCACTTAGCTCTGTGAGTGCACAAACACACATCCCTCCTTTAACATTCCTGTTGATTTCCTGGTTTTGAATCAGGATCGTGCCCACTCTGATATTTTCCAGTTTGCTAGTGACTTTGTCTGCGATGTAAACTAGTATAAAATGTTATTTCCACAACTCTCTACAATCTTAACTTCTTAATTTGTCATCTGAACCTGCATCGTGCATCATATTGAACTATATTTATGGATAAGCAGTAGCATCGGCAGTCAGGTATAGCAAGTTCACAGTGACCTCGAAGTCATACAGACACAGATGCTAACGCAAGAGGAGCAGAGTGGTGAGTGCGAACAGACCTTTGAGTGCCGGTCCATCAGTGAATAGTTCTGTTTCTACTGTTGCTATTTTCTTAACTCTCTTGTAGCTGCAGTGATTCTGAAAACGAAATTTTGGAGAAGCAGCATCCAGATGAGAACATGTTAAAGATGCTTTAACACCCCTTTAGTGGTTTTCACTGCTCCAGTGTGATAGGGTCAAGACAGAGTGATTGTCGCTCGATAAGTAATTTGAAAAGTTGGTTTGACTTGTTTAGCCGCGGAATTTCTTAGGCAGGCAGCTGAGGCTTTTACACAGTCGGCTTGCGCTTTAAGCTGATGTATTCTGCTGTCACCTAGTGGCACGAACTTATAATCACACTTTTACTTTCCATCATTGAAGCGCTTCAGGTTCTTCCATCAGTTACTGGATGTAGGTTCTGTGATGATAATCAGGCTAGTCACCAATTTGATTACAGGGGAAGGCCAGTTCAGGGACCCTCTCCGTTATTGCTAGGAATCTTCTCAGGGGTCATCCTTGTGGATTCCTGGGAATTTCCCTAGCATTAGGTTTCTTCCTATCCCCATAATGGCTCCCTCTGTCAAAATACCTCTTTCATTGCTCTCCCTCTCTGTTCCTCCCTAAGTTCGGCCATCGGGATCCTCATGTTCCCATCCCCCATCCCCTCTCTTCTCCCCCCCCCCCCCCGAGTTTACCCAGGAGATCTTATCTATTTCCCCTTCCTAGGGCGATCATGTCCGGTCTTAGGGTCCTCCTTGTTACCTAGTAATGGATGGAAGCAGATGCAGAGACCCACAGCTAAGCACTGGTCCAAGCTCCTAGAGTCCAGTTGAAGAGAGGGAGGAGGGGTTGTACGAACAGGGGTGGTCAAGATCATGATGGGGAAACCCACAGAGACAGTTGACCCGAGTTAGTGGGAGCTCACAGACCCTGAGCTCACACAGCTGGGGGACCTGCGAGCTAGGCCACCTGAGTGTGGGTGACAGTTGTGTGGCTTGATCTATTTGTGGGGCCCTGGCAGTGGGACCAGGATTTATCCCTAGTGCATGAACTGGCTTTTTGGAGCCAATTCCCTAGGGTGGGATTCCTTGCTCAGCCTTGATGGAGGGGGGAGGGGCTTGGTCCTACCTCAACTTGGTATGCCACTTTGTTGACTCCCCAAAGGAAGCCTTACCCTCTCTGAGAAGTGGAGGTGGAGGGGGTGTGGAGGGCGAGGGTGGGGGAAGTGGAGGTGAGTGAGAGAAGGGGAGAGAGGGGGAAATGTGGTGGGTATGTAAAATGAATGACTAAATAAATAAATAAATAAATAAATAAATAAATAAATAAATAAATAAATGGGGGAAAGTGCTTCATGATTTGACACACCACTAAATAAACGTCTTATGTGGCTTTTCTCTAAAACAGAAGTAATACTTCTTTATAAAACTTGACTTTTTCAGTGCCTGTGAAAATACTTTTGTTTTAATTCTTATAAATTTGGTAGGCTGCTGTAACAGCTTTGGATACTAACAACTAGAAATTTCATTAAAACTGTTCCTTACTCTTGACAATATCTAGGTGTGGTATATTTGCCAGGACTCTCCCCTAGAATCCATCATAAACTTACATAATGATTTTATCTCATCATTTTGCTAGAATTAATGCCTGAATTGCTAAGTGGTCTTACCATTTTTTTTCTCTCCACATATTAACTTTGAAGTAATTATTACAATACGGTAACATTTTCACACTAATCTTGTTAAGGCTTTGGGATCATAGAATGTTCATCTGTGAAAAATATCATATAACCCAAGTGCTGCATAGGAATTGCCAGGGTCCACCCTCAGCTCAGGTTCAGGTCCTGTGTCGGGGAAGGGATGTCAGTACAAGAAACACTTCTGACCACCAAGTGGATTGCACTCAAGTGGTCCCAATAGCTCAGGCCATCTTTACATCTTTACTTATACTTAAATAGAGTGGGGGAAAAAAAAAAAAAACAACCAGGGTTACATGAACAGCTTTATTATTGGCTTCTATTTTTTATTTTAAGAAAGACATCATTATAGTGATATTTTATTTGTATTGAAATGTGATTTTATTTGTATGTTAATAAAGTTGCCTTGGAGTCAGAGCAAGCCAGAGCAGAAGCTGGGTGAGTGGTGGTGGTGGTGGTGATGGTGGTGGTGGTGGTGATGGTGGTGGTGGGGCATGCCTTTAACCCCAGCACTTGGGTGGCAGAGCTAGGCGGATCTCTGTGTGTTCAAGGACACAGCCAGCATGGCGACACACCCCTTTAATCTCAATACCAACCATTGAAGACCTGGAGGTCTATATAGACAGGCAGTGACGAGGAGGTCATGTGGCTAGATTTACAACCAATGAGAAGGCAGAACAGAAAGTCTATAAAAAGGAAAAAACACACAGAAGTAGGTCTCTGGTGGAGAGGAAAGACAGCAGAAGCAGTGAAGGGTAAGGCTCACAGCTATTGCTCTGACCTCTTTCTTGATTTTTAACTCTGCAACTGGCTCTGTGTTTCTTATTTAACAAAATGGTTACATCTACACATCATAGTTTAAGGACTACGTTGTGATCATTATGAAAGCCCCCATTGTTCCCTTTACGTTTCACCAAATACACCTTCCCACCCCCTACATAACCTTATTTCAGACATAGAGTTCAGCATTTTTGTAGGCTTCACTGAATGTCCACCCAGACACATTTTGCTCTGGGACCACTTATGTCAGCTGGCAGCTACTTGTGGTTATAAAATTAGAAAGTAACAGACACAGGCACAATGCTTTAAGGACAATATTCAAACCTAGACAATTATTTGGTGTCTATAAGACATATTTTTATACAGTTCCCTTTTCTAAAGGAGGGTCCCATGTCTCGATCTCTCTGTAAAAGGCAGACTTTGACAAAGCACTCTTTTCCCATCTCACTATACCATACTTCTTCCCCCAATATAAGCTCCTATGTATGTAAAGATGGGTCTATCTGTCCCACACTTTACATTGTATTTTCTCCTCTTGGAGCATACCAGATCCTACCAATGATTCTGTGCTTGGTATTCAGAAAACTTACTCTCAACAGTTGGCACTATATGTATATCCCTGAGGGCTTTTTCCCTATTCTGTGTATGCATGCCTTACTCTCCTTTCCAGAACTGTGAGACACGGTTAATGTTTCAAGTGCTATTTTCTCATATGTACCTAACTATCTCTATTGAGTCAGAAAAGTTCTCAGAATTGAAGTTGTAGTTAGTAATTCCAAACAAGAGATTTGAGAAGCATAAACTCCCTGTTTAATTTTAGGGGACAATATTCGAGAAAGACCAGAATTTCCAGGGAAAATTATAACTGTTGCATGTGTGACTGAAAAAGTAAAACTAAAAACCACCCAAAGAATCACCAATATAACCAGAGAGAAAAGAGCCTGTGGGCTGCACGAATTTTGTAAATTCCTGTGCTGTCCTGTGGACGACTGGTCCTGCCAAGTGAGAGTCTGTTTCAAGATTTGGGTGTCTGTTTTTGAGATAGGTCTCACTGTGTAGCCCTGGCTGGCATGGAACTCACTATGTAGAGCTAGCTGGCCTCAGCTCTCAGCCTCTGACTCCAGAGTGATGGGATTAAAGGTGCATGTCCAGCAAGGTATTCAAGTTTTAAGAAAATAAATTAAAAATTAAATACTGATAATTCTTTGACCATTTTAAAAAACTCAGTACAAAATCTTGCACGTTTTAAATAAACATAAATAAATACATACGCAAATATTTTCTAATGCTACCAAGCTTCTTAGGGAAGCAGAGGCACAATATGTTGTCTCTCATCCGAGACTTGAGAATTGACTGTATTCTTAGTCATTCTGAGTGAATGAAATTTTCTTTTGGAAGCAGCAGTAGCTTTATCCACTTTGACAGTGTCCTCTCCAGGTGGATTATAGGCAATAAATGATGGAACTTAAGAAACAACTTGAGAATGAAGGCCGGGTATATTAATTAGAATCTGTGTTCATTGTAAATGGAATGATTTCCTGAGCTGTCGAAAGTGCTTTATCTTTGGTAGGTTATTCCTTATCTTCCTGTTTTAACTGGAGGTTTAGCATATACACTTCACAGAATATGACTCCAGAAAGGCACCGTGCGTTTTACTAAAAGTGTAGTCTTTTCCCTACAGAAAGCAGAGGGCGAGCCGACCCCACGTGACTAGAGAGGGCTGTAAGTTTCTGTCTCCAGATTGAAGAGTGAGGATTGGGGAGAGGGGGTACGGTGTTATCTGAGGAGCAGAGGTGCCTATGGGTTCCAACCAATGCCATCCTTAGTTGTTCTGCATTTTTATTTGGTTGTTGGTGGTGCTGTTGAGTGAGACTTAGTTATTTCACAGGAAAGAAAAAAATTTTCTTGGGGAGGGGCAAGCAGCAGATAAGTTTCTTCAACTTTCTGCAGTGTTGTTCATTTTGAGTAGACTCTGAGCAGTGCTAGCTTTGACAGGTGAAGATGACCCTTGCAGATCTTTTAAGGTTCATTTTTAGTTATAGTTGGGTGAGGAGGAAGAGGGAGAGAGAAAGAGGGAGGGAGGGAGGGAGGGAGGGAGGGAGGGAGGGAGGGAGGGAGGGAGGGAAGACAGGATAGGAGAAGAGAGGGAAGGGGAGGGGAGGGGAGGAGCCTCCTGTGTATGAGCCTGTGGGTGCGCCAGTTCTCAGCAGAGGGCACTGAAACCGTGGTTAACTGGGCAGACAGATGGTTGCAAGCTGACCTAAGAGGGTGCGTGGGAACAAAAGTGTCTTCTAGAAGGGAAGCAAGCTCTTTTAACTGCTGAGCCATCTCTCCAGCTCCTCAGTCCTCTCAGTGTTCTTTGCTCTGGAGAAGACGGGGGAGGGGGGGACAGGGTGGAGGAGGAGGAGGAAGAAAGAGAAGGAGGAGGAGGAGGAGGGAGGAGAGAGGGGGAGGAGGAAGAGGAGGGGAGGAGGAGGAGGAGGAGGAGGAGGAGGAGGAGGAGGAGGAGAAGAAGGAGAAGAAGAAGAAGAAGAAGAAGAAGAAGAAGAAGAAGAAGAAGAAGAAGAAGAAGAAGGAGTTGAGGGAACTGAAACTCCCATCTGTGCTTTAAGCTGCATGTTGATAATATCACAAATGCGCACAGCTCCAGCATCTCCGTGGCATGTGGGAGTGTTTTCAGGCTAGTCACTGCAGACTAATAAGGCCACTCTCACACCCCTGCAGTGTGCATCTGATGCTACCTTCTCAGGGTGAGTAGTTGCTCCAGTTGCCAACATAAACGTGCTTGCAATTTCACGTGTGTGTGTGTGTGTGTGTGTGTGTGTGTGTGTGTGTGTCTGTGTATGTGTGTGTGTGAGCGTGTGCGTGTGCATGTGCGTGTGCGTGTGTGTGTGTGTGTGTGTGTGTGTGTGTGTGTACACGGAGAGGTTAGAAATCAGCTTTTGAGAGTTGGTTCTCTCCTTCCACCACACATGAGTCTTAGGAATCAAATTCAAGTCATTGGGTCCTGGGAGCAGAGTCCTTTGGGTCATCTCAACTACCTTCATTTCAGGGGTTTTGCTTGGGTCTATACTTGTCTGTAGACCAGATAATTCTTAATACAAGAAGCCGTTTTTTACTGTGCATCTCGTCTTATGGATTCTCATAGCCACACTGTTACTTTGGGGAAACATGTTCACTAGTGTCTGTCCTTGCCTGATTTGTCTCCTCCATTGGTTAAAAACTCTTAAAGCCCACCACCAGCTATGTACTTTCTACATCAAGGTCACAGCTCCTAAAGGTCCCCTAACCTTCCTCCAAACATCACGACCACCTAGGGACCAAGTGTTCAGAAACCTGAGCCTATAGGGGACATTGCTCGCTCAAACCACTGCACAGTCCATCACTGAAGGGAAGTCAAGGCAGCAGGCATTTGAAGCGGCTGGTCACATGACATCCATGGTGGAGAGAAAGAACAAGGAAATGAACACAACCTAACGCTGAGCTCAATTTCTTCAGTTCAAAAACACTGCTCGAGAATGATGTCACCTACAGTGAGGGTTTTTACACTTCGGTCTCCCTCAGATGTACCCACAGGCCAACCTAATCTAGATAATCCCTCACAAAACCTTTGGAAGTGATTCTAGATTGTGTTAAATTGCCAACTAAAACCAACCAGGGGTGGGGGTGGGGGCGGGGTTTAAGAGACGGGCGTGATAACTTTTGTATTTGTCCCTCTCTGCAGTGAAATCACTGAGTCTGCTCTCATTGTGCCTGATTTATGCGTTCCCTAGTCTGTTTAATCAGCACTTGTGGAATTCGCTACCACCCTTAGGTGTGGGCAAGCACATGTTGTGCAGTTTGAGACTCTAGCATTGGAATTAGTGGGTCCTGTTGTAACAGGAGGCCTGGGCCTCATACTGTAACTGAACTCTGAGGTTCTAACACACTTCAAAGAAGAGTGTTGATGGAAATAGAAGGAGTCTAACCAGGATGCTCACTTAGGGAACACAGAAATTAAGGCTGTCTTTTAGAAACCTGACTTCAGCTTGGGCTGACACAGAGGAAGACCTGGCTCAGGGGCCAGAGGGCTTGCTAAGCTCTCTCAGATCTGACGGTGCTGTGCTTTATCACCAGCTCAGTTCTGTCCCTTCCAGGTGGTTTGAAGAAGTCCCATTGCTTGAGAGAACCACCTGGTTTCCTAATTCTACCTCTACTTAAGTCTAAAGCCCTGTTGGGACCCCAAAAATGAGCTGGGGGTCAGTGGATCCCTTTGCTTGTTCCTCTCCCTGGCACATTGAATAAATTTCTTGTCTCTGACCCCTGCATCTGAGTGACAATGAAGCTTGGCTGCTCCCCCAGAAAGGAAAAGAGTCAGAGGATGGAGAAAGGCTGACAATCCATCAATGCCATCAATTTGGAGAGTTGTCCTTGCAAAGTTCTGAAACCATTTTTTTACCAATCCTTGAAATGTACTGACATCTGCCTGGATGCTAAACTCTAAAGTGAAACCCCCACCTAAGTGTTTACCACGTAGACTGACCAGTATTTCTTTAGATTCACAGGTCCTAGAAAATCTAGTGACCTTTGTAAGTCCCTCCTGAACCTGCGGAGTCTGAGTCCATTGTGAAACATTTCTGGCCAGAAACATATGTCTGAAACACAATTCTGGTCAGAAACAAAGGAAAGAAAGGTAAAATATGCCTGCTAACCTGCTCTGTGACCCCTTCCTACCCACCAATGCCCTCAGATGCTCTCCATACCAAAATACTATGTGGAAAGACTCTTTTTTTTTTTTTTTTTTTTCATGTTGAGAAGTTGTCGTTGTTGTTGTTTGGGTGAAGTCACTTTCTTTGTCTCAACACCTTCTCTCTCTACTCAGCTACCTTGTAGTGGGACAAAGAAAGCATATCCGAGCATAGCTCTCTAAGTAACTGTTGGCAGGGCAGGTGCAGAAATGAGCTGAGAAACACGTATCCTTTCTTCCTCCTTCAACTCCTGACACATAGGCCACACCACCAGTGCAGAGACCTGGGGGAAGGAAAGGGGTGGGTTCAGTTGGACATAAAGGACTATTCAGACCTGGAATCAGGTCACTCCCTTTCTCCTGCAGGTAATGAAAAGTAAAAGAGAACTCTGCAGCAGTTATTCCAACTGCCACTGCATGTGTTCCCTTTTCTGGTGTTTTCTCAGAAACTTCTGCTTTCTCGAAAAACAGAAGTGAAAGACAGATGTTAATCTCTGGGTATTTCCCTCAGAATGTCCTATCTACAGCATGTATGACTCTCACCCTGGGACAGACTCCACACCCACATTCACAGTTTTATCAAACCCATCAAGCTACACAGCAGATGAACACACACTAATTGGAGAAAAGCTCTGGTAAGAGGAATCAATTCCAAGAAAAGCCAGTTTTGCCATTGGGACGTGTTGGTGCGGCACTGCTCAGTGACTTTTATGATTCTTTAAGACTGAAGCAACTTCAGTCTTAAAGGTTTTTGTTTTTGTTTTTTTCCCCAAAAATAGTAGCCTGCCTTTGCGGAAGACGCTCCTGTACAAATACTGCGGGTTAGGTAAGAAGAGGTTGTGGTCAAGGTTGAGTGACAACCGGAAATTCTAGTGTTTTCAATCTTGGGGGAAAAGAGCATGGCCCTGACAGTAATGCAACCTCACAGTTCCACAGTGGGAACTCAGACGTAGGGGGGACGGAAACGGTACCAAAGAAAGGAAGCAGGATTACATTGCACATCCCTCCCAGTTTTGCCAAAGACACACTCCACAGAGGTTCTTCCCACGCACTTGCATGTAGCCACCAGAGGGCAATCAATTTTGTTTGTCCACCTGTGATTAAAAGGCAAAGAACCCGCAGCTTGGATAGGAGAGCAGACCCAGGAGGTCCTACCCCTTGATGAGAAGCTAATGGCAGTGATGCCAGGAGAGGGAGGGTCACAGCTCTGAAGAGGATGTGAGACTGGGAAGGGATAGAGATGGGAACAGAAGAGCTGCAGGTGGAATGTGGGGAAGGCTATGAACAAAACACATTGTACCTTGTGTATGACAGTCTCAAAGAATACATTTGTGCTGCTGCTGCTGCTGCTGCTGCTGCTGTCACAACCTATGATCCAAATGAGACTCTAATACCTGACTGAGGATGCCCATGGTACTGACTTCATTAGAAGGGGGGATTTTATTTTGCAGTTATGTTCTTTTCTTCTGTGACAAAATAAAAAGGAACAAATAACAATACATTATAAAGAAATAAAACAACTAGATATACCTGACTCTATCTTAACTGTAGTTGGTTTTAGTATAACCCAATATGGTTAAGAAAAACCACCAAACTGGAGGCAGGTGGGGATGGGAGCTTGAGGAATCAGGTTGAGTGGGTGGATGGAGGGGAGAGAACTGAAAGTAATAACGGGAAGCGGGGGCAGGGGGACAGCATTTCAGGGTCAGGTAGAAACCTGATGCCAGGGAAACTCCCAGGAATCTACAAGGATGGCCCTAGCTAAGACTCCTAGCAATAGGGGATACTTAGCCTGAAATGAAATGGCCTTCTCCTGTGATCAGGTTGGTGACTATCCCAATTGTCATCAGAGAGCCTTCATCCAGTAACTGATGAAAACAGATGCAAAGACCCACAGCCAAACATTAGGCTGAGCTTGGGGATCCTGCTGAAGAGAGGGAGGAAGGATTGTACTAGTCAGAAGGATTAAAGACATCACAAGAAAACCCACACCTGGCTCATAGGAACTCATAGAGCCTGAAGCGACAACCAGGGAGCCTTCACGGGACAGACCTAGGCCCTCTATGTATATGTGACAGTTGTGTAGCTTGGTCCTCTTGTGGGACTCCTAACAGTGGAAACAGGGGGTGTCACTAATACTTTGGCTGGCTCTTGAGACCCTACTCCTCATACTGGGTCTCCGTGCTCAGCCTTAATACAAGGGTGGTGCTTAGTCTTACCACAATTTAATATGCCATACTTTGTTGACACCCATGGGATGCCTGCAGCTTTCTGAACAGAAACAGAGGAGTGGATGGGGGAGGGGAGAGGGAATGGGGGAAGAGAAAGGAGATCAAACATTGGTCAGGATGTAAAATAAATAAACAAAGGAGAGAAGGGGGGAGAGAGAGAGAGAACAAGCAAATCAGTGACAAGGCGTTAAAAAAAAAGGTGCATGTGACTTGAGCCTTAGAAGCTATCCCCTGAGCACATTTTTAAGCAGGAGAAATATACTGAGTAACAAGAAAAGATGTGAGAACTTGAGGTTTATGCATAAAGCTTGATAAAAAGTTAAACTTACAAGTGTGAAACCAAAAAGCAAATCACTTGAGCTAAATGTTCCAGACACTGCAGCTAACAATGGCAGTTTGTTCATTTCTGGAAAAGGTCCTGCCCACACATGCCTACCGAAGCATAGAGAGCTTCCGCTGGCAGAAAGCCAAGTTCTTTGTGGTTAGCTGTACTTACTAATTCTGTCCATACTCCCCTACACCGCCCTGTAGCCTTGTGGTCAGGCCACTCCTCGCTGTGGCAGCTGGTTCTTATTCACCAGAACCCTGTTTCCCTGAACAGGAATTCCCCATTTTATAGAGAACTTACATGTCTGGGTCTTTCTGCTTCTGGAAATAAAATAGGTTGTTCTCCGCACATACAGCTTGGAGGGTGAGGACTCCCCTGGGAAGAAACTGAAATGGGTCAAAGGAGTGAATGTCAGGTACCAAACAATGCAAGAAGTTGAGGCTTACTTTTGAGTACCTGTAACTGTGTTAGAATAACAAATTCTGCAGAAATCTAGTTTCAGTGTTGTTTGCTTTTGTCTTTTGTTATAGTTTCATTTTCTGAGAGGCTCAAATAGTTTCAAAATAACTTCTGCTAAGGTTTGAATAGTAAATATCTCCCAGAAAATTCCCCAGGCTTTTAATCCCATGGCTCTATTAAACAGGGGAATAATGAATTTTGATGCCTTGTGTCACATAGGTCTATCATCAAAAATAGTAGATGGATTTGCTTCCAAATGCACTGTCAGAAAAATGAGTTATGTGTGGCTTGCCTGAGCTACAGAGTGAATTCAAGGCCTGTTTGACAACTCAGTGAGACCTTCCTCAAAATGCCGAGTATAAAGAGGGCTGGGGATATCGCTCTGTGGTGAAGTGCTTAGATTTACAGGGCTCTGGGAACTGCACCAGTATCCAGGAAAATGAAATCTATCTTTCAGCATGATGTTTCATTCCATGTAATTCAATAGTTGTAATCATTCCAAAAGCCACAGCCAGGGAGTTTCCACAAGTCATTTCCCAAGCATCCTGAGATGAAGTTAGGTGATATGAAAATAAAAATCCCTAAAGTCTAGGGTGATCTTACAAGCAAGACTAGAGTGTTGTGAGCTATCATGGAGAGAGCTAAGATGAAAGCGATCTTTGTTTAGGTACCCTGTGGCAAGGGAGGCAAGGCCCGGGGTTCATGAGAAGCCTTCATGCACTGCAGCCACAGCTCTCAGGCGTCATGGACTGCAGCCAGGAACAAATGGAAAATTGCATCAGTTCCTGGATTTGTTTAAAGCCTTGGCTTGGGTTTAATAAACAATTCTGGGAAAAGGCTGCTGCAGCTGCCAGGGTCAAAGGCAGGCGTGTGTTCCTGTGCTCTGTGTGTGTTCCTGTGCTCTTTACTCGGCCCACACAGGAAAACAGAGGGGCAGACTACAGGGCTCCACATAAAAGCATAAAAAAGTCTATGTTATTTTCTCCTTTTACTGTTTTCAAAATGAGTGGACTATGAAAACAAAGATTTTATTATCTTTCTGATGCTGCTGTACCAGTGTCTAACTGCATGCTTAGCACACAATAGCTATCCGGCCAAACTCCAGTGGAACAACTGAGTGGTACACCTAGGACTCTATACATGTGGACTGTTGGTGATTGTAGCTTTCCCCCAAGGATCTCAGCTGACTTTATAAAAACAGACCATCAATTTAAAGCTGAAAATCTTAAAGAGAAAAAGTTAAGTTGAAGACACAATTCTTCTCATCCATCATGAGAGGGCTCAGCAAATAGATTTTTTAAATTTATTCATTTATTTATGTCCTGAGTACAGTTTTCCCTCCCTCATCTCCTCCCAGTCTTTCCCCCCACCTCCCCTCTGTCCTCCCATCTCCCCTTTGTCCCCTCCCCACCTCCCCTTTGTCCCCCTACCATCCACTCTTCCACCTTTTCTATTCAGAAAAGGGCAAGCTTCCCATGGAAATTGACAAAACATGGTATATCAAGTTAAAACTAAGCACTCTCTCCTTGTATTAAGGTCGAGCAAAGCCACCCAGTTAAGGACTAGGGTCCCAAAAGCCAGCAAAAAATCAGAGACAGCCCTTTCTCCCACTGTTAGAAGTCCTACAAGAAGACCAAGCTACACAACTGTCACATATATGCAAAGGACCTAGGTCAGTCCCATGCAGGCTTCCTGGTTGTTGGATCAGTCTCCGTGAGCTCCTATGAGCCCAGGTTAGTTGTTTCACTGAGATTTTTTTTTTTTCTCCAGACCTGATGGATTATATCCTAGGTCTCTGGGCCATCCAGACTCTGGGTCCTGGTGCTCTAGGAAGTATAAAGGGTAGGCTCCCTCTTGTGGTACAGGTTTCATGCTGGACCAGTCATTGGTCGGCCACTCCCACAATCTTAGTGTCACCCTTACCCCAGCATACCCCATAGGCAGGACAGACTGTGGGACACAGGTAATGTGGCTAGGTAGGTGTCCCAGTCCCTCTACTGGAAGTCTTGCCTAGTCACAGGAGATGGCCATTGCAGGCTAAGTATCCCCTATTGCTAGGACTCTTAGCTGGGGATGTCCTTGTAGATTCCTGGGAGTTTCCCTTGCACCAGGTTTCTACCTGACTCTGAAATGACCACCTTCCCAGTTGGCTCTTTCAGTACTCTTCCCCCAGCCCACCCCCACCTGATCCCCGCCCCTGTTTCCATCCCTACCTGATCCCAGTCCACCCACAAGATCTCTTATTTTTTCCCTTCTCAGGGGATTTGAGTGTCCTCTTGAGCCTTCCTTGTTACCGAGCCTGTCTGGGTCTATAGATCATAGCATGCTTATTCTTTATTTTATAGCTAATATCCCCTTTTAAGTGAGTACATGCTATGTTTGTTTTTCTGGATCTGGGTTACCTCACTCAGGATGATTTTTTTTTTTTTAAGTTTCATCCATTTCCCTTTATATAGGTGGAGTTTTTGGTTGGTATCACCAGTTCCCCAATAAATGCACAGAGAATTAATATTAATTATAAATACTCTGCCAATAGCTCAAGCTTATTACTAACCAACTCTTTTTTGTTTGTTTTTTGTTTGTTTGTTTATCTTTTGTTGTTGTTATTTTTCGAGACAGGGTTTCTCTGTGTAGCTCTGTGCCTTTCCTGGAACTCTCTCAAACTCACAGAGATCCTCCTGCCTCTGCCTCCTAAGTGCTGGGATTAAAGGTGTGCACCACCACCACCTGGCCTAACCAACTGTTACAACCTAAATTTACCCATTTCTATTAATCTACATTCTGTCACACGGTGTTACCTCTCTTTCATCTTGCACTTCCTCTTTCCTCTCCATGTCTCAGTGGGAACTCCTCTGACTCTGCCCTCCTTCCTCTCAGCATTATTTCTACGCTGAAAATCCTGGCTAGCCATTGGCCTATCAGCTTTTTACTAACAATAAGAGCAATACATATTTACAGTGTACAAAGATTGTTCCACAGCACCTTTGAATTTCATGATGTCCTTGTTTTTAACACCTGAGTAATTCTCCATTGAGTAAATGTACCACAATTTCTTTATCCACATTTCAGTTGAGGGATATCTAAGTTGTTCCATGATTCTGACTATTACTAACAATGCTTCTATTAACATAGTTGAGCAAGAGTCCTTGTGGCATAATTGAGTATCCTTTGGGTATATGCCCAAATTGGTATAGCTGGGTTGTGAAATAGATTGATTCCCAATTTTCTTAGAAATGTCCGTACTAATTTCCAAACTGGCTGCATAAATTTGCACTCCCATTGGCAATGGAGGGGTCTTCCCTTTGCACCACATCCTCTCCAGCATGAGCTGACTCTTCTGTTTGTCATCTTAGTCATCCTGACAGGTGCAAGGTTGAATCTCAGACTCATTTTGATTTGTATCTCCCTGATGACTAAGTATGTTGAACATTTCTTCAAGTGTTTCTCTATCATGTGAGATTCTTCTGTTGAGAAATCTGTTTAGAACTGTACCTCATTTTTTAATTGGATTTTTTAGTTTGTTTTTTTGAAGTCTTATTTTCTTGAGTTATTCATATATTTTGGAAATCATCTCTCTGTCAGATATGAGGATGGTGAAGATCTTTTCCCATTCTATGGGCTGCTGTTTTGTCCTCTTGATAGTGTCTGCTGTGCAATGTCTTTCTGTGCACTGTGAATATATGTTGTTCCCATTGGATAATAAATAAGCTGCTTTGCCATAGGAAAACCAAAGAGAGAGAGAAGCAAGAGAGAGAAAGGCAGAGTGGAGAGAGACACCAGCCTGCCGTCCAAGGAACAAAATGCCAGCAGACTGGTAAGCCATGGAACACATGGCAAAACATAGATTAATAAAAATGGGTTAATTTAAGATATAAGAGCTAGCTATCAAGAGGCCTGCCATAGACCATACAGTTTGTAAATAATATTAAGCCTCTGAGTGATTATTTTATAAGTGGCTGTGGGACCACAGGGCCAGGTGGGACCATAGAAAACTTTCAACTACATTTGGTGCCCAGACATGGTAACAAGAATTACCACCAAAAACCCAAGAAAACTTAAAAAAGATTCTATAACGGAGCCAAAAATAGCTTCCTGCTTCATGTCTCATGCGGTCTGAGATATAGAGACACCAAGGTACAGTGACATCACAGCATTTGGGCTTAAGTATAGCATGATGGATTCTCACTGCAGTACACAGAGGTGTCTTCAAGCCATGCAGTGCACTGAATGTTGGATTTAGCTTTTGCTAGTACCGACAAAAAAAAAAAAAAAAAAAGGTTTCTGGGCTAAACGCTCCTTGATAGAGGCATAGACCCACTGCCTCCCAGAGTCAATGGAGAGCATGGTTCCCAGAACTGGTGGTGAATTACCTCCACCATGTTGGGAAACTGAGGTGGGTGGAACCAGCAACCAAGGCTACTGTTTCAGTCCTAGCCATGCTGTAGTTTAAAGCAATAAATTCACAAAAAGACAGATTCAGATGGAATAAACCTCTAAATGGTTTACATTATGTCTAAAAATGCACATAGGCTTGAAAGAGAGAGAGAAAGGAGGATAGACAGTAATATAAAGAAATAGATAGTAAAAAAAAAAATAAAGTCTTTAAAGAGACAACAAAAGTAATATAAAAAATAAGCCACATAAAGATGAAAGTCACACAGAGTCTGGATTATATTGTCTTTGGGATTTTTAACTGGAGAAAGACATTTGAATGTGAAGGCTGCTGAGATACTCCAATATGTATATTTTAAAGGTATCTTTACTCCAAAATTTGAGTCTAAGGATGTGTTGCTTTGTAAAAGAGGTTCTGCTTTTGTTTCCACAGAAGATGCAAACCTATGGATTGCTTCTAGGCTAATATGGTTTGATCAACCAAGACCCCCTAAAAGGTCTCTGATGATATCATGGCCCAGAGGATCCAAACTCAGCTTCAAAGCAACTGGCTGAGGCTATGCATCCTCACAGAATTCTACAGCCAAGATTCAACTATAATTCTTAATTTTCTCAGAATCACCATAAGATTATCAGTACCCCCAATCAGCAGGAAGCAGTAGGGAAAGGTATGCTCAAATCCCCTAAATATTGTTTATAAATGTTTATTTTTATCTAAAGAAGGTTGATTATTTTTTTCTAAAGAAAAAAAAGGGAATATGATATAGACATGATAGGCTAAAAGGGTAGATTATTGAATCTACTTTTAAAGAGCAACAACTTATTTAATATGTTTTACATTGCTATGGATTTTAGTTTATTGATACAAATTTAAAGTTAATTTTGTTTACTATATATATTTCTATTCTTATTTAAGTACTTATGCAGCTCATTTAAAATTGTAATGTATTATTAAGAAATACAGATTAATAAATGGTCATCTAGGATAGTCAAACTTATAGTCATGTTAGTTAGGTTTTCTAGATATGCAGAGATATATTTCAGGTAGATAGGTAATCTTCAAACACTTCAGAGATCTACAGAATATGGCATTTTACACAGGGACACTTTGCTCAGTCTGGAAGGAGGTGACAGGACCTGCCGGTACTGAATCCACCAGGTTTAAATGAATCTCCAAGGGTGCCTTGATCCTGGAGGACATGGGAATGGAGGGGAGGAGCTGGGGGGAAAGTGGGGGTGGGGGCGGGAGGGGGGAGGACAGGGGAACCCATGGCTGATGTATAAAATTTAAAACATATAATAATAATGAAAATAATAAATAAGATGTTTTAATAACATAGATTTTATTTCTTTTTTTAATGACAATGAGGCATGTCTGCTCTTGGCAGCACTAATCTACTTCAGAGAAGATGATGGGCATTGAAGAAACACCATATAGAGTTTACTTTCATTGTGGCAAAAGTTAGCCACTGGGCAGAAAATGCCTTTGCTTCAACTGGTGACAGTATGCTGTCCAAAATGGACAAGCAGAACACAAAAGAAAGGACTGCTGATCCTTGCCAAGACAAGGTAGGAAGACTCTTTAGATAATCCTACTTCACAGATGTCCCTGTCATTCCTAGAACTTTGGAAGTCACTTGTTTATATTTCTTCCTTGCTCTGAGTCCAGTGCTCATTTGGCTCTCACTTGCCTCCACGCTGTCTCTATGGAGCTCAATAGACTGCAACGGCTGCCACTGCTTGTGTACTTACATTTACATTTAGTCACCTGGATTTGGAGTGATTACAGATTCAGGTGCCAATTTTCGGATTTGTTTTTGTAGCATGGGTGTTTCCTTCCTTAGTTTATGCTTCTTTTCCAGTCTTGTGGGTCCTGTGGCCTGTGGTTAAGCAGAGGGTCTCTGCCTATGGTGGGGGTTGGACTTAGGTTGGCTTGGATGGCCTCTGGTACAGCAGAGAGTTGCTGTCCAAGTTTGATGCTGAAGTTCTGGCTATGTATGTGTGTGGTCTCTGATCTGGCCAGGATTCAGAAGTTGCCCTGGCTTCTGGTGAGATAGGAGGCTTCTGCCTTGGTTTCAGAGAGTTGACCTGGTCTCTGATGGGGCTGTGTAGTGCTGTGGAACTCCCAAGTTGGGTAACTGCACCCTGCTTGCCTGAGCTTGACCTTGATGTCCTCCCTATGCTGATTCCCTGCCGGTCTCCACCCTCCTGAATGCTCACCAGAGGTTCTTTGTTTGTGTATCCTGCATTTGGTGTAAACAGCTTAGATGCAAGAATGTAGAACATTCAGTAGTGAACTTCTGCCCTCCGGGGTTCCTCCATTGTGCTGTAAGCCTGTATTTAAGGTTCCCTCCCTTCTTCAATAAACGGCATTTGGCATCCTCTGGCACAAATGACCCACTGTCTTTTGTCTCTGTTTCTCGATCCACAGCCCCTCGCTCGGACATGGCAAACGGGTGGTGGTAGCACGGGCGTTACTGCAACAGGGCTGGGAGGCTTCCTCCAGAGGTGTGGGCTGGCATCAGGTGGCAAGAAGAAGAGGGACAATTGGGGTTATGCTGGGTGGGGCAGGCAGGGGTTGGGTGGAGTGATGGCTCACCTGTTTTTCAGGATGCTGGCTTGGCCTCTGGTGGGTTAAAAGTCTCCCTCCAGAGATATGGGCCAGGATGCGGTGATGAGCAGAGGAGGGGTAGTTGGAGTTGCACTAAGAGAGCACAGGCAGGATGGGGGCAGTATTATCTGGGATTCAAAATGCTGTCCTGGCCTCTGGGGCAAAGGAGGCTTTCACCAGAGGTATGGATGGGTCAGGACAAGTGTAACACGAATCTTACAAGGTCTTATTAATTTTAAAAAGTGGAGCCAGATATTGGGGTGAAAGATGAAAGGTCAGAGAAACAGAACAAGCCATGTGGCCTTGAGCTCACAGAGACCCAGATGGATCTCTGTCTCCCGAGTGATAGGATTAAGGTTGAGTGCCACCACTGCCTGACCTCTATGTCTAATCTAGTGGCTGGCTCTGTCTCTGATTCCCAGATAAGTTTTATTGAGGTACACAATATATCACCACAGACATGACAACAGGGAGAGGAGGGCGATTGGGATAATGTTGGGCACAGTAAATAGATTACTCAACAATAACAATCCTCTGCTTCTGTACAGGTGAGAGCCTCAACTTCCAACTATGAGGATAGCCTGGAGAAAATGGAGCTGAGAGCTTTTGTTTGTAACGCAAACAATATTAGGTCCAGCCTATATTGTTTGCTCCCAGGGTCCGAGGAATTGTCTACCAACCAGCTGCAGATTCTAATCTGAGGGATATCCAGTGAATCTCAGCACACTGAGTTCTTTAGTCCATTCACTTTATTCTTCTATGGTGATTCTATCTACACAGTTTCTTTTCTGCTCTCTTACTTAGGTCCTCCCACTCCCTCCAGCTCTCGGCCCCGCCTCGGTCCCCCCCACTCTCCGTCCCCCCTGCTCTCGGCCCCCCCTGCTCTCAGTCCCTGCGGCTGTTCTCTCAACATTCTACCTAGTTGTTTCCATCTCTATCCTCATCTTTGTTTTCCTCCATCAATCCTCTTCTCCCAGTGCTCTCCGAGAACCAGTATATGTACCCACACAGTAATTCTTTGGTAAAGCAATGCAAGGCTTGAAGTTTTCAGGGTCTCAGAGAGAGGTGATAAGGACCCACTCATCCCACTCATAAAGCAATTAATTGTCAGCTTCCAATTACAGCCCCAAAGGGGAGTGACTAAAGGGGAGTTCTCTGGTAGGGTCAACTAAAGACTAAGATCAATTAGGGAATTTATGTGCTCAGACTATAATCTAGAAATGGCTAGGAAGAATGTTAGGGCCCAACAAGTCACAAGAAAGTCAACTGTCTTTGGTGCCACTTTTCCCGCTTGTCCCAGCTGCAGCTGCTTTCTGATAGGGAGGGGGACATATGCTAGGTGGCTAAGCCACCTATGTCAGAGCGTGTAGTACTTGGTTAATAAAAGCACTTTCACTCAGAGTAATTGCTGAGGAGAAAATCTAGGAATAGCACCAGGCTTAGGAGGAATAAAATCTTAATTTGCACAGGAAAGAAGATTGGCACCTACTGCCTGTCTGGCCTTGCAGGCAATCTCCTTGGGTCAGTGGGAAGTAACTGCCTTAACTCAGTATCTAGCAAATGGCTAAACATCATTCCAGGAATGTGAGCAGTAAGTTTAAGTTTAAGGTCTTGTGTAATAACCTGGGGTGAAGGTAAGGGGTTGAGAATTTAATTGTTAGTGGTTCTTTTCTCTATCTGTGGGTGAGATGAGCTAATGTTTATTTCTCTGAATTCGTCCTTGGAAATAGGTATCTTTGCTGAAATACTTTTGTCTGGAGAATGGCCCTGGCCAGATATATGTCGATGAAAAATAAACACAGCAGGGGACAGTTGTCCAATTACCCCAAACGTATAGGGAAAGTTGTGCCCAAGATTGAGATGCAATTGTGAGATTACATGTACATATAACAGAAATTCACGGTAAATGGGGAGAATCATAGCTGTTACTGCACAAGAAGTTTACAACAAGAGACAGCCAGTTTCAAAAGGCAGTAATTCCATAACGCCTTGCATGATGATTTCCTCTAACAGAACCCTTAGTTCTGATAGGTCGACCTTCTGAACTCTAGTTGTCACTGCTATATATTCTCAAGAACTTTCGCTACCAGCAGCTCTCAATATGTTTGTTTGGGTTTGCATTTTGTTTCTATTCAAATACCAATAAGTCATTCCAAAGCACTCTTAAAAGCTGTTTCTGTGCAAAGTATTTAGATGCTTAAAATAAACAAAAAGCAAAAGATCAGAGAGAACAGGAGCCTCAGAAGAAAGACGAGAAAAGGCCATCTTGTATCCCAGACAGGATCTAGGGGTAGAAGACAGTAGGCCAAGTGAAGGAGGCTTGAAGAGAGTGTTGACTTGGTTACTAATGACATCATATGTGCTCATTAGTTGAACAATATACTGCTAATATGAGATTAACAGTAGAAGAAAGTGGCTATGGGTATATGAAAACATTATGTCTTCCTCAAAATTTTGTTGTTACTCAAACACTGGTCTAAAATAAAAGGGGGATGGCATGTTAGAGGAGAGGGAAATACAGTCAAGGCCTGTTCAAAGAGGAGAGACTCCATCTCCAAGTTCTAACATGTTTCTCCAGTTGCAGCTTCAGTATCATGGGGACAGCAGACAGGGATGGCTGAGCTGTCCTCAACTGAAAGTGTGTATTCTGAAAGATGTCAGCATACACTTAAATGTAAATGAATGAATTTTTAGGACTTGGGTCTAACATGCTATTTTTACCCTGAGGAAAAATCACAACTCTTTTAGAGAATTGAAGTTATTCAACCAAATTGCATCTCTGGAATTTAACTGTCATATTGCATTTGTGATTCACAGAGATTCCAGCCCTGATACATATTTGCCTTGCATGCTTTTCTTTGAAGTCATGGTTGACCCCTCCATGACAGGAGAATGCTTGTGTTCTGTCATTCTGCAAAATAGGAATCACATGACTGGTCTCAAGGTCATTGACCAGTACAAACTGTCCTTCGGCCAGTGTGAACCTAGGCTACATGGAGGTGGAACATAAAATTAACTATCAAAAGTCCACTTTGTCAAGTAAGGACCTTGTGACTCTTAATAAGGGGTATTTAGTCTCTAAAGTTAATAGTCAAGCCACAACTGTGCTGTACCTTCCCCAGAAAAGGAAGCAAAATCCTAGAGTGATGTTGACTATTTATTCTCTTTGTAACCCATAACTTATATAATATGATATAAAATTATTAATATTTCAATATTAAAGTAAAATAAATACATTTTATGTTTCATGATAAAATAAAGAGAAAACAAAAGACATATTTACTCAATATACATTACATGTGTTTACAGACAATACTCACAATACCAAGTCTGTTTTTATAACTGGGCATGCGGTCATAGCCACTATTTACAACTCCCTTCTTTTGCTATTAAGTATAGAGAAAGATGTATACATAAACTAAGCAGTCCTGAAAAGTGTGGTCCATCTCTGACCCATCATTGTCTCCAGCCTCTCCTGAAATGTGGTTGAATAACTTGCCAGAACTGTGTGAAATCCCCTTCTAAGAGGCAAGTTCCTCCAATGCCTCAGCCTTCCCCTTTCCTATTGTATGGGATTCCTGGGGAAATTTAATTCTTTGTATATTTTGTTTCAGTGGTATGGTACCTGATGGAAAGGTCATCTAGTGTTTTTATTCAGAATATCTGCTTTCCTGGCAGGAAACATCGAACACTAGGAAGATTCTAATTAAACAACAAAACCAGAAAGATTACAATTAAAATATCCTAACCGTATTTATCACAACTCACCCACACTATTAGGTCATGCTCCTTAAAATGTAAACCAAGTTCCCTGCCATAAGCTAACACATTGCGATGTGTGGAAGTCTGCACAGAGTTATACTTGGAAAGCCACGTGCATGCTTCTATGTGGGAACAAAACTGGGCAGGGGAGGGGGGAGAGGGCATCCTGGCACCTAGAACTAACTATTAGGTGCTATACAAGCCAGCTACAGAAGGGCAAATCAAGCACAAGACAGAAGCAGGGGTGAATAGCGTACCTTCATCTGGATCTTCTGAGGTATAGAATGGTAACTCATCAATGGAGTGAATGAGGTGGAGGTAGAACTCAGCATGACAAATGTTGACTCCAAGCTAGGCCTGGTGTCACAGGCCTCTATCCCCACCTCACAGGACGAACCAGGAGAATCAGAGTTTACGGCCTGCCTGAATTACAGAGTGGGCACGAGGCTAGCCTGTGCAACTTAGTAAAGCCCTTCCTGAATATAAAAGGTAAAACAAAGCTTGGGATATAGGTCTCTGGCAGTATATTAATCTAGTATATACAAGGCCCTAGGTTCAATCCCTAGCACCACCCCCCAAAAAAAAAGGAAGGAAGGAAGAATAAGAGAGATAGACAGACAGACAGACAGACAGACAGACAGGAAATACTGGCTCTATACCACACCAATCTCTGAAATGGATTCTTGGAAATTATGGAAAAAATAGATTGTCTTGACCATAGTTCACATGAGATGATCTTATTGAAAATATTTTTTCACAGCAAATCCTGTCTATGATCCAAATTCATTGCAAAAAAATGTTGTGTTGCTTAACAAAATTAAATTGACTGAGTAGTTAATTATGAGCCATACTCTCAACACAATACTACTCAAGATAGATCTAGTTGTCTATTGCCTCTTGTAAGCTACAAGTTACTGCTTGCTTGTGTTGGCTTGTATTTTTTAGACCTTGAAAAAAAACATAGTGTGATTAGTGATGTTGAACACATTCTCATATACCTGTCAGCCATTTTTATGTCATGTGAATAAAAACCTATTCAAGTCCTCTATCCATCTATGAGCCAAGTTAGCTGGTCTTGGCTGTTAACCTGACTGGATTAAGAGTTATCCTGGACTGATGAAACACACCTTTGTTTGTGTGAATGTTTCCACAGCAGAGTGTTTTGTGGGAAAGTAACTGGGGCAAAATAATACACCTTCAGTGTGTACATAAATTCTACCAGGTGACTGCATAGAAAAACAAAAACAAAAGTAATTAGCTACACCTACAAGCTTCTTTATGAACAAACGTATGCATTGCTGTTGCTGCTGCTGCTGCTGCTGCTGCTGATGATGATGATGGTGATGGTGACGGTGATGATAGTGATGGTGGGGTGGTCAGGGTGATGGTGATCATGATGAACTCTAGTTTCTTCCATCTTACAACTTGATTCAGCACCACTGACTCTAGGTAGTTTTCCAGTCCTTCAGCATCATACTGAGGCAGCTGAGTTTCTTGGATTGGGCATTATCTAGTTTTCTGCCTCTTCAGCATGCAGATCCCCCACTCATATGTTGTATGATATTTTGTTTGTGCTCTGACAAATAAAGCTTTCCTGGAGATTGGAGCATGGAGCTAGTCATTAGTTAACTATGGAGACCAGGCAGTGGTGGCACACACCTTTAATCCCAGCGCTTGGAAGAAGGAACTAGGGAAATCAGAAGTTCAAGGTCACCTTAGGCTACAGGAGATTGAACCAATCTAAAAGAGAAACAACAAAGCCAGGTGGTAGTGGTGCACTCCTCTAATTCCAGCACATGGGAGGCTCACGCCTTTAATCCCAGCATCAGGAGGTAGAGACAGGATCTCCTCCATTCAGTAGGAGGATTCGTAGAGGTAAGATGTGACTGTGGCTGTTCAGATTCTCTGATCTCCAGGCAAGCTTTATTTGTCAGAACACAAACAAACTATCATACAACATTCATGTTGGATTACCTACTGTTACTGAGTCAACCAACACAATAAATCCCTTACTTTCTAAGACTCTTTTCCCAGGTGATTCTAGCTGTGTCAAGCTGAGAGTTGAAGTTAGCCATCACAATCTCCTTTACAATACATGTTCTATTGCTTCTGTTTCTCTAGAGGACCTTGCCTAACACAAGTGTCTAGTGCCACAAGTACCTTTGTTTCTCAAATAAATATATGCTCCTCGTCTCGTCTGAAGCACACAACAGAAGAAGCAGAATCATTTGACTACTGGACATTTCAACAGCTAAACAAACCAAGATGAGGAAATCAGGAACCTAGCATTAACTCGGTCTTTATAAAATACTATACATATATAATCTACTTAGAATTAACACCTACCGCAGGGAGATGGATGAAACTGGGGCCACACTCAGAAAGACAAGTCTCAAATGTTCATCTGTGGGATCTAGAGGGAAATAAAAGACTGCAAACATGAACACAGGATGGGGTCCATCAGAGAAGCATAAGGGGTTTTGGTGGCATGGTGTAAGGGAGGGTGGCAATCTTCAATGGACACTACTCCACAGCTGGCTGAGCAGCTTGAGTGGACCTCAACTTGGGTGGACTTCAACTCAGGTGAAGCTGATGGTCTTGATTTCCACTGGAGAGAAAAAAAATTCAGGATGAGTCAACACCAAGCAAAGTTGGAATTAATTTTTTAAAAATATGAGTTTAAGCATGGGTGTTGGGGTGAAGGTTGGGCTTAATAACAACAGTGATACACTCCCTATGGTGGAGCATGGCCTGACAAAAAAGGCACATTAAGTGTCTCTGCAACACTTGCACGATTTTTTTTTAAAAAGGTTGATGTGTGTGTGTGTGTGTGCGTGCGTGCGTGCGTGCGTGCGTGCGTGCGTGTGTGTGTGTGTGTGTGTGTGTTTCGAGACAGGATTTCTCCATGTAGTTGTGGTATGTATTTATATTTTAAGTGAATGCATATTTTGCTTACATGTATGTCTATGCATCATGTGCATGAAGTTCTAGTGGAAGCCAGGAGAGGTCATCAGATCGTCTGGAACTGGAGCTACAGATGGTCGTGAGCTTCCTTGTGGTGCTGGGAACTGAACCTGGGTCCTCTGCAACAGTAACTAGCACTCTTAACCCTGAGCCATTTCTCCATCTTACATGATTTTGGAGCATACATTGCTCAAGTGATGTAAAAAATTTAAATGGTTTTATCTCAGGAAATTTCTTTAGTAAATAAGATCATAAGATGTTTTCCAGGATGAATTGTGTCATGTATACACACTAAGAAGTCATCAGGAAGTTCTCTGCCTATGTTTTGACTATAAACATGTCTGATCTTGCTTGTGGTTTTCTCAGAAACTATTTATGGATAAAAGGGAAGGTTAAATCCCAAGGTGACATATGCTTTCCTTCAAATGTGTTCCTACCACTTTAACATGCTTGTTTGAAAATGTATTTATTGAGAAAAGACTGTTGTCTGTATGGGTATAATATTGACTGCATGTTTTTGTTAGTCGTGCTGAAATTCTTGGCTCTTCGACACTGAGAGATTTCAGAGTCCAGGGTGAGTTGTCATTGGCTGTGTCCCTTCCCTTTTCCCTGTCTTTCTAGCTGGGATCCCAGTGGAGGGAAAGGCTAACACCATTATTTTCATGCATGACAGTGTCACAGTGAAACCCAATGTCTTTCAATATACTAATAAAAACAAATAAACTCAATGTCCTTATTTTTTAAAAAAAAGAGCAAAGTTGGACTTCTATCAGATGCTTTCATACAAAATTAACCCAAACTATAGCACATACATGTAGGATTTTAAATTTTAGAGCTTTTAGCAGGAAATAGTCTTAGATAGGCACTAAAAGAAAAACTAGACACCATCCAATCTTATACTACTGTATCTGAAAAGAAGCCATTGAGAAAGTGCAAAGGTAAGCTACCAAGTGGAAGAAACTATTTGAAAATTGTATATCTGGTAAGAAATTTATGTGTAGGATATATATATGCCTTGTACAATTGATAATTTAAAAGATAACCCATTTTTAATGTATTTACAGGTCTGTACAAAGGCCAGAAGATAGTAATAGGTCCCCTGCAATGGAGTTACAGGAAGATGTGAGCCATACCATGTGGGTGCTGGGAACTGAACTCAGGTCATCTGCAAGAAAAAGACCTCTTAAACACTGAGGCACTCAAGCCAAACATTCCACTATTAAACTATTTAAATGAAAAAAGAGCCAGCCATAATGGCATATGCCTGTGAACCCAACACTCAGGTGTCAGAGGCAGAAGGTGCCTCACAACTTTGAAGTATAGTGAGCCCAGGCCAGCCCTTGACCACTGTTCACATATTTGTTTTCCCTCTATATTTACAGAATAGTTTTCTTCCTTAAACAGCTGGCCTCCACAGCCTTTCATAAACCCCTTGTAACTTCCTTAGTTTGTGGACACTGAAACGTCAAATGTTGTTCGGCTATAAATATATCTTTTAATGCAGTGAAATTGTTGTACGTGGATGTGATGTGCTCATTGCTGAAACTTGCAAGATTTTAATGATATTATATGTAGGTAATGCATGGTTTTAGACAACTAGCAGTTGCTACGTTTGATTCTTGTACTAAGGCCCATTAACACCACAGTGTGTAAAATAGATGTAGGCTCTGATATCGAAAAATGATCCTCCGCTAAAGGTCCAGCACTAATGTTTTCAAACAAAATGTCCAGCCTAGTTCCCTTCGCAAGTACATATAGTTCTATTTCCAGTATTGATAGCTTTATCATCATAACGCTATCATCTCAAGCCTTCTCATCTCTCTAGATAAGCAAATTCCCAGTGGACATGGGGTCAGTCTAACTTCCAGCAATACCAAAAATACTTTTAGTAATGTAGTGACTGTATAAATACAAATTAAGATTAAAGTTTGTAGGGCCCAAATTTACTCATCCTAAATACTTTAGGACTATGATCTTTTTAAGAATAATAGGTATTGATGTCACTTATAAGTTGTATGTAAATGGCCTAAGATTGATGCATTGGCAGTTTTATATAGTGATTTATGTAATCATTTGAAGATTAAAGGAATCAATCATAAATATCAAAGCCTCTAATTTTCATAGGCAGGCTATGAGGTACAGTTATACTCATCCAAGCAGACATGCATATTTTGATTTTGTTGCTGAAGTAAGAAGCAGACAAAGAAGTGTGGATTTCTCAAAGTAAACTCCAAGTTCCTGTCGCTTGTGACACTGATGAGGCTGGAATCAAGTCATGTTTTCTCAGCACAGTAGGCTTTTGATTCCAGGAGCAAAGCCTTTACAGTGTGCGATTTGCCTTGTTTTCCTTTGTGTCCAATCTTAATAAATGTTGCTGACATGAGTAAGCAGGAAACACTTGAAATTTCAGACAACATAGATTCAGATATAAACATCAGTATTGGATTTTCAGAGTGTATCATCATGTCTATTCAGAACCATTCATCCATTCCCAGGGTTTGCCTTGTCCCAACTCTGCCTAGTCCACTGGTCAGAGGGGCCTATGGACCTCAACAGGAAATGGTTCGTTCAAGATCATGACTGACACCCCAAATGGACAGCGCATGTTTAGTAATACCAGCAAGGCTACAATAACTGTGCTGACATTTAATTTAGTCTTACGCCTTTGTCTCCCCCTTTATACTCTGTCACACGTTACATCTTTAAATATCGGATGTTCATTTTTAATTTTCAAAGTTAATCTTTAAGCTAACATACTGATACGGCTTGTTATGGCATCTTCACACATTTTTCTCATACACTTGTGATGTTGGAATTTATTCTTATACATTTCTCTCCCATTACCTCTACGTGTCCTTTCCCCAATTCTGGTTAGTTTCCCCCTTTTCCTCCTGGGGACAACTATTTCTGCTTTCTCATCACATGGTGCTTCTCCTGAGAATCTCAAGGAGAAAAGACCAAGTCCACAATTGTCAAGTTAAAGCAAACTGTATTTTGGGGTGTACCGGGGAATGGCCAGCGAGCTGTCTTACTGTAAGTCGGGGCTTGAGAGAGCAGCCATCTTGCAGAACCTTTCTATAGAAGAGAAAAAGTGTGCCCAGAGATAAGAGAGTTGACTGTTATATATTGTTAGAAAACCACTGAAGGGGAAGGAACAAAGATAAGACTGTATATCATAAGAAGGGGGTCACAGTTTAATACAGGTCGAAAAACATGCTTTGCAGTTTTCATCAGATCTAAGAAACAGCAACTTATTCTTAATTACAAATAGAAACTTTGACTTGTAAGGACTTGACAACACAGGACAAGCAGGAATTTATTCTTTAAGTATAAACAGAAACCTTAATCTGCACAGGATAAAGAGGAACTTATTCTTAACTGTCTTAACCGCAAACAGAACCTTTAACCCGCTAGGGACATAGTCACTGTTTTTGCTCTCACTTCCTCTTCCTCCCAGGCTAAGATCTCTTTTTCATTGTTTACTGTCTATTCTTCCTCATCTGTTTTGTTGTTTGTTAGACAAAATCGTTTATGCAATCCTTCCTGTCCAGGAGCTGACCGTGTAGACCAAGATGGCCTCAAACTCACAAAGATGCCCTGTCATGACCTCCTGAACACCACAATTAAGGGGGTGTGTGCACCCCCATGCTTATATCCACTTCCTTCTTATGTTCTTTCTAGATTTACATGCTTATTAACATGAATCTTCAATTGTTAATTTATGCATTTCCATAAACTATATATTTAAAAAAGAGAGGTTGAAAATGATGCCAAAACACTGTAACTCTGAGAGGCTGTTTTTTTTCCTTCTCCCACCTGCACATATTGCTAAGATTAAGATCATTCTTTGTGCTACAGATCCACATTACAATCTGTGTCTTGTCCATTGCTGGGAAATTCTCCTTTAGCATTTCTCAGAGAAGTTCTACTGGTAGTGTCTTCCTATGTTGATTATCTGTAAATTAATTTATTTCCTTCACTTTTTAAAGGATGCTTTGGCCAAGTATATCATTCTTATTTGACATGGCTACAAAGCTATAGTCTGGAAGGATCCTGGAAGGTCTATGTGTTAAAGTATGCTTGTCAGCCTGTGCCTCTGTTGGAAGTAGTAGAACCTTTAAAAAGTGAGGTCATGCTGAGAGAGTTGGTTCTTTGGGAGGATACTCTTAAAGAGGCTATCAAAACCTTGAAACTGAATGCCCCCTCCCTCTACTATGGTTTTGGGCTACTATGAAGTGAACAGGAGCCCTCCACCATGCACTCTGTCCATGATACACCATCCCAAAAGCAATAGTACTAAGCACCTTTGAAGCCATCAGAAAAAGAAAATTTTCCTCCTAAGTTGATTCTTTCAAGTATTTTGCCCCAACAAAGCAAAGTTACATCTCAGGCATGGTAGCACACATCTGCAGTCCCAGCAATTGGGAGACTGAGGTGGGAGCCAGGCTATAAACATGATGTGAGTAGGCTACAGTGTGAAACCTTGTCTCAAACAGGCACAACTACAACAGTTCTGTTTGTCCTCTGTAGCATGAATCTTAGAGGTCTTATTAATGAAATCAAACCCGAGGCCAGTTATTGAGGTGAATGCTGAATGATCAGAGAAACAGAACAAGCCACAGCTACCTCACCTTGCCAGTTCCTCAGCTGATCCTGTTTCCTCAAACTGGAAGCTTCTGAGTCCTCATGCAAATGGGTCTCAGCTGAACTGTGCTACTCCAAAGCCTGAAAGCTTAACCAGCCAAATGCTTCTAGTTTCTGGTCTTCATGCCTTATATATCTTTCTGGTTTCTGCTATCACTCCCCGAGATTAAAGGCTCACTTTCTGGGATTGAAGGTGTGAGTCACCATGCCTGGCTATTTCCAATGTGACCTTGAACTCACAGAAATCCACCTGGCTCTGAATCCCGAGTGCTGGGATTAAAGGCGTGTGCTACCACTGCCTAACCTCTATGTTTAATATTGTGGCCGTCCTGTTCTCTGACCTGGCCAGATAAGTTTATAAGCGTGCACAATATTTCTGGAAACACAACACCACCACACTTCTCCTCCTCTAAATGTGTCCTCCCACTGTCTCTAGTATCTGCAGTTTCTCACAAGAAAGCAGATATTTTTAATCTTATTAAGGATCAAATTAGTTCAGCTCCTATACTCCTCTGGTCTGGTTGCTCTTTGGTTCCTTTTCATATTTCTAACTCCTTACTGACATTCTCATTTTGTTCATATATTATTTTTCTCAGCTTCCTTCTGTTCTTTGTCTACTTTTCTTTAAAGCATTGTAAATATTTAAGATGGCTGATTCAGTGTGCTTAAGTAATAATTCTAATATCTGAGTTTCATGAGGGATTATTTCTAGAAAATATTTTGTTTTGCAAACGGACTATTCTTTGTACATTTTGGAATGTTTTGTGGAGGACCAGATGTTACTAAGATTATATTAGGGTTGCTCTGATACTTTTGCTCTCCAGGGACTGTGCTAAGTCTTCCTTTTGAAGGAATGTAACTAACTGTAACTTTCTAAACTATTTTTGTAGAGGAAACATTGTTCACTTTGACATAGCCATCAAAATTTCTTGTCTGTTGTCTCTGCAGTTAGCCAGCTATCTGAGAAAGTCTTCATGGAATGCTCTTCCTCCAGAGTGCAGGGGGGGAAAGCAATGTAATTCCTTTAAGATCCTAATCCACTTCAGCCTATTCTGGGCCTATTTGCCCAAGAAAGCAAATGCCTCAAAAATCAGATACTTGGTTCTGATATTTGAATAAACAAGTCTCTGTTGCTCACTAGACTCCAGCACCTACACCAGAAACACAAACAACCGTCCAAGCTCATGGCATGAAGAAATGTGGGGAAATAGACTGAAATGTAATCAGACTTTACCCAAATTATGTTCATCAAAGTATTTGTTCAATGCAAAAACTGTTTATTTAAGACTTAAGGCACAAGTTAGACTCAAAAGGGCCAAGGAACAGGTAATCTTCAGCTCAGGATGACTTAGCATATGACTTGGGACTTCATGAAAGAACAAAGTGATGGGCTTCAATAGAAACTAAACTTTGAAAACTGAATTCTTAATTTTGGTGGGCTAGTTTTGTTTTTTTCTCCTTTTTTATTTATTATATTTGTGGTTTAATTTTACACATCAGCCATGGGTTCCCTTGTCCTCTCCCCTGCTGCCCACACCCCCAAATCTCCCCCAGCTCCTCCCCTAGATTCCCATTTCCTCCAGGGCTAAGATTCCCCTGGGGATTCAATTCAACCTGGTGGATTTAGTACAGGCAGGTCCAGTCCCCTCCTTCCAGGTTGAGCAAAATGTCCCTATGTAAGCCCAAGGATTGAAACATCCAGCTCATGCACTAAGGACAAGCCTGGGTGCCTCCCAAACAGTTCAAGCTATTCAATTGTCTCACTTATCCAGAAGGCCTGATCCAGTTGGGGGCTCCTCAGCTTTTGGTTCATAATTCATGTGTTTCCATTAGTTTGGCTATTTGTCCCCGTGCTTTTCCAATCTTGGTCTCAACAATTCACACTCTTACAATCCCTCCTCTTTCTCAACAATTGGACTCCTGGAGCTCCACCTGGGGCCTGGCTGAGGATCTCTGCATCCACTTCCATCAGTTATTGGATGAGAGTTCCAGCACAACTGTTAGGGTGTTTGGCCATCTGATCACCAGATTAGGTCAGATCAGGCTTTCTATTGACCATTGCCAGTAGTCTACACTGGATGTATCATTGTGGATTTCTAGGGACCTCTCTAGCACTTTGCTTCTTCCTGTTCTCATGTGATCTTCATTTATCATGGTCTGCTATTCCTTGTTCTCCCTTTCTGTTCTTGATCCAGCTGGGATCTCATGCTCCCCTGACTCCCTTTCCCTCAAACCTTGCCCTTCATTACTCCCACTCACGTCCAGGTTGTTCATGTAGATCTCATCCATTTCTCTGTCATTGGGTGATCCCTGTGTCTTTCCTAGGGTCCCGTTTTCTAGATAGCCTCCCTGGAGTTGTGTAGCAGTCTAGTCATCTTTGTTTTATATCTAGTATCCTATTATGAGTGAGTACATACCATGTTTATCTTTCTGAGTCTGGGTTACCTCACTCAAGATGATTTTTTATAGATCCATCCATTTGCCTGCAAACCTCATGATGTCATTGTTTTTCTCTGCTGAGTAGTACTCCATTGTGTATATGTACCATATTTTCTTCATCCACTCTTCAGTTGAAGGGCATCTAGGTTGTTTCCAGGTTCTGGCTATTACAAACAATGCCGATATGAACATAGCTCAACAAATGGCCTTGTGGTATGATTGAGCATTCCTTGGGTATATGCCCAAGAGTGCTACAGCTGGGTCTTGAGGGACATGGATTTCCAATTTTCTAAGGAAGCACCATATTGATTTCCAGAGTGGCTGTACAAGCTTGCATTCCCACCAGCAGTGGAGGAGAGTTCCCCTTGCTCCATATCCTCTCCAGCATAAGCTGTCTTCTGTGTTTTTGATCTTAGCCAATCTGACAGGTGTAAGGCGGTATCTCAGAGTCATTTTGATTAGCATTTCCCGGATAATTAGGGATGTTGAGCAATTCCTTAGATGTCTTTCAGCCATTTGAATTTCCTCTGTGGAGAATTCTCTGTTTAGTTCTATAGCCCATTTCTTAATTGGACTATTGGGCATTTTGATGTCTAATTTCTTGAGTTTTTTATATATTCTGGATATCAGCCCTCTGTCAGATGTGGGCTTGGTGAAGACCTTTTCCCATTCTGTAGGCTGTCGCTTTGTCTTGTTGACCATGTCCTTTGCTCTACAAAAGCTTCTCAGTTTCCACAGGTCCCATTGACTGACTGTTTCTCTCAGTGACTGGGCTACTGGTGTGATATTTAGAAAGTGATCTCCTATACCAATGCATTCAAGAGTACTTCCTACTTTCTCTTCTATCAGGTTCAGAGTAGCTGGGTTTATGTTGAAGTCTTTGATCCACTTGGACTTAAGTTTTGTGCACGGTGACAGAAATGATCTATTTGCAGCCTTCTACACATTGACATGCAGTTATGCCAGCACAATTTGTTGAAGATGCTTTCTTTTTTCCATTGTACAGTTTTGGCTTCTTTGTCAAAAATTATATGTTCATAGGTGTGTGAGTTAATGTTAGGGTCTTCAATGGAATTCATTGGTCCACATGTCGGTTTTTATGCCAGTACCAAGCTGTTTTTATTATGGTAGCTCTATAATGGAGCTTGAGGTTGGGGATAGTGATGCCTCCAGAGGTTGTTTTATTGTACAGGATCCTTTTGGCTATCCTGGGTTTTTGTTTTTCCATATGAAGTTGAGTATTATTCTTTCCAGGTTTGTGAAGAATTGTGTTTGTAATTTGATGGGGATTGCATTGAATCTGTAGATTGCTTTTGGTAAGATTGCCATTTTTACTATGGTAATCCTGCCTGTCCATGAGCATGGGAGATCTTTCCATTTTCTGACATCTTCTTCAATTTCTTTTTTCAGGGACTTAAAGTTCTTGTCATATAGGTCCTTCTCATGCTTAGCTAGAGTAACCTCAAGGTATTTTATATCATTTGTGGCTTTTGTAAAGGGTGATGTATCTCTGATTTCCTTCTCAGCCTGTTTGTCGACTGTATATAGGAGGGCTACTGATTTTTTTTTTTTTGAGTTGATCTTATAACCTGCAATATTGCTGAAGGTGTTTATAAGCTGTATCAGTTCCTTGGTTGAATTTTTGGGGTCACTCATGTATACTATCATGTCATCTGCAAATAGGGAAAGCTTGACTTCTTCCTTTCCAATTTGTATCCCCTTAATCTCCTTATGTTGTCTTATAGCTCTGGCTAGAACTTCAAGTACTATATTGAATAAGTATGGGGAGAGGGGACAGCCTTGACTTGTTTCTGATTTTAGTGGTATTGCTTTGAGTTTCTCTCCATTTAATTTGATGTTTGCTATTGGCTTGCTGTAAATTGCCTTTATTATGTTTAGGTATGTTCCCTATATTCCTGATCGCTCCAAGACCTTTATCATGAAGGGGTGTTGGATTTTGTCAAATGCCTTTTCTGCATCTAGTGAGATGATAGTGTGGGTTTTTTTGTTTGAGTTTGTTTATATAGTGTATTACATTGATGGACTTACGTATGTTGAACCATCCTTGCATCCCTGGGATGAAGCCTACTTGATCATGGTGGATAATTGTTTTGATGTGTTCTTGGAGTCTGTTTGCCAGTATTTTATTGAGTATTTTTGTTCATGAGGGAGATTGGGCTGTAGTTCTCTTTCTTTGTTGCATCTTTGTTTGGTTTAGGAATCAGGGTGATTGTAACCTCATAGAAGGAGTTTGGTAATAATCCTTCTGCTTCTATTGTATGGAACAATTTAAAGAGTATTAGTGTTACATCTTCTTTGAAGATCTGGTAGAATTCTGCAGTGAAACCATCTGGTCCAGGGCTTTTTTTGGTTGGGAGACTTATAATGACTGATTCTATTTCCTTAGGGGTTATTGGACTATATAAAAGGTTTATCTGGTCTTGATTTAACTTAGGTATGTGGTAACTATCCAGAAAATTATCCATTTCTTTTAGATTTTCCAGTTTTATGGAGTAGAGGTTTTTGAAGTATGACTTGATGATTCTCTGGATTTCCTCATTGTCTGTTGTTATATCCCCCTTTTCATTTCTGATTTTGTTAACTTGGATGCTCTCTCTCTGGCTTTTGGTTAGTTTGGATAAGGGCTTGTCTATCTTGTTGATTTTCTCAAAGAACCAACTCTTTGTTTCATTAATTTTTTTATTGTTCTCTTTATTTCTATTTTATTGATTTCAGCTCTCAATTTGATAATTTCCTGGCGTCTGTTCCTCCTGGAAGACTTTGCTTCTTCTTGTTCTAGAGCTTTCAGATGTGCTGTTAAGTCACTAGTGTGAGATTTCTCCAGATTCTTTATGTGGACATTTAGTGTTATGAATTTCCCTCTTAGCACTGCTTTCATAGTGTCCCATAAGTTTGGGTATGTGGTGTATTCATTTTCATTGATCTCTAGGAAGTCTTTAATTTGTTTCTTTATTTCTTCCTTAACCCATTGGCAATTCAGTTGAGCATTATTCAGTTTCCATGAGATGGTAGGTTTTCTGTAGATTTTTTTTTTTTGTTGAAACCTAACTTTAAACCATGGTGGTCTGATAGAATACAGGAGGTTATTCCAATTGTTTTGTATCTGTTGAGATTTGCTTTGTGGCCAAGTATGTGTTCAATTTTAGAGAAGGTTCCATGGGGTGCTGAGAAGAAGGTATATTCTTTTTTGTTCTGTTGGAATGTTCTGTAGATATCTATTAAGTCCATTTGAGTCATAACATCAGTTAAGTCCATTATTTCTCTGTTAAGTTTCAATTTGGCTGATCTGTCCTTAGGTGAAAGTGGGGTGTCTAAGTCTCCCACTATTAATGTGTGGGGTTGTATATGTGGTGTAAGCTTTAGTAATGTTTCTTTTGCATATGTGGTTGCCCTTGTGTTTGGGGCATAAATGTCCAGAATTTAAACTTCATCTTGGTGGATCTTTCCTGTGATGAGTATGTAATGTCCTTCATCATCTCTTTTGACTGATTTTGGTTTGAAGTCTAGTTTGCTGGATATTCGGATGGCTTCACCAGCTTTCTTCTTAAGACCATTTGATTGGAAAGCCTTTTCCTAGCCTTTTATTCTTAGGAGGTGGTTATCTTTGAATCTGAGGTGTGTATGCAGCAGAAAGATGGGTCCTGTTTTTGTATGCAGTCTGTTAGTCTGTGTCTTTTTATAGGTGAATTAAGTCCATTGACATTAAGGGATATTAATGACCACTGATTGTTCATTCCTGTTATTTTTATTTTTTGGTTTTAGTGTGTGTGTACTTCTCTTCTTTAGGGTTTACTGCTGTGGTGTTATCTATTGCCTGTGTTTTCGAGGGTGTATCTGACTTCCTTAGGTTTGAATTTTCCTTCTAGTGCTTTCTGTAGGACTGGGTTTGTGGAAAAGTATTGTTTAAATCAGGCTTTGTCTTGGAATGTCTTGTTTACTCCATCTATGATGACTGAAAACTTTTCTGGGTATATTAGTCTATGATGGCATCCATGGTCTCTTAGTGTCTGCATTATATCTGTCCAAGTCCTTCTGGCTTTCAAAGTCTCCATTGAGAAATCGGGTGTTATTCTGATGGGTTTGCCTTTATAAGTCACCTGGCCTTTTTCCTTTGCTGTCCTTAATATTCTTTCTTTGTTCTGTATGTTTAGTTGTTTAATTATTATATGGCAAGGGGACGTTTTTGGTGGGTCGTGTCTGTTTGGTGTTCTATAGGCTTCTTGTATCTTCATAGGCATTTCCTTCTTTAAGGTGGGGAAGTTTTCTTCTCTGATCTTGTTGAATATATTTTCTGTGCCTTTGAGTTGGTATTCTTCTCCTTCCTCTATCCCTATTATATGTAGGTTTGGTCTTTTCATGGTGTCCCAAATTTCTTGGACTCTTTGGGTCATGACTTTGTTGGCTTTAGTGTTTTCTTTGACTGATGAATCTATTTCTTCTAGCATATCTTCAACACCAGAGATCCTCTCTTCCATCTCTTGCATTCTGTTGGTTATACTTGCATGTGAAGTTCCTGTTCGTTTACTCAGATTTTCTATTTCCAGCATTCCTTCTGCTAGTGTCTTCTTCATTTTTTTCTATTTCCCTCTTCAGGTCTTGGACTGTTTCCCTCATCTGTTTCATTGCTTTTTCATGATTTTCTTTCAGGGACTTGTTTTCTTCTGCTTTATTTGTCCTTTTCTCTAGTTTTTGTTGTTGTTGTTTGTTTGTTTGTTTGTTTGTTTGTTTTTATAGCATTCTTCCCATTTTTTGTTTGTCATTTCATCCACATTATTTTTTGATTTCTTCTATATAAGGCTCTAGCCTCTTCATGATGTTACTCATAAGTTTGTTTTCTTGTGCTTCTTCCATTCTGTGATTGTTCAGGTCTAGCTGTTGGAAAAGGGCTAGGTTCTGGTGATGCTGTATTGCTCTTTATTTTGTTGTATGTACTTCTTCCTTGATGTCTGCCCATATCCTTGTGGATTTGTTCTTGGTCTTATCGGTGCACTTGGTCCAGACAGAGCTGACAGATTTAGGGAGCCTCTCTCTGGTCCAGATGGAAGCTCTGGGCCAGATGGGAGCTCTGGTCCAGATGGGAGTGCTGGCAGGATGGGAGGTGGGGTCTGTTCTTTGAGTTTCAGGAAGTCCCTGGGGTCTCCATATCTTGTCCAGATGGGAGCTCCTCTTGTCCAGATGGGAGTTCCAGGGCAAAATGGAAGCTCTGGTCCAGATGGGAGTTCTGGGGCAGATGGTACCTGGGGGCTGGTCTTTGAGTCTCAGGAAGTTCTTGGGATCTCCTTATCTTTCCAGATGGGAGCTCCTTTTGTCCAGATGAGAGTTCCGGGGCAGGATGGAAGCTCTGGTCCAGATGGGAGTTCTGGAGCAGACGGTAGCTGGGGGCTGGTCTCTGAGTCTCAGGAAGTGGCTGGGGTCTCTGGCAGATGAGTGTGGGGGCAGGATGTGTAGATTGCAGGGTCTGTCTGCAGTCTCTGGTCCAGATGGGAGTTCCAGGGAAGGATGGAAGCTGGGGACTGGTTTCTAAGTCTCCGGAAGTGTCTGGGGTCTCTGGCAGATGGGTGTGGGGGCAGAGCGTGGAGGTTGTATGGTCCACCAGAGGGTCTTGGAGAGGGGTAACCTTCCTGGTGGGGATCGGGGGTCCTGCCCTATGGCCAGAACCTGGGGCCAATTGGGCAGGTCTTCCCCAGACTGGCTGGTGCCCAGGTCTGGGACCTAGGGGTTGGTGTCTCTGGGTGTGACCCCAGGCACTCACCTCTTGTCCAGATGGGAGCTCTGGGGCGGGTCTGGTGGGCTAGTTTGTGAGACATGAGCTTTCTCATGATACTAGGCATTGAAGCCACACCTCCCTGTCAGCCACATGGTCAGCAACTGGTACTCAATTGTATACTGCATGGCTAAGCTACAATGCTCAATCTAGGGCCAGCATCCCGATCCAATCATCAGACAATGGGCACTGGACTTCAAGCAGATTATGAGGCATAAATCACTGTTAGACAGACGTACAGATTCCTGAAGCTTCCTACTCTGGCATCAATTCCTGCTTGTCTCAGTTTGAAATGTTACTGACTTCATACACAATGCTAATATGTTCTTTAACACTCCTGTTAAATGTATTGTCTTCTATAGGATGGTGAAAATCCCTGCAGACATGATATACCAAAAGGCAAAGCATCAATCCAAAGTGACACTATCTGTAGTCTGAGATCAGGAATAAGTTAATAATAGTATAGATTCTGGGCCTGCATTTAATCTGCTTCATCTGCTAAATATGGGTGTTTGGCACTATATACAGTAGAGACTCAGCTGCTGATCACATGTCTGACACAGAACTATGTCTAATTGCTACTGCCCTTGGTCATAAGATATTCTATCCCATTTTGCCAGCTTAGCAGATCTAAATTCAGCTTTCAAACCTTGCCTTCTTGGATTTCAGCTGTGTTGCATTTTCTTAAATATCAGAAACAAGAAAAGTAGCAATTGAAATATAGTTCTCAAATGCGCTGTATGATAAATTAAACAAGGCACATGCTATAATGCTCTCTTAGAAAAATGCTTTGGTGTGTATGGAAAGTCTTCTAGTTAATTATGTGATTTTTCTTGGAGCTATCAGATACTTAGATCTTGTTATTTGATCTGTTAGACTGTGCCTTTTAATTAATTATTTAAAAGCATTTATATTCTGGTTATAATTGAGACAGTTTTACTATTGTTAGGGCTTTGCTGTTTCTTGTTCTCATTGGTTGACTTACTGGGAATTCCTTTCTTCCTTGCCTGGATGTGTTGGATGTTTGCTGGCTTGCTGTGTTGACTATGTATGATTCATTTCTTACCTATTCTCCTCTATTCATCTGTTGCTTTCATGAAATGTCTTTTTTCCCCCATGTTCTTCCTTCTTTCTCTGAATCAATTATTCCTTAAGAATTTTCTGTGGTACTGACTTTGTTGTCATAGAGAAAATTAACTTGTGTTTCTCTTGAAATGGTCTTATTTCTACATCTATTTCAATAGATAATTGCTCAAGGTATATCAGTTTTGATCAACAGTAACTTATTTTCAAAGCTTTGAAATATATCATCTTTGCTTCCCTGGCTTTTATGATTACTGACAATGTTATTCCTGTATTTCTGCCTTTGTGTGTTAGTTGATGTTTTCCCTTATATCCTTCGCATTGTTCTTTTGAATGTATTTTTGAGGTCTTAACTATGATATGTTATAGAGAAGTTTCTTTGATCATGTCTTTTTGAGTTCTAAATTACTCTTTATATTTGGATATTTTTTGTTGTTGTTTGGGAAATTATCATTGAATAGCTTGTCTAAGTCATTTGTTTCATCTTTTATTTCTCTACGCCATAGAATCTTACATTTGGCCTTTGAGAAGATACCAGACTTCATGAACATTTTATTGACTGTTTTCTTTCTATGACTTTGTTTTCTTATATATGTATTAATAATGCAACCTTGTTCTCTATCCCTGAGACAGTTCTTCTGCTTAATTTCACCTGTTGATGTTGCTGTCTGCTGTGGTTTTCTGTTTCTTTGTTTGTCTTCAGAATATTTTTTATTCTTTGAAATTCTACATACAAATACAATGTAATTAAATCATATCCACTCAGACTTCTTCCCATTCTCTCCAAACACCCATTTAGCATATACCCTCCCACATTCATGTCAACTTGTTTTCTTCTTTATAAATCACAGAGTCCAATCAGTGCCACTAACTGGAATGTTGACTGGCCTCATCTTGCACAGGTTACCACACCTGTGAAGAGGATGAGTACAATGCCCATACTATGCAGAGAAGGTTATGTTTCACCACTCTGCCTTGTCTTTGTTTGACTACCTCACTTCTAGGATTTCTGTTTGGTTCCTTCCTTGCTGAATTTTTCCTCTGTATTTAATTTTTTTCCCTCTAAGTTACTGATTCTTTCATTCAATTTGGTAATTTTCTTGTCTATATCTTGAATCGATTTTGTAAGTCTTTTTGTCCAGGCATTGTATTAAATTCTTTATCAGTTTATTTTAGTCCTCTATTTGGTCACTGAACACTTTTTAAACAGGACTCTTACATCTTTTTCTGGCACAACATCTTTGTTTCTCCATGTTGAGAAGCTGCCAGCTTGTGGGCATATTTAGTGGGGTGTTGTAAAATTGTTTTAAAGATATACATGTTATATAAAATAAGAAAAAAATAGAAGTTAAAGCTTCAAAAAGTATGTGGTCACAAACAGCCATCAAATGAAATGGCAGGCATTAAGTTTTTGACCAATGCTTCCTCCTGTTCAAGCCTACCTCTGTTGTGCCTGTGTCATGAGACCAAGACCACCACAGAGCCAATACTCGATGCAGAACACAAAGGGGTTTATTAATAACAAGCAAGTCCAGGCTTGGTCTGTGTCCAACACTCTGACAAGCAGGTAGAGGAGGATGGCCCTGAGCTCTCAGGGTGAGGGGTTTTTAAAGGGCAAAACCGCAAGCAGGGTAGTACAAGCCTTTGTGTTATATGATTGGGTGAGGGTGTGTAACCTTTGAATTTAGTGGGTGGGGGTTACAGTTAGCATTTTAGGGCAGGCCTGGACAAGTCCCAGGCTTTGTCCTTGAGCTGCCATGGAGGCTGGCTTGCCTCACACATTCACATTGACCCATGCACATGCACGTTGCTCTAAGTTGATGAGAGGGTCTCAGATGTAAACAATTGGCTAACCTTTGAACAGTGGAGTGCATGCAGAAAGGGAGCTACTGCAAGGACTATGTCTTTTGCTCATGGCCCTCCCAGAAACTTCTTGCTCAAGTCTCAGAAAACTAAAATTGAGGCCTGATTTCTGAGAGAAGACTGATCAGCCTGTTATGGCGTCTGCTTGGTCCTTTCACCTCCCATGTTTCCTTCACCCTGTTTATCAGACTCTGTCATTTCCTTACACACACACACACCCTATGGTGGCTGTTGTTGGTGTGCTTTGGGGATTGTTTTTTCACACTTTTGCAGTTTGCTGTCTCTACCATTTCCTGCTATCCCTCCCACTCCAACCACATCCCCTGGGTTCACTGGCTCCCTACAGTGCAGGAAGAAGTGTGGTTTACTGACTTCAAGCCCCTTTTAATCTTTCTTTGAATCTGCTCTCGTTTGCTGAATTCTGTTGGGTAGAGGCTAGATCGGTGACAGAGGAGGGTGACTGTGTGGGCATTGAATTTCAGTTTTCCATAACCCATCCATCTTGAACTTGTGCAAATTCTTCTGGGGATCAGTTTCTGCTTCTCTGCCTGGGTTCAGTCTCATGTTTCAGTTTCTGGTAATGAGAACTGCTTCTCTGGTTCTGAGTCCAGTGGGTGCTTGCCCTTTGGGGCCACCTCCCTCATCTAGTGCCTTGATGCTGGGATTCGAGTCAACCCACCTGAGAAGCCAAGCAGAAATGGCAAGCTCCTCCCAGACTCTTAGTCACCTCTTCCTTGTTCCTTCTGCTTGATGATGAGGGAAAGGTGGGGCAGTGTTTGCCATGTGGGATCAGGTGCTGGCTGTTTCCTAAGAGGAGAGTCTCAGATTGCTATGCATCATTTTGTTTGTTTGTTTGTTTGTTTGGTAGCTGTCACTTCTTCAGTTTCTTTCTTCCCCCCACCCAAAGTTCTTCCTCTGTAGCTCCCCTTTTCTGACTTTCCTTATTTTGGCCCTCTCCTTTATTAACACACACTGAGGCAGCCTCCAGTCCCTAATCTTAGAATGCAGCCCTCTCTAATATATTATTAAGTTCAAATGGCAGGAAACGATAAGCCCATGTGGAATAATAAAAGGATTTGCACAGAAATGGAAATTACCTAAGTATGGAGTATCTCAAGTGTTGCTGACTATGGCTTGTCACAGGCATTAGAAGGCTCAATTTGCTATTACTTCTGAATACACAGAGGTTTGGGTTGCTATTCAGGTTTGGCCTGACAGTTGAGGAAGAGTTCTCATAATTCCCTGCATCCTTTGCTTCATGTCAGATACACAGTAGAACATATCTTCAATCATGAAGATTTCTCTTGGTGCTTCTAGAATGTGCTCAACAAGAAAGATTTTGTCCCCCAGGCAAGCCAGCTCTGATAAAATAAGTAAATAAATACAAAGACTGGAGCGTGCTGGACTAGCTAGAAGACCATGAGGCCATGAGGCATTAGTGCCTGCATGTTATTATAATACCTCCCCCAGTAGTTTTAAGGATTTGTTCTGTTTGCTCATGCATACTTAATAAGGAAGTAATATAAAATATATGTCCCTAGCCTAGAGAACAGCCAGATGGACATTAGCTAAATGTAAACAAACTTTCTTCATATTTGGTTTGCAAAGTTCAAATGTAATAAAGAGTAACCATTCGTTTTAGTTCAATGGTCACTCAGGGTAAATGTCATTTTGAGTAATGATTAATCCAGTGATCATGATAGGATTTACCCTGAACCTCATCTCTTCCTGGAATCTAAGACGGTGGTGGTGAGGCTGCCAGTTACAATAAGGAAAGCAAGAGCAGTTTTTAACGTCTTCTTTCTAAATAGTTTAAATAAATCTGTGCTTTAAATGAATTATCAGTTAGTTCTAGATGATATAGGGGTATGCCATTTCATAGTATTCTGTTAATCATCATAGTTACTTTAAAAAGTTGACCAATCAATATGAAGTATTATTGTAGTTATGGACCAGAGTCCAGAGGACACCTGTTAAGAGTTACAACTTTTTTTTTTTATCCTGAAACAGAGAAGTGAACCAGGAACACACTGATAGTGGAAGAAATAGGGGAAGTTTACTAAAGAAGAGAAAGGCCCTCTGGAAAGTGGACTTGGGCTAGAGAGCTAAGGGGCTAAAGGACTTGGGCTGACAAGTCCTGCCTCAGCACCATGAAATTTACAAGTCATTCACACATTGCACCCACCTTCCCCACAGGATTCCCCAGACCTTTTTTCTCACATGCTTTATTTTATAACCATGGGTGAGTTTCCAGTTTTTCTTTCTTTCTTTCTTTCTTTCTTTTTTTTTCCAACTAGCTTATTTCTGCCAAAATGAAAGCAAAGACCTAATCCATCAAAGTCCTCAGTTCTGGGAAGGTCCCTAAATGTACTAATCTTGCTTTTTTTTTTTTTTCTTTTTCTTTCTCTCTTTTTTTTGGCCTTTGTAGTTCTGCTTCTGGTTAACAGCTAACTGTTCTTGTTAACTAAAGTATGTCAACCTAGGATATGGCTTTTGTCCTTAAGTGCTCACCCTGAGAAAGGCTTGGTGGTGCAGTGGGATCCTGAATAGCCAGTGTAGTCTCCAGCTGGTTAATAAAGACGTTGTATTGGCTTAAATCCATATCCAAGCAGTGTTCTCTGGTGGGTACCCCATAAGAGTTTCTATTAGCCTTTGTTTAAGAAATCTACTGCTCTAGTGGACTTCATGGGAGCTTATTGAGGCTAGAAGTTAGTTCACGCCTCGTACTCTCCCACACCCAGAGTCTTCACCATCCAACAGGTTTCTACTACAGAGTTGACAGTTCAACTCAACGCTTAGTGACAGCTGCACTGTGGTTCCAAAATACCCTAAAGATAGGCATTTACGCATTGACTGACAGCTCATATCTGCTCACCCCTAGGAGAAAAAAAATTCTCTAACAGAAAGCCAGGACAATTGACAGCCTACCCTTGAGAACTCTTCTGTTGAGACAGCATAAAACTACAGCTACTGCTACCCAACTGTGCTCCAGAGGTAGTAATAACACATTTTAGTAGATGTTCTAATTCATACAATGAGGCTGAGAGCAATAGTTTCACCTTCCCGATGAGCTCTTGGGGAAGAGGTTAATATGTCCAAGTGCCCTGTAAATGATAAAGGTCATAGCCAAATGAGCTGCTGGAAACTTCTGTAAAAACAAGACAGAGGAAGAAAAGCAAAGGTCAAAAACGAATTTCTGTCACTCTTGATGGTTGTACTCATGTAAAGTATCTCAGTTTCTACATAGAGTTCGTATGATAAAGTTTATCTATAAATGAGTCATGTGGTTGTAAAGATATGAATAATCACTTAACACCATTTATCTCTAGACTCTGTTACCAGCTAGTCAGCAAGCCAGGTGTGGCCACAGTCACCCTTTGTAAGGGACTTTGTATGGAACTGAAAAGAATACCTGTGTTTGATTTGTCTTGAGAATTCAGAAAAGGCAATAATTTGCCCTGTCAACACTACTATGAGAAAATTTCAGGGGACTGGAGAGATGGCTCAGAGGTTAAGAGCACTGGCTGCTCTTCCAGAGCTCCTGAGTTCAGTTCCAAGCAACCACATAGTGGTTCACAACCATCTGTAATGAGATCTGGTGTCCTCTTCTGGCATGTAGGCATACAGGTAGGCAAAGCGTTATACATGAAAAATAAACAGATCTTAAAAACAAAAGAAAAGAAAATTCAGAGTCAAGAACTCATGTAAATGCTCGCACAATTTACAGCTGAAATATGTGTAAGAGTCAGCTAAGTAGAAGGAAAGTAACACATAGAGTTGATAAAAAAAAAATAGCTTTTAAAAAAGTTTAAAGAATTTCCAAAGAGGTAAAAGTGAAGTGAATATGTCTGGGAAACCCATAAAGCTTAATTAGACATGCATTATAAAAAGAAGGAAGACTCAAGATAACTCCAGTTCTTATGAATGCTGAACTATGGAACTGTCGTGATTTCTGGGTCAGTGTCCTGATTGTATCTGTATGCATCTCTGTGTTCAATAACTGATACAATATAAAGAGAGGTTTTTTCATCACTGGAGATGAAATAGGGCCTTGTGAGATCCATACTCTTCCATAAAATTGTACACCCAACCCAAAGCCATCCAATATACTATGACTCTCTATCAGAGTGGTCTACAGGGAGTTGCAGTGTGAAGGAAACACGCAGCTGGATTGATGGTAATGTCACTTAGAAAGATTTCTCCCTCCCAACTTTTCAATTAAGGGTTTACTTAGAAGAGAGAAATTAGTGACTTACTGAATGCAAAAGGAAAAGACAAAGGTCCTTTGGGTTAGTCATTACCATACCACAGAAGACTCTCCAGTGACTGATATCAAAGACCTGATATGAGAACTTGATTCATTGCAATAGTTGAACATATAATGGCAAAAAAAAAATCATGAAAATTACCCCAGGTTTCCTCAGCCTGACTGCACTTGCACCTTTGATAATGATGGATGATGGCAAAGATACCAAATGAGTAAAGACCATAAAATACAGCATATTATAAGACAAAAAGCCATATGCTTTATAGCAAAACAAGCCTGTCTTCAATATGTTCCATGAAGCCTGATAATTGTTTAAATTCAACAAACATAATAAACAAAATAGTTGCTCCAAAGACACACTTGTCCTAATCTCCCAAACCTCTGTACATGTTATCTCACATGACAGAGGTCCTTCCAAATGTGGTTAAATTAAGGATCTTGAGGTGAAGAGCTCTTTCTAGGTTAAGTAGATAGCCTAACCTAATCCTAGAGATACTCATTAGAGAAGACAGGAACATTACTGACAGAGAGAAAGCTGAAGGTGCTTCACTGCTGGCTTTGACATGGAGTAAAAGACTGTTGCCATGGCAAACAGATGGCTTCTGGGGACTGTCAAACCTAGGAAACAAAGTCTGCTCTCAACCCTCCAAAAGAAAAATGGGCCTAGTAATGATTTGGGCCCAATACAACTGATTCTGAACCTCTAGTCTTCAGAACTATGTAATTATGCTATGCTTACACCAATTGTTTTAGTATATTTATGTTGTCATTAAATTTATCATAAGCTGGGTGGTTTATAAACAACAGAATGTCCAACATAGTTGGAGTGGCAAATCTGACCTCATTTGACTCATGGATGATGTCCTCTAGTTGTGTTTTCACATGATAGAATGACAAGAGAAGTTCTTTTGTGCACTTTTATAAAGGCACCAATTCCACAGATGGGGATTCCTCCCCATGACCTGCTAATGTCTCAAAGGACACCACTCTTGATGCCAAGTCTGTGGGCATCTGAATTTCAATACAGGAAGGGAGAGCACACCCCTTCTGAGCATAGCACTGCTGGTTTGTTGTCACTATTATAAAATATTAGTTAAGATTTCTCATTCTCAGGATCTACTTAGATAACGTATTAGGTACTTTACTAGACAGGCTTGTTCTGAAGAATCAAATATTTAATCAGGTAAAATTTCCAAATTTATATGATATAAACATATTGATGATGAAGTAATCATTAGTTCTTATCAGCTTAAGTAATATTGCAGACCTCATTGTCCTAGTTGGCTTCTCTGTTGCTGTGACAAAACATTGATCAAAACTAACTTGAGTGGAAAAGGGTTTTTGGGTTTACACTTCCATGTCACTGTCCATCACTGAGCAAAACTAGAGAAGGAACCTGGAGGCAGGAACTGATGCAGAACTGCAGAGGAACACTTCTCTCATGCTTGGCTCAGCTTGCTCACTTACACAACCCACAACAACCTGCCAGAGGTGGCACCACCCAGAGTGGGCTGGGCCCAGCCACATCAATCATTAATCAAGAAAATGTCCTAGTCTTGCCTTCAGAGGTTCCTTCTTCCCAGATCAGCACACTCATCATTTAAAATCTTTCTGGAAAGAAACTTTGTCCTTTCTTTTGAAACAGGGTCTCTGTTCAGTCCCAGCTGACTTAGAACTCACCACAGAAACCAGTCTGGCCTCAGCTCACAGAGTTCTACCTAACTCTACCTCTGGAATGATCAGAGAAAGAAACTGTGAAGTCTTTTTGGTTAGATTCAATAACACAGAAGAACAACATGTTCTAGTCATAAACTGTCAAGAATATATATAATTTTAAAAATACACATCAGAAAATATATTACAACATGTTCAGTTGTGGATTGGCTGTTAATTGAGCCTGTACCACCTGCTAGGGATAAGGCCAAGCACTAAGACCATAAAGAAGGAAAAGGTGGCATGACCTCCCCTCTACATAGATCTACAGTTCTCATACTGCAGAAGATCTTCTCCTTAGCTGAGAAGCCTCACTTAGCCTAAGCTAAGCCAGGACTACTTCTGATACCTGATTCAAATATCAACACTGAGTTGCCCAAAGACTGAACCCTAAGTTCCACACAGCTGGCCTGCCACCTGACAGGTTGAAATATATTAATAGGAAGCTAGAACAAATACCTGCTCAACTAGATTAGAGTCAAGATTTCCATACCAAGAAACAGTACTCACCACCTGATGCTTAGTTTTCTTTACAAACAGGCAAACATGAATAACCAAAGTACTAAGTCTCCATAAAAAGTTAGTATTTTCAGAGTAATGTTCCCTAAGAAAAACAACTCAGGCGATATACAAGACAATGAATTAAAAAATACCAATACTGAAAATAAAGAATTCTCAGAGGATATAAATAAATGCCAAAACAAATACCACAAAACACAGCTGAATTAAATTATGAAAATAAGTCAAGAAATGAAAATAGAATTTAATTGATAGAACCTCTGAAGAAAAGCAAAAATGAAATAAGATTTAAAACAAAAAAATTCAGGAATTCAAACAAAAAAATCAAAAACAATATCATCAATTCACATTCTTACAGTCCCTCCTCTTTCTCGACAATTGGACTCCTGGAGCTCCACCTGGGGCCTGGCCAAGGATTTCTGCATCCACTTCCATCAGTTATTGGATGAGATTTCTAGCATGACAGTTAGGTGTTTGGCTATCTGATCCCCAGACTAGGTCAGTTCAGGCTTTCTCTCGACCATTGTCAGTAGTCTACAGTAGATGTATCATTGTGGATTTCTGGGGACTTCCTGTTCTTATGTGGTCTTCATTTATCATGGTCTGGTATTCCTTGTTCTCCCTTTCTGTTCATGATGAGCTGGTTGTTTGGAACCTTAGGCTTACACAGGAACACTTTGCTCAGCCTGGAAGGAGGGGACTGGACCTGCCTGTTCTGAATCTACCAGGTTGAGCTGAATCCCCAGGGGAGTCTTGGCCCTGGAAGATATGGGAATAGAGGGTAGGGGCTGGGGGGAAGGTGGGAGTGGGGAGCGGAAGAGGGGAGGACAGGGGAACCCATGGCTGATGTGTAAAATTAAAACACAAATATAATTTAAAAAATATTTTTAAAAAAATCACCATGAAAGTTGCATCTAAATGGATGGAGCTAAAGATAATGATTCTGATTTAGGCAACCCAAACCCAGAAAGACAAATGTCACATGTTGTCTCTCACTTGTAAATGTTGGCTTCAGACACTCCAATAGTTATGTTTCTCCTGCAATACTCACAGAAGTCAGGACATTGCCAAGAGACCATGGAGAGGAGCTTTCAATGATAGGGAGGCAGAAAACACTGATATGAAATGTTAAAATAGAACGATAGAGCAAGAAAGGTTTTAATCTTTTAGAGCGAAGATCAGGATGGAGAAGAGAATATGTGAAGAGATAAATAACATTAAAGGCTCCTTTAAAAAGTGATATGGAAACCTGCTACTGTAGAAGCATATGTATGTACATATGTATGTTTATGTATGCTATATATTTTTGAAATATTTTATTAATATTATTAATTATATTATAGGCAACAATACCCTTACTAGATACCACATGCTAGAACTAAAAAGGCCAGTGCCAAGAATAGTTACTTCTTTTGAGTTTTTGGACAGTGAAGTCCTATACACCCCCAACCAAACATGGCTAGTGCCATTGCTCATGATTGTCTTCCAGAGCTTGAAAGTAAAATCCTACTGCTAAAGACACTACATATTCAAATCATAGAACATGGAGAAACAAAGCTGGTATTGACCCAGGGAAAGGGCTATACATGCTATCATTTAGCAATTAGACCCAGCTTTAAACCATGCAAGTTACAATAATGGCTGGCCTGGCAAGACATGTCCATTAGTGCAATAGTGTCACAAACATCATAGGGATCACCAACCACTTTCTAATTGGATTTAAGTCCTGCTCTGGAAGATGAAGTCCAAAGCTGGAACCATTAGTGGGCCAAGAACTGGTAGGTAGACAGATCAGTGTGCATCACTTGAACCTCATTTGAGAAGCTTCTATTTGCAGCAGATGGTAATTATCACAAAGACCCACAAACTGGACAAGGTGTAGAGAATAAGACACTATAGAATACTCAGGTCTAAAGGGAACATATATAATGCACCTCAACTCCCTGTGCCCAGGGGTTGTTGTAGTAATGAGTAGAAAGAATGTAAGAGCCAGAGGTGGTGGATGACTACAAAGAAACAGTGTCTTCTGGACAGAGCAGGACAGATGCATTATGAATTCACAGCAGTTATGGCAGCATGCCCAAAACTTGTGCAAACTCAAACCTGATAAAACTTCAGCATGGAGGTGTTGATTAGACATGAAATCTCACCCCTCGCCGTAGAGCTATTGGCAGGAAGTAGTTGGGTGCTAGGAAAGGAAGAGATATATTTCTTCAAGAATGCTGCCCTTGGAGAGCCAACCATGCTCCAGATGAAAACATATATCTGGGAATACTTGGGCAGCATACACTGGTCTCGATGGGTTTTGTTTGTTTGTTTGTTTGTTTGTTTGTTTGTTTGTTTTAAAGACACAAAGGTGGGGGTGGTAAGGACAGATCAGGTAGAACTAGGGGTTGGGGAGAGTGTAAATAAGATCAAAACACACTGAACAAAATTCTCAAAGAGTAAAAAGAAAAGTTTTAAGAACAAATTTGATGGATTTGTACTTGGGGAAGGTATAAATGCCAGATTATTTGGATTTTGCTTCTGATAATGCATGTGAACCATTTGTTTTATAGCTATAGTCTACTTTTTCTTTACTTGTGTGAAATGTTGTCTCTCCCTGAACCAGATTGGTGACCAGCAAGCCCTAGGGATCCTCCTATCTCTATCTCCTGTAGACCTGAAATAACAGAAGTATAAGGAGAGCCATGGTTGGCTTTTTAGGTGGCTGGTGAGAATTTGAATTCAGATCCTTGTGTTTGTACAACAAAACTCTTACCCACTGACCCACCTCCCCAGCCCATAAAAACCGAAGCCAGGCATGGTGCCACACTCCTTTAAAGCCAGTACTCAGAAGGCGGAGGCAGGAGATCTCTGAGTTCAAAGCCAGCCTGGTCTACAGAGTGAGACTCTGTCTCAAAAAAGAAAAAGAAGAAAGAAAAAGATTGATTTACTATATGCTTTTTAAATGATTCATTTAACTACTGGTAAATTCTGTTGCCTATAAGAAAGTGGTTTGAACAGCTCACTGGAGGCTTGTGGGGGGATTCCTTAGAAGGGCCAATGCTCTTCAAAACTTACTGTTTCTTTCAGAATTATTTCCACAGAGCAATGGAAGAAAACTTGTCATGTGTTTACTATGAGCCAGATGGAGACACTGCCAGGACATTTTCCTGGGTCATCTCATCTGAATCTTAGGAATTGGAATGAGTAGACCTATTTTTTTTTCAAGTCTACTGCATACAAGATTATTGGGTCAGCTAAGGTCATACACCTATCAAATTTCTTTTATAGATTAAGTTCACACCATTTAATGATATAAAATAATTATTTTAGAAATATAGCTTTCTTTGTCAGGAACTTAGTTAAAACTAACCAGTATCACAGCTAAAATTGTGAGAATATGGTTCATTCCATGGGTCTACTTTGAAGACTCCTCTTTTGAACACATAGCCAGTCCCTGAGGATGTTTTCTACCTTTCTATTCAGATGCAGGAAGTAAAGTAGATTGCAAGGAAAACATTTTATTAGGGCTAAATGAAAGGGGGGCTGAGAAAGTCATTTTCCAGAATAAAATACACTTGTATTCATCTAATAAATAATGAATACATTAATCACTTGCACTTTTTTTCTTAATTAAATTCATTTACTATATACACCACTTCCCCTCCCTCTCCTCCTTCCATTCCCTTCCCCGAACTGTCTTCATCCCCACCCCTGTTCAATTTCTTTTCAGAAAGGAACAGGTACAAAGCATAGCATTTGCATTTTAAAACTTACAAAAACTAGCCAGGCGGTGGTGGCACATGCCTTTAATCCCAGCACTCAGGAGGCAGAGGCAGGCAGATCATTGTGAGTTCAAGGTCAGCCTGGTCTACAGAAAGAGTTTGGAAGATACATGCTACTTTTGCAAAGCTTTTAAGAAGTGTCAATAAAGAAAACATGGAGGAAGATGAGAAGGCTGGAGAGATGGCTCAGCAATTAAGAGCACTTGTTTTTGCAGAAGACCTGGGTTTCATTCCCAGGACCTATGTGCCCACTCAAATCAGTCTATAATTCCAGTTCCAGAGAGCTAATGCCTTCTGATCTCTGCCAGCTCAGTCAGTGGTGCATGTATACACACACACACACACACACACACACACACACACATATATATATATATACACACAAGCAATAGACATAAAAGAAGTAGATATAAAAGTGTTTTTTGAATAGAACAAGAGGGAGAGGAAAAGATGAAGAGATCAAGAGATGCTTTATAACCTGGTATTTCATCCTTTTTGGGACTCATCAGTACAGTGTAGCTACTCTATAAAGACTTTCAATATTTTGTTTTTAGGACCCAATAATATGTACACTATCGAGAAATTAATTTTTGAATGCTGGAGGAGTTTAACTAACTGCCATTATGATGTGAAGTAAACCCAATCAAATGGGGAAACTAAAATGGAATTTGTTTATAAGATGTACTTAGAACTGTATAATTGAAAACAAGTAGAGAAACATTTTGACAATATCCCTAATGTTTTAAATTGCAGAATATAAAGTAAATCTTAGTTTTAAATACTTTTTAAATTCTTCTGTATGTTGGAATGAATTTTGAAAAGAATGTATAGTGTTCCCCCAAATGGGGGATTCTCATCTTCACTATCATTGTTAAAGCATTCCCATACTTTCAGTCCCCACTTATGAATCTGTGACCCTCCTGTTTCAACCCCTAAGTAGCTGAGATTACAGGTGTGTGTCACCACACCAGCCGGCCATTCTGCTTTTCTTTTCTTTTTTCCAAAACAGGGTGTCTCTGTGTAGCCTTGGCTGTCCTAGAACTCACTTTATAGACCAAGCTGGCCTCGAACTCACAGAGATCTACTTGCCTTTGCTTCCTGAGTGCTGGGACTAAAGGCATATGCCACCACTGCCTGATGCTTTTCATTATTAAGTTCCAAGGGCAAGTGCACTTTGGGGAACTCATTTTGGTGGTCTGACATTGAGTGGCTGGCTCTGTCTGTGGGCCCCTGTCAGTGGGAACAGGATTTATCCCTAATGCATGAACTGGCTTTTTGGAGCCCACCCATTAAGGTGGGATACCTTGTTCAGCCTTGATGCAGTGGGGAAGGGCTTGGCCCTGCCTCAACTTGATGTGCCAGACCTTGTTAATGTCCCATGGGAGGCCTCACTCTCTCTAAGGAGCTGATTGGGGGTGGGGCGGGGAGAGGTGGAGGGAAAGCAGGAGGAGGGGGAACTGTGGTTGATATGTAAAATGAAAAAAATTAAAATAAAATGATATATCTAAAATAAATAAATAAATTCAAAAGGTAAACTGTCTGCACAAATACTTCATATCGTAAAAGTGAGGTTCACTAACCTTAATTGTACTGTAGGCTTAAGAAAAGAATGGCAACACCTATTTTAGACTCATCTATCTTCCTCTAAACCCGTGTATGTGCAGTTCTTCAAGATGGGTTTCATTTGTGATGTGGAGAAATATTAACAGTTCCTTTTGATAACAATGTTGGCAAATAGGCGACAGAGTAGCAACTGTAGATGCCAGGTTATAAAGCATCTCATAGAAAAGACTAGAAATGAGAAAAATGATTTTTGCATTGGAGGGTATAGCTGTTGAGCTTGCTACAGATCCATCTCTTGTCTGCATAGTCCCGGGCACTGCTGATGCCATTGTTGTTCAGGTAAGCATGTTCTTCCACTCCTCGGATGGGAAACCCTGAAAATAAACCCAAAACAGTAAGTCAGCAGAGCCCAGAACTGCATTCGCTCCCCCAATGAAATCTTGCCTGTCTCCATTGCTTGTTTGTAATATGAATCAAAGGAAGGCAGAGTGCAGGAGGAATCACCAGCACTAGTTTTACACCTAGTGACTTTTACATTCTCAGGTTCGATTTGATGACCAGACCTTTGTGATTCATCCATGTTGAATCCTGGACTGTGTGTACAAAGCATTGGACTGGTGGTTGCTGACACATTCAAATAAACTACAGCCATGGGTGGCCTCACTGAGGGTGATTTTCAATTCTGGTTTGAACCATTTTACATATGGAGAAACCCACTTCTTAGAAAATTGCTGAAAGGGCTTTAATGATGGACAAAACTGGGTCTGTGATCTACCATTCCAGTATAATGGCTCCCTCTTGGGTGCACTCTGATTACAAGACTTCAGTGGAGGTTTCCAATGCCCTTGGAGTCTCTGCTTCTGTGAATAGGTGTAGCCATGCACACAGTGGACAGATGAGCTGCAGGCTTGTGCTTCTGCAGTGGTTTCCTGAGGTTTCAAAGCCCTCATTGACCATCTGAGATCCTGTCCACATTCCAAACAGGGCATTTATCAACAACAAAACATTTTAAATTGGTGCAAGAGCAGACAATAGCCATCAGATGCCATCATCATGCTAAAGATTTTGAGTAAAGTCACACTAAGTAAAGGTTTTAAAAATGATGCCCAATGTACCTCCAAGGCAGTGCGGTTGGCTTCACATGCTACAGTCTTTCATCTTTTATAACCACAGCTCACACAAATACAACACATGAACATAGTAGAAGAAAAAGCGGTTTGAAAACATACAAGCTGTTATATTCAGTGTTGTCTGTCCAACTCCAAGAGTGCTCTGATGAGTTCCTGTGCAGGCCAATCCAGTGGTCAAAAATCCCTTTGTATCTCTTCAGGAAATTCTGTCATAAAACATGCAAAGCAAATATATGTGTCTCTCTTTTCAGATGATCCTTGAGTGTCCCCACCCCACAGGTTCCTCTTTAGATGACAGAAGGGTGTAATTGAGGGACACAGACTTTGGAGCTATAATAGCCCTCAGTTCTCAGTGGATCCAGTTGACAGCTATAATTTGTAAGTACCTCATTTGAGTTAAAGTACTGAGTTTAATGACATATCCCTCTGTGGCTGGGATAGTTCCTGGATAAACCTCCCCTTGCCATGATTAACAGTTATCATCTTCAGGATGCAACATATGCTGGCTTGAAGCAAAATGCTCACGAGACCAGCAGGTATCTCAGTAAAATGGCCTATCTGGCATTCCAAATTGACTATGGGCACTACATGAGAGAATGTTTCTTGAATGTCTCAGGGCTCCAATCAGAAGTGTTACTATCAGCAAATGACACACACTCACATGTTCCCCATGTCTCCATCTGTGTGGGGTGGAATCCTTCCTCATGCCTCAGCTTTAAGCTCCCTATCTCAAGGAAGTAAATATTCAACAGAATAAACAACAAACCAATTCCAGATCCTTTCTTACCAGCTCCTCCAGGCTGTCAAATCGAGCTAGCTGGGCCTCCAGTTCCATGCATAAGATCTGGCTGAATGTCCAACTACTTGTATTTTCAGAAAAATAAAAACATTTACTCCCAAATCCAATCCAGTCTCTTGGGCAAACAGCATAGGTGTTTTTGATTGAGACCTGTTCTTTCTTTACTAGAATTTGGACAACAAAATGAATTATAACAAGAATTGACATATCCTATTAAGCTCAGCTGTGAGGTGTGAATTTGACTATAGTTTTCCTAACTGATCTGTGGAAATCCTCTCCTTAGCATGATGGTCCTTTATCTAAAAGCATCCCATCTAGGGCCTGTGCCCCAATCTCTCTAGGTGCTCACTGAAAATAGAGCTCCCAGGAAGTAGGTTTCTAGATCATAACTTTTTGTGCTTTATCATTGTTCACTGCAGTAGGGTTACTAGAGCAACAAGTACTCTGTATGGACACCGACTTTGACAGTCAGACTGATAATTGAGGTAACAGTGAGGACTACTGGGAAGGTAGTGCACAGTGTGGACATGTTGGACTAAGGGATTGTTCATATCTTGGAATACATTGCTGGCTCGTTAGCGATCACAGTCTGCCATAGCACCTTTCTCTACAAGTTCAACAATATGGAACTCCCTCCCCCTCCAACAGAACTTCCTGCTCTCTACCTAGCCTTATCTGGAGGATGTCCCAGGGCCTAGAGGACTGACCTTGTCTGAAAGCTGTCTCTCAAACCAGATGGCTGATTCCTCTTTAGCCTCAGCCTTGATACAGGTCCTTGCTAAGAAGACCTGTGCTGGGAGCTCCACTCTAGGACCCTGCTGCCACATACCAAGCCTTGTGATAGTGGCGTGCCACTTAATACACATTAGGGCTTGTCCCCAGGCTCCCCAATCCTATATATTCCTTATACTCCGGAATAAAGTTGAGCTGATTCACTTAAGTCTACCTCCAGGAGGCCTCCCTTCCTCCATGCTCATGGGCTGCATACAAAGCTTTCTGTCACCCATCTCTGTCTCTCCCCTCTCAACCTGATGGCCAACAGGCTGAGAGGGAAAGAGGCAACCCCACAGATGGTGACAGTACAAGACTTTTAACACTGTTCTGAAGAGTGTGTTACTAAAATCCTTTAATTGATCATTTCAAAAACCTTTCATTGAATACTTTCAAAATGCAGTTGAACATGGCAACTAAAACCATGGGTAATGAAGGGAGGTGCTGTATCTTCCTGGCCATATTACTCTTCTCTGTTCTCATACTTCCTTGATGTTCCTCCTTTGGGTATTGTTCTCCTTGTTCTTCACCTTGACTAGTTCCCCCAAGTAGACATATGTCTCCTGCATCTCTGTCTAGAGGTTGCTGAATGCCATCTTCCCAGGGATGCTGAACCTGGCCTCCTGTGCACACCACAGCCTGTGCTGTTCCCTCACTGCATCTTCCTGCTAGACCCCAAGTTCCCAGAGAACAGGAATTTCTAGTGTGTTTTCTCTCCAGCCCTTCCCACAGTGCCTGGCTCACAGTGGTCAGTAAGTAAAAGTGACAGTGTGGATGTGGAAGACTGCAGAATCTGGAGATGAGTCACTCACCTGACACAGCAACAGACAGTGCAATTATAGCTGCAGTGAGGACCATGATCACTGCACAGCAGCAGTAGAGCTTAGCAGGAGACTCAGGGGAGATTATTCTGTGACATTTTCCTTGGAGCTTTTTACCTGAAAATGTAAGTATGAGAATATCAATCTCAATAACCTTTTAAGGAAAAGATAAATTTTCCCAGAATCATCTGTAGATTTGGCTTGTATTCCTGTTGCAAACACCCTTCACAGAAAGTCTTGGTCTATAAATGATCTTTATCACTCACAGAAGACTAGAAGAAAGAGAAACAGAATTGTTGCCGTGGAGTCTTCCAGTTATTGAGCCAAGAGCCAATGAAGGAGCAAGAAACAGAAAGAGTGAAGATCAGGATGAAAAAGAATCAACAAAAAAAATCCACCCTTTGTTCTAGTTCCATAAGAATAGACTGGCTAGGACTGAGGGATCAATAAAAGACTAGAGAGATGGCTGAGAGGTTAAGAACAGTTGTTGCTCTTTTAGAGGACCCAAGTTTGGCTCCCAGCTCCTCCATGCAGCAGCTCATGACTACCTGTGTATCTCCTTCTCCAGTCAAAGAGACAGACATGTCGGTACACATGTGCATTTCCAGTGTTAAAGAGGCAGAAGCTGGAAAGTCAGGAGTACAAGGCCAGCCTTGACTACATAAGGAGTTTGAGGCTAACCTGGACTACATAAAGATCAGTTTCAAAGAACCTAGTAAGTAAATAAATTAAAAGACACACACACACATAAATATAATGGAATATACTGACATAATTAATGGATGAAATATAGGAGCATTTTAACGAGTTTGTCAAAATTGTGTGTAAAAAAATTATTAGTTCAAAAAAACAAAAACTCTCAACAAGTTAGGAATTGAAGGAACTCTTCCCAACACATTTATGGATATAGGGCATTTCAAAGAAACAAATAAGGCATTTATTTATTTTATTCATTTAAAACTTATTTTTATTTTATGCATATGGTTGATCTGTATGCATATATTTCTGTGTTGCAGAATATTTGTACATTGTGAAGATGTGTCTTTGTTAAGGGACATTCTGATTGGTTTAATGAAGAGCTGAATGGCCAATAGCTATTTAGGAGAGATAGGCAGGATTTCTGAGGAGAGAAAGGAAGAGGAGAAGGAATCAAGATGCCAACAAGACACTGAGAGAGCTGAACATACAGAATGAAAGAAAGGTAAAAAGCTACAAGGCAAAACACAGATTAATAGAAATGGGTAAATTTGAGTAAAAAAAAAAAAAAGCTAGTTAAAAACAAGCCTAAGCTAACGCCAAGCTTTCACAATTAATAAGAAGACTCTATGTCATTATTTGGGAGCTGGAGGAATGAAGAAAGACTCATTACATGTCTGAGCTTGGTGTGCATACTTGATCTACAAGGAGACCAGAAAAGGGTGTTGAATCCCTTGGAATTGGAATTACAGTTGAGAGGCTGTGAAGGTACTAGGAGCTAAACCTGGGTCCTCTGTAAGAGCAGCCAATGCTTTTAACCATGTGCCATCTCTCTCCAGGACAAGATAACTTTCAAATTGCATGAAAATGCAAAAGAATTAGTGTAGCTGAGCAGTTTAGAAAAAAAAAAAAAAGCCAAATTTGCTGAAATGATACCACCTAATCACAGACTGACAGAAACAAAGACTTGAAAAGTACAGTTCTGGCCAAAATGTAGATGCATAAAGCAAAAGAATGGACAAAAAATAAAACAACTTGAGAAACAAGTCAAACACGTGGGCCTGACATTTAACTGAGCTGGACATATTTGGGGAGATGAAATTTGATGGGGGAATGCCTTTCTGTATGCTGCGAATAGGTGTTGCTCCAATTGGTTGATAAATAAAGCCATTTGGCCTGTGGCAAGGCAGCGTAGAGGTAGGCGGGGAAATTCAGAGAGCCAAGAAGAAGATGGGGAAAGATGTCAGTGAGCCCCTGAAGGAGCAACATGTGATATGACACAGGTAAAGCCAGGGAACATGTGGCGATACGTAGATTAATAGTTATGGGCTAATTTAAGATATAGAGCTAGCTAGTTAAAAGCTTGAGCCATGGCCATGCAGTTATGATTAATATAAGCCTCTGTGTGTTTACTTGGGGGACGAGAGTGGGAGAGATTTGTCCCAGACCGCCAGCATTTCCCGCAACAGAGGTTACTGATGCCATCGCCCCAGAAGGCTGATCTTTGCATACACTGAATTCAGTTCTACTCTTACTTCTTCCTGCATGCGCCTTCTGCCTATAAGCTGAGACAGTCTGTATCCACGTGCTAAAAGCTCACTCCTCCTACCTCCTATAAAATGTTATCCAAGCATGAAGCCTAGGACTATAAAACTATCTGAGGAAAAGAGAAAAGAAAAATCTCTGTGAACTAGTCTTGAGTAGAAATGTCTCAGGTATAATACCAATATACTTATCCACCCTATAGAAAATGGAACACTTGGATTTGGGCCTAATTAAGAAAACCTCTTCTCTGAGTTCTGCAAACGGAATTTGAAAAACATTTTTTTGCAAGACATGGATCAAAAAGAAGTTGTATCCCAAGAGTTTGAGAATTCATTGGTTTAAAAGAGAGAGGGGGGGGGGGAATAAAAATGAGTCAAATATTTGAACACTGGCTAACAAAGATCATGCATTAAATATGCTCAGTGTTACCAATTTGAGAAAAGACAGTTGAAAACATCATCAGTTTGTTAAAATGAGAATACACTTACTATATGCCCTGGCCCTGCTACTCACATATTCCCACAAGAGAAATGAAAACCCATGTTTCCACTAAAAAACAAAATCTGCATGTGAATATTGACAGTAACTCTGGAGATTCTTGTAAATAAATTTTAAATTTTTTTTTTTAATTTACACCTCGCAATAAGCCAAATATCCTCCAACTTTGACAATGTAAATCAGTATTACTGAGCACTGTGGGTAGGGCATTCCAAAGGAAAAATTGGAGCATATGCTTGCCCCTGCCCATCTCTCACATTGTCCAGATGTTTCTTAGGCTTAGGTCATCAACAGTTCTAGAGCAGTGAGCTACAAAAACAGCTGTCCTGAGCCTATCTTCAGAATCTGATCACAGAGTTATGTAGTTTTTTGTTTGTTCTCTTTTTTCTTTTCTTTTTTACAGCTCCATCTGTCACTAAATTGTTTCTGCTTGAGCTAATCTAATACACAAGTTTTCCCATTGGCTTTTCTTAATCTTCTGCAAAATAAAAGCAGATGCATTTTTTTTGAGCTGCTTTTATATTTCTGAATCCAGAACTATTCATGGACCAATGATGCTTGGAACATAAATCTAAGACCAACTATTTGTATTTGACACACAAGTGTCACATGTGGATGACTACCAGACTGTAGAATCTACGTAAACAGCTTCTGGAAAAGGAAATGTCAGGTCAGGGGTGGCCATGATTTGGGAAAAGAGGAAGGGAGTGTCTGGGAAGAATCTACAATGGACCTCAGAGGAATTTGGGTGGAGTTATAGGTCTGAATTTCACTGCGATGGAGACATTATGAGTAAGTAGTATATGTTTTTAAAACTCAGAAATGTACACCAAGTGAATGGATTTTACTGACATAAATTCTACTTTTTTAAAAAAAAAAAAAGTTTCCACTGACTTTAACCACTATATTTGCTCATTTTCATATATTTCCAAGTCAGAAGAGAGCTTATGCTTAAACTAATAAGAAAGACAATATTTAGGATTACAGGACTGTAAGCATTATATAATGACCTTTGGATTTTGACTACATATAAAGTTCTTCATTTCTTTTTGTTTATATTAGACAAAAATGTCTTTAGAAACTCAATTATCATGATTTCTATTTTTTAAAATTTCTACTAGGTGATATCAAAGCATCTTTTAATGTCCCCAATAATGAGCCATTTGCTTTACTGGTCTCCTGAAGGTCCATTCACCTGTAAGTCCTCATGTTTTCTTCTCTTCCCATCTATTTTTTAACATTTAAAAACAAAGCATTTACTGTAAGGAATTGCAAGCCTATACAAAACCAGAGAAAACAATATGCTAAATTCTCATGTGCTCACTACCCAGCTCCAACACTTGTCGGCATGTGAGAAATTGATTTTCACCAGCTTTCCGTTCCTCCCATCACCCCCATCCTTAAGATTACTTCTTAAAACATATCAGATGTCTAAACACCTTCAAATTTGAAATGTCTAGGCTTACCTATGATTTCTGAGTTTAGCATCGTGCTTAAAACCTCTTCCAAATTCTAATTAAATAATATATACTCCTAGTCAATTCCTCTAACTAATGAGCAGAGTGAGGCTTTCAGTGCCTGACTACTTCTACTCAACGTGTCACCCAGATCTACCCATGTTATCACAAAAGACACTGTCTCATCCTCTCTTATAGTATGGATCACAATTTTCCCCATTTATTCACTGCAAGATGCAGGCCGGTTCCATGTTCAGGTTACTGTGAATAGTGTTACAATACACACTCAGGTATAAATATCTCTTACCGGGCTTGGGAGAGTAGAGAGGGAGGAGGCAATATTTGCTATAAAGAGATTATAAACTCTGGTATCAAAGCACAGTAAGAAAGAGTTCACAATACTGTATAGTGTTTCTGAAAATAGCTGAGGGAGTTTCTAATGTAGTCTCCTTAATGAAACAATAAAAGGGCGTGTTAATTGTAAAATGTCAATTTTTTAAAAGAGGAAGAAAAAAAAGAACCAAACTGAAGAGTTTGGGGTTGTGTTAAAGAACAATACCTGATATGTCTTCTTGAAGAAACTTTCAGCATCTAATCACCCAGGTTCCAACAGGATTCCACACCAGACATTTCTTATACGTTATTAACAGCAGGATTTACTGAGAATTCTCTGTATTTACATCAGTGTAAGGTCTGATACAGTCTTTTTTCATTTTGATACATAAATGGTCATTTTTTTCTTCCACTTTTCTCATAGTGTATACATTTGTGTCTCCTAAATTTGAATGCTTCCCTCAGCACAGTTAGAACATAACTTTCAAATCTTTATTAGGCAGCAATATTAGAAATGATCTCTCAAAAAAACAAAGAAATGAAATATTGCTGATCTGATTTTGAGCTTTATTTAAAAAAAAAAAAAAAAAAAATCCAGGTGGTGGTGGCTCAAGCCTTTAATCCCAGCACTCAGGAGGCAGAGGTAGGCGGGCGGATCTCTGAGGTCAGCCTGGTCTACAGAGTGAGGTCCAGAACAGTCAGGGCTACACAGAGAAACCCTGTCTTGAAAGAAAAAAAAAAGTTGCTTCACTCGCAGAACTAGTCATGGTTTCAATAGAATGGAGTTTTGAAATGCCTTATACAACAGGTATAACCCTTGGGGCGGAAGCTCCGCATTAGCAACAGGTCTGTTACCATTGGATAAGTATCTGGTTTCAAAAGTCAACCCTGCTGGAGCTAAAGGGAGCAGGAGTTTGTAGTAGATAGCCATCCCAGCATTGGCCTGGAAGTTCCAACCCCCATTGAGGCTTCGGTAATGGTCACGCCCACAAGGCGGGGCGAAGGAGGAAGCAGAAGACCACAGATAGAGAGGAGAGGGCGCTCACTCGATTTCGGGACGCTGGACACAGGAGGTAGACTGAGCAGAGTTCTCCAGAGAACACCGCCAGACTGCGCCATACGTTTGCTAGACCCTACAACCTATCCCTTCACTTGTAAGTTACCCCACAAAATAAACCTCCCTTTTCACTACGTGGAGTGGCCTTAATAATTTCACCAATAGGAGTTATCAGCCAGCCTGGGCTATAGTATGAGACTTCCTCAAAGAATCAACAGCAGACAGTAGCAGCAACATCAATAGTTAATGTTAATAATAACAGTAATAATTTCAGTTAGAAGAATACTCGGTGTAAGTAATAAGCATTAACATTTGTCATGGATTTTGCATTTTGGTAAATATCAATCTTGTTTTCTCAAAATCCAATATTCTTTCCCTAAATGAAAAAAATTAAGGTTAAGGAACAGGGAAGAAGGAAAAAGAATGAAATGTAATGAAACATAGACCTCAAAATGCAAGAAAACACAATTTTGCTTCCTTTCTGAAGATTGAAGTAGAAAACCCTACTATTCTCTCTCCATAATTTACAATGAGCTCAAAATGCAAAGGATTTAGTCCTGCGTGGGGGTCAGCCTCCCACCCCATGCCACCGCCTTACATTCCTTTTTCCTTTACAGTGGATCTGCAAAACAAAAGCCCCAGCTTCCCAGGCAACTGCTGCCACTATGCACTTCGCAAAGCTATTGTTTGAATTTGCCTTTGTTGTGGGACCTGTAGAGCAAGCTTGTTCCACAGGGACTTGGTGCAGTTCTCCGGAGTATTTTACCGGAGCCCAGGGAAAAGAGTGCACTAGCAAGCTAAGTACGAAGAGAAAAAGCTGTGGCGCCGGCTTTTGTAAGGCAATCCACTGTTCATTTCGCTTGTGCGAGAACTACTTAAGCATTATATGCTCCAATGGAATGACTAATGTAGCAACCTCTCAGCTAAATTCCTGTCTGCGTTCTCTGGTTCTGCAGCGAACCTTTGTGACAGGCGTGAGGTTCAGCTCCTCTGCCCTCCCCGGTCCGTCCGTCCCCGTCCCTAGCGAAGCACCTGTCTGCTCTTGTAGTTCGGTTCCAATATGCATTAAATACATACCCTCTTTCAGGCAGTCTGTGGTACTGAGCATGCCCACAGAAGCCTCTGCAGTCTCGGCAGCACCCATCTCGGAGCCTAGACTCTGTTTCAGCCACAGGAAGATAGAAACGTAAAGCTGGGAGGAACAAATACCCTTCAGTTGCTCCTCCTCTGTCCTTGTTCCTCCTCCTTCAGAATTACCAACCTTTCATGCGCTGTCACGTGTCACACAGCCAGGCAGTGATCTTTTGGATAGGTGATCTTTTGGATAGGTGATCTTTTGGATATAGCCTCATGTTGTTACAAGTCTGAGTTTTGAGACTATCTATCGCTTTAAGAAGGGGCACCAGGGCCAGGTCAGAGGATTCTATGTGCTAAGGTTCCAGAGACTGGATCTCTAGGAGACAGAGTCAGGATGGAGAGAGCTGAAGTGAGCACACTTTTCACCTCTTTGAGAATAAGAGATCATTTATTCTGGAGCCAATTATAGGAGACCATGACCCAGGACTATGGATTCAGGCTGTCTCATACAACAGACTCCAATCTGGAAATGTTTTTGTCGGTGGTGTGGGGACAGAAAGATACCTCCCAGCTCCTTCTCTCTCATCTTGTTCTTCCCCATCTGGCTCTTCCTCATCTTCCATCTTGTTCCTCTAGTTCTCTCTTTTAGCCTTCAATCTAGTTCTTCCCCACCTAGTTTGTTCCTCTCCCGTTCTTCCCCATCTAGTTCTCTTTTTGTCTCTCTCTCTCCTTCTCTTGTCTCTTTATTCTCTTTGTTCTCCTCAAGTCTCCCCAGGAATCCAGTTATAACCCCAAGCAATAGCAATCCTCTGGCAGAGCAAGGTCACCAGGCTTGAATTCTTATGGGGTGGTCATAAAGGCAGGTAAGAATTTTCCTCAGGTGGTGACCACCAGGCTTACTTTTCAACCCAAAATGGGAGTGGTAGAAGAGGAGGTCAACTGAGTGCTAGTGACCGGTTAGTGTATCAAAAAGGGGATCTATGTGCTCAGTATACATTTCTAGAAGTGGTTAGGTAAGAAGTTAGGGGTCTGTTAGTAAGGTTGTATAAGAAAGGAGGGTCTCATCTTAAATTGCACAAGAAATAAAGCTATCCACCTGACTTAGGAGATAGGTGTTGTTTTGTTTGGTCTTGGGTGCTTGATAGGCATTTTAGATAAATACACTGTTTGGAGTTCTTAGAAGCATACAAGAAAATCATTTTAGGAACCAGCTTTTATATATATTTATATTTATAAGCTAAAATATCACCAAGACTTCTTAAGCATGACTTGACCTTTGGAGAAGTCTTTGACTTTGTGATAGTAGCTGAATTCCATTACATTTTCCTGCGGCTAGCTGCAGGTGCGTAACAGGCTGACGTGGGTGGCCTGCTTGCCATTCTGGACCCGGTTGACATCTGGGCCCATATTTCCACCAAAGGCCACAAGGATGCCCAGGGTCTGGGCCACTATCTGTTGCCATTTCGGTGTCCAAGGACCATGATGATCTGAGTGGCCTGTACTGTCATCAGAGGACATGATGACATCCAGGCCTGAGCTACTGCCAAGGGCCATGTTTGGGTCCATGGCCCTATAGTAGCCAGGGTCTGTGTTGATGTCCACAACCTCAGTAACCACTGGATGCCTAAGGTCTAGCCATCCACCAGATGCCATGCTGGTGTCTGAAAGCCATGCTGTTCTGAGTGGCATGTACTACCACTGGGGCCATGCCCTGGATACAACTTAAGAACATGTCTGGGTTTGTGGAGCACTGACCCACCTCCTCGTGGGAGAGCTGGCCCCTACACTTCGAAGAGTGGTCCCACCCCTCACCAAGGGTGTGGGACAGCTGGCCCTGATGTTGTGGGCATAGAAGAGCTGGCTCTGCTCCCTGCCTGAGGGAGAAAGTGGTACCAATAGCCCAGACAGACCAGCTCAGCTACTACCCAGACCCACATCCTGGGTCTTGGGTTAGCCCACCCTAACATCTACCCCATCCATGACTTGCTGGACTGCGTGAAGAAGGGCTGGTCCTGTGGAGCGATAGCCTCAGGATCTCCATGACTCAGGGCAATAGCAGGAAATTTGAAAGGAATTTTTGTGAGGGTCCAGTGACGATGGAGTGCCAGAGGTCTTGAACCAGACCAATGACTCATTGCAATGAACTTTTGCAGATGTGGCTAACTGGACAAAAGGGTAGAAAGCCTGACTTACACAGCTCCCAATGCCACTAGAACAAATGAAGAGGGGTTGGAGAGATGTGAAAGATGGAGGAGCAAGGTGGGTTTTTGTTTTTGTTGTTATTGTTCATTTGCTTTGTTTTGTTTTTAATTCATTTTGGGAAGGTTCCCCTGCCCCACTAGGGGAAGGATGCTGCAGTGGTGAAGGTATAGATATGGAGGGACAGAGAGAAGTGATTGGGATTGGGGTGCATGATGTGAAATCCCCAAGGAATCAATAAATAATTGTTATAAAAAGTATAAGTACATAACATCTTAAGACCTTTCTATTTAGGTTTATTTATTCTTATTTTGTATATATGAATGTTTTACCCACATATGTGTACAGGCTCCACATGTATGCCTGATGCCTGAGGAGACTGGAAGAGGTGTCGGACGACCCCAAACTGGAGTCACTGGCAGTTGTGAGTTGACACGTGGTGCTGGGAACAGAACCCTGGTCTACTACAAGAACCTCAAGTACTCATAACCACTGAGCTGTCTCTCCAGGCCTGTACATAAACTTTAGGGGTAATATTGAAGGAGTGGGAGTTAGACATATTTCAAATAGGCAAACAGGTAGGAAAAGGAGCCATAACTAAGTAATAAGTAGGTCACCTTCCAAGATGGCAGCTTCTTCCTCATCTTCTTGACCTGATACAAAAACCTAGCAGCTTAAAATAAAGGCCTGGGAGGTTTTTAATCTGGCCAGTAGCACATCCCGTTCTCCATAAACCCACCTAACAACTTCAAATGCTGATCCCTCTCCCTGCCTCACTCTGTCCACCCTCTTCTGTCTCTCATCTCTCTCCCCCTTCTGTTCTCTCCCTCTGTCCTTCTCCCTCCCCCCTTTCTATTTCTTTCCCTCTCTCCCTTCCCCTCCTTCCCTGATCCCCTGCCTTCTGCCCCTGCTGGAACAGGGCCAGCATCCACAGCAGCCAGAATGGCGCCATCTGGAGACTGACTTCCTGTTTCCTGCTTTGTGTTTCGTTTCTCTTCAGAGCTCTGACCTCTAACTTAGAATGAAACTGTTAACACAAGCAGACCTTACTAAGGCCCCAAGGACTTTCAACCCCCCCCTCCCCCTAGCAGTTAGGCCTCTCCCAGAACCCCAGAACTCTGAACCAGAGATAACAGACCTCTTCCTGCATCAGAGTGTGGCCTGGCCAGGGATGATAAAGACAGAATGTAGCCTGGGGAGGGGTGAGGACAGACTGAACTCTAGCCAGTGATAAGGACCTCCGGTCCTCCTCTTACCCCAGGCCTGCAGCAGTTCTGGAAGTTGAGGAGCCCAGGAGAGGCATAGGCAGAGCCAGACTCCTGGCCTAGGTTAGGGAGACATACCACTGGAAGCCCAGGGGTGCTTAGGCAGTGAGGCTAGGTGGTATGGAAAACAGACACCAGTGCCTGTCCATTTTTCCAGACCCACAGAAGTCACATTGCCAGGAATCAGAATGGCTTAGGTTCATAACAGTCAATATTTATCCTGCACTGAGCATGTGTGCTTCTCACTATAGGATGTTGACCTCAGGGAAACGGATCGGGGAAGGACAGTAAATGTAAAAAGTCTCAGTACTTTCCACTCAGTTTTTCTGTCATACTGGAACTACTCTTAAATTCTACTTTTTTTTTTAAGGCGTGAAGGCTTTGTGTGATATCGAAATTGCTGGAATTGTTTGTCTCCAAGCACGTCAGAGGTTCTATTCTTGAGCAGGAGTTTTCCCTTGAAGGGCCTTTTCTGTCAGTGTAACGATTTCAGAAGTCAGCGTAGTTTGTCTGCGGTGACTCTCAGGAGCTGGAAGACTGCAGTGATGTTAAGAGCCAACTTTAGCCGGGCGGCGGTGGCGGCGCACGCCTTTAATCCCAGCACTCGGGAGGCAGAGCCAGGCGGATCTCTGTGAGTTCGAGGCCAGCCTGGTCTACAGAGCGAGATCCAGGGCAGGCAACAAAACCACACAGAGAAGCCACAAACAAACAAACAAAAAAAGAGCCAACTTTATTCCTTAAAAAAACATATTTTACTGTACAGTAAATAATTATACCTAATAGCCATATTCACCTATTTGAAACATCAGCGAGTTATCCATTGGCCCGTTAAAAAATTAGTTTACTTCCTGCTGATGGGGGGCACATCCATGCCACAGCATATGTCAGAGGTCCTGTGGTCACGGGAGCCAGTTCTCTACAGCTTCCTTAGGTTCCTGGGATTGAGGTCAGGTGGTTAGGCTTATGTGGCAAAAGCTTTAAAGCCCTGAACCATCTTCCTTGCCCATCTTTTTTTAAAAAATAAAATGGTAGCTTAGTTATATTTTCTGCCTTGGTTACAGTTTCAGCAGAAAGCTGCCTACTCTTTATTTAATATATGCAAATATAGTAGTGAGTGTTGCTTTATGATTTATTAGGAACTTTCAACTTCTGACTACAAATTACTTTTTTGGAACTAGGACTTTCTGGGCTGGAGAGATGGTGGCTCAGCAGTTAGGAGAATTTACCAGAGTTCTGTCACCAGGCCCCACACTGGGCAGCTCATAGCTACCTATAACATCAGTCCCAGAGGATCTGTTACCATGCACACATGCACATAAATCTTAAGAACGAAAGAGAGAGAGAGAAAGAAAAAGAAAGAAAGAAAGGAAGGAAGAAAGGAAGGAAGGAAGGAAGGAAGGAAGGAATGAAATAGGACTCCCCCAAACTCCCCATTCAGCCAGCGTCCTGGAGTTTTGAGGGCTTAGGCTTGGCTGGGTTGGTTTTGTTTTGAGGCAGCTCGGGATTTGAAATAGACCCCTGCTTCATCCAGCCAAGGACTTTCCGTGCTCTTTGTGTTTCATTTTTCTGCAGAGCTTGTGGCAAAAGAGAAATGAAAGTATAAGCAATGAGGAATCCAGATCTCTAACTAACTCTAAATACCTTTCCAAAAGGGGGAAGGAGTGGTTGAGGCTGAGAGCAAATTAAAGGATTTTTTTCCTGTTTTTTTTTTTTTTTTTTTCCTTCCTCTTTGAAATTCCAAAGGATAAGAGTCAGCAGTTAGACTCCATGACTGCATTCTGACTTTGCTTCCAACGCTTCAGGAGGAAGGCTCAGCCAGGCCCTGCCTATTATCTGTAATCAAGGGCAGGGCACGGGGAGGAAGAAGGGAAAAGAAAAAGAAATAATAAAGTACCTAGCACAGGTTGACCCATCCTGGAACCATGTTCAATATCTTGTCCTCTGTAGGTAAGGATAAAGACATGTTCCTTAATTGTTACTTTGTTTTTTAAGACTGGTTCTCTCACTGAATCTGGAGTTTACAGATTAAGCTGGGCTAATTGACCAGCAAATCCCAAGGGTCCGCCAGTCTCTGCCTTCCTGGGACTGAGTTTCCAAGCTCATGTCACCAGGCCCAGCTTTCTTATGTCAGTTCTAAAGGATGGGATTCATAGCCTCATACTTATATGGCAAGCACTTTAATGAAAGGGACATCTCCCCAGGCCCTGAAGATTATGTTTAGGAAAAATGTTCAGAATATGTTCATTGCCTTTTGAATGAAATAGTTGTATACAAAAGCCATTAGAAACTGTTTCAAGAACGGCCCCATTCTCCATTCCTGATTGCCAACTTAGTGAACGGATCATAAATTTTGTGTGAAAAGTGACATCTTAATGTGAAGTGCTAGGTGGTAATGGGGTTGTCATAATAGGGCTCATTAAAGAATAAACAGCTGTAGGACAAGGAGGTAACACACCTGTAATCCCAGCACTGGAGAGGTAGGGGCCAGAGGATAACAACTTTGGCTACTTAAGACATTTTCTCAAAAAACCCAAGAAAACAAAATGATAAAAATATCATTGGGTTTCATTGATCTGCCTATAGTAACACACACAGATGTTGGGGGCACAGAGGTTCTTGTGCTGACAGAGAAGCACTAGGGGAACCAGGAATGTTAAAGACGTAGGCTTTCTCTTCAAAGGAAGAGATCTATAACCTGTATTCTACCCAGAAGTCTGGAAAGGAATGTAATTGAAAACCTGGTGACCTCTGTGCTGTCTGTTGGGCCAGTCCACACCTAGCTTCCCCAAACTCTTCCTCCTTAGACCCTTATCTTGAGCATTGTTTTTCCGTAAAAGGAACTCATCTCCTTGTGGGAGATGTCACATGTACTTTACAAATGGGAGCAAAGGTGGTTAATAGCCTAGGGGACCTCTATGCTCCCTGTATGACCATGTCTACACTAAGTCATCCCCCAGACCCTTAAGATGTCATATGTAGTTAATACATAGAACTCATCTTTATGGAAGAAGTCACAAGTACTTTTCAAAGAGGTTCAATGTAGTCATACCTTAAGCTTTATTGTGCACATGGGATTGAATCAATTGCTACCAGGAAACGTTCTCCTAAAATTGTGCTGTTTAAACATGCCTTAAACACTCTTCCTGCTGTTAGATTCTAGAAGTCTGAACCAACAGTGCCTACTGAGTCATGCTGAGCTGGATCTGCTTGCTTCACATAGACGGTTAATCTGCTGGCCACGGTGGTCACAGAGAACTCACTCTTAGTTTCTCTAATAATTGTGAACAGAGCCGTTACAATTTGTTCACATCTATTTCTCTTAAAATAATCTTACTTGAGGCATACTCCTTGAACAAAGAGCCCAGAGATGTTAAAGTTGTCAAAACAATGAAAGCAAATATTTGAGTTTTAAAGGGCAAGTTGACATTTCTCTGACAACCAAACCAGAATCCACATCACTGAACAGGAAACAGACCAGTAAATCAATAGCAGATTTGAATCAACACAGCTGTGGACTGGGTGTGAGCCATGGGAAATGGGACACACCAAATGCTAAGTCAAATAAGGTTATTTTCTCAGCGTCAGCCCACGAATAAAAAGCTGAAATCCATTTACATAATTTTTTTCAATGTAGTGAAAATTAATCACATAAAATCACAATATAACCTGTTAGAAATGGATATCAATGAGTTTTTGAACATACAATTAAGTATGTCACCTTTTGTACCACTTTAATAATATTTAAAAAATAAAAACCTAGCCCTGCTGAGAAAACTCACAATGTCTTCTTTCACTCTCTTATGAAAGACATTGAAATGAAGTGCACACTGGAGAGATGGGCCCGCAGTTAAAGGCTAAGGTTCACAACCCAAAGGACTAGGGTTCAGTTCTCAGCATCCATGCTTGCCTCTCTAGCTTCCTCTTTGCCAGACATGGCAGTAGATATTAAAAACAAACTAATAAACAAGGACTGAATCAACAATTGATATGTAGTTACACACACACACACACACACACATAAAGATGGACATGGCAGCATACATGTTAGATCCGGATTAAAGCAGGCTGTTCTTTAATAAGAGTAATGAAGGATGCCAGTTCTCTATGGAAGTGAAGACCATGTACCCAGGAACTTCTGGTGAGGAAAGTTTTGCCAAAAGATGTTTTCTTTACAGTCAAGGCTGAATAACGCCAGCAGGTGTTCTGTTACTATATTTTCTTGTCAGGCAGGTTTTCTTTCTTCCTTTCTTCCTTCCTTTCTTTCTTTCTTTCTTTCTTTCTTTCTTTCTTTCTTTCTTTCTTTCTTTCTTTCTTTCCCTTCCCTTCCTTCCTTCCTTCCTTCCTTCCTTCCTTCCTTCCTTCCTTCCTTCCTTTCTTTCTTTCCTTTCTAAAGAAATTTATTTTATATCCAGAACACAGGTTCCCCTCTCTCCTCTCCTCCCATTCCCTCCCCTCCGCCCTCACTCCCAACTGATTCTTTTCTATTTAGAAAAGGGCAGGCCTCCCAGGAGTATCGACAAAACCTTGCATATCAAGTTGCAGTTAAGACTAAGCACCTGCTTGTCCTTGTATTAAGGCTGGGCAAGGTGAACCAGTGTAAGGACTAGCCAAGGACAAAAGTCAGCCTAAGAGTTAGAGACAGCCCCTGCTCCCACTGTTAGGAGTCCCACAAGGCTAAGGTACTCATAGATTTGTGCTTACCCTAATTGTTCTCAGAGAGGCTTCATCCAGTTACTGATGTAAACAGATGTAAACCCACAGCCAAACACTAGGCTGAGCTGAGAAATCCTGCTGAAGAGAAGGAGGAAGGATTATAGGAGACAAAGGGGTCAAGGACATTACAAGAAACCCCATAGAATCAACTAACCTGGGTTCATAGGAGCTCACAGTCTGAACCCACAACCAGGGAGTCTGCATGGGACTGATCTAGGCCCTCTGTGTGTATGTTATACTTGTGTAGCTTGGCCTTCTTGCAGGTTTTCTTATTGTTATGCTGTGTTCAGAGTTTCTTAGTTCATCTGAGATTTCTTGTTTTAGGTTGGCTCTGTCCCCAGGATCTAAGGGTACACAGGTCAGATTGACTTCATGTAGCAGGAGGAGAGTTTGTGTAGTTCATAAGATGAAACCAAAGATTAGGGACACAGTGGGGAACCTAGTCAGGGTAGCCATTGTCCTAATGTGAAACTAGTGATTTGATCCAGGGAGGACTTCATTTAAAAGTTTTAAAGACAGGATGAAAGCATAAGTGTGAGGATAATAAGGAGAAAAGGATTGACGAAGAGGAGGAGCCTGAGTGGGAGCGATCCCAAAGCACATCCTTAGAAGGAGGCTTGTCATTGATTTTTTTCTCTGTTCCTTAAGTCTCAAGCCAGTTTGCATTTGGTGATGCAGAAGCAGCATCGTTCCTGGAGGAGGGCTTAAATTCCACCATTAGCAGTAGTCAGGAGACCTAGTCCTCTTTAATTTTGAATTATTTCATCAACCAAAGCATCAATCTGGAATTTCTTTAAAGTTTCCTGAGAGCTAGTGAGACAGGGAGGTTAACTGATTCAAAGAAGCCCCTCAGTCCAGCTGTTTCAGTTATGCACAGCTGGATGAAGGCATAACACACATAACACACATTATACACAGTACACAGTACTTTGTACTTCTTATAAACACACCACTGCCTTATACATTTACTATACCGTTGTTCAATATTTTAGAAAACATCCCCTTTACATGTAAATACGAACACAGCAAGAGATCCATGTGGCCTTTAAGCCTTTGGCAGCCTATGCCTCATATCCATTGTGTCTCAATTGCAGCAAGGGGCCTATGGGGTGAGGGAGTACACTGCGCTGCCATGGTAGGTTGGAACCCTTATGAAGTATGTGCCCTTATCAATCTTTCCTCCCCGAGGTGCTTCTTTCAGGCCTTTTGTCACAGTGATGAGATGGATAACTAATGCATCATCCTACTGCATTTTCCAGTTACTCAGTTGCTGGAAAATTTTTCCAGTTCCCAGTCATAATGGGAAGCTTTGTATTTCTCACCATGGAGCATGGTGCTGCCGTTGGTGTTTCATGCATGCTCCTTATCAAGCTGAAGTCATTTCCTTCTTAGTTTGCATCTATTAATGTAATCATGTTATTTATCTTTTTAGACAGCTAGTGTGTTAAACTGCATGACTTGATTAAATTTTTTTGCAGTTTTATGTTTTTAACTGGCCCATAATTGTAAACATACATGTGATGTGGTATCCTATTCCAATACATGTATACAGTGGGTGTTGGTCACATTAGGTCCTTACTCTATCACCCCACAAACATTTATTGTTTCTCCATGATGAGAACATTTAAAATCTTTGTCCAGCTACATTAAACTTGCATACCTGAGAGAAATCTCACTTCATGTTGCTATATAATCCTATGGAAGCATGGTGGTATTGAATCCGCAGTACTTTGTTGAGGACTTTTGCATGTATAAATTAGGATGATAATCTGTAACTCCTTTGTCTAGGGTGAGTCTTCCCACCTGAGGTAAGATAATCTAGTTCATCATGGCTTTGTGTCTTTGGTGATTCTAGATCCTGTCTAGCTGAAAGTCAGTGTTAACCATCCCAATAAGAAAGAGACATCTGTTTCTTATGTTACACAGATGCTAAATGGCAGAGCTGTCTGCCATCCACATTTAGGTCTACTGTCAAGGACCAAGATGTCATGAACCATGGGAAGTACTAGCTAGGCCAGAGAACAAGTCATAAGCCCACTGCCCCTTCCCAGAGCAGTAACACCCGTTTACTAACCAGAGGCCCCCAAAGATAGGAAGATATTTCACAGTCAGGTGCCATGACAACTGAATGTAAAGAGCATTCCATGGTCAGGTAGCCTAGCAACAGAACAAATGGCCCCTGACCAGTGACCTTAACCGACATCTTGCAGTTGCATGATTTGCATGTCCCCCACATCTTGTACCCCTTTCATGTCCCTTCCCCTTCCCTCCTTCCTGCCCCCTCCCCTCCTATGCTATATAAGCTTTGTGGAGGAAAACAAAATCTGCAGCTTGATCAGAATCCTGTCTTGCTGTCGTCTTTCATGTCCCCTGTTTCTTTCATTCGCTTCCACAGGTGGGTCGCCCCCTGTTGAAACCCTGCTGGCTGGGGCAGTCTACCTCTAATACATTCAACACTCTGATGAGCAATTCCCTGTAGTAACAAATCGAGCTGTCCATTTCCTTTTAACTGTAGTCTTGGCTATTAGGTTCCCAATCTCTAGGAACTATGAAGATTTTATATAGCAAAAATAAATTATAGAAAAATGTTCATTCATAAAATCAACTTCTGCTTAAAATGGCTAGATACTCACAAGCATTTATAAGAATGGTATTAAAATGAAAGCCATCAAACATTCACAGAACAAGGTTATTTTTGTTTCATTTCTGTGGTAAACAACATGACTAAAAGCAACCTGTGTAGAAAGAGGTTTATTTGACTTACACATCCCCATCATGGGCCATTATTGAGGGAGGACAAGGCCAGAGCTAAAGCAAGGCAGGCACCTGGAGGCAGGAACTGAAGCAGAAACTATGGAGGAGTGCTGCGTACTGACTTGCTCCCCATGGCTTGCTTGGCCTTCTTTCTTATGTAACCCAGGACCACCTGCCTAAGGTTGACCACACAAAGTGGGCTGCGCCCTCTCACCATTATCATTAATCAAGGAACCACCCTACAGATTTCCCTGTAGGCCAAGCTGATGGAGGCATTTTCTCAGAAGACGTTTCCTCTTCCCAGATGACTATCAAGTTGACAAAAACCTAACCAGCACAAAGATGTTGTGCAACATTGTGCAAAACACAATTATGTGCCAAGCAATATTGCTGCCTTAGTTGAGTATACACGCAATCTTTCCTTTCTAGTCCCCCCGCCCCTACCCCTTAAACAATCACAATGTGGAGTACATGATGGCCTGTAGCCTGCTGTGGAATACAGGCTTGCCTGAAATCATGGTGATCCTTGTACCCAATCCTCCAGGTACTGGGATTACAATAATGAGCCAACAAACCCAATCGACAGTCTTTTCTCAAGTGTTTATAACATGACACTGAACACTACCGAACTATAGCTATCTTACAAGTCTCGCTGTAGGAAATATGGAAGAAGCAAAGACTGAGCGTAGTGGAATTAAAGATAGATTACCATATGACCCATGTTTGTTCTTTCTAACCGTGTACCCAGACGACTTCACAGCTCACCACAGAGATACTTGAACATCCATGTTACAGATGCTCTATGCACAATAATGAAGAAATGCCATCAGCCTAACTGTCCATCAAAGGATGAATGAATAATGATAAGGTTATAAAAAGACACAGTAGAATTTTATTCATCCATATAGAAAAATGAACTTTCAGGAAAATTCACAGGTCTGGAAATTATTGTATCAAGTAAGGTAGCCCAGACTCAGGAAAGCTAATACCACATACTGTCTTTCATTTGAAGATCCTAGATGTTTATTTATATATTTTAATTTGTACATGTATTATATAATCTACTTAAGTTATATATATATATATATATATAATTTTTAAATTTGCATACATAGGATATATATATATATATATATATATATAATGTGTGGGGTGCGGGAGTGTGAGAGAGAGAGGGGCTATGAAACCAGAAAGGGGTCCATAGGAGAGCAGCAGATGCTTTGTGAAATACTTTGACATGAAAGGGAAGTACAGGGTGTAGAAATGTATGAGTAGAGGTTACAAGATGGGAGGATGTTAGTCTTTTGGCTTAGGGCTTACTTACTTGAAGAACTAGTTATTGCTGAGAATGTTATGAAATATCTGTATAAAGGGTCAAGAGATGGCTCAGCAGGGAAAATCACTTGCTGTGCAGGCCTAATGACCTGATTTTTATTCCTGAGACACATTTAAATGGCAGATGATGTGTGTGGCAAGCGTCTGTAATCCAGCGTTCCTCTTATGAGATGAGAGAACTGCCCAGAAGCTGTGGACTAGCTAGCCTGGAGTATGTTAAGCAACATAAACAAGAGAGAGCCTGTCTCCACAAGGTGGAAGGAGAGAACTGTCTTTGTTAGGGTTTCCATTGCCGTGATAGAACATCAGGACCAAAGCAACTTGGTGAAGAAAGAGTTTGTTTCACATATACTTTCATATCACAGTTCATCATTATCTTAGTCACTGTTCTCTTGTTGTTAGGAGGCACCATGCCAAGGCAGCTTTTACGAAAGAAACCATTTAATTTGAGGTTTGTTTACAGGTTCAGAGGCTTAGTCCATTATCATCATGGCTGAAGAATTTTTTGAGAGCTATGTCCTGATCCACAAGCAGAGAGAGACAGCCTAGGAGGCCTAGTATGGGCTTTTGAAACCTCAGATACACCCCCGTGATACACTTCCTCCAACAGAGCCACACCTACTCCAACAAAGCCACACCTCCTAATCTTTCTAATCCTTTGAAATAGTACCACTTCATGCTGACTTAAGTCTTCAGATACTTGAGTCCATGAATTCATTCTTATTCAACCACCATAATCCTAAAGGCAATCAGGGCAAGAACTCAAACAGGGAAGGAACTCAAGAGTCAAGGAAAGATGCAGAGGCCATGGAAGAGTATTGCTTTTTGATTTTCTTTCCATAACTTCTTCATACTTTCAAAATCAGTAACACTTGGGTGATTCTTAAACATTACTATGCTTGGCTGCCAGCACAAGGTACAGCTTTGGTCCCCTCTGGATCATAGCTTCTGTGTGTGCTGACCCTGAAGAAGAACTTCCCAGAAGATTTTGTTTCATTTATGCTGGTCTCTTTTTCATCTCCTGCCAACCAATATCAATTGTCTCAGCAAAGCAAGGGTTTCATTTTAATAAAGCTGGTCTCTTGTTAAAAACAGTTGATTCTTTAGTGCCAGTAACTCAGAACCACAGACTCTCAATTCAGTTCTTGAACAGCCCCAATCAAGTCTGCATTGTCCTCTCTAACTTCCCAAGCTTCACAAGCCAAGCCTCCATCATCTGCATTTCTCCCAACACTCTCAACTTCTACATCTCCACAAATCATACCACTGAGCTCCTGAATATCAATGGCATTTTCATTCCAAAGTTCAAATGCCACTACAATCCTCCTAAAAATGCTTAGTCAGATGTGTCACAGAAATAGCCTACTCTTGATGCCAATCTCTGTCTTAGTTAGGTTTTTCTATTGCTGTGATAAAACATCATTGGGAAGAAAAGGTTTATTACAGCTTACAATTCTTAGGTCACACTCCCTCACTGAAGGAAGTCAGGGTAGGAACTCAACACAAGAATCTGGATAGGAACAGCTGCAAAGGCCATTAAGGAGTTTTTCTAACTGGATAGCTCTTCCTGGGTTGCTAAGTCTGATTTCTTACAGCACCCTAGACTATAAACTCAGAGATGACACCACCCATAATGGGATGGACACACCTATATCAATCACTAATTAAGAAAATGCCCATCAGGCTTGCCAAAGTATAATCTTACATAAGCATTTTCTCTATTGAGGTTCTCTGCTCTCAGATTACTCTAGCTTATGGCAAGTTGACATAAAACTATCCTGCACAATAACAAACTAATAAATGTTATCCATTATACATATGGCCTCATTCACATACACACACACACACACACACACACACACACACACACATACACACACACGCACACACACACAAAATATAGGTACACAACAATAATAAATACAATAAAATAATTTAAGTGGTTGTTATAAATATTTGTTCTTTATTAAAATTAATTTCATCTATCACCCGTCCAGCAAAAAGTAGAGACAACAAAGTACTCAATCACAAAATGTGTCAAAGCTTTCAGAAAGTATAGATCTTCAGTAGTTTAAAAGGAACACAATATTGATGATAAAGACTCATTTTGAGGGATTAAAGGCGGGCCACATATCGCCAGGTGGTGGTGGCTCATGCCTTAATCCCAGCACTTGGGAGGCAGAGCTAGATGGATCTCTGTGAATTTGAGGTCAGCCTAGTCTACAGAGCAAGATCCAGGACAGGCACCAAAACTACACATAGAAACCCTGTCTCAAAAAAAAAAAAAAAAAAAAAAAAAAAAAAAAAAGACAGGCCATACTAGCCATTTAGTCTATATCTTTATCATAAACAGATGGTGTTTCTGAAGTTACCAAGGTTTGGAAACTGAGAACCAGCAAGGTTTGTCCATCCATCCTTATTAAGCCAATTAAATAAACAATAACATTTTGGGCAAATAAATTTAGTGACTCTTCCAAGTCTATCTTCAGGGTCCTGGAATGAAGTTTAGGTTTAAGTAAAAGGTCAGAACAAGGCATAGCTAAGAAATCCTGGTCAAGATAGGTTCTACTGGGTATAGCCAATCTTACCATTAAACAAGTAAAAATATCCTTTCCTAAAATAATGAATCAAGCACATCCCTTCATGACTTGAACATAGAAATTTAGTTTTTACAAAGTCATACATACTGAGGAAAAGACAAGAAGAATGGGTCATTCTCAGTGACTTCTGAAAGTGAAGTCTAACTCTAAACTGTGACTACTGGAATGGTTGGAAGTGTTCCAAAATGTCTAGCAGATATTTTAGTAAAACTCAGAAAATTCAGATCTAAAATTTATCTTATAATATATTGCTGGTGGTACTACCAGTAGCTGGTGAACTCTGGGAAGTCTACAGAGCCCATGGATTGGATAGTGGATCCCTATTTTCTGTTCATTTTTTTCCTCTCCTCTTGTGGAGAGGAAAGACAGAGAGCAGCAGTGAAGGGTAAGGTTTTCAGCTCTCAGCTATTGCTCTGACCTGTTGGCTTTTAACTCTGCAATTGGCTCTTTGTTTCTTATTTAACAAGTCGGTTACATCTACAATATATGATTTATGAGGTGTTTTTTTTTTTCTTATTTTTATTTCAAATCATTCAGAATAAAAGTCATTAATAGGCATTGGTGGCTCATACCTTTGATCAGCACTTGGGTGGCAGAGGCAGGAGGATCTCTGAGTTTAAGGCCAGCCTGGTTGACACAGTGAGTTCCAGGACAGCCAGGGCTACACATAGAAATTCTGTCTACAAAAACAAACAAACAAACAAAGGAGACAAGAGAGAGCTAAAACACATTTAGAAAAACTGCTATAGGTTAAGTATAGGATTGAAGAAAGAGAGAATACTGTTGACTCAACAGTTCAGAGCTTTTGCATAGACATGAAATTTCTCTTTGAAGCACTGTGGTTTCTAAGTCATAGATATGCATTATGATCAGAAGGGGCAGTAGACCTCATTTTGAATATAAGTGAGACTAAAACTGTAGTTTAATATTCAATAGCTTTTAAAGCATTCCAACCTTTCCACTTTAGGCATCACTTCCTTTCTTCATCAAGACTAAGGTGCATTCCCTAAAAATATATTTTCAAAATCAGTGACATATATTTCATTGACTGAAGTTCCCTTCTTGTGTGTGTGTGTGTGTGTGTGTGTGTGTGTGTGTGTGTGTGTGTGTGTATGCATCTACACACATGCAAGCATGCAAATGCATGAATCTGGGAGACCAGCAGAGTGTCAGATGTCCATTTCTATCATCTCTCCATTTTATTCCTTTGAAACAGGGTTTCTCATTGAAGTAGGCTGGCAGTACCCTGTTATCCTGTTTGTAGACCCTCCTCTCATTGTAGTGGGTAGCCATTCCAGCTTTGACCTGGAAGTTCCAACCCCCATTGAGCCTTTGGTAATGGTCACAAGGCAGGGCTGAGAGAGGACGCTGAAGACTGGAGTTCCGGATGGGGGGGCTCTCTTGGCTCCTGGACCCTGGATGCTGGAGGTAGACAGAGCAGAGTTCTCTAGAGAACACTGCCGGACTGTGATACACCTTTCCCAGACCCTGCAACCTACCTATCTCTTCATTTGTAAGTTACACCACTAAATAAACCTCCCTTTTAACTACATGGAGTGGCCTTAATAATTTCACCAATATCTCATGCCCCACAGTACTACCATACACAAAGCTTGAGTCACAGTCACATGGACAACCACACCCAGAAATTTTGACGTATGTGTTGGGACTGTTGTTTTTTGAGAGAGGGTCTCATTTAATGCAGGCTGGCCTCAAACTCACTATGCAGCTGAAGATAACCTAAAACTACTGTCCCTCAGGTCTCTGTCTCTAAGGTGCTAGGATGATAGTTTTAGACCACCACTCATGGCAGGAAAGTACTTACTTTCAAGGCCATCTAGTCCTAACAGACTTACCCACACATTCTTTCTGGAGTTTAGTACAAAACAAAATAATATTAAAGTTTTATATGGTGGAATTTAAATAAAAGTCCTAGTTCCCTGTCTTTCCTTATATTCATGCCATTTGTAACAGGACCTGAAACTCCTTCCACCAAGGAAAGATGATAATTCCCCACCCTTGAACTTGGGTTGAACTTGGCTCATCCAGCAGAATGTGCATGAGAGTGCACAGAGCTGCATGGAAGGCCAAGTCTTTTTCTGTCTTCCAACTAAGTCCAATGACCATGTAAATAAGCTGTTGAAACACTGACTGGACATGTGGTATGTCAGCCAGTCCTCAGATGACCACTCAAGATTCCTTGATGAATCAGCCAGGGCAAAGTCATCAGAGACTTGACCTGTGGAAATATCTAATCTAATCACATGACAAAGCTGAAGCACTGTATATTCAGCTACAGAATGTGGAAGTGATTGCCATGTTGACTAGGGCACAAATGTCAATCTCATTTATAGTTATTTGTCCCATTTTAATTCTAGTTTAGTGTTATGTAATTCATGAGGTAAATCTGAAATGAGTATGAATCACTTGCTACTGATTTGTTTGTTCTAGTTAAAATACTTAGATTTTTGAACATCTTTTAGTTGTTCTTGTTTTGATGTTGTTGTTGACGTGGATTCTGTACCACTGGTAATTACCATGAATTCTAATTTAGGAAAGCATATAGCTCAACCAAGCAGCTTGATTATGTGCTAAGCAAGAGGTAAGTAGTGTGAAAATGTTTACGCAGCATATGGCCCTAAAGATCCACATTTCACTTTGTGCAATAAGAAAATAGAAATAAAATGAGATTCAGGATATATGCACTACAAAGTTCATGGCCAAGATTGGACTTTCAGTGTGATTGCACTGAAAACAGGATTTCCTGTAGTCAGAAATAACCATAGGCCCCATCTTAGAGGACAGAATTAGACATTTTTTCTCTAAAGATTTGTTTTTATTTATAGGTATGTCAAATGCCTGAGGGCTCCCAAGGAGGCCAGAAGAGGGTGTCAAGGGGGTTTAAGTTTCCATCATGGGTTCTGGGAACAGATGTCCTGATGAAGAACAACAAATGCTCTTAACCACTAAGCCATTGCTCCATCTCCTAGAGTTGGATTTCTAAGCAATTATTTAAAATCTCCAGTGGGCAAAGGAGAAAAGAAGGATATCAAAAAAAAAAAAAAAAAAAAGGAACATGAATAAACAACTCACATTCCTTTAAGCTATCTCCAAAACCAATTATCCAGCAAAAAACTTAAAATTCCTCTTCAAATTCTCATTTATTTGCATTTGCTGAGCACCACACACTAAGCCATCTTTCCCTGTTGTTAGGATACATTGGTGAAAAAAACAGGAAAAGAAAGATGTTGTTGAAGTGTTTACATTGTATACATGAATGTGATTCTTGACTACTGTTAAAAAAAATCCCATCTAATTAATGTGTTAAATAACTAATTGGAATAAGGCAGTAATAATCATATTATTTTTACTGCATTAATCCTGAAATTGTTGCTGACTAATATTAAAAAAATAGTGAAAGTAGGTTAAAGAAATTCATGGCCAGCCAGGTGGTGGTGGTGCACATCTTTAATTCCAGCTTTCAGGGAGGCAGAGGCAGGCAGATCTCTGAGTCTGAGGCAAGCCTGGTCAAAAGAGTGAGTTCCAGGACAGCTAGGACTGTTTACAGCGAGAAACCCTGTCTTGAACACAACAACAACAGCAAAAAAACTCAAACAAACAAAAATTCATGGTCACCAAAGGAGCTCCAAGAGAGCTCCATAGAAGGTATAGAAAGGAATCCTTTAGCCTGAAGATAAAGACAAACAGACTTGTGAGGCCATAGAGAAGGGGGGGGAAAGTTTGAATATAGTTGAGAAAGGAATAAGGAAAAAAGCAATATACAGAGACAGGAAATAATACACACCTTTCAGTAACTCAAATATTAATGGTCCCTATTACTCGGTAAAGAAAACAGACTGAAAGATTGGATTAAAAGATGGGGTCTGCCTATTTATTGCTCCAAGAAATACATCTCACTATCAAAGATCGACACTATCTTAGAGTAAAAAGAAAGAAAATTATAATCTTCCTGCATCCTCCTACTTTCAAAATTAAAATTTAGAACATCTATCTCGTTTCTTTATTGGGATATATGGAGAAAGAGAGAGAGTGCTTGATGGTATAATGGATGTCTTTATAATTTTTGAGGAGAGTATTCCCTTGATCTTTTTCATGGCAGCCATATTAACTTTCATTCCCACAAGGTGGACAGTTTTGCTTTGCTACATAACCTCCTCAACATTTTCATCTCTTATTTTGTTTGGCAACTGGTAGAAGGCAGGATTTGAATATCACACTAATCATAGACTTTTGCAGTGGATTCCAGTCATAGTAAGATATATCAATAAACACTGACTCAGATCTACCAGGTGAGTGTATACACATGCAATAATCTCAATTAGACTTGATATTTTTAGCCTGTTGAGATACAATGAGACATGCCTTCCTGGTTGGATTTCCCCTTCATAACTTAAGTATATCTCAGTAGGATCCTATCCAATAGTAAGTTAATGCTGTAACAAAAGTGACAGAGATAGGTAATTTACTTTTTTGGGGTAGGTGTCATGGGAAAGCATTCCTACCAACATGCCTTTAGGATTACTTGATTTCAGATCTAACTTTAATGTGTGATGGATCATGTTCCATTAAGAAGGACTGAGCTCATCTTGAATAGCAATCAGGAGGCCTGAACCAATACCATCCCAAGATGCAGTGTGCACATTATCAATTATGGGAATATTTCCTTCTGATTTGTGTTCTGATGGTGTCATTGTTACAAGTGACAGTTTCTCCTCTATTTTTGTTTTCTCACAGAATTTGGCCAAAATAAAATTTGAATGGAAGATTGTTTAACAGGGCAAAGTAACTCAAAGTGAATGAGCACTCCAGAGCAAGATTAGAGCAGGCCAGCCTGAAGGGGAACAGCAGCCCACTGGACTCTGCATGGTGGAGTTTACAGAAGTTTCTTTTCGTCTCAACTCTATGATGTCATTGTAGAGTCATAGCCAGGAGCAGAGACTTTAATCAAGATTCTACAGCCTAGATGTAAGATAGCTTGGGGTGTGGGGCCAGTAGAAATGAGGACTTTGCAAACAGTTTTCTGCAGCTGTCTGCAGATGACCTCATGCACAGAGATCATCAACAATGGCCACACAAGGCCTCCAGTACCCCCTGCTGACCTGGACTTCCTTCTCTATAGAACACCTCTCTTTGGATGGCACATCTATGTCTGTGTACATTTACATTTACAGAATAAAGAAACTGAAAGTGAGCATTGGGTAAGAGTCACAGTGGTTTCATAGTCCATGCTCTAACTGTGCACTGGGAGGGCCAACAGCATTGACAGATTGATTGCAAGGGTCTAATGAGGATGGTAAAGCAATAGAGATGAGATTGGCAGACCCAATGGTTGTCTGCAGAGTGTGAGTCAGAAAACACTTCTGTCCCTGAGATGAGGGCACAGCTGTTTTCTTCGTCTTCAAAGTGATTCATAATCTAAAGAGCAAATAATAGTGACTCCTAGTATTTAGGACATTCTTACAATTATCACATCAGTCATTTATTTTTCTTTAGACTTAGAAAGACTCTGTAGATTACATACTATTTAAGCATGGTAAACACATAGTAATAACATAAACACATACAAACATAGATACAGCTGATAGAAACTCTATAATTTTCAATTGCACCCTCACAATAGAAGAATTCTTTTCTTTTTCCATTTTTCTTTATTAAGAAATTTCCTACTCACTCTACATACCACCCACAGATCCCACCTTCTCCCTCCTCCCACCTCCCAGGCCTCTCTTTCAAGCCACCCCACATCCCCACCTCTACCAAATCAAGGTCTCCCATGAGGAGTCTGCAGAGCAGCACACTAAGCCTAAGCAGGTCCAAGCCCCTTCCCACTGTACCAAAGCTGCACACAAAGTCACACCACAGGCACTGATTCCCAAAAGCCTGCCCATGCTCCAGGGATGGATCCTGATCCCCCTGCCTTGGTGCTCCCCAAACAGTTTTAGCCAAACAACCATCTTTCATGTCCAGAGGGCCTAGTCCAGTCCCATGGGGGCTCCACAGCCACTAGTCTACAGTTCATGGGCTTCCACTAGTGTGGCCGGTCATTTCTGCATGTCTTCTCATAATGATCGCAACATCCCCTGCCTGCAGAATCCCTCCTCTCTCTCATTGATTGGATTCCTGGAACTCAGCCTGGTACCTGGCCATGGATCTCTGCATCTGCCTCCATCAGTCACCAGACAAAGGCTCTATGATGACAGCTAGGGTATTGGCTAGACTGGGCACTAAAGTAAACCAGACCAGGCCACCTCTGGACCACTGCCAGCAGACCAAGGTCTGGTCATCCTTGTGGATTCCTGAGAGCCTCCCCAGCACCCTGCTCTTCGTATTCCCATGATGTCCTCATCTATCATGGTATCTTCCTCCCTGCCTTCCCACTCTGTCCCTGCTCCAGCTTGATCCTCCCATTTCCCTATGTTCTCATCCCCCACTTCTCACCCTCTGCCACCCCTCCCCCCAGTCCACTCATGTAGATCTCATCCACTTCTCCTTCACTGGGTCATCCATGTGTCCCTCCTAGGGTCTTTTCCTGTTAGCTATCCTCTCTAGAGCTGTGGGTTGTAGTCTGGCCATCCCTTCCCTCACATCTAGTATCCACTTATGAGTGAGTACATACTATGTTTGTCCTACAAATAGAAGAATTCTTTCAGCAAATATCTTCACAATGATGTACAAAAGAGAAGGTTTAGGAATGTGAGATGAAAACTCCTTGTTGTACTACTATCATGTCATGTGATCATGGGAAAAGCATCTTCATTTTGCTGAGCTTCAGTTTCCTTAAAAACACAGGGTATCACCAGCTAATGTATAGGGAAGCCACTGAGATATGTGTGGTGATATATTGTGTCTCCCAATACATTGTGCATCCTAATAAACTTATCTGGGGTCAGAGGACAGAACAGCCACTAGATAGACATAGAGGCCAGAAAATGGTGGCACACACGCCTTTAATCCTATTACTTGAGAGGCAGAGATCCATCTGGATCTCTATGAGTTCAAAGCCACACTAGAAACAGCCAGGCATGGTGACTCACACCTTCAATCCTAAGAAGTGATGGCAGAAAGCAGAAAGGTATACAAGGTCTGAAAACCAGGGAACTAGAACTGGTTGAGCGTTTAGGCTTTTGAGTAACAGTTCAGCTGAGATCCATTCAGATGAGGACACAGAGGCTTCCAGTTTGAGGAAACAGGATTGGCTGAGAAGTTGGCCAGGTGAGGTTAGCTGTGGCCTTTTCTGTCTCTCTGATCTTCCAGCATTCACCCCAATACCTGGCTTCAGGTTTGATTTTATTAGTAAGACCTTCCAACAACTTGTGCTACAGATATGCTTGAATGTACGACAACAGTTACACATAGTAGGTGCTCATTAAGTGTTCAACATACAGAGTGAACACAGTGGGTCTAATAATTAGATACAGAGAAGAAAAGAACTTCAACTCATGTGGAACAGAATCAGGCTCCTACCTGTCTCATTCCAGAGCTGGTGGGTCTTTCCTTTATCACACTAGTCTCACACGTAGGGTTCCTAGAGTTCCTGTGATCACTGCAGGTGGAAATGAGACCAGAAGTCAGCACTAACTCAGGCATCTTCTGGAGTGATTACAATGAAGGGGTGAGTTCAAGACTAGCCAGTCTCTATAGAGGATGCCACACATTAGGCAGCAGGCAGAGCTCCCTCACAACTGATCTTTGCCTCTGTTCTTTACTTCAAGGAATCCCTTGGGCCTGAGCAGCAAATTTGACGTTACCCTAGTGCCCAGTGTAGCATGAATCTTAAAGGTACTTATTAATAAAATCAAACCTGAGGCCAGCTATTGGGGTGAATGCTGGAAGATCAGAGAAGCAGAACCAGCCGCAGCTTCTTCACCTCGACAGTTCTTCAGCTGATCCTGTTTCCTCAGACTGGAAGCCTCTGTGTTCTTATCCCAATGGCTCTCAGCTGAACTGCTGCTCAAAAGCCTAAAATCTTAACCAGCCAAAAACTTCTAGTTTCTGGTCTTCATGCCTTGTATATCTTTCTGGTTTTGCCATCACTCCCTGGGATTAAAGGCTCACTTCTTGGGAGTAAAGGCATGTGTCACCATGCCTGGCTGTTTCCAATGTGGCCTTGAACTCACAGAGATACAGAGGGATTTCTGTCTCTGGAATGCTAAGATTAAAGGAGAGAGTGCCACCATTTTCTAGCCTCTTTATCTAGTGGCTGTCTGTTTTCTGACCCCAGATAAATTTATTAGGGTGCACAATATTTTGAGGAACACAATACCACCACATTTCCCCTTTTTTGTCTAAAATTTAAAAAGCTTATAACTAATACAAGAAAAACTATCCAATAAGTATACACAATATATACAGTCAAGAATTACATCAACAATGTGTCGTCCATTAACATTTGACAAATTCAGATAAAAATTCCATTATATATATTAAAAATGTCCAGTCCAGTAACATTTGCTAAACTCAGACAAGGGTTGATGTCTACTTGTACATGAAGTTTCAACCAATTTTGGAATTGTCCTTTCATCCCACTCTGACCTCTCAAGAATTTATAAACTAAATTAAAATTACAAAAAATAATTTAATTTTCAGCCAAGTGTATGTGAATTGACTATTCAAATTAGGTCATTTAAAATTTACAGATCAGGATTTAAAATAGAGCCATTTATGCACTTCCAGATCTTCCCACTGACACATGATGTAGTCCAACAGTAATAGAATCCAATAGAATCTAACTGTTGTTTCCTTTAGGCAGTTCTGCATGAATCGCCAATCAAAGATTAGAGTGAGAGATGAAAGCTACAATATGTTTGTTCACGACATATTTTCTTCTACTACACTTTCTAAAACACTGTTACTCCTATTTGAAGTCCTTCCTAGCTTGCCATAATTCTCTCTGCTTCATGAAATTACTTTCTATATATTCATACTTTTAATTGACTTATCTCACTATATTCAGTTATTAATTCATTATTCCTATTAGTCTCTCTAATTATGAGCTGCCTAAAATCCAAGTCTCCACTGGCTCAGACAATTGGTTAAAGTCCAGAGTTGTCGACATAGCTTCAAGAAAGTGTTATGTTCTAAATGAGCAATTTTATTTAACAATTTACCAATTCTTCTTCATCTTCAATGAACAGCAAAGTGGCATCTTTCACAGAGCAGTCAGCAAGACCTTCAGCCCAAGATCTTGAGAAATAAATAAGCATTTATCTGATATGGATGCCAATCTGTCAGGCATGTTAGTATGGCTGATCTCCCTGGAGTAAAAAGAAGATACGTTCTATTTCTGCCCTGTTCCTGCTGCATCACAATCACCCCCTCCCCCACACACACACACAGTAGTTGCTTCACTAGCACATGCTGGAACAAGGTTAATGCTGTCCTTTGTCAAGGAATCATAATTAATGACAAAAGATTCATATTATGTTTTGTTTATATTAATTAACTTTAGACAAAGTAACTAAAGATGAAATATTAGCAAACTGGATTAAGGGACAAGTGTGGAGATATATGAACAAGAAAAGCACAGAACACATGGATTCAAATGGCTCTGAGGCTGCATATCATCTGATTGACAATCTGTGGGTGTTGCTGAAACTCTCAGCCACTCCCTGTCACACCTGAGCTTGCTCATCCTCAATCACACCTACTCCAAGTGGAGGCTTAGCAGGTATGCTAAATATGGGGCCTTTTAGTTTTCTTTGTTGACATATTTCTGTCACAATTGTGACTTTTACTTTCCACAATTCTAGATGCACATATGACATATCTCAAAATGGTTCTCAGAAAAATTAAGAGCATGGAAGAACTGTGAAGTTTCTGTAGTGGACAAGACATGTTGTCCTGTAAACATTAGATGTCACTGACCTCCCCTGCCCTCGCTAGTCTCAAGGTGGCCAGGTGCAGTGAAGAGGACAATGTTTATGTGGAATTTATGAAACTAAAGCTCTTCCCTCGCTTACCTGAGACACTGAGTCCAGTCAGGCTCAAGACAAGAAGGATCAGCCCAGCACAGCCAAGTTTCAGAGCCACCCAGTGCCAGCGTGGGCACCGACAGGCATCTAGGAAGTGCAAAGAGTACACTTGTTAAATCCACTTGAGTGCATCTGGGATAAAAGTCAGAGGTGATTTTGTTACTGCACAGGACCTCCTTTAACTACAAGGACTCTTTCCAGCACTCCTAGTGGAGAGACTGGAACTAGAGATAGTGCTACACTCTGTGTGCACTGTTTTACACACACACACACACACACACACACACACACACACACACACACACACACAAACACATGAGAGCCATTGGGATGAGAACACAGAAGCTTCCAGTCTGAGGAAACAAGACCAGCTGAGGAACTGTCGAGGTGAGGAAACTGTGGCTTGTTCTGTGTCTCTGATCTTCCAGCATTCACTCCAATAACTTGCTCGGATATGATTTTATTAATAAGACTCTTTAAGATTCCTGCTATAAACACACACACACACACACACACACACACACACACACACACACACGAATTTTCCATCTTAACTAAGCCCAAACTACATCTGGTGGCTCTAACTTTCACAGTTTAATATATGACAGTAAGAACAATTTTTTCAACTAAGTGGAGTACTTTGTGCTATTACCTTTCATTTAGAGGAATGCATTATGGCTTCTCTTTAGAATACTGGGCTGTTGGTCTCTCTACTTTTTCAGTTGAGGCCATCACTGAGTGAGTGAGGGTTACTGGGACACAAGCACTGGTGACTAGTGAGTCACTTCTTGACCTAGATGCTTTGAGATCTCATCATTGTTGCTCAGGACTGTGTCCAACTTAAAACACTGAGATACTTCTTCCTAGAATTTCATAGTTAGTGGTTTAAGACCACTCTTAAAGCAAGTAACAGAAACGACAGACACTGAAGTGTCAAATAAGGAGGTACTATAACATGCCATACACTATGTCTATAGCAGATAAGGGGTGCTGTGATGTAACACTGTGTGGTACCAGAATTGCCTGTTTGCCTGTTTCTGCTAGTTCTACTTCCTTTCCTTTTTTCTTTTTTTTGCATTATCTTTGGTGGCTGCATCGTAGGATTCAGATTTCAGACACACACTAGTGGTCTCAGGACTTTAGAGCAGTTTTAGGATGCTGACAATCATTAAGTAAGTCAGCTCATTTTAAAATGTTCTTGAGGAAAAACTAAAAGAGAAAGGAAGTAAAGCAGAAAGAGTAGAAATGTTCCTAGGACATAAGAGACAGCTCCCCTTAGCCTTAAAGTCCATCCAAATCTGAAGACACTTTTCACTGCTGAGTAAAACTTTACACACACATACATACACACACACACACACACACACACACACACACATATATATATATATATATGTAAGTTGCATCTATTAAACAAGAACAGATATTTCCCATCATTATTCTTTAGACAAATACTTTTAACAGCTATTTGCATGGCATTGAGATCATCTTAGATGCTGTTGTAGGTAATCTGGAGATTATCCAAAGCACACAGGGATATGCACATACGTCTGTAGTCGGTAGCTGTTCCAGCTTTGACCTGGAAGTACCACTTCCATTGAGGTTTTGGTAACTGTCATGCCTACAAGGCAGAACCGAGAGAGGGTCCTGAAGACCCAAGATCCGGATAGGCTGGCTCTCTTGGTTCCTGGATCCTGGACGCTGGAGGTAAACTGAGCAGAGTTCTCCAGAGAACACCACTGGACTGCACTTCACCTTTCCCAGACCCTGTTATCTATCCCTTCACTTGTAAGTTACCCTGTGATGATACTGTGTTCACCAAAATATCGTGTACCCTAATAAACTTATCTGGGATCAGAGAACAGAACAGCCACTAGAGGCAGAAGCCAGAAAATAGAGGCATTCACACCTTTAATCCTAGCCTTCTGGAGGCATGGATCTCTGTGATTTTAAAGTCACGCTGAAAACAGCCAGGCATGGTGACTCACACCTTTAATCCCAGGAAGTGATGTCAAAAAGCAGAAAGGTATATAAGGTGTGAAAGCCAGGAAGTAGAGCTGGTTAAGCTCATAGGCTTTTGAGCAGCACTGTTCAGCTGAGAGGCATCCAGTCTGAGGAAACAGGATCAGCTGAGGAATTGGCAAGGTGAGGTAGCTGTGGTTTGTTCTGCTTCTCTGATCATTCAGTGTTCACCCCAATACCTGGTTCAAGTTTGATCTTATTAATAAGAACTTTTAAGATTCCTGCTACAGTTACCCCACAAAATAAACCTCCCATTTTAACTACGTGGAGTTGCCTTAATATTTAAACCAATATATGTCCTGTGCAAATACCGTATTTTATAGAAGTTCTGTAAGTAATCTTCTATTGACAATGGGGAATGATGAGATGATACAAGACTGTCATGGAAGGAAATACCGAGTGCATTGAACTTATGGAATGGGACCAAGGATCATCAATTCCTGCTGTGGGGGACATGCTGTTTGCTGGAAAAGGAGATAGGAGCAGATACCAGAGAAGACCCCAAGTTCCCAGGGATACTCCAAATATGAGGAGACTGGTGTTTATAACAGCCTAGAACTTTTCCTGAACACTAGGCTTGACAGAAAGAGATAAAGTCCAGTAAATAATCCTAACACGTCGTGTTTCATGTTCTATATGTATGTGCTATTTCATATTTCTCTTTTATCAATCTCTCCACCTTTGAAAATCCATTGTTTTTTATAGAATAGAGAAAGCATCATACAGTCGCCATTTTTATAGTTTTACTAAAGCCTAGGAATAAGAATACTCACATTTCAAATTATTGTAATATAATGCAGTCCACTATAATATTGGGGCAATCTATTTAACCTACATAAACCATAAATGTCCCCATTTGTGAAATGTCTCGGCAATATCTATTTCACAACCTTTTAGAATTTATGAAACAATTCTTATAAATTCCAAAGTTAAGTGTCTGGTATAGGGCACTATTTAATAAACGGTAGTTTTGTTTCCTCTTTTTCTTTTCCTTCCTTCCTTCCTTCCTTCCTTCCTTCCTTCCTTCCTTCCTTCCTTCCTTCCTTCCTTCCTTCTTCCCTGAAAGTGTTTTTGTTTGCTTTTTTTGTTTTTGTTTATTTTAACTAAGAGTAAAAGTTATTTGTATGACTTTAGAAATTTCTTATCACTAAATTTCTCTATTTCTTATCACTAAGATATAAGAAACTACATAGATATTCTGTCCTAAAAGATGGGCTATGTGTCCTGTTGGGATTCTTCTGTATGAAATTAGATTGAATGAAACATACAATAATCACTGAAGAGGCCACATGAACATTGGTTATGTGAGGTACCTGCTTTGGTATCCCTAGAATGCTAAGTCATCTCCACTGTTCTAAGCATTTCAATGACTCCCCTGAACACATGCACCTATGGAATGTCTTGCAAACCCCTTTGCATCTGTCACCATTCCTGCTAACTTGATCTCCACACCACATCAGGCATGCATGTTCCCGTACAACACCACAGGCATGCTCTCCTTTTGCATTTGCAGGCCCAGCTGCCTAGAGGAATCATCTCTCTGATATTCATCTTTAGTCCTAGCGACTTCTAGTACTTGACTCCATCATCTTCTCTCAGAAAGGCCTACCATAATTACTCTGCTTGCTTGATGTTATTCCATCTATAATGGCAAAAATCTTAATTTCCATTTAAAAGTTTTTCTTACTGGCATTCAACATCACACAGTCTTTGAGGCAGGTGTTCATTGATCACTGACTGCACACCTATAGTCATATAAGCTCTAAGAGGAAAAGAATAGTCCCTTTTATTTACAGCTGCTTCCTCATCATCTAGAGCAACGCTCGACATATAGTAGGTGCTTATTTCTGAGTGAATGAATGAGCTCTGTACACATTTTATTCATTCTACTCTCAAGCAAATTTTTGGTCCTTTAGCTACAAAGCAGGTCACTATCCACATCCCTCTTTCTGTGTTTATTTGTTTGTTTGTTTGTTTGTTTGTCTAATCACTATGCTGTAGCTAATGGGTCAAGGTGGTTTTATTTCTTTCACTACTGGGTCAGTGTTTTGTCTTCACTGGTTTTGCTCTGGCCTTTATTCTACTGCTTTCGTCCTTCAGGTTTCCATTCAAGCTGATGGTTTGTAGGATAATAATCACAATGAGCATAGGTGAATTTTCAAGACTTGATTTAGGATCATGGATAGTGGCATTGAGGAAAGCTTCATTATCTTTCTCAACCTTCATTTTCTTACATCCATTTCAACAAGCCCTTTCCCATCCTTTTGCTAGACAGGAACACAAGAAAAGAAATGCATGCTTCTTCCTATCATGTGGCTCACTGGAATCCTTGCAGTGTCAAAGCCTTACTTTCCCTGACCCTGATGTGAAGATGATAATGAAGTTGGTTTGATGATGCTAAGATGGTTTCCTGATTTTAATCTTTATAATGTAATAGTTTCTAACCAAAAGTCTTTTAATATTGATAATCACATAGTTTTCACCATATAGGAATAATGTCAAATTGAAAATATTGCAATGTTACTGATATTAGTAAGTTCGGTTAAGTGACAGAATGCAATACTATCTTATGACAAATTGAAACATTTCTACTTCAATTTCTGGACCTTTTTCATACTCCCTCATGTCATTCTGTCCTTTGAGTATTACCTCAGTCTTTCTCATTTCTGTCACTCCAATTACTAAACTCTCTGGCAGAGAAGAGGGCTGGTTTGCCCAATGCTAACTGCCAGGGTTGCAACTGCAGTAGAGCTGAGTCAAAGTGTTTGTTCTGAACCTGGACCTGGAATGGGCAACTATTACAGCAAGTCCACAGTGTCTCTAAAAACACTTTTCTCTTCATTTGTGAAGTATTATTTCTTCGGGCCTTGTACTAAGGCTGAATAGGAGAAGCCTGTTCATGTTTCATGAAGACCACTTGAATAAAATGGCAATGTGGAAGCCTTTTCTCTCTGAAGTTGTAGTCAGTTATCTGCAGGCAATCTGTCCTACATTAGCCAACACTCATAGAACCATTGCTTCAGAGCAATACTTTCAAATTATTAGTGTGTGTATGTCTGTGTGTAAGAGAACATGATATTTTAGTCACAATGTATATATCAGAATTTAGAACTACCTTAATCTTGTTACAATAAAATAGATGGATAGACAGACAGACAGATAGAGAATGAGTGAGAGATTGCAATGTGCTGTTATATACAAATAATGTGATATTAAATTAAAGTAAGTCAAATGCTGAATGACTGTAAACAATTCAGAGTTTTAGAGTGTGGTAATAGTAAAGTAATATCGAATATCTCAAGAAGAAATAGAGACAAGATTTTAACTAGATGCCTATTTGATACAACTCTTCCAGGTTCATAATGGGAGTTGGGATGTATAGAAAAATAGAGCAAAATGTAAGAAATAGTACTCCTTAGTGTGAAAAATGTGATAATGTAATAATTTTATGCAAGAAGGTAAAAATATGGGCCAGAAAGTAGTAGTTATGAGGTGAGATCACATGCTGCAGGCTAAAACTTCAAAGGAATGGTGACATGAGCAGAATGGTTCACCCAGAAGCCACAGGCCCTCCTCCTCCACAGAGGCATTGCTTTAGACATTGCCAGAGACCAGAGCACCTCGGTGGGAAGTCCGGAGACTAACTGGGAAGCCACAGGCCCTCCTTCTCCACAGAGGCGTTGCTTTAGACATTGCCAGAGACCAGAGCACCTCGGTGGGAAGTCCGGAGACTAACTGGGAAGCCACAGGCCCTCCTTCTCCACAGAGGCGTTGCTTTAGACATTGCCAGAGACCAGAGCACCTCGGTGGGAAGTCTGGAGACTATCTAGGAAGTTGCAACCTCAGCTTATTTTAAAACCAAGGGTATATATTACAGAGAAGGGGGTGGGCAACTGGTGCATCTCTCTCATGCTTCATCCTGCAGAAGGTCTGGAAATATCCCACACTGCTGAGAGCCAGACCTACCCAAGACTTTCTCAGAGGCCCTGATAAAAGGGTAAAAGTAACATAATGCTTTGTCCTAGCCCAGGGGGTGAACTTGGCAAGACCAGTCTGGAGTTGGAGCCAAGCCCTCAAATAACTTATGGTTTTGTTCCTTAGAACATGGATTTTCCCTCATATAAGGTGGGAATGATCAGCCCCTAGCCCACTGTGTACCTGTTCCATCATGCACATTAGATGCTTCATGTTCTCTTTGTGCATCATTGCTTGTTTAACTTCCTGCTGACTCTGTCCCATTTCCCCCAGCAATATTGTCTAAAATGCTGTATTTATTAATATGCTTACTTGGCATAAGACATAACTTCAGTAAGACCTCCCAAGCTTACCTGTTCTACCTTTTTATCTCTGATCCTCTGGACCTTCCTTCTCAGGACCTGTCACTGAAAAACAACCTGTTGGTCAGGGTCATCACAAATAGGGCCCTCTTTTCCAAGAAACATAACAAAGGGCATGAATGGAATATTCTGGTTGGCTTCCAGATACCTGAGAACTGTTTCTGTCTTATCATACTTGGATTGCCGATGGGCATGTCCCCAGTTTGGAGCCCACAGATAATGAAGAAAAGCCGCATGTTTGAGACACAGTTCATGGGTAGGAAGTTCAAAGAGAAGGAGGCAAGAAACTAGGTTTGAAAAATAAAATAATCTTAAACTGATGAAAATTTACCACAGATGAAGAGCCCATGCAAAGACTAAGAGAGATGGAACTGATTTTTCAGATGCCCTAATCATAGAAAAAAAAATAGCAAAAGATAATCCAACAAGAGAAAGGAAAAGAATACATAAACTAAAGCATCACAGATACATAAGCTAGCTTGTAAATTTTATTTCTGTTTTTGCATGTGTATATGGTATGTGTAAATGTGAATGAGTGTTCACATGTGTGTAGGCACACATCTGTGGTACATGTGTGTGCATGTGGAGGCAAGAGTTTGATATCAAGTTTCTTCTTTGATCATGCTCCACCTTGTTTCTAGAGGCAGGGTCTCTTAATGAACCCAGAGCTAATTGATTCCATTATTCTAGTTATTCAGCTTGTTCCAGGGATCCTCTGTCTTCACCTCACAAGCACTAAAGTTGTAGATAGGCTACCATACCTACCAGGCATTTATGTAAGCGCTAGGGGTCTGAAGTCTGACAATTGTGCTTACATGAAAGCGAATGACTTTCTGAGCCTTCATTCCAGTTACTGGACACAGAATCTTTAAAATGTGTCATAAAGATGTTCATTGGCACCACAAAGAACTATAGAAGAGCAATTCATGGATAAATTATACCAATGAAGATGTAGAAACAGCAAATAGAACTAAACAGAAATAATTCTGGAATAAAAAATATAATAATTGAACTGAAAATTATGTTGTTTTTAAGCAAGGATGGGGCTAAGGGTGGGAGCAAGAGGTAAAGAATTGGTTGGCTAAAACTAAGAATATATGAGGAAGTCTCATGGGAACACAAAAATTTGTAAGTTAATTTGAAATTGATACTTTTCAAAAGTAGTTTGAATGAAGTTACTCTGCATAGCTAGGCAGTGCTGCTCCCAAAAGACAAGGGTTATTAAACCATTATCTCAATACCAGGCATGGGATACCCTACAAGCTACTGATCAAGGCGGATCCAGATGTTCCCAAAACAATACAAGCCATTGCCATTGTTCTTGATTGTTCACAATTACTATTATGCCAGTCCCTAAGCTGAAGATACCACATGGTTTCAGAACACAAATAAACTAGTCTAGAACAGACCAGGAAACGTCCAAGTTGTTGGTCAGCTTTCATAATGCTGGAAAGTTCTGTTCAGGCTACTGAGGGAGAGGCTATCAATGGCCTTGCCCTACAACACCAATCAGCCATACAAGATGACCACTGGTACAATGCTGGTATGAAGGCTACAGGGTTATAAAACTGATATCCCGTTGAATTTAAGGTCTTTTCCTCCACAGGAGAGAATCCATGCCTGGTTCTGTAGATGTATTAAAACCCACAGCTATGGTGATCTTAGGCCCAAGGGAAGACCCTATTGTTCTTTTGGTGAACAGTCATGTTGTCATACTACCTTCTAAAATCTATGTTTATCCCCATAGACTAATGATGCTCTCCACCTTCATCAGTGAGGCTTTTATTTTCCCCTTTGAGTGAGCAATGATCAATGCAGTATAAGTGTAACTGCTCAGTGTCCTGAGAATAAGTAACTGTGAGTGCTCAGCCTTAAATGGAGTATTTATATTAATTCCCACCTAGTGAACATCATGGGAGAAGTGGGTTAAAAGAATGTAAAAATATCCTAAAATTTTGCTGGACATGACATGGTTATTACATTTACCAACTCACAGCAGCTGTGGTTATTTGCACAAAATCAAGCCAGTCAAAGTTCCAGCATGGGCCAGGTATGGTGGCACATGCCTGAAATCCTAGCATTTGTGAGGTAAAGATAACAGGTTCTCTGTGAGTTCAAGGCCAGCCTGATCTTCACATGAATTCCGGGACACCAGACTACAGAGATACAATTTTTCAAAAATATAAATAAATAAATAAATCATGGTTGGTGGAGGGGCTCACAAGGCCCCCTGAGGAGCTATTAGCAGTTGATGGTTATTAGGAAAGGAAGAGTCGGTATTCTTTGTGGCTGTGGCCACTGGTGGGTTGCTCATGCTCTAGTGATGGCCCTACACTAATGCATATACAGGTAGCATTCACTGAACTCAATGGGTTATAAGTAAGAAAATAACGCCAGACAGTGGTGGCACACGCCTGTAATCCCAGCACTCAGAAGGCAGAGCCAGGTGGATCTCTGTGAATTTGAGGCCAGCCTGGTCTACAGAGCTAGTCCAGGACAGGCTCCAAAGCTACAGAGAAATCCTGTCTCAAAAAACAAAAAGAAAAAAGAAAAAGAAAACAAAAACAAAAACAAAGGAAAAGCCATTCAGTTGGGAGATGATGTGTTGAAGAGGGGTCTGGGATGAGTTGGAGGAGAATGATATGAGAAATGTATATGATCAAAATGTACTATGTACATATATAATCTCAAAGAATGAAAACCTCTGTGTCTGTCTTACACTATGTCTCAGACATACACACAAACTCATTAGAACTGATAACACAATTTAGCATTACACAATATTAAATTAAAATGCAGAAAATATTATCTTTTGTACAACATGCATCATTTAAAAGCAATTTAAAAGGAAAAATTTTTAAAGTTCCATTTCCAATATTATGAAATAGACTGAAATATTTAGGAATTAAGTCAGTTATAGATATCAAAGATTTATACAGTGAAAATGGTAAAACATTGTTGAATGAAAGTAAGCAGACACTAACTAATGAAATCTTGAGTTAATAGGCTGAATGACAATATTGTTGAGACTATCATATTATACAAAGTATCTACAGTTTCAAAGCAATCTTTATCAAAATCTTAATAAAATGTTCACAGAAATAAACAAATTCATCCTAAAATCTAAATGTATTCTCAGAGGGTTTTAAACACTAAAAACAGACTCAGAAGACACATGCTGCCTGATTTGAAAACATATTAATAATATATTATAATCAAAACAATGTAGTATTGGCATAGACACAAACAGACCAAAGGAAAGGACCACAGAACAGAAAACAAGAATAAAATGTTGTGTGTGTGTTCAAATTATCTTAACAACTTATGCAACTGCAGAAAATAGTCCCTTCAATAAATAATGTTTAGAAAACTGGAAATCCACATACAAAGAATGAAGTATGATTCTCATATTATACTATTATGTGAAAAATTAACCCAATTGGATTAAACAGCTAAACACAAAACCTAAAATTATAAAACCCCTATAAGAAAAGATAGAAATACCCATGACATTGCACTTGGTAATCATTTGTGACAACAAAAGCAAAATAGACAAGTGAGTCCACATGAATCTAAAGAGTTTTATAACAAGGTAAAAGGAATATGAGTATGGCAGTCTGAATAAGAATGGGCCACATATATTTAAGTGCTTCATCTCTAGTTGGTGGAACTGTTTAAGAAGGATTAGGAGGTGTGGCCTTATTGGATGAGACATGTCACTAGTCATGGGCTTTGAGATTTTAAAAGCCCACACCATTCCCAGTCAGTTCCTTCTCTGCCTCCAATTTGTGGATATAAGCTCTTGGCTACTGCTCCATCACCATGCTACCTGCCAACTGCCATGCTCTCCACCATGATGACCATGGACTAACCCTCTGGAACCATGAGGCCCAATAAATGTTTTCTTTTATAAATTGCTTTTGTCATAGTGTCTCTTCACAGCAATAGAAAAGTAACTAGGACAGAAGTTGGTGCCAGCAAGTGGAGTGTTGCTGTGACAGGCCTGACCATGCTCTGTTTTGGAACAATATGGAAGACTTTGGGAGTTTGGACCATGAAAGTGGTTGAATGCTATAAGGAGGCTTAATGGGCCATCCCAGTAGGAGCTTGGAAGACAGTAGTGGTGAGAGCAATAGGACAGTGGAGGCAGCTCAAGAGGATTCAAGGGGACAATATCAGCAACTGAATTTAAAGACTACAGCTGGGATATTTTGACAAAGAATGTGGCTACTTTTTACCCTTGTCCTAAGACTCTCCCTAAGCCCCAATGGAAGAAGAGTTTTGAACTAATTTCATTGGTGGAGGAGATTTCAAAAGAACTGAAATCTCTACATAACACTGATTACTGTTATGTAGAACTATAACGAAAAAATGTAAGCAGGGCAAAAAGAAATACAGAATGTACAGTTTGAAGAGAGAAAGAGCACAAGGAAATGTAATGTTGGAGCCAAGGTTTGAGCTGAGGAAACAGGAGAAATGGCATACTGGGTATGGAGTCCTCAGGGCAAAACCTCACCTAGCTAATCCTACAACTTTTGAAAAGGACTAAGGAATTACTGTTCTGAAAGAGCAGCAAAACAAATCAGAGCGTATGCGAATGTAACTCAAGGAGGGCCGTTTCCACTCCAAACAAGCAGTAGAACTTGGCAGCGTTGGCCACGTGATTCTGGCTTTAGAGTCATGGAGAACACAGAACTAAAAGATTTGTGGATTCTTCCTCCATGGGTAAGGAGAGCCTCTGAGGCCAAGTGTGTAGCAGGGAAGCCCCAGAGGCACTATTCTATGAAACTGTGAAAATGAAGCTTGGATTTCATTGGAAACTCTAAGATATTGGAGATGCCAGAGTTATAGAATAGCTACCAAGGAGAGCTCTTGATAAGGAATGGAATAAGCCCAAGATGAAGAAGTATGTTACAATGAGCAAAACTGGAAGGGTGGAGCTATTGGGACCCTTTGACAATCCAATGTAGAGCTACAGGATTTGGAGCTTGCTCTGCTGGGTTACAATTTTGCTTTGATCTATTATTTCCAAACTGTGCCCCTTTGCTCCCTTTTGGAAAGTTAATGTGTATTTGTGCCAATGAATCTTGAGAGTATGTAATTTGGTTTTTGATTTTATAGAGGATTACCATTACAAGATCGCCCTGTGTCTCAAAAGAGACTTTGGACTTTGAACTTTTAAACAGTCTTGAGACTGAAAGATTATGGAGATTTCTGGAGTTTAATTAAATGCATTGTGTATTCTGGTATGGCCAGAAGCCTATGGGGTCGTGGAGTGGAATGTGGTGTCTGAATGAGAATGGCCCCCATAGGCTCATATGTTTGAATGCTTGTCCCCAGAGGCTTGTTTGGGAATGAATAAGTTGATTCCACTCCATTCCTAATTACTTCTTTCTCTGCCTCCTTGTGGATCAGGATGTAAGCTCTTAACTACATATCCAGATCATGCCCACCTGCCAGCTGCCTTGTTCCCCATGATGATCATGGACTTTAATACTCTGGAACTGTGAGCCCCAATAAACATGTTTTTTCTAAGTGGCAAGACATCAGTAATGATAATGAGGATTAAAATAAAAACACATCTAGAAAAGAATCCTGGTTTCTCCTTCTGCATGAAGGAACTTGGAAGTTTCCAGTTTATCCTCACACAAACACCAACATGAACCAGCTAGAAACAAAATAGCTCTTCTAGGCTGTGCAAGAGATGTGAGAACATAAGACAAAAACGTATTAACACACACACACACACACACACACACACACACACACACACACACAAACACTGAACAGACAGAGGAGGGTGTTAGGATCCTGCCCTCACTCCCACACATGTGCAGCTTGGAGTCTTGTGTCTTGTGTCTTGCATCTTACGTCATAAGTGGGAGCAGGAGACTATGTACCTGCCTTAAAAAGCCAGACGCAGACCCTCTACTCTCTCTGTGTGTGCTCTCTCTCTGTTCCCTCTCTACTCCCTGCTCTCTGCTCTGCTCCCACCATCTTTCTTTCTCTCCAGACCTGCTCTCCTCCCTCCTTTCCTCTCCTTCTTTCCAATAAAGTTCTTTGTAACTCTGGTAGTCATGGCTATGGCCTGTGACTTTTCCACCAGAAACCAATGCCGCCACCAGTGCCGTTTATCATAACCATTAGAGGAGGGCAGGAAGCCATGTTTCATGGGCACCCAGTTCAGCACTACACTCCATCATGGTGCTACAATGTATTTGATCACACTGTGAACCCTGAGATTGCATCAATTAAATAAAATCAACCTTGGGTCAAAAGGCAGAGCTAGCAACTAGTTGACTGTAAGTAGCCATAGAGAGTTAGAGGGGGTCAGGAAAACCGGGTAGAGAAATGCACAAGACATACTGAAGAGGGACTTTGAGTCTGGCAGCCTTTTTGGTTTGGGATGGTGGGAGGGAAGGTCTCTTCCTGAGATGTTGACTAAGGAGGAAGGTCAGCTGGTTGCTCATCAGCCTCTCTGAGCTAGCAAATTTTGCCCCAGCATCTAACTCCCAAGTCTTTATTGGTAAATTCATAAGCTTGAGATGTAGTTTAAAATAACACCATGGGAGCTGAGACAGAACCAAAAAACTTAATCTATAATTAACAAAGTGCTGAGGACTCAGTGTGGTTAACTTAATAGTTATAAACACCAGCAAGAGCCGGTCAGAAGATATCCACATCTGTGAGATAAGCCTCCAGAAACTTGAACAGGTTCTCACAGTAAATATTATAAAACAAGCCCTTTAATATCATAGTAAGGGAGATTTAAAAAACCAATTTTTAAAATACATGATCTCTCAGCTTTTAACAGAAGTTTTCTCTAAAATAACAACAGAACCCTAGGAACCCAGAATCTAAGAGCAGGAGATTCATTACAGCCTAGCTGACCAGGCGACAGAAGATGCACACGCTACTCATCTCACCTTTCCTCGCAGAGAAGGAAAAGTGAGCTTGAGTCCACCCTAGCCTCCTGTGTGGAAGGGAAATGCCCCACTTCAGCTGCTCTAGCTAGCCACACGCCCTACACACACACAAGATGGGAGAGAATAACTGGAGAAACACTGGGGAATTTATGGTCAGAGCACAAGACCACCAAAATGCTGAAACCTTATTACACACCAGCATGCTAAAGGTCTAATTCTGCACTTCCTTTCCCTGGGGCATTGTGTCTGGTTTTCTAGAAACATCACAAGGGACTGCACAATGCTAAACATATGACTGGAAGATCAAGAACAACCTTCAGAACAAGACATGCCAGGGCTTGGGGAATTAAAACCAGTGAGACATCACCTCCTACCCATTGTATGACTACCTGAAGAAAGTGGTTTCCCCACTATGAAAATGAAAGAATGTTAAGTGTGGGTGACAATGTGGGGAAATGGAAGCCATTATTCATTGCAGTGTGGAAAAGCAAAAAAGTGACACCACTGTGGCAAACTGTGGTAAGCACTAAAAGAAAGAAAGAAAGAAAGAAAGAAAGAAAGAAAGAAAGAAAGAAAGAAAGAAAGAAAGGAAGGAAGGAAGGAAGGAAGGAAGGAAGGAAGGAAGAGAGAGAGAGAGAGAGAGAGAGAGGGAGGGAGGAAGGAAGGAAGGAAGGAGAAAGAGAGAGAGGGAGGGAGGGAGGGAGGAAGGAAGGAAGGAAGGAAGGAAGGAAGGAAGGAAGGAAGAAGAAAGAGAGAGAGGGAGGGAGGGAGGGAGGAAGGAAGGAAGGAAGGAGAAAGAGAGAGAGGGAGGGAGGAAGGGAGGAAGGAAGGAAGGAAGGAAGGAAGGAAGGAAGGAAGAAAGGAAATAGTTTAAAATGGTACCTACCTACAGCCAGGCAATGGTGATGCACTCCTTTAATTCCAGAACTCATGAGGCAGAGGCAGGCAGATCTCTGTGAGTTTGAGGCCAGCCTGGTCTACAGAGTTATTTCTAGACCAGACAGGAATACACAGAGAGAAATCCTTCTCAAAACTAAACAACAACAACAAAAACAAGAAAAATTAGCCAAACAAACAAAACCGTACCTACAACTTGATTTCTGGATATATGAGCACAAATAGTGAAAGTGGGGTCTCTGTTATGTCCCTATCAGAATTAATCTTGAAATTGGATCCCATCAAATAGTAATAAGAGCTGAAAAAGCCTTTATGAGGAAATCCACTACAGATGCTTTGCCAAATATACATAAAGATACATAATATATTTTCAAAGTATTTATTTTAATCTTTGTAGAAGAGTCACCTGTTAGACTTGGTCAGACAAGTCTCTTTCAGAAATGGATGTTGGGACTCATAGATGGTCAAATACTGAGAATAAGTAACTGCTCAGCCTCAAAAAAGACATCTATGTCACCTGCTTCACCACCCAGAGAATGGTGTGAAATAGGGGTAGAGGGTCAGACTGTAGGAGCTGAAGGGTAGGGAGCAGTGAGATGGGATGCTGTCTTCTGGACATGGCATGGCCATTGTGAACACACAAGCTTGCAAGGAAAGATGGGGGCAGGGGAGGATAGAAGAAGGAAGGAAAAGAAGAAAGGAAGAGAGGGAGGAAATAAGGGAGGAAGAGGAGAGAGGGAAATAAAGGTAGATAGAGGACAAACTGAGAAGAACAAGGGGTCAGTGGGAGTAGAAGGGGATGAGAAAAGAGAGTAGAAGGTGAATGTGATCACAACACCTTTTATGCAAGTCTACAGATATTTATGTTGGATAGTTTTATGTCAACTTGACACAAGCTAAAGTCATCTGAGAAGAGGGAGCCTCAATTAAGAAAAGGAATCTATAAGATCAGCTGTAGGGAAGCCTGTAGGGAATTTTCTTAGTGATTGGTGGGGGAGGGCAGAGGCCAATGTGGGTGGTCCCATGCCTGGGCTGGTGGTCCTGGGCTCTGCAAGAGAGCAGGCTGAGCAAACCATGAGGAACAAGTGAATAACCAGCACTCTTCCATGGCCTCTGCAACAGCTTCTGCCTCCAGGTTCCTGTCCTGTTTGAGTTCCTGTCCTGACTTCCTTTGATGATGAACAGTGATGTGGAAGTGTAAGCAAAATAAACCCTTCCCTCCCCAAGTTGCTTCAGCCATGGTGTTTCATTACAGTAATAGTAACCCTAAATTTAAGAAGAAATGAGGCCTTTGGGAAAGTGATTTAGACATGACTCACAAATGGATTAGTACTTTATATAAGGGTTAAAACAACTTCAGGATCTTTTTGTCATTTTACTGAGTCCTGCTGAGTGGAGACAGAGCATTCATCCCTCTGCCTTTACATCCCCTTCTACCAGGTAAAGTGGCAGCAAGAGAGTCCTCACTAGACACCAGAGGCCAGGAAGGTAATGTCTGTGCTTTTATATTATAGTCCCACACCACTGTCCAAGGTAGAATGCTCATAAAAGCCAAAATATGGAAGGAGCCCAAGTGTTCAACAGGAGGTGGTTGGATAAATTTCATATATAGGAACTGGAGATCAGTAATTCAGAACACAAGCGGCTCTTCTAGAGGACTTGGAATTGATTCCCAGCACACACATAGCAACTCACAATCATCTGTAACCCTAGTTCCAGGGGATCTGATGCCCTCTTCAGGGCTCCGTGGACACCAAGACACCCAAGTGATGCAGAGACATACATACAGACAAAATTGTCATTTAAAAAAAATGTTTGATTTATGTGTGTGGATTTCTTTTCAGTCCCCCTCCACCTTCATGTCTCTCCCTTCCAGCCTCTCCCTCTCCTTCCCTTCTTTCCTGTTTTCTTCCCTCCTTCATTCTGCCTGTATTTAGTAAGTTCCTTGTAGGAAGTGATGACTTCACTAATACATGTATCAGAGACCTGGACAGGATAAGAACGTGGCTTGCTCACTGACTCCCCAGACAAGAAACACATTAGACTTTTATTTTTAGCCTTTGGGGTGACTGATAGAGTCTGAATCATGTTCAATGTTTCCACAGCTCTCAACTCACTTGTTCCTTATATAGAAAATGAAGAACTTCATTAGGCTGTGGGGGTGTATTGGATTGCTCAGACTTACTTATCATTTCCAGAAAGTTTGCTGTATTAAAGTTCAGCTTTGTTTCCTGCTGTCTGTTTTTCAGGAATATCAATTTTACACTCAAAAGATCTCTTAACTCTTTCAACAATCACCCTTCTCATTGTTTTAACTTGACTGGCAGAATCAACTTCCAATGGAGTCCTCCTTTCTTTAGTCTTCATTGTCTTTCATGTCTCTGCTAACCACTGAAGGCTCATTTATTCCTCCATCATTGGGCTTTATGAGTTGTCTCTAAATTATTGGAGTGTGAAGAACTTTCCATATGAGTATATTTTATTTATCCTAAAATGTTTATTCTAGTGTAAATTCTTAATCAACTTTCAGATTTCTTTTCCCCACATTCTGATGCAGTTTGTGCTAAAGTAATGTCAGAGCTGAGTCTATGCAAAGTCCCCAAAGAAGTTATTCTTGTAATTACACAATTTGCAAGTTATTCTTGTAATTGCACGTTGTGCACATTGTGTGTAGAAATGTCAGCAATCAGCTCCCTGAGGGTTCTTTCCTCTGCCTGTATAGGCAAGGAGTTCTTCCATTTCTGTTTGCAGAAGTCAGTCACAGCAGCTGTCTGGGAATCAGCAGCAGCTGGCGCCCTCAAGTGTTCAGACCCCAGGACTTTGTACCCTTAGTCCTTAACAGAAGCTGTGTTACAGTTCTCAGCGCAGGTCTGAGACCCTTGTCAGTTAAGACTAGGTAGCGCTCTGGGACTCTTCCTGCAACGTGGACCTGCTGTTTCTCTTCACTTGCTCCTTACAGCCCTTTATCCCTCTTCAGCCTCAGCTCCGCCCCCTTTGTCCTCTTTCTCCTTCTCCCTCCTGGCCCAGCTGCTAGAAAACTGATCAGCTGCTTCTTCTCCAGCTGTCCAGCAGCAGCTGCCTTCTCTGTTCACAGGGTGGCCTGACTCCACTCAGCTTCCCTGCCTCTGCCACTCCGTGGTCTGTGCTGTCATCTCTGCTCTCTGCTAGCCCTGCTGCTGCTTCCCTGGTGTCTCCAGCTCAGCTGGATCTGCTTAGAGAAAGCAAGAAAAGGCCACTGCCAAGAAAGCTTTTTGGAGAACTCATGTTGCAACATGAGGGGAAACATCACAGGAGGGCATCCAGCAGACTTGCTGAGGCAAAGCAACCTCCTGAGTAGCTTGAGAAAAGCCCTTTGGACCAGTCATGGGTTTCTGACCAGTCCCAGCACTTTGTTTAGATCAATCACAGCCTTGAGTTTTGCACCAAGCACAGCCTTTGAGGCTTATGTTTTGGAATAACAGGCTGGATTCTTGGCCTCAATCATAGAAGTGTGTTTTCTAGACCATGAGGGAGGTACTTCCCCTCTGCTCTTGTTGAAAATAAATGGTTTCAGGGTCATCTAGAGTTCCTTGAACCTTCTGATAGCAAATAGTTTGGTTTAAACCAATTTTAGTGGTTTAATACAACAAATGCAGTGTGTGTGTGTGTGTGTGTGTGTGTGTGTGTGTGTGTGTGTTACACCAAATGCAGGATACACAGACAAAGAACCTCCAGTGAGCATTCAGGAGGGTGGAGACCAGCAGGGAATCAGCATAGGGAGGACACCTAGTTAAGGTCAGCAAGCAGGGCTGCAGTTACCCAACTTGGGAGTTCCAGGGCCCTACAGGCCCCCCCCTTTTTACTAAAAAATGAGCTTCTGACTTAGGTTGCCTTACCTGTCATGGAGACACTTGCCCTGGCCACACAAGCGCTCTGTCTTAGGTTGACAACTGCCTCCCAAGCATTACCCATCTCTGAATACTCATTATCATAAGGCTCAACCACGTGAGCTGCAGGGTTAACTGCTGCCAAAGATCTCAAAGTGGTGCTGGGCTTGCAATCTGTGTGACACAGAAAAGATGAACAGAAGTCCTAACCCACCCATAGCCAGTAGGCTAGAGGCAATTGAGCCATTCCCTTCCTTAGCGAGCCTTACTGCAAACTGGAGTCCTTGTAAGATGGTATCCCAAAAGCAAATGGAACTTGAGTCTATAAATTTATAACATTCAAAGCCAACCAAAATGTATATAACTACTGAATTAAATTTATCATGCCCAATAGAATGAAAGAGTAATTACCTATGGCTACTTTTGCTGCCAGGGTCTCCATTGTGTTAGCTGTAGTGAAATGGCAATCCCAGAAACAGTAGCAGCAGTGGCTGCCACTGCTCCACTGCTATAACAGCAACAATGGCAGCAGCAGTGTCAAATTCTCTTCTGGAGCATGTGAGCATCATCTGTGTCTAACTGCCATGGTCCACTGGCATGGACACAGCTCCAGGAACACGAACCACCAAGGCCCATTTTTCTTGATCCCAGCATGACTTAAGCTGGCAGCTCTATAAAAGAACAACTAAGAACCATAAAGAAAAAAAAGATAGAAGACAAGGAGCAGAACTAATAGTCTCATAATGGGTATATTCAGGCTCACAGATTTTAAGGTATCTTCAAAAGGGGTTAGATGAATTTCAGGAGGCCAATAAATGTTGCACAGAGCCACTCCTGAAAAGTAGGTACTACACCAGCTTGAAGAGGATTGCAAAAATGAAAAGGCTTAGCTGGCATGGTAGTGACTTTCAGGGTTATCCTTAATCTCCAAGGTGTCTGGGTGACACGTTCTCAAACATACTTGAAAGAGCAGTTACCATACATTACCTTCTGAAGAATCCAATCGCATGCTACAGTTCCTAGGCTTATGTCAATGCTTGCCAAAGCTGGCCATATTGGGCTCTCAATCCCCATTGGCATCAGAAGGGGAGAGTTTTTCATGAAGGCCCAATAGGTCTCTGCCATGTTGGGATTCGGCAGCAGCCACAGGGTGCACACAGTGCTCAGGAACCCAAAGAGGAACCTCATTGTCCTAAGGAAAGACACAAACAGAATCCCAGGCCCACACCAACACCTGATCAGGTCCCTTCCAAGTGCCAGTAGAAAGATCCTTCCATCACACCAGAGGATGATTTGCAACAGGAGCCTGGTGCTTATCTGCAGCAGATATTCCAGCAGAATCCACCAATAAAAAATTTTAAATATAATGTGGAGAGGAGAGATGAGCCCTTAGGCCCCCCCTTTTTACTTTAGCAAAATAGGTTTTTAAGGTACAATGGCAGCATTCTACTATAGCCTGTCCTTGAGGATTATAAGGAATACCAGTCTTATTAACAATGGAAAAATCTTGGCAGGATTTTGAAAATCCTGTACTGCTGTAGGCAGGACCATTATCAGTCTTTATGCATTTTGGCACTCCCATATAAGCAAAAGCATGAAGACAATGATTCTTTACATCCTTAAACTTTTTCCCTGAATGAGCAGAGGCAAAAATTAGAGAGGAATATGTATCAATAGACACATGGACATACTGTAATTTTCCAAAGGAAGGCACGTGTGTGGCATTCATCTGCCACACATGATTAGGTAAAAGTCCTCGGGGATTAACTCCCAAATGAGGAACAGGTAAAAATTCAGCACAAAGAGGACATGATTTAATTATCTGGATGGCTTGTTCCTGGGTTATGCCCGTGTGATAATGAAGAGGTCCAGCATTAAGATGATAATGTTAATGCAACTGAGTAGCCTTTTCAAAGGTGGAACAAATTAATGTGACAGCCATATGATTACCTCAGATTACCTTCGCTCAGAGGTCCAGGCAACTGAGTATGAGCTCTAATATGGCCCACATAAAGGTTATGTGAGCAGGACCATATGAGTCCTTGCACTTGTAACAAATATTCATGAATGGGAGAAATGGATGGTATGCAGGCTGTTGTCTCCAAAGGCATAATTGCATGTGCCACATATTTTGGCTATCAAAATTTATATTTACACACTCATCAGAAAACATCTGTAAAGCAAGCAACAGTGCCTGTACCTCTGCCGTCTGGGCGGAAGTGCCTTGGACTTTCATTCTTTTCACTGTGTTACCAGAAACTACCACAGCAAAACCACGTGATGTGCCATCAGTAAATACTACACGGGCCCGAGGAATAGGAGTCATTTGTACTATCTTGGGAAATATGACAGGTCAGTATGGTCCAATCATTATCATTAGCTTGCAACCATGCTATTTGAGACTGGGTGTATGGGGTCACCACAATATCTGGCTCCTTACAAAAAGTTTGAATACTGATCTTGATTTCCTTAAATATAATCTGAGCAACAGCCTGAGGATAAGGAGTAATGGTTTTCACTGGAGAAGCTGGGGAATGTAACCATAGAATAGGACCTGTTTGCCAAAACACTCCAGTAGGTGAATGAGAAAAACAAAATATTAATGACCTAAATAACAATAGGGAAAGGATACCTGTACCTTTTCTGGGGCTATCTGTAAATTAGCCAAGCTAAGAACCTCTTGTAATTTAGAAAAGACATCAAAAACAAGTTTTTATCTTTAGCAGCCAATAAATTATCCATATAAGTCAATCACAATTAAATGCCAATGTTTAGGAATTGCCTCAAGTGAAGGCAAACCAGGCTGTGTTGCTCCTATGAGAAGCATGGTTTTATTTACAGCTCTAAGATCTTGTAATAGCCTCCATTTTCCTGACTTCTTGTAGAGGCCAGTTGGGATCTCAGGATTCTTGTGAAATTTTAGATATATCCAGCACCAGAATCCAATAATCTTTCAATCTCAATCCCATATAATTTTATTTTTAATTTAGGCTGTTTATCATTGATAACTGTTTGTCCAAACACCTTTTCTCCTGCACTTCCAAAGCCTCCAGTTCTACATATAGGTGCCATTTTGCATTTAAAATATGAAAGCAATAATAATTGAGCAATTATATCACTAACTTCTATTTCCATGGTCCTTTTCACATATGCCAATTATAAAAGCATTAAATACAATCTCTATAGGATTTGAAGAGGTAACTTTAGGTAATACTCTTGAGTATGTTTATAAAATCTTAAAAAGAGGATCCTTCTTTATAGATCCCAAGTAACACATTAGTGCAAAAAGCCAATTAATAACAATGTGGACCAAACAATTTACCTGTGTTTTATTTACTGGAGAAATAATTTTGTAACCTCTTTATTAGTAAGATATTATTTTTTATGGGTTTATCTTAGCAACATTATTTAAAAAGCTAACAACCCAATCCATTTCAGGTGTTATATTTCTATAGCATTAAACCAAGAATTTCTAGAAAGCAACTTGAAGAGCAGAGCCAAATTTTCAGTAATGACCAACAGACAAGAGCATACCTAATATATAGTTTAAAAATATGTGTCCTGTTCCTCTAATTTATCTACCATGAGAATCAACCACTCATCCAAACATTTATTAAGACAATCAAAAGAACATAACATTCTTTATGCAATGAATGATTAATATTCCTGGAAAGTCAAACTACATTGACTTAGCATTCCATGTCCTGACCAAAACCTTTTTCACCAGAAGTTGGCCCTTTTAAACTTTTAGCGCCTGTCCCTCTCCAGGCCTCTGCTCGCTTGGCGAAGGCTTCGGCTTTGACTTTGGCTCTGCCAGGTGCTCGGGCTCTAGTGCCGGCACCCACCTGGGCGGCGCTCCACTGCAGCTCCACCTCCCACAGTGCATTCCTGCCTGCCTGCCTCTCCTGGCCATCTCTCACACCATCACAAGCGCCTTTGTCCGCCACACGCACATGCACTCCTGTTTAAACTTCCTCTTACTCCCACGAAGGGACTATCTAATAATGAGTTATTCCCACCATAAGGGAAAAACAGAAAAACGTTTCCCATGAAGGATCCTAAATACTGAATTATTCCCACTCGGAGGGAAAAATAGACAACAAAACTTGAACCTCTGGGCTTGCTTGCTTGTTCAGCCAGCAGCAGTAAGGCCCACCTGCCGACTCCCTGCAATTCAGATGTGGTAGCTCTGTGCTGGCAGGCAGAAAGAGCTCAGAGCTCTAGCTATCCTGAAACTTCTACATCACAAAGAGCCCTTTCTTCCTCCATTGCCACTGGGAAGAGGCTTTTCTCTTTCCTTCATCCTTCCTCTACAAGGCCCCAAAATCTTTAGGCCTAGTTTCAAAAATTTTTCCCCTTTTTACCGGAAAAATCCTTTTTAGTTGATTAAAATTTTTCTAACAGGAAATTTCCTTTCCTTCCCTCTTCTCTATTAGGAAGATTTCCCTTTTTATTTTAAATCTTTAGCTGTCTTGCCCTTTCTTAACTTTGGTGCTTTCCTGCTTCAGCAGTCCAATTAACTGACTGTGAGCTAGCTGCACCCATTTCAATTCACCCTTCTCTTCTCTTTTTTTAATTCTTTAAATTGCTGCCCAGCCTTACTGGGTGTCCATTAGCTCTTCCCTTCTTTCTCAGATCTTGGTGGGACCTCCAGTTGTTGCAGTAGGGCCTGTGCTACCACCACCAGTTCACCATGTCTGAGCGAGGGGCTGTGGGCCAGAGGATGCCGAATGCCCATTTATTGAAGAAAGGAGGAAACCTTAAATACAGGCTTACAGCACAATGGAAGAACCCCTGGAGGGCAGAAGTTCACTATTGATGTTTACAATCTTACATCTAAGCTGTTAATGCCCAAATGCAGGATACACAAACAGAGAACCTCTAGTGATTGTTCAGGAGGGTGGAGACAGGCAGGGAATCAGCATAGGGAGGACATCTGGTCAAGGTCGGCAAGCAGGGTGGCAGTTACCCAACTTGGGAGTTCCAGGGCCCTACAACTGGCAGGGCACCAGGATGCCTGTCTCTCTAAGCCAGGCAATATAGACTTCAAGTTCTCTTTTTGTTTCCAGGGTCATTGAGTATTGTTTAATCTGACTGAGGGTAGCTGAACAGGTTACTTGAACAATTAATTATAGGAAGCTGGTGTTGGGTCAGTCCTGGAGGTCGGTTCCTGCCCATACTCCTAGGAATCATTACTGTATATAGTCTATTGTATGTTTTGATTAGGGGTGAAATTTCAGCCAGGAGATATTCTTCCGAGAGAGGGCAAGAAACCAAAATTTTGCTGAGTATCTGTAAATCCTTGTTTATCTTCAGTGAAGGTGATGGTAGCTTCCAGTTTACGCAAAAGGGCCCATCCCAATCAGTTCTCTGTTGTTAAACACCTTTTTATCTACCTCCAGCAATTGAGACTTATTTATACCTTTCATTATTTTTAACTGTTGCCACTTTTAAAAAAAAAATACTGTGTGGCATTGGATCTCCTAGAATTGTACTTTTGCATGGTTGTGAGCTACCTTGTGGTCGCTGGGGACTGAACCCAGGACCTAACTGCTGAGCCATTCTCCAAGCACATGACCCTATTTCTTTGCCCTGGTGAGGACTTCTGGCGAATAGTCAACTTGGAGAAACTCCTGCTCCTGATTGCTGGGAAAATATTCATAACTGCACCCTTGGGAATGAAGCACACTGCAGTTGGATTCGTTGTTTTGTTTTTAATGGATACCTTTTGTAGGGTTGAGAATACCTCTTTAATTCCTGATTTTCACATAATTGTGTTTCTCTAGATATTTTGATTTTGCTGTTTTCTTATTCTGTTAATATGTCTAATTACATTGGTATGGTTTTTAATGTTTGCCTCACTCTCTTTATCTAGAACAGTTTTTATGAAGCCAAATCAGGCTGACTGTTGTTGCTGCTGCTCGCTGTGCTCCTCACTCCTTTTCTTTCTTGCTTTTTCATGATTTACCCTTAATTCAGGTACGGAAGACCCCTGATCAAGGTTGTCTCCATCCTCACTGGTTTTCTTTCTCTCATGGACGTCCTTCATGGACCACGGCCTTCATGGACCACGGCCTTCATGGACCACGGCCTTCTTTTGAAAGGGTTTTCAGTACAAGACAAATGCAGAGTGGGGTTTTGTGAGAAATGTATTTATTTCCCTTTGCATGTTATTGAGATTAACATTCTTATATTAATATTTTATAGCTAAAAAGCTCCAAGGACAATGTCTGGGAATCGTCTCCCGTGTATCTCCTGTTAAGCTTCACTGCCGTTATGGAGTGATCATCATCCTCACTGTGGCTGTAACTGCACTTTCTGTTGCTTTGTCTGGTGAGTGACTTATTGTCCAGATTCTTTGGAATTCTGTCCACATCCACGTTGTCAGTAAATACTTACTGAGTTGCTTGGAAAGAGGGAACTCAGGGTATGAAACGTCATCTGCTCTCTTGAGGTCAGGTAGCTAGGAGACAAAGGCAAAGCTGAAGAGCAATTTGGGAAATCTTACAAGTAAACACAGTAAATTATAATAATGGCTTAGGGCTGAGAGCAGCAGTGCAGGTATGGGCAGGTTGGTTTCATTCTGGATAGTTGTTGCAGTAGTACCCATGCTATGTCCGAGCAAGGGGCTGTGGATCAAAAAACAGAGACAAAAGACAGTGGGTCATTCATGCCAGAGATTCAGTGATCTACCCATTTATCATATTATTCTTTATCTTTTTTCTCAGAGTAGTTTCATATCTATCTCATATCTATATTCTCTTTTTTCTTTTTCTTTTTTTTAAACAAAACATCTCCTTGTTCAGCTTTTTTCCTGACCATTAACAACTAACAACTTGTAACCAACCATCATAAACAATGACAATATCCAAAACTCATTAAATGACCAAAAACCATCCACCCAAACTCTTGGGAATGTGGGCGTTACGTTCTTAAAATTACTTCCTGCTTTCTGGGGTGAAGACATCTTTAGGGGATCCTGAAAAGAAAATTTTTTACTTAATTGTCAAGCCCTGTATCATTTGTCCAGTTGCTGCATAATGAGAAAATGCAGGGCTTGTCTCAAGTCCTTGCTGGAGTAGCCTGTCAGGCTGAATCATTTCAGCTAGCCATTTCAAAATTATCCTGACCAGTTTGTAGTTCAAAGTCAATCTTTCTGTGGTGTTAATCAACTTATTGGCTTTGTCATAGTCCTTGTGGAATCATTGTTGTGGCATCCCATCATCCTTTTGAAGATTTCAAAGTTGCTGTTAGGCGTGGTCATGGTTCCCTGCAGATTTTTTTTTTTTTTTTTTATGCCTCCTCTGTGGTTTGGAGCAATCCTAGTCTGATAAATGTCTGTCTCTTGGAACCATGAATGTTCTTCCCTAGAAGAGAAAATCTTCACAGCAATTTCTCCCCACCATTTGTCCTGCCAAACTTTTCCAAACTGACCTTTGCCGATACTTTCTTGTAACACGATGGTCCTGACAATTCTTCTCTGAACAAGCAGCAGTAAACCCTTTGTCCCAGATAGCAGCAGCATCACAGTCACCAATACAAAGAGAAGAAGCCTGCAACTCGGAGCAGCAGTCACTGCCTCCATGATCCCACCGCCACTATTTGTGGTTCTGCCTTGCCTGAAACTTTTCCTAGGTTGGCCTCTAACTCAGTATCCTCCTGCCTCTGCCTTCTTCAGTAAATCCAACCAGTGTGCCACCACAACTGGCTGAGGGTAGCTCAAGTCTGAGCTGAGGCCCAAAAGGCCACAGGTAAGCAGCTTTTTTATGAATTCATACCACAAACGTTGGGCGCCAGATGTAGCAGGAATCTTAACCAGTCTTATTAATAAAATCAAACCTGAGCCAGGCATTGGGTGAATGCTGGAAGATCAGAGAAGCAGAACAAGCCACAGCTACTCACCTCACCAGTTCCTCAGCTGATCCTGTTTCCTCAGACTGGAAGCTTCTGTGTCCTCATCCCAATGGCTCTCAGCTGAACTGTGTTGCTCCAAAGCCTGAAAGCTTAACCAGCCAAATGCCTCTAGTTTCTGGTCTTCATGCCTTTTTAAAAATATATCTTTGTCTTTCTGCTGTCACTCCCTGGGATTAAAGGAGTGATTCACCCTGCTTGGCTGTATCCTTGAACAAAGGGATTTCTGCCTCTGGAATGCTAGGATTAAAGGCATGTGCTACCACTGCCTATCCTCTAAGTTTAATATTGTGGCTGGTCTGTCTCTGACCCCAGATAAGTTTATTACAGTGCACAATATTTTAGGGAACACAATGCCACCACACTCCTAATTAATGTTTCCTTTTTAAGAACTTTCTTTGTCATGGTGTTTCTTAACAGCAATAGAACATTAGCTAAGATACCATCCTAGGGAGGTCTTTTTTTGTCACATCAAAAGAGATTTTTTTCAGAGCTAAGCAAGTTTTACAGAAGTTGTGATTTACAGGTTTCTGGTTAGAACAGTTTTATCTTTAGCAAACAGAACTTGTAGTCAAAGTGGACAGAGGTAGTGGTCACTTCTTAAGGGAGCAAATGTATTCCTTGTTCACCAAAATGGAGGGGATTGGTGGATTACAAAAGCAAAAGCCAGCAGTGTGGTGTCAACTTTGTTTTCCCTGATCAAAGACAAAAATCTGAGATTCTACTTGCTTATTTTTAGATAACTTAGTGTTTCCTAAGTAACTTTATCAGTCTTACTTAATTAATGTTAAAGCTTGTTGTTTTCTTTTGCCCTTCAACAGGAGTATGGGTGAGGGGTTACTCCCAAGGAGCAGGGATGACTTGAAAGCAGCTGCATCTCCAGAAAGCTCACCCAAACCTGCATGCCAGCTCCCTAAAACATGCAACTTCCAGGGCTCTCTATGTCTCTTGTAGGCAGCTTAACCATCTGTCTTAGTTAGGATTTTTGCTGCTGTGAAAAGACACCATGACCACAGCAACTATTACAAAGAAAAGCATTTAATTGAAGAGGCTTGCTTACAGTTTCAGAGATTCAGTCCATTATCATCATGGCAGGGAGCATGGTGGTATGAAGGTAGACATGGTGCTGGAGCTGAGAGTCCTACATCTTGACTAGAAGGCATCAGGAAGTCAACTAAGTGAAGCCTGAAAAAAATACCTCAATGCCCACCCCCACAGTTGACAAACTTCCTCCAACAAGGCCACCACACCTACTCCAACAAGATGTGTGTCATCCAGCCTCATGATCTGGATCAAGGGCCTGTTGTTTTCCTGCCTCAAGATCCAGATCACAAGTGTGGGGGCCATTTTCTTTCAACCCACTATACCATCTCAATATCTCTCTCTGCAGTTTGGCTGATCAGAGTCTCCACCTTCAATACCTGTTCACTCCTTTTTTATACTGTTCAGGAGGGGCCCTGGAGAATCTTCAAAGTTTTTGTTCTCTCAGGCATGTGATTCTTTGTCCTCCTGAGGCTTTTGAGCCTCCCTTCCCTCCTGGAGGGAACGTTAATGTTTCAATTTGAAGAGAAAGTTTCAATTCAGGGGATAATTCCATGGGACAGTTGTGGCCCATAGTTGACACATTGCATACAGGTAAGCACCACTGTCATTAGAGAGACAGGCATAAACTGGGACTTGCCCAGCCACAGAGGGATGTGTCACTCAAATTAGATACTCTAGGATTATAGACTTCAAAGAATCCACTGAGAACTGAAGGCTAGTCTGAAGGCCGATGCTCTTCAGTTAAAGGCTGCTGCTGTTATGAGTCTGGTGTTCCTCAGAGACACACCATGACCATGGATGAGTTTAATTACAAGAGAGTTTCAGTTTTTTGGGTTTTTTAATTTTTTTAATTTAATTTTAATTTTAATTTCAATACAGGCTTTCTCTGTGTAGTTTTGGTGCTTGTCCTGGATCTTGCTCTGTAGACCAGGCTGGCCTCGAACCCACAGAGATTCACCTGGCTCTGGCTCCCAAGTGGGTTTCATTTAGATACTGGCATCAGGCCCCTGGCACTAGAACTGTACCTGAGAGTACTCCCAAGATGCCTCAACTTGCCACATCAGCCCAGGTCTTATAAAAGCAAAAATCATAAAATTATCATTTTGGTATTGGTTATCTCATATCCTGTCTTTTTGTAAGCAGGACTTGATTTTGTAAGAGATATTTGCTGACTCCCTCTGTTATCTTGAGCAAACAAACTGATAAGTTTTAAATCCCCAGTTATTGGGTTATCCACCACTGCTGATGTAATAAGCCAATCAAACCAAATTAATAAATCCAGGCTTAATGAACAGAACAAAGTAATCCTGTGTGACCCTTGGAAAATCAGGGGAGAAGTCACATGGGAAATATGGCTACCAGGTGTAACAGGAATCTTAGAAGTTCTTATTAAAACAAAAAACAAAAAACTAGAGCCAGATATTGAGATGAGAGCTGAAAGATCAGAAATAGAACAAGCCAGCCATGTTCTTACCTCTACAAAATCCTCAGCCTCAAGAGAAAGACTTCCTGCTTACTCACACCTTACATACCTTCCTGTGCCCGGCCATCTTCCTTCCTTCCTAGTGCCAGGATTAAAGGGCGTGTGCTTCCCAAGTACTTGGTAGCAAAGGCATGAGCTCTCAAGTGTTGGGATTAAAGGAGTGTGCCATCACACCTGGCTCTGTTCCCAGTGTGGCTTTGAACTCACAGAGATCCTGTTCTTGAAAAGATATATGTAAAAAAAAATCAGTCTTCTAAACTAAAATAGAACATCCTTTAGGTAATAAATAAGGCAAAAGAATTCTAGGCTGTGAAGAGCCTATTGTCTGGATTACCTTATTGATAGCTCTAATCTATTATTATTCTCCATTTTCCAGACTTCTTTTTAATAACAAATATAGGAGAATTCCAAGGACTGGTTAATTCTCCCATATGTTGAGCATGGAGTTGCTCCTGTACCAGGTGTTCTAGTGCCTGCCATTTTATGGTGTCAAAGGCCATTGTTCCACCCACACAGGCTTGTCAGTTAAAGGCCATGCTGTTGGTACCATGAAAGATCAAAGCTGCTGTGCCCTGCTTAGGTACAACTTGTGTGCTTGGTGACTGTTCTTTATAGTATCTTTTAATATTTTTCTCAGAAGCATTCTTTATTTTATGGTTTGTTTCTGAGACTAGAGGAATGTTAATCTGTGTTTTCCATTGTTGTAACAAAGCACATCCCCATAAATTCATTGCTATGTTAGCCATATATTGCTTTATTTTCTCTGCCTGTCCTTCTGGCCCTATACATTTGACCACCTTATACTTTGTTTTACCCAAGATAAAGTTCCAATCCCTAGAAGCTGAATATTTACCTCCTGAAGAAGACAATTTGGATGCCAAGATTTTTATGACATTATTGTTACATCCATGCCTGTGTCTAGTAAACCTTCAATTATAATGCCAGAACCCCCAGCTACTAGCTCTGACCCCCAAGCAACTTTATTTATTAACATACAAATAAAATCACATTTCTGTACAAATAAAATATAACCATACCTTCTAGCAAGATGGTCCCTAATCCAGAGCCTTCCAGTGGGGCTCTATGGAAATTTTTCACTTTTTTCTTCCTCATATTTTGTGACTTTAGAGAAAATCTCACTATGGCCCCCTGCCTGTCCTGAATCTCATTTTATAGACTGTACTTATATGGAGGTTGTAGCCTCGCTGTGCCTCCTGAGTGCAGGGACTCAAGATACCATAATACCCGTGAGGAAATCATTTCTAGCATACCAGCCACCTTAGGACTATTCCTGATTCCTAGAGCCTTATAGCTTCCTTTTCCATACTCCTTCACATACTGCTTTTCTCTTGACAAAAGAAAGCAAACTCCTCACTTGTCTGGATTTTACTATAGAGAAATGCCAGCCTGCAAAACATGGGCATGGCCAAAAATAACTTAGAGCTAGGGCTTCCTGTAATTCTATCACATGCAAATTAAGTATATATAAACATATGCTGACTCTTGTTAGAGCCAGTCAGAGTGGCTACCATCAAGAAATCTGACAACAGGTGTTAGAACCATGTGTGGAAGTAGGGACACTCATTAACTATTGGTGGGAGTACAAGTTGAAAGAGCAGCAGCTACCTGGTTAATTTCCTATAGGGTCTAACTTCTCTAGAGTTCCAAGTCTCCTACTGAAAAAGGCAGACAGACAGTTTACCTTGCTGGCAAACTCCACACTGAAAGACATAAACTCACAACACAGGTCTTAATGTAACTTTTTTACTATTCCTTTATTTAAAGGGACTTGATTTTCAATGGCTGCTCTTAGTAATCAACCACTTGTGTGTTTCATGGTAAATGACTGGATGGAAGAAAAAAGAAAGGTTTAAAGTTAGCGTAATTTGTGATGGTCTAAGAATGTAATTTAAGGTATGTAAATGCAAATTGTAAAGGTCTGAGGATGTGAAAGGTTAAGTAAGTTGTGAGGATCTAGGAAAGTGATTTAAGGTGTGTAAATGCAAGTTATAAGGGTCTAAGAAAGTGAGTTAAAGTATGTGAAAAATGAACAAAGTTTCTTCCTATTCCTATGCTATTGTTATATTAAGACTTCAAAAGTCCAGAGTTTTAACATATTAATCAACAAAGTTCTGATAAGCTCTTAATCTAGTCCTGGTAAAAAGCACTGACTATGATTATCATAGGCACAAGTTCAAAATTTTAAATTTCCTTTGGTTGTTTTCCAACTATAGAGTTAAAGTGTTCTGATCATGCTACAAACTTCTCTGTCCAATACATGTAGGTAGCCCTCTAGACAGAGGAAGGGGGTTCCTGATTTAAACCCCAAATCATAGCTTTTGCTATGCCTGGAAGGTGTGAGTCCACTCCCGCTGTTTACAGACACTTGTTAACTGCTTTTTCTACAATGTGGATTTCAGTACAGATTACACAAAGTGGTAATGACACATTACAGTGGTATTTTTGAAACTTTTATCTCTTCTTGTAAACTTTAAAAACTCATGTAATCTTCAGAGAGTCACTATAGCTGGAGTTTTCCTGTGTCCACCCAGCTCCTGCAGCCACTTAGACACAAGTAAACACACAGAGACTTATATTATTTATAAACTGTATGGCTGTGGCAGGCTTTTTGCTATCTAGTTCTTATATCTCAAATTAACCCATTTCTATAAATCTATACCTTGCCATGTCACTTGTGGATTACCGGTATCTTACATCTTGCTTCTCATGGCGGTGGCTAGCAGCATCTCCTGACTCAGCTTTCCACCTCCCATAATTCTCTTCCTTGTTTGTCCTGCCTATTTATACTTCCTGCCTGGCTACTAGCCAATCGGCATTTTATTTATTAATCAATCAGAGCAACACATTCATAACATACAGAAAGACATCCCCAGCAAGTCACAACTAGGATCCAACTGTTATAGGTCAAAAGCACTCTAGATAAATACTCCTGTCAATCAACAGCCTGGAGCTCCCTGAAGTTTCTGGGACAGCATATACAATGTTTGCTCCAAATATAGAGTTTGGCTCCATAGAAACTTCTCAACCCTTTTTCTTTCCAGTTGTACATTGAACAAAGATGACCTTTGAATTCAGTGCATCAAGATTTCCACAATGGCTTTCTTTTTCAATAAGGTAATATCCAACTTTTCCTTTAAGTAACCCCCCAAAACCCACCGGGTGTTTCACTCCTGAAAGTTGTTTATGTATTTACTTACTTGCATATGTAGCTCTTATTGCTTTCTTTCCTTACTATTTTTGTTTAATTTAAACTCAAAATATTTATTTTGAAAATAGATACAAAAACAGAAAAAATAGTGTGATAAATTCCCAGCCTGGGCTAACTTGTCTCTGAGAACTGTGTGGTGTGGTGTGGTGTGGTGTGGTGTGGTGTGTGTGTGTGTGTGTGTGTGTGTGTGTGTGTGTCTAGAATGAAAATGTTTTCAGTTACAGGGATATTTGACCTATATTTTTATAAGCATGCTTTCTTGGTAAGTATGAACACTGCTTTCCAGAAAACCCCATATTCTTTCACTAGAATACACAAAAACACAAAGAAAACTTAAAGTAATGGAAGAGGGAAGTGCTGTGGGCCACAAGTATATGAAATAGAAATTCAACTGTATATATTAAAGCTAAACCTAGAAGGGTCAAGGAATTCTAGATGAAAGTCAAATATCAGGGAATATTTTATGTTATTTGGCTTTTAATATATCAGCTGTTTCCTACTATCTATTTCTTGTGCCCCCATAACTCCTAGACCATAACAGCAAACAGTATAAGCCTCTCAGACCTACTGCTGAGCTGTACTAGGTAACACCTCTACAGAGACAATGCCTGTCTCCTAAACCTAGGAGACAGGTGGACTGTAGATACATAACTTTGTTTCTCGTGCAGATGAAGCCCAGACCATCTCTTTTTTTCAGGCCTGGTGACATTCCAGAGCTATTTACTCAGGACAAAGGGTTTTTTGCATAACCAGGTGCAAGTAAAGGCTGGGGCAGGATTCCTGGACTCAGCACAGTCATGTGGCCAGAGAAGGGAGAACAGGACAGAGTTTTTGGATGAGTAGAGAATAGGTCAGATCAGAAGAGGAAGGAAAGATGGAGGACAGAAGAACAGAGGATGAGGATGAGGTAAAAAACATAAGAGCTTAGTTATTACAAGGCTGTGAGAGGACAAGAAAAGCAGGGAGGAACTGAATGTCAGAACAGAACTGAAGCTATGTAGATAGAATTGTGTCTTAGAGAAATAAAGAGGATGGACAAACAGCCAAGTGTTCATAGATTCTTTTCCCTCAGATACAACTCCCCCCGACTCCACCACCACGCTGGCTGTAGCATATTCCCCAGGATCCTGGGAGAAATCTTCTCAGGGCAGGCCCATGGGAAAATTCTGATAGGGAAGAAAGAAATAAAAATAAAAGAATGAAACAAACAGCTTCTGAATACAGAAGACAGTTTCTTTTCTGAACACTGAACTAGAAATCCCAGAGGAGTCGTCTTCATTTCCATAATTTAGCACAAACCAAAAGTGCCAAAAGATTTGCTAGTAGGTGAAAGACCCCCACCAAAGTCCCAGACACACTTCCCCCAGAAACCCAAAAGAGCTGAGGGAAGAGATATCTTAAACAGAACTGAGTCAATTCCCCCTTCCTGGAGAGGCTGAAGTCAGGTGTTCTCAAAAGAACAAAGTCAGGATATCTGGTGGTGACAGATTAACAACGAGATGCCCCTCTCCGGAGATAACATGACCAGACCCCGGAGATGGGTTGTAAAACTCCTGACAGGGCAAGCAGATAAGCTGAAATAAGACAAAGTCCAGGCCCGGGAAAAACTGGACCAATCAAGGATGGACCATACTAACCTCCTTCCCTCTAAGGAATTTTGTGGGTTTTGCCTATAAAAACTAACTTCCCTCCAAAAAGAGGAACTCTCTTCCCTGCCTGGCGGTGTTGGGCATGGTAGAGGAGAGTTCCCTGCTAGCTTGAACTATGCTTGTGAGCACTGGATCGAATAAACCTTGCTTTTGCATTCTGGACAATCTTCAGTCTCCGGTGGTCTCTTTGGGGGTCCTATTCTGGGAAGAACAGTAGGGAGTGGAGGTTCAGCCACTCATGTCCCTATCTTTCTCTTTAATTACATTGGATCTGCAATCACAAGCCTCAGCACCTTCCTTGCTAGTGCTCTGAAATGAGAGTATTGTATCATGTCTGACACCTCCTCATTCCAGAGTGGGATGGCAACAGAATTAGAACCAACAGTTAAGAAAATAACTAACTTACTGATGGAAGCCTCCCAAGACAGCTGTTTGCTCATTTCTTTTTGCTATAGCCATTCACTCCAGCGGTCTAATGTATGAAGCATACCCTGGGGCCTTGGAAGTGTCTCAAAGGTGTGCACTCCCTGGGACCAGTGCTTCAGTCCCAGAAGCTCAGAGGGAAGAGTATTACTTCAGAATTTGGGTAGGGATCTTTTTTGTTTGTTTGTTTTGTTTTTTTTTTTTTTTTCAAGACAGGGTTTCGCTGTAGCTTTGGTGCCTGTCCTGGCTCTCACTCTGTAGACCAGGCTGGCTTTGAATTCACAGAGATCCACCTGGCTCTGCCTCCTGAGTGCTGGGATTGAAGGTGTGCACACCACCGCCCAGCTGGGTAGGGGTCTTAATCTCACTGGGACCCCCATATAACAGGAGTAGAAGATACCAACCCAAATGGCTAAACTGAAGCAAGATTTTTATTATACACAGCAGAATATAGCCAGTCTGGTGGCTGTCTCTTCCATGTGGGTTTCAAAGAGCAGCTCTGGACATGGGGAAGATAAGATTTTTATAGTTCAGGCTTAGGGGGTTTCCAAATGGAGGATTTGGCATGCAAATAAGCAGGGTCACAGAAGCAGAACCTAAGCATACAAGGTGTTCATAACAACCTCATAAAACAAAGGCATGGTCAATGTTTCCTGGAATAGGTAGTACAGAATAATTTGTAGTTGTAGTTACAGGTGGGAGGAATCACCCTAGTTTGACTTTGCTATAAGATAGTTTCCAAGACCAAGATAGAGTCAGGATGGTTTATCAAAGCCAGCTCCAAATGGATTCCTATCATCCAACAAAAAGTACCAGTGAGGTCACAGCTTTATCAATCTTCCAGCTTACTCAATATGGCAAATCCAAAACCTGCACCAGCTTCAGCTCCCCTGGCTCTCAGCTGACTTCAAAATCACTAATTTAGCAACTCACACAGCCTCAGCTCCTATTCATCTCTGTACATGGACACTGTCATCATTTAGATAAGGTTTTGTCTAGGACTGTGACCCATCCACACTGGGCCTGGTCAGTAATGCTGTAAGGCCTGAAATATGAGATCATAAAGGTAAGGGCAGACAAGACCCTGACAGGAAGGCAGAGAAGAAAGAGGCCATGGATTAAAGAGGAAGATGACAAACGTCTGCAGTCAGATGTTCTTGCTCCTGATGACACTAATATTTAAAATCTCTTTGCAAGAAAAGGAATAAAGACTGACCTTCCCAAAGCTAAGTAAAAGCTTCACCAGGTTCATGTGACTTTTTTTTTCCCCAGGCTTCAGCCAACTGTGATGAGGTGGTGTGTAGTTAGAGTTTTCCTGCCTGGCCCACAGTCAGGACAAATCTCTCTTACCCGCCAGTCCCACAGTCGCTCAGACCCAACCAAGTAAACACACAGAGACTTATATTGTTTACAAACTGTATGGCCATGGCAGGCTTCTTGTTATCTACTTCTTCTATCTTAAATTAACCCATTTCTATAAATCTATACTTTGCCACGTGGCTCGTGGCTTACCAGTACCTTACATCTTGTCATGGCCAGCTGGCTGTATCTTTCCTTCAGCCTTCCTGTTCCCAGCCTTCTCCTGTTCCTTGTCCCACCTACCCTATCCTTCCTGCCTGGCTATTGACCAATCAGCACTTCATTTATTTTAACCAATTGGAGCAACACATTTGACATACAGAACATCCCACAGCAGTGGTGTCTTTCTTCACTTCTTCCTCTACATGGCCTGCTGTTCTGGAATTGTGGCAGCAACCAATGATAGTGTGGCCTGCAAAGCAAGTCTGAATACTGGAGCTAGGAATCAGACACCAGGAATAATGCCTCGGTTTATCTGTGTACAAACATCTTCAGATGTTCAGTCAAGCATAAAACACAACCTCTTTAGGGAGAAGCACCAAGACTCATATCTCTTCCCCTCCCACTATATATATGGCTTGCCATGGGGATCCTGATTATGCAAATCCTGAATAAAGTTGACCAGCAACTGTATCACACTGGATTGGAAACATTAATATACCTACCTACCCCTCATCTAGGAGCTTGTTAACATGCAGATCTGTATTGACTGGCTTTGATAATACTCTCAGGGTGATAGCTGCATTGCTAGGGGAGAGCCACTCACATCCACAGTATAGGGGTCAATTCCTAGAGTTCTTATGTTAGGTAGCTAGTTAGAAGTATGCATACTCAGACACCATATAGGATAGACACCTGCCTCAATAACCTGGAGACCCCACCTCTGTGTCCCTGGTAACAGCCTCATTTTGAAGAAGGAGGAAGTGCCACCATTTCCCCTCCTAAGAATCTGATATGTCCTTACTCTTCCACACATGTCCCAGTCAGTAATTGAAGATATGCTTTGATTAAAACAGCAGGAGTCTGAGGCCAGATTGGGCTAAAGAGTAAGATTGCTTTCAGAAAACCACAATAGAAGCCATAACAAACCATAACCAAAGCCCTGAGCACTCCCTCCCTTCATGAGCTTAGGAAGATTTCATATACGAAACACTTCCTTGAGACACTGGGAACTCACTGAAAGGCTCTTGCCTCTCTGCAGAATGACTGTGAAACCAGGTAAGTTACTTATCTCCACTCTATTCCTACACACAGGGCTCCATCTTGGGGCAAAGCTCCTCTCCCTGTCAACACCACTGGTGGGTTTGTTGTACCCAAAGTCTGGTGTTCCCAAAGACCACCAAGAGACTGATCCAAATGTAAAAGCAAAGAGTCTTTAATTCATGAGTTTAAACCCGCCCCCTTGTCCATACATTGTAGAGGTGGAGTAAGAGAGACCCCAAGCAGGTAATTCTTCAGTGACAGGCCCTGAGAAGGAGGGTTCAGAGGATCAGAGAAAAGGAAGATAGAACAGGTTAGCTTGGGAGGACTTTCAGAAGTTATGCCTTATGCCAAGCAAGCTTATTAAGAAACACAGAATTGTATACACCACTTCCAGGGAAGAAATGGGACAGAGTCGGAAGAAAGCTATCATATGATTGGAAAACATCAGCAGGGAACTAACCAAGCAGTAATACACCATGACAACATGAAGTATCTAAAGAGCATGAAAGACCAAGCACACAGTGGCATTGGGGCTGATGACTCCAGTCTTTTATGGAGAAAAGCCTGGATCTCAGGAAAGGGAAACTTCAGTCCACTGATGTCCTATCCCCAGCTCCAGATTGGCAAGGACACAAACTAAGTTCCATTTTTCCTTTCATCAGCCTCTGAGAAAGCCTTGGATAGGTCTGGCTTTCAACAGTGTAGGAGGTTTCCACATAGATTTTCTGCAAGATGAAGCATATGAGAGCTTCATCAGTTGCCTACCCTCTTCTTTGTAATGTATCTCCTTGATTTTAAAATGAGCTGGGTCTGCAGCTTCCCAGTTAGTCTCCAGACTTGAGGTGCTCTGGTCTCTGGCAATGTCTAAAGCAACGCCTCTGTGGAGGAGGAGGGCCTGTGGCCTGTGGCCATTCTGCTCATGTCACCATTCCTTTGAAGTTTTAGCCTGAAGCATGTGATCTCACCTCATAATTACTACTCTCTGGCCCATAGTTTACTTTCTTGCATAAAATTATTCCTTTATTGCTTTTTTCACACTCAAGAGTACCATTGTTTATATTTTACTATATCTTTCAGTACATCCCAACTCCCATTATTTACCTTAAATGGTTTCATATTAAAAACTTTTCATTATTTCTTCTTGAGACACTCAATACTAGTGTTACTATGGCCACACTCTAAAACCCTGATTACTTACAATCATTTACCAATTTCTATTTAATAACTCATTGTTTGTACGTAACGCTGCATTGTGATCTCTCTCAAACATTCTCTGTCCATCTCTCTTCATGCATATTTTATTTTGACAATTTCAAGGTAATTCAGAATTCTGACATATTGTGTGGCAAAAAATAGTATTCTGGCTAATAGGTGTCAAAGGGCATCGTCAGCACAGCTGAATTCTCCAGGAATGCATTCTCAGAAGAGTGTTTCTTATACCTGTGGGATGATGGCTACATCGCGCAGTGGTTGGTGTTGCCCCTGCCATTCTGACAAGTGGTCAGTTTGCTTCACACTCATGTGGACAAATGACACTCATCTCTGGTTGTTTCTTTCCCAATTCGTCCACACTTCATGGCATAAAAGAGTTTTGTAAGCAACTTACCTGAAACCATCTCACCTCAAATCTGCCATTCTTAGCAGAGTTACTGTGGATTCCTAGTAGCCTCAGACGGCTTCAGAACTTACAGCTGAAGTTCAGTGTCCCCACAGCTTCATCTTAATTTTCTATTTAGAGCAGCAGACGTCTCCGCACTCTACTGATGTTTCTAATTCATCCCCACAGCTTTCATTGGCGGCAGGAATGCTTATTCAAGTATGCGCCATGAATGGACTTAATCCTTTTATTTGTTTATTCTCACATTCCATGTGTAAGGCTATGCCATATTGAAAAAAAAAAGGAGTTTATGTGGCAGGAACATGCATTGTTAATGAATTTTCTGGAGATTTTTACATACAATGAAACTTGAGATCTTTATACAATAGACATCAAAATTTCTATATGCCGGGTTTGATATTTTTTCCTAAAAATTTATAGAATCACTCAAGACAGACAGCTCTGGAAAGTCTTCCAGACTTGCTGAAAGCTTAGGTTTAGATGAACCACGAGTCCAAACCCTATGCGTGGCATTGAATCAACTGAGTCATCAAACAGCGACTGCTGAGGAGGTGTAACTGAATCTTTTAAGTGTGCTGTGACCCTCACATATGCTGCTACTCACTTTTTAGTTATCAGTGGTCTCGTGACATGCATGTGCTCCCTTTGCTGTGCAGATGCACCTCTGTCTTCTAACTCACAGCCAGCAGACGGTTGTCACTGTCACGTAATTGTGAGGGCCTGGTACAAGTCCACTGTGACACAGAAGGTGACTCTAGGAGTTCTTGCTTTTCTTCTTCTTCACTTGTGATATGAGATCGTCTGACTTGGCATCCCGCTCTAAGGCTCTGGGTCTGGAAATCCTTGGAGGAGTTAGCACATCGCTTACACCTGTGTCCTCCACTCTAGCTCTGAGATGAAGTCCGTTCACTGGTGAGTGATGTTACAGCCACAGGGACCTGCAGGACTGCCAAGGGACAGGTGTGCCTCTCCCCATTGCTTTTCCTCTTTTGTCAGTCATGGTTTTTCTTTTCTTTTCTTTTCTTTTCTCTCTCTCTCTCTCTCTCTCTCTCTCTCTCTCTCTCTCTCTCTCTTTTTAGCCACTTTCATGTCTTCATTTCCACATTTCACAGCTTCCTTCGCTGCATAGATGTTTCAGGTTTTTATGGTTTCCACTCTTGTCAAATATAACTACAGACTTTGATGCATTAATTGTTATTTTTACCAGTTACAAAATACCTTATTCCACAATTCATGTGAGTTCATTGGGTGAGGATCCATCAAAATTAAAATCATTCTTGAGTATTTCATTTCATTTACCCTGAGCATTGACCAGAGGGAATAACTGAGAACAGGAAGTTAAAGAAAGAACAAAAAATGCTTAATGGAACTTTCTCAGGAAGCATGGCATGTGTCACATCTACTGTTTTAGAGATAAGAATGTGTAAACTGTGTGAGCATAATGGACACCGAGTTCAGTTTTTGCAGAGAAACCCTCAGCTGCAAGTGTGAGTGGGTGTGGCCACAGACAGCAGAGTTGTTGTTTTTCCCCACAGGAAATCCAAGGCTTTCCCTTTGTTCATATCCTCCCCGAGAACATAAAGTCTGACCTCATTCACAAGTCAGTGTCACATCACATCTCTTACCTGCGATGGACGGACACATCAGTGATCTGTGCTGATTTGGACCTACTCAGGACCCAAGGGCTAAGGCGTGCATCCCCTCCATCTCTCCCCCAGGTGAGTGCCTTCATTTCTCCTCTCAGTACTTGAATATCATCTAGAGTTAGCCCTCTCCTGTTCTATTACAGTTTTAAATCATACAGTTTTAAGGTGGTCAGATCACTTACCAGGTAAAAGCACTTGCTTCACAAACCTGACAACCCCAGTTCAATTCCTAATACATTTGGTGGAAAGACAATCACCTCCTTCTCTGAACTCTACACCTAGTGTGGCATGCACACACCTGCAGTCACACACAGGCATACACCTTCAGCCACACATCTGTAATCATATACATACATACATGCACACACCTGCAGTCCTACTCACAGACTCACACACATACATACTCATTCATATACACACACACAAACACACATGCCTGCAGGATCAGGGTTATGTGGAGGCTTTGATACTGCTAGGAGGATTCCAGTGAGCCAGCTGTTTTGTTCATAGAAAGAAGCATGTTTTTCTTTTCCTCGTGTTCATGTCTAGCAAAAGTAGGGGAGGAGGCTTGTTGAAATGGATGTAAGAAAATAAAGGTTGAGAAAGTCAATGAGACTTTCTTCAACACTACTGTCCATGATCCCAAATCAAGAGACTGGAAAATTTGTCCACCATCATTGTGATTATTATCCTACAATCCATCAGCTTGGACAGAAACATGAAGGACAAAAATAGAACAAGGTTGGAGCAAAGTGTGTGAAGAGAAAACACTGACCCAGTGTGCAAGAAATGAAACCACCTGGACCATTAGCTAAATGGCTCAAGCTGTGGGAAGTTCAGAGCATAGTGATTAGATCTCCCAGTTAACAAACAAAAACAGAATTAGGAACATGGGCAGTGATCTGCTTTGTGGCCAAATATCCAAAGGTTTATTTTGATCATGGGATAGATAAAGTGTGTACACAGTTCATTCATTCATTCATTCAGAAAGAACCACTAAATTTCAGTGTTTCTCTAGATGATAAAGATCCAGCTATAAACAAATGTGAGCATCTTTTTTTCCCTTGTCGAGTTTGTATGACTGTTTACATACAGGTATGCAACCAGTGAACTATGAACATCTGCACCAAAATCTGTGCAATGTTGAAAGCTAGCAAGAAAAAAAATTAATAAATGGAACTTGAAGTTTTTTATCTTGAGAAACTGCATCCTATCATGCAGAGTGATCATGCCATGTCTTCCTGAGAGATGAAAGATGCCAGTCCTGAAAAGACACTAGGGACTAAGGTTGAGTATCTAAGAGATAAGTCTTGTAAGAAGCTGGACCAGCAAATGCAAACAGAGAAGATGCCTGTCATGCTGTAGGGGATGATACATGCCCAGTGTGGTGTAGAGATCGAGTCAGATGGAATGGTGACAGATGGAATGGATTTGAAAAACATTCTGTAGGCTCAGATCTGCTTCGGGGAGGATGGAAAAATCCCAAAAATGAAGAATACTGATTATTCTGTGGATGCCAAAGCATGCCTGAAGCAAGTACTTCTATTAATGTTCTTGTGGCCTCTGCACTGATTAATGGCCCATCCACTTAGTCTAATCTCAAACAGGGCAGGGTGTCTGTGCAATTCCTTATAGGTTAGCATGAAGGAATAGTGGTTTCTAAAATCACCCAAACTGTCTTTTACTTTTAGTTAAAAAACAAAAAACACTTTGAGGAAAAGTAGAAAGATCACTACTGTTTTTTGGATAGTGTCACATACTAGATACTAGATACTATGTTCAGGAATTTGTAAGAATTGTTTCATAAATTCTAAACATTTATGAAGTAGATATTGTCCAGATACTTTACAAATGAAGAGATTACTGGTTTATGAAGGTTGAAGATATTGTCCCAATAGTATATTGTACTGAATTTTATATATTATGATAAATTTGAAACATGACTGTTCTAAATACTAGAATTTAGTAGAAAATTTCAAAATAAGACTACAAGAAGATAAATCTATTTTAAAAAACACTGAAAATCTCAAGGGTAGAAAGAGTGAGAAAAAAAGAAATAATGTGCACATGTATGTATATATAAAAGCAGGAAATATGACTTGTTAGGCTTATTTACCAGGCTTAGTCACTGTGTGTTACACTACAGTTCAGGAGAAATTCTAGGCTGATATAAATACACGGATCATCTTATCTTCAGAGTATCTTTGGGGCCTTGAAGTTTTCTCTAGTGTCTGCTTCTGCCTTCCTGTCCAGCAACACAGCACGTCCTACACAGCAGGAATTGCCATCTATGTTCCCGGTCCAAAGTCCAATGCACTGTCTGAACCCCTCCCCTGACAATTTTGTATCACCTCTAACCACCCACCATTGCTCACTGTCAACAGAAGATTGCTTACAGAACCTTTGCATACAAATTCAAGTCTCTTCTATAAAATGTGGTATTTGCAGAGGACTTATGTGCATATCCCTGTGTGCTCTAGAAAATCTCCAGGCTACCCACAATGTCTAAGATGATCTTAATACCATGCAAATTGCTGTTATAAGTATTTGATTCAAGGATACAGTGCTGAAAAGTCTGAATGTGTTCAATAGACATATAGATATTTATATGTGCAAAGCTTTACTCAGCTGTGAACTGGTTCTACATGTATGGATAGTTCTTAAATCTAAGGAGAGATGACATTTTTATTTTATTTATTTTTTATTTAATTTTTTAAAATTCATTTTTACATACTGACCAGAGTTCCTCCTCATATCCCTCCTCCCCTTCTCCCCTCAACCTTACCTCCCCCAATCCCCATCTCCCCCTCTAAAAGGATAAGGACTTTGAGTCAGCAAAGCCTGGTACATTCAGTTGAGGTAGGACCAAGACCCTCCCAACTGCATCAAGGCTGAGCAAGGCATCCCACCACAGGTAATGGGCTCCAAAAATGTACCAGGGACATACCTTGATCCCATTGGCAGAGGACCCTCAAACAGACCACGCTACACAAGTGAGGAGAGGAGAGCTGACATCTACGTCCTGTGAATGCTTGTGCTCTTTTTACCCCTCTTCCTGTCTACTTGTTTTCTTCCTCAAGAACATTTTAAATTAGCTGACTTGCTTAATGACTGTTTGTCAGCATCCCAAAATTGATCTGTAGTTCAGAGACTGCTAGAGTTTGTCTGCATCCTGAATCATACAATTCATCCACCAAAGATAAAGAGAGAGAGAGAGAGAGAGAGAGAGAGAGAGAGAGAGAGAGAGAGATTGGCAAACAGCCAATTCTGTACCACACAGTGAGAACAAAAGACATTTTTAGTACATCTTGTTTCAAATTTTAACCTGTAATTCAAAGCATGCCATCACTTATACCAGAAAATATTTAGAAATAACAGAAAACTAACAAAAATAGCAATAAATCTGTAGCTGTAGAAATTAGGAATCCCTAGCCATGCATGATGGGACACAGCTGTAGTTCCAGTACTTGAGGAGTAGAGACAGGGGCATCAGGTATTCAAGGGCATCCTTAACCACAGAGAGAGTTTGGGACTAGCCTAAGTACAGGAAACCCAACCTGAGAAACAGAACAAAGCAAAACAAAAAGCAATCAAATGCTTTGCTCACAATGGTACAGTGCTTGGTTCTAACAATTAAATAGAAACCCACTCATAAAATAGTAGTATATGGAACTGTTGGAAACTAAATGAGAGCCAAAGGAGCATTATAATTAGAGATGTAAGAGCCAGCTAATGTTTCTTCACATTATTTTTATAAGCAAAGTTCTCAGTTTTCCACAGGAAATCCACACTTTTTTAAAATTGTCTAGGAGAAATAATTTGACAACACCATGCTTCTTGATCACATTTTAAAAATTAACACATTTCACTATCTAATAAACATGAGACATTCACTATGTAGTCGTTGGTATGGTTAACAAGGAAAGAAAAGATTTCATTCATGGTGTTTAGACAGCACAGTATGGTTGACACAGTGTATGTCTTGTAATGTAGGGGGCTTGGAGGTCCTTGTGCTCAGAGATAAGCACTAGAGGAACCAGGAATGTTAAATACACAGGGGTGTTCCTTCAAAAGGAAGGGGTGCGTAACCTGTTATCTACCCAGAAGGCTGGCAGTGGACATGGTTAATAGCCTGGTGACCTTTGCATTATCTGTGTGGCCAATGACAACACAGGCTTGTCATTCTCTAGAACCTATCTTTACAGAGGTTGCCCCATGCACTTTACAAGAGCTTTGATGTAGTTACACCTTAAGCCTTATTTTCCACATGGGATTAAATTAACTACCACCAAGTGGATTTCCACCATATTGTGCTGTGCTTAAAGATGCCTAAAATAAACCACTCAAGTTCAGACTCCTAAAGTTTGCACCAACACCAGCTACTTAGTCATGTTAAATTAAACTGCCTTTTTGCCTCCAACAGATCATAACATTGGTGACTGTGGTAGTCACAGAGACTCTACAAATGTTATACCACAGTATGCCCCATATCTGCTATAGACATGTGTATGTCATGCTATGTAACAATACCCCAACTTTTGCAATTTAATTGACTGTAGTTTCTATTACTTGCCTTATACAGTGGTAATAAATTATGATCTGGGAAATTCTAGAAATAAGTAACTCAATGTTTTAAACTGGACACAGCCCTGAGGAGCAATGGTGAGATCTCACAGCATCTAAGACATGAAACACCAGTGGCCAGTGCTTGTGTCCCATTAATACACACTCCCTGGTGATGGCCCCAACTGCAAAAGTAGTGATATAAGGAGAGCCCAATTATGCAGGAGAGAAGCCATAGTGCTTTCCTTTAAATAAAAGGTGATACGACAAAGTACTCCACTAAACAGAAAAAAAAAAAATTGTTTTTACTGTTGCTCATCAAATTGTGAAAATTATAGCCACCAGGTATAGTATGGGCTTAGTTAAAATAGAAAACTCTGTCTGTCTGTCTCTCTTTCTGTGCATATGTATATGTGTGTGTGTGTGTGTGTGTGTGTGTGTGTGTGTGTGTGTGTGTTGAGCCTGACTGGACTCAGTGTCTCAGGTAAGTGAGGCAAGGGCTTTAGCTTCATAATTTCCACATAAACATTGTCCTCTTCACAGCACCTGGCCACCTTAGGACAAGGGGAGGTCAGTGACATTGAATGTTACAGGACAACATGTCTTGTCCACTACAGAAACTTCACAGTTCTTCCATGCTCTTATTTTTTCTGAGAACCATTATGGGATATGTCACATGTGCATCTAGAACTATAAAAAATGCAAGTCAAATTGTGAAAAAAGATTGCAATAACAAAGAAAACTAAAAGATCTCCATACGTAGCTTATTATATTCCTGCTAACCCCCCCCCCCTTTTTGGGGGGTGGGTGTGATTGAAGATGAGCATCTCAGGTATGACTGTAAGTAATCTGAGATTTCAGCAACTCCCACAAATTGACTTGTCAATCAGACCATATGCAACCTCAGAGCTGTTTGAACCCATTTGTTCTGTGTTTTTCTTATTCATATATCCTGTCTCCACACTTGTCCCTTAATCCATTTTGTGAATATTTTAACCTCAGTTCTGATATTCAGGCTTGTTGAAATAACTAGATTTCCTGAAGTGGGAAAGAGAACACCCGTTCCAACATTTCTTTAAGCATTTAATCCTCTCTGTGTGTTTCTTATTCATCAGTGGGATTTCTAGTGCAAATACCACCAATAGAAAAATGTGCAGCTGCTCAAGAGAACATGGCTGAACCAACAGGCAATTGTGTGGCTTGAATTTCCTGAGAATAAGAGGTAATTTTTGACAGAAAACATGAGTTACCTAATTCAAGTGCACAACAGCCCTCCATGACACACTATATCAATATGGTATTGTCTGAAAAGACAGCCATGAAAATGTTAAGAGCTTGCAGGGAGTCACACAGTTTGTAATTGTTGATTCTGTGAACCCTATTGAAGTTGGGTGATCTTGCTATCTATGATCTTAGACATTTGGCCATGCTGTCTCAGGCTGCTGGTGCACATGATCCCTAATAGGTAGATAGCAAATTAGAGTATTTTAATGAACATGTTGCACAGTTTACTTTGTCTGAAGTTAATTAATAGACACTAAATATAAAATAATCCTTTGTCATTAATTATTATTCCTTGACAGCATTAACCTTGTTCCAGCATGTGCTAATGAAGCAACTGCTGTGTGGAGTTGATTGTGGTACATCAGGAACAGGGCAGAAATAGAACATGTGTTCTTTCTCACTCTAGGGAGATCAGCCATACTAATGTGCCTGAGAGATTGGCATCCATACCAGGATAAATGCTTATTTATTTCTCAAATTCCCAGACCTTGGGCTGAAGGTCTTGCTGACTGCTCTGAGAAAGAAGCCACTTTGCTGCTTATTGAAAATGAAGAAGAATTGGTAAATTATTACATAAAATTGCTCAGTTAAAACATAACACTTTCATTAAGCTATGTCGACATCTCTGGACTTGAACCAAGAGGAAGTGGAGACTTGGATTTCAGGCAGTTTACAATCTGGGAGACTAATTGGAATTATGATTTAATAACTGAATAGATGGGATGACTCAATTATATACACATGAATATATAGAGATCAATTTCACAAAATATGGAGAGTTATGCTGATGGGGAGCTAGGAGGCACTTCAAACATGAGTAACAGTGTTTTAGAAGATTAGTGGAAGAAGATAAATCATGAATAAACAGATTTTAGATTAAATCTCCCACTCTGTTTTGATTATAGAGATTCATTCAGGACTTCTCAAAGAAAAAAAGACAGACTTTTTATATTGGACTAAATTATGTACCAGCAAAGAAGCTCTGGAAGTAGATAAATGGCTCTATTTTAAATCCTGATCTGTAAGTCTTAAATGAGCTAATTTGAATATTCGTTTACATCCATTTCACTGCAAATTGAATTTTGTAATTTCAATTTAGTTTATAAATTCTTGAGAGGGTCAGATAGGCTGAAAAGACAATTACTTTTCATGTACATGTGTATGTACATCAATCCTATATAATTATCTGTGTGTGTGTGTGTGTGTGTGTGTGTGTGTGTGTGTGTGTGTTTATTTACAGCTGAGGGTTTTTTTTTTTTTTTTTTTGTTTTGTTTTGTTTTGCAAGATAGGATTTCTCTGTGAAACAGTCCTGGCTGTCCTGGAACTCACTCTGTAGACCAGGCTGGACTCAAACTCATAGGAATGCACCTGCCTCTGCCTTCTGAGTACCAGGATTAAGGGTATGCACCACCGCTGCCTGGCTTATAGCTGAGTTTTTAGGAACAAGAAATATATTATCCTCTTAGACTTGAGAGAAAGTATTTTTAAATGTCTGTCTATAATACATAGATTTCCTTTTTCTCTTTCTTTTTCCACATATACATACTTACAGAATTTCTTTCAAAAATATTTTTATTTTATTTTATATGTGTGTGTCTGAGTGTATATATGTGTACCATGTGCATGCAGGAGCTCACTTACTTCAGAGGAGGGCATCAGATTCCCTAGAACTGGAGTTGCAGATGGTTGTGAGCTGCCCTATGGGTGCTGGAACTTGAATCTGGGTCCTCTGCAAGAACAGTAAGCACTCTTAACCACTAAGCCATCTCTCCAGTCTCTACACAGAAATTCTTTTCTTTTAATATTTTTGTTAATTTTCATAACAACCACAGTTCCCCCTCACCCTGACTTTCACTACCCCCCTCTCCTGTAGCCCACCTTCCTTCCATCCATTCCTCCAAAAGAGTAAGGCCTCCAGTAGTGAGCCAGCAAAGCCTGGTACATTCAGTTGAGGCAGGACCAAGCCTACCCTACCCCACCCCACACACACACATGAAGGCTGAGCAAGGCATCCCACCACCATAGGGAATAGGTTCTAAAAAACCAGCTCATATAACAGAGATGGATCCTGGTCCCACTGCCAGGATCCCCTCAAACAGACCAAGCTACATAACTGTCTCCCACATCAGAGGAACCACATGCAGGCTCCATAGCTGTTGGCGTAGAGTTTGTGAGTTCCCAAGAGCTTGGTTCAGTAGTCTCTGTAGGTTTCCTCATCATGATCTTGATCCCGCTTGCTTATATATTCCCTCCTCCCTCTCTTTGACTGGACTCCCAGGGCTTGGCCTGGTCCTTGGCTGTGAGTCTCTGCATCTGCTTCCTTTAGTTAATAGATAAAGGCTCTATGATGACACTTAGGGTATTCACCAATATGGTTACAGAGGAAATCCAAATCAGGTACCCTCTCTGCTATTGCTAGTGGTCTTAGCTGGGGTGATCCTTTTGGAGTCCTGGAAGTTTCCCTAGCACTAGGTTTCTCCCTATCCCCATAATGGTTCCCTCTATCAAGATAGTCTTTCATTGCTCTTCCACTCCATCGTTCCCGTAGCTAGGCCCTTCTGTTCCCTCATGTTCTCATCACCCACCCCTCCTCTTTCCAGCCCCCCCCTGTCCCCAGTTTATCCAGGAGATTTCATCTATTTTTCCCTTCTTAGTGTGATCCATGCATCACTCTTAGGGTCCTCCTTGTTACCTAGCTTCTCTGGAGCTGTGGGTTGTAGCCTGGTTATCCTTTGCTTTATATCTAGTATCCACTTATGAGTAAGTACATACTGTGTTTGTCTTTCTGAGTCTGGGTTACCTCACTCAGGATAATTTTTTTGTACCATCCATTTGCCTCAAATTTTATGATATCATTGTTTTTTATAGCTGAGTAATACTCCATTGTGTAAATGTACCACATTTTCTTTATCCATTCTTTGGTTGAGGGGCATGTAGATTGTTTCCAGGTTCTGGCTATTACTGATAATGCTGCTATGACCATAGTTGAGCAAGTGTCCTATGCTATCATTAAGCAGTACTTTTAGAATTGTGGTAACACAGTTGCACCATAGTGTGTCATAAAATTAATTTCTCTTGGCAAAATCAGAATAGACATTGACATTTTAAAATATTTTCATACATAACAAGGTTTGATTTTTAGTGTGTGTGTGTGTGTGTGTTGATTTCTGTTTTCATGTGTATGTATCTTAATTATGCTCTGATCTAAAATGCTTACTTAATTTTGATTGATAGTAAAAATATGATGATAAGTGAAGAAATATATGCAAGGTGGGAGTTTAAGCTCGGGTGATCTACCATTTTGCTCTTTAGATAAAACAATGTTCTGATTGGATGGAAGTAGCCGGTAAATTTGGAGTCCATCACACTACAGCTCAGAGAGGGGCAGTCAAATGCTGCTTTTGTTTACTGGACTGAGAAAATGGCTCTGATTAAACGCTCTAACTGTGTGAGTCTCACAGTTTGAGTTCATTCCCCAGAACCCATAGAAAAAGCCACACAAAGAAGTACACATCTGTATCTCAGCTGGGAGGTGAAGACAGGGGAATCACCCAGAAGCACCTGAACAGTGATCCTGGAATGCACAGCACAGTGGTAGTAACAAGGTAGGAAGGGAGGGCCCACAGAAATTGTCCTCCGACTTGCACACATGCTCTGACCCTTCCTATCTCTCTCCCTCTCGCCCCCGCCCCCACACTCTCTCACACAAACACAAAGTAAGTATTCATTTAACTCCCTGATTTTCAGGTAACAAAAACAAGGAAAATGTAAAACTTTTGCAACTAGGATCACTTGGAGGAATTAAGTGAGGTAATGTTAGAGCCTTTACCAGAAGCCTGGCTGGGGAAGCCCTGGGAATTCATCAAAGCCTTTTTGAAAAGAAGTCATTAATCTGACCAGATTTTTTTTTTTTAAAAAGGATCTTGAAGAGTGAAGAAAGAAGCTAAAGAATGGAAAAATAAACTATAGGGATATTTACAGAAGCCCAGTTGAGGGAAGTTCATAGTTTGATTAGCATGCTGGGCATTAAAGTGACATCAAATTAGCTGCTCAGGCCCAAGGGGCTTCTTAAAGAAATGACACTAAGAAAAGCGAGGGCTGTGAGGGAGTCCTGCCTGCTGCCTGGTGTGCGGCATCCTCCGATAGAAATGGGCTAGGCTTGAACTCACCCTTCCTGGTAACCTCCCAGAAGCTGCCTGTGTTCGTGCTTGACTTCTGCTCTCATTCCACCAGCAGTGATCCATAAGGTCCCTGGGTGTGGGACTAGTGTTGTGATAAAGCAAAGACTCACGAGCCTCTATGGTGAGAAGGGAAGAAATGTTTCTTTTCCACAGGACTTGAGGTTCTTTAATTCTCCTACAGTAAGAACTGTAGGAGACAATGCAGTCATGCCCAGGGAGCCAGCCTACCTGCCACACTGGGCTTATAAATAAGACCCATGGCATACCAAGCCCTTGAGTATTCCCAGAATTCGGAACACTGAATTCTGAAACAGTATGAGTAGTTAGTCGCTGGCCAGTTAACAAGGCTGCACTCTATATGTCTCCTTTTGTGTGCTTCTTCAACATAAAGACCGTAGTGGCATGTGTGCTCACTGTCTAACCTGATGTAATGTGTAAACCAATCACAGTTCACAGGCTTCCACTATGTAAGTAATTGTTCAGGTATAATAAAGCAGAGGCTGTTCCTTGAAACTGTCTTCAGAGGGCTTCATCTCTGGGCCCTTATCTGACCCACTGGCATTTCAGTCTTGTGGGGGACACTTGGGTAATGACAGCAAGAAAACATCTGTAATCCCAGTGTGGCCCTGTGAGGAAAAGGGAGTGAGGGGATGGACAATTTTCAGGTGGTCCTGGGCTGGTTAGTTGGGCTAATGGAGCAGTAAAAAGATATTGTATCAAACAAGGTTGAAAGGTAAGAGGAGTCATATTGGTGAAATTATTAAGGCCACACCACATAGTTAAAAGGGAGGTTTATTTAGTGGCGTAACTTACAAATGAAGGGATAGGTAAGTTGCAGGGTCTGGGAAAGGTATGGTGCAGTCCGGCAGTGTTCTCTGGAGAACTCTGCTCGGTCTACCTCTAGAGTTCAGGGTCCTGGAACCAAGAGAAGCCTCTCCTTTGGATCCTGGGTCTTCAGCATCCTCTCTCAGCCCCGCCTTGTAGGTGTGACCATTACTGAAACCTCATGGGGGTTGGAACTTCCAGGCCAAGGCTGGAATGGCTACCCACTACAGAGTCATGCCCACAGTTGTCCTCTGACCTCCACAGCCATATGTGTGCTCTAGTACATGTGTGCCCATACTCAAGACTCAAGAACAAATGCACACATATCCATTCCCACATCCACTCTTAACACACACACACACACACACACACACACACACACACACACACACACACTGCATTTGTTGTATTAATTTACTAAGTTTGGTTTGGCTGTTGGGAATAGTTTTAACCAGACTATTTGCTATCAGAAAGTTCACTGAGCTCTACATGGCCCTGCAATGATTTTCACCTAAGTCAGAGGGGGAATACCTCCCTACTTGTCTAGCAAAAACACTTCCATGACTGATACTAAGAATCCAGCCTGTGACTCCAAAACATAAGCCTCAAAGTCTGTGCATGGTGCAAAAGTCAAGCCTGTGATTGATCTGAACAAAGTGCTGGGACTGGTCAGAAACCAATGACCAGGACTGGTTCAAAGACCTTTTCTCCAGCTACTCAGGAAGGTTGTTGTGCTTTAGCAAATCTGCTGGATGCCCTCCTGTGCTGCCTTCCCTGGTGTTTGGCATCACTCCACAAAAAAAAAATAAATAAATAAAAATAAAAATTCCCTGCAGTGTCTTTCTCTTGCTTTCTCTAAGCAATTGAGCTGGTAACACCAAGGAAGTGGCAGCAGGGGCAGCCATGCTGTGAACAGAGCAAGGCAGCTGCTGCTGGACAGAAGGAGGAGAAGGAGGAGGAGGAGGAGGAGGAGGAGGAGGAGGAGGAGGAGGAGGAGGAGGAAGAGAAGAAGAAGAAGAAGAAGAAGAAGAAGAAGAAGAAGAAGAAGAAGAAGAAGAAGAAGAAGAAGAAGAAGAAGAAGAAGAAGAAGAAATTAATTAATCCATTTTCTAGCAGCCAGGGCAGGAGGGAGAAGGGGAAAGAGGACAAAGTGGGTGGAGCTGAGGCTGAAGAAGGACAAAGGGCTGTAAGGAGAGATAAAAAAGAAACTGCAGGTCCTAGTTGTGGGAAGAGTCCCAGGAAGTTGCCTAGTACTCATGAACAAGGATCTGAGACCTGGGGATGAAAGCTGTAATGCAGGCTTCTGCTAAGGACTAAAGGGTCCAGAATCCTGGGGACTGAGGTCTGCACAAAGAATGAACACTTGAGGGTGCCAGCTGCTGCTGATTCTCAGCTGCTGTGACTCCCCTCTGCAAACAGAAATGGAAACTTCTTACCATCCAGGCAGAGGAAAGAACCATCAGGTAGCTGATTGCTGACATTTCTACACACAATGTGCACAACGTGTAATTATAAGAATAACTTCTTTGGGGATTTTGCATAGACTTGGCTCTGACATTCCTTTACCACAAACCGTGTCAAAATCTCGGAAAACAAATCTGAAAGTTGATGAAGAATTTACATTAGAATAAACATTTTAGGGTAAATAAAATATACTCATATGGAAAGTTCTTCACACTCCAATAACTTAGAGACAGCTTCAATAAAAGCATACCTATAGCAGCTTAAATTAAGATAATAAAGCCCAATGGTGGAGGAATAAATGAATGGTTTGCAGAGACATGAAAGACAATAAAGACTAAAGAAAGGAGGACTCCATTAGAAATGGGGACTATGAAGTTGATCCTGCCAGCCAAGTTAAAGCAGTGAGAAGGGTAATTGTTGAAAGAGTTAAGAGACCTTGGGAGTGTAAAGTTGATATTCCCAAAGAACAGACAGCAGGGAAAGAAGCTGAACTTTAATACAGCAAACTTTCTGGAAACAACAAGTAAGTCTGAGCAACCCATGGCACCCCCACAGCCTAATGAAGTTCCTCATTTTCTGTATAAGGAACAAGTGAGTTGAGAGCTGTGGAAACATCGAACATGATTCAGACTCTGTCAGTCACCTCAATGGCTAAAAATAGAAGTTTCTAGTGTGTGTCCTCTCTGGGAAGTCAGTGAGCAAGCCATGTTCTAATGCCTGTCCAGGTCTCTGACACATATATTAATGAAGTCATCACTTCCTGTAAAGAACTTACAAAATATTGTACAATGAAAACTACACAGCACTTTAAACCTTCTATAAACCCTAATTACCCGATTTGAACTTCAGTGATTATGGACAGGTGGGGATATTGCAGGTCAGGAGCCCAATTACTCACCTTCCCCCCATCCCCTTCCATCCATTCCCATTTCCTCCAGGGCCAAGACTCCCCTGGGGATTCATTTAAAACAGGTGGATTCAGTACAGGCAGGTCCAGTCCCCTCCTTCCAGGCTGAAGAAAGTGTCCCTGGGTAAGCCCTAGGTTCTAAACAGCCTGCTCATGCACTAAGGACAGGTCCCGGTCCCATAGCCTGGATGCCTCCCAAACAGTTCAGGCTATTCAGCTATCTCACTTATCCAGAGGGCCTGATCCAATGGGGGCTCCACAGCCTTTGGTTCATAATTCATGTGCTTCCATTCATTTGGCTATTTGTCCCTGTGCTTTTTCCAATCTTGGTCTCAATAATTCAAGCTCTTACAGTCCCTCCTCTTTCTCGACAATTGGACTCCTAGAGCTCCTCCTGAGGCCTGGCTAAGGATCTCTGCATCCACTTCCATCAGTTATTGGATAAGAGTTCCAGCACGACAATTAGGGTGTTTGGCCATCTGATCACCAGATTAGGTCACATCAGGCTTTCTCTTGACCATTGTCAGCAGTCTACAGAGGATGTATAATTGTGGATTTCTGGGGACCTCTCCAGCACTCTGCCTATTCCTGTTCTCATGTGGTCTTCATTTATCATGGTCTGTTATACCTCATTCTCCCTTTCTGTTCTTGATCCAGCTGGGAACTCCCTGCTCCCCTTAGCTTTCTTTCCCTCAAACCTTGCCCTTCATTACTCCCACTGTCATCTAGGTTGTTCATGTAGATCTCATCCATTTCTCTGTCATTGGGTGATCCCTGGGTCTTTCCTATGGTCCTGTTTTCTAGGTAGTCCCCCTGGAGTTGTGTAGCAGTCTAGTAATCTTTGTTTTACTCCTCCTATGAGTGAGTACATACCGTGTTTGTACTTCTGAGTCTGGGTTACCTCACTCAGGATGATGTTTTCTAGATCCATCCATTTGCCTGCAAACCTCATGATGTCATTGTTTTTCTCTGCTGAGTAGTACTCCATTGTGTATATGTACCACATTTTCTTTATCCATTCTTCAGTTGAAGGGCATCTAGGTTGTTTCCAGGTTCTGGCTATTACAAACAATGCTGATATGAACATAGCTGAGCAAATGCCCTTGTGGTATGATTGAGCATTCCTTGAGTATATGCCCAAGAGTGCTACAGGAAGTGCCTTATTGATTTCCAAAGTGGCTGTACAAGCTTGCATTCCCACCAGAAGTCGAGGAGAGTTCCCCTTACTCCACATCCTCTCCAGCTGTCTTCTGTGTTTTTGATCTTAGCCACTCTGACAGGTAAGATGGTATCTCAGAGTTGTTTTGATTTACATTTCCCAGATAATTAGGGATGTTGAGCAATTCCTTAAATGTCTTTCAGCCATTTGAACTTCCTCTGTGGAGAATTCTCTATTTAGTTCTATAGCCCATTTCTTAATTGGACTGTTGGGCATTTTGATGTCTAATTTCTTGAGTTCTTTATATATTCTGGATATCAGCCTTCTGTCAGAAGTGGGGTTGGTGAAGACCTTTTTCCATTCTGTAGGCTGTCGCTTTGTCTTGTTGACCTTGTCCTTGCTCTACAAAAGCTTCTCAGTTTCAATAGGTCCCATTGATTGATTGTTTCTCTCAGTGTCTGTGCTACTGGTGTTATATTTGGAAAGTGATCTCCAGTGCCAATGCATTCAAGAGTACTTCTTACTTTCTCTTCTATCAGGTTCAGAGTAACTGTATTATGTTGCGGTCTTTGATCCACTTGGACTTAAGTTTTGTGCATGGTGACAGATATAGATCTATTTGCAGCCTTCTACACACTGACATCCAGTTATGCCAGCACCATTTGTTGAAGATGCTTCCTTTTTCCCATTGTACAAAATCCAACACCCCTTCATGATAAAGGTCTTGGAGAGATCAGGAATACAGGGAATATACCTAAACATAATAAAGGCAATCTAGAGCAAGCCAACAGCCAACATCAAATTAAATGGAGAGAAACTCAAAGCAGTACCACTAAAATCAGGAACAAGGCAAGGCTGTCCCCTCTCCCCATACTTATTCAATATAGTACTTGAAGTTCTAGCCAGAGCTATAAGACAACATAAGGAAATTAAGGGGATACAAATTGGAAAGGAAAAAGTCAAGCTTTCCCTGTTTGCAGATGACATGACATGACAGTATACATGAGTGACCCCAAAAATTCAACCAAGGAACTGATACAGCTAATAAAAACCTTCAGCAACATAGCAGGATACAAAATCAACTCAAAAAAAAATCAGTAGCCCTCCTATATACAATAGACAAACAGGCTGAGAAGGAAATCAGAGATACATCACCCTTTACAATAGCCACAAATGATATAAAATACCTTGGGGTTACTCTAACTAAGCATGTGAAGGACCTATATGACAAGAACTTTAAGTCCCTGAAAAAAAAATTGAAGAAGATGTCAGATAATGGAAAGATCTCCCATGCTCATGGATAGGCAGGATTAACATAGTAAAAATGGCAATCTTACCAAAAGCAATCTACAGATTCAATCCAATCCCCATCAAATTACCAACACAATTCTTCACAGATCTGTAAAGAATAATACTTAACTTCATATGGAAAAACAAAAAACCCAAGATAGCCAAAAGAATCCTGTACAATAAAACAACTTCTGGAGGCATCACAATCCCCGACCTCAAGCTCTACTATAGAGCTACCATAATAAAAACAGCTTGGTACTTGCATAAAAACCAACATGTGGACCAATGGAATTGAATTGAAGACCCTGACATTAACCTGTACACCTATGAACATACAATTTTTGACAGGAGCCTAATTATAGTTTGTCTTTAAAATGACATCCACTCACTGCCCACCTCTGAGTCTGACTTGACATACTTGTAGCTGACAGGTGAAACATGTTTGGAAAGTGTTAGCCTCCTAGCTTCCACTGAGCAAAATCTAAAGAATGTCACCAGGTAGCATGTGAGACCTACAGCAGAGGTTTCCCATGTTGCTGTAACCTGCCCATCTGAAGTTTCCAACATATTTGAAATGTGTCTTGATTTGTGGCATTCTTTGTTCTGTTAGTATAAAAACCTCAGATCACAGAGTTTGGGGTGGCTTGAATCTGTGCTACTGGACTATGGGCAATCATGTCTGGCTCTAGAATAAACTATCTCTCACCCCTTTAAGGAGAGAAATACATTTTTCATACTGACAAATGTATAGTTAAAACTCTCTCAGGAGGGGCCACAGCATTCTATACAATGACAGAAGCTATAGGTTTTCCACCAGGGTTACAGATGGTTCTTGATAGTGAAATTTAAGCAGAACACAACCAATAAGGACAAAACATACCTGGTATAAAAATAGAAAAACATAAAAGTGGTTAGGGTGTTAATGTGACAGGCAGAAGGAAACAGGAAAGGAGGGAGGGAGAGAGACTAGCAGGGAGAGAGGGGCTGGAAGGGAGGGACATTAAGGTAGGAGAGGGATTGAAAAGATATCCATATGCATAAATTAAAACTTGTTTATAAAATGAGAATTTTGCCTGTGCTGTGTGTCTGTGCATGACTTAGGTGTCTGATGCCTATGGAGGCCAGAAGAGGTCATCAGATCCCCTGGAACTAGGGTTACAGATGGTTGTGGGGTACTATGTATGTGCTGGGAATCAAATCTGGGTTCTTTGGAAGAATAGCCTGTGCTCTGAATCACTAAGCCTATGTATGAAATTCATCCAACCATGTCCTGTTCAACACTTGGGCTCCTTCCATACTTTGGCTTTTGTGAGCATTCTATCTTGGACAGTGGTGTGGGACTATAGTATAAAAGCACAGACATTACCTTTCTGACCTCTGGTGTCTAGTGAGGACTTTCTTGCTGCCACTTTACATGGTACAAGGGGGTGTAAAGGCAGAGGGATGAATGCTCTGTCCCCACTCAGTAGGACTCAGTAAAATGACAAAAAAAATCTTGAAGTTGCTTCAACCCTTATATAAATTACTAATCCATCTGTGAGTCATGACTAAATTACTTCCCCAAAGGCCTCATTTCTTTTAAGTATGTTTTATTAGTATTTTATATTTGATAATATGCTTGTATGTAATTAGTCACTGTGAACACATTCACCTTTTCCTCCCTTTTCTTATCTCCTTTTACTCCCACTGACTTCTTGTTCTTCCACATTTTCCCCCACCTACCTTTATTTCTTGTAGGGCCCTGGAACTCCCAAGTAGGGTAACTGCTGCCCTGCTTGCCAACCTTGACCAGATGTCCTCCCTATGCTTATTCCCTGCCCGTCTCCACCGTCCTGAATGCTCACCAGAGGTTCTTTGTCTGTGTATCCTGCATTTGGGCATTAACAGCTGAAATGTAAGATTTTAAACATCAATAGCGAACTTCTGCCCTCCAGGAGTTCTTCCATTGTGTTGTACGCCTGTATTTAAGGTTTCCTCCCTTCTTCAATAAATGGCTTTCAGCATCCTGCTAGCATGAATGACCCGCTGTCTCTTGTCTCTGTTTTTCAATCCACAGCCCCTCCCTTGGACATGGTGATCAGGTGGTGGTAGTGTGGCCGCTACCGCAACAATTTCTCTCCATTCCTCTCTTATTTTCTCCCTCCCTTCCTTACTTTCCTTCTTTCTTTCCCCTTCTCAGTTCATGTGTTCATGGTTACAATGGCCATGCCATGTCCAGAGGACAGCATCCCACCTCACTCTTCCGTATCATTCAGCTCTTATAGCCAGTCCCTCCCAACATACTCCACTGTATTCTCTTGACACTGGAGTAGATGACATGGATGTCTTGTTTGAGGCTGGGCACTCCGCACTTATTCTCAGCACTTTGACCATCTAAGGTTGCTCTGACTCACTAAATCTGCTGCCTCAGACCTGTCCAAAGGCCTCTCTTGAGTGGCCTTTTATTGCCTACACTAGGCAGTTTAGGTTGAACTAATAACACTAGGAAGTAGCAGTGAGGGCAACTGAGAGCAGGGTTGATGGCTGAAGCCACAGGACATGCAAGAGGCAGGGAAGCTGAGCATAGTCAGGCCCCACACTGTGAACAGAGCAAGGCAGCTGCTGCTAGACAGCTGAAGCAGCTGATCAGTTTTCTAGCAGCCAGGGCCAGAGGGGGAAGGGGAAAGAGGACAAAGGGGGTGGAGCTGAGGCTGAAGAAGGACAAAGGGCTGTAAGGAGAGAGGAAAAAAGAAACTGCAGGTCCTAGTTGTGGGAAGAGTGGGGAGAGCTACCTAGTCTTCACTACAAGAGCATCAGACTTGGGGCTGAGAGCTGTAACTCCAGCAGAGACGGGGAAGTATGATATGGTCTCAAGGTGTTGGTGACGTTGATGGTGGGTTTGATGCTGAGCACTGGGCACTCACTTATTCTCAGTATTTGAACCATCTATGAGTCACCATTTTGACCAACACCCATTCCCTAAAGATACTTATCTGACCAATGCTCAGAGGTGACTCTTCCAAAGAGATAAAATAACTACTTAGGAGGCAGTTTCTCTACATGTCCATTTGGCAAATGCTCAGTAGTAGATTCCTCCTTAGAGGCCTCCTCATCTCTCATAACTACACCATGGAATCCACTTTCAAGATTAATTTCAGAGGGGACAGAACAGAGATGCCACTTTCAATACTTATGGTCATATATCAAGAAGTAGGGCTGTAGGTACCATGCCAATCTTTTCTCTTTCTTTCTTGTTTTTTGGAGAATTTACCGCAGTTTTCTACAGTGGTGGTACCATTTTGCTTTTCCCCACCTCAGTGAATAATGGTTTCAATTTCCCCACAGTTAACAGTCCTTCATTTTCTTAGTGGAGAAGGTGATTTCTTAGTGTAGTCATCCAATGGGTAAGAGGTGATGTCTCTGACTCTCCCCCCAACCCCCGGCATGCCCCACACTGAAGGTTCTTCTGGATCTTCCAGTCACATGGTTTGCATTGAGCTGTGCCTTTCAGGTTTTCTAGATGAATAGACACAATACTCCTTTAGTGTGTATCTGAGATGCAGAGATTGGAAAGCATGATCAGGTCTCAGGGTTTTGGAGACCTTGTGCTTCTGACCTTGAACCCCAGTGTTTCTTCACCTATTCCCTCCCATCTTATGTAGGAGCAGATGGCTAGCTCCAGCAGCTGAAGATGGGTATTCCTCTTCCCCATAGAAGGCCAGAGTCAACTCAAGTTGACTTTTCCTTTTCTGTGAGTATGTATTATATCATTTTATAATATAATATATTAACTAGATATATAATATATATGCACATATATATTATATTAACTAGAGTATGTATTTCCTAACTCCTTCTGTTCTGAGATCCTACAGTTTTGTTGTTGTTATGTTTATCTATCTGTCTCTCTTGTCTGTCTATCTATCTATCTATCTATCTATCTATCTATCTATCTATCTATGTATTATAGACAACACTTCTGTTAAGAGCAGAGTGTTCAGTCTTATATTTTAGAAATTGTTTTTCCTCTCTCCTACTATGATCATAAGAAGCTTGTTTTGTCATATTTCTGTGAGGATGTAGTCAAGTTTCTAGAGGCTAGTCCCATAGACTGTGGATGCCTTCCAACTGGCTCTTGCAAGTGTTTGTAACTACCAAGTTAACCACACTGAGTCCATAGCACATTCTTAATTACAGCTAAAGATTTATGGCTCTGTCCTAGCTCCAACTGTGGCAGAATAGGTCTGAAGTGAGCTCCCATGAGCTATGGCTTCCTGCCATCCCTCCTCTGTCTCTCCAGTATATCTTTGTCTTGTGTCCTCTCCTCTCTTAAATGGCCTAGAAGAGCTGTTTGATTTCCAGATGGTTCACCTTGGTGTTTGTTGTAAGGATTAAGTGGAAAGTTCCATGCTCCTTCATGAAGAACTGGAAATGTTTCCTGACTTCAGAATTCAGACTTTCCTTGAATCCCATAGTATCATTTGTTGTATAACAATTCCAGAAATAACAAGACATGTAGGGGAAGCGATGAAGAAAGACATCACCTCATTATACTTTGCCGATGCCTGACCATAAAAATGTCACATGCACCTGGTGAGGCTTCTAGCTAACTTTAAGAAGGTCAGTCTTTGTTATGGAGAACCAGCCTGCCTCCATCTTGGGCTTAAAAGCCATCTGATAGAAAAGACAAAGTAAGTTCATTCTTGTTTGTGGTTAAACTTCTGTTTTTCAAGGATTGGGCTATGCCTCATCTGTAACCTTAACTACAAATGGTTCTGTCCTGCCTGTTCCAGGAGTGGCAGCCATGTCTTTGTTTTAGTAATTTTTATATAATTATCTTGAAACCATTGTTTCAAAAGGTTATATGACTACCTCCCGTTATGGCTATCTCTTGTTATGATTACATTGGTATGCCCACCTTGCAACCATGCCTTGGTATCAAGAAGTCATTAGGACTAACTTGTTAGTTCTTCTCCTGTATCCCCATCTATTTTGTCTGCCATGGTAGGAAGCTCCTACCCCTGAGCTATATGTCTTTCTTATGTCCAAGGCTGACATCCTCAAACCCCACCTTAGGGGGAGGCAGCCTTTGTACATGAATACAAAAATCTTGCCTTATTTAATTGCTTGCTTTAATGAATTTGGTCATGATAAATTGAGTCAGTGGTCTTTCTCCCCCATCTTTGGGATTAACAATTACTCTTCCTTACAAAGAGATTTTAAATATTTAGTGTCATCAGGAGCAAGAACATCTGACTCCTGAAAGTTGTCATCTGGTCTTTTCATCTATAGCCTCTTTCCTCTCTGCCTTCCTGTCAGGGTCTTGTCTGCCTTCACTTTTGTGATTTGTGATTGCAGTCTTTACAGCATGTACCAACCTTCAGACTGGGATAGGAAGAGATAGTCAGGCACAGTATGAGTCATAAACCCAGACAAAAATATTAAAAATAATGGCAGTGTCTATGTACAGACCTAGGTTCCTACCTAAATCAAGGTTTTCAGAGGAGGCAGACATGGCCCAGGCTGTGTGAAAAATTATTTGAAGTCAACTGAGAATCAGAGGAGGTGAAGCTGGTGCGGGTTTTGGCTTTGCCATATTGGGTAAGCTTTGTACAGCTGCAGCCTCAAGAAACACTCATATTTTGGGTTGGAAGATCAGAATCCATTTTGAACTGGGAGCTGACTTAAGTCTCATTTTTCATAAACAAATGATCCAGTATTCTTGGGCATTTCAGAGCGTCTGTTCTCTTGACCCTTCCTTTTCATGCACTGTATACTTACAATGTGTTTAAATGCACAATTTTGAACTTGGTAAAAAACAAAAACCAAAAACGAAGCTGTTTCCCATGTATTCCATGACATCTCACTTCTTACTAGGATTTTGAGGTTGTTTATATTGTTGCCTATTCTTCTTCAGTGATGTGTGGTATGCAAACCACACAACTAGAACATAGTGTGTTTCTATTCTGATGTTAATGAACATCTAGTTTTCTGATTTGGCTGTTAGAAATAATACTAGTATGTCCATTTAGCACATGCCCATTGTGCACATGTAAACAAATAAAATTACTATAATGTGGTTTGATTATGCTTAACATTAATAATAGGCCAAAGCCTTACAACATAGCTAGGTTTGATTATGTTTAACATTAATAAATACACCAAAGTCTTACAACATAGTTACAAGTATTTATTCTTCCATCAGATGTAGCATGTCACCCCTGAAAAATTATATACTGGTTTTTTTTTATCCATTATAGGTATATAATGGTCTCTAGAGATTTTTTTCTTGCTTTCTATTAAAAAGAAAAAAAGCAAGGCAAAGTACACATTACGTTGTTAGGTGCAGCAGGACCTTGCTCTCTATTATCATTGTCCATCCCATTAGGGGAATATAGCACAGTACGTTTCTCAAGAACTCTACATAAATTATACTTCCCTGTATGAACTATGTGCTCATTCCTCTCTTATCTGTTGTACTTGGTTCTTAGTTGCACTCTACTGCACTGCTGACAGCAGTGTTGTATCATTCCAATTTACTTATCATAAATCATAACTCAATGAGACCTCTCATATGGATCTGTTCCTGTTCTCTTTGTGGAGCACCCACAGAGGAATGAAGTTATTCATTCCAGGATAGATCCCTGCATAGGTCACGGCTGTCTAGCTCTGTGTTCCCTCTACTACCCTTTCAGCAGCTCCCTCATTCTTCTAATGAACATCTGAATTACTGAATATTATCAGATCGGCCAAATCTAGAAATTCTGCCCAGCCTGAGTGTGGTGGCTAACATCTTTACTGGTAGCACTTAGGAGGCAGAGGCAAGCTGATCTCTATGAATTTGAAACCAGCCTGGTCTACATAGTGAGACCCTATTTGAAAAAAATAAATAAATAAATGCTTTCTCCAATTAATAACAACTTTGATCAAAGCAGTATTTTTCTTAAGGAATCGGTGATAAGTACAGGATATGTTCAAGTTCTAAAATATTTATCAGTTTCATTTACAATGTTTAAAGTCCACTTAATGTCATTTCACAATGGCCCTAATGCTGATGATGGCCATATCAAAGGAGCAAAAGATGGCAACTGACTTCAGGATGTTGACCCATCAGGAAACAAAACCCTGATGGGTAAATGGGCATGGAGAGATTCCCACTGCCCTTAAGGCAGTATGATCATCTCTATGCTACTGGGCATTTTTACCTGTGGATTATTATGAGGATGATTTCTTCCTAAGCTGTACTATTTAACTAAATCAATGATTTTATACAATAATAGTGTTAGTTTAAATAGGATTTTGATGATTGAGGGTCTTTAATAAATATAGTAAGGGATTATAATAGAGATTAGTTTAGTGGAAAATTTAATATAGGTAAATGTAGGATAAAATGTTGTCTCTGCCTCTGATAAACCAGAGGCTGCAGAGGATGAAAAATAAAACAAGGAAGTGTCACACAGCTAGAACACATGAGTTTCTATTGAGGAGCTGTATGGACTGTGGCTTAGGCTAATGATTAAGAAAAACAACTGAGTCCCAGTAGTCCAGCCAGCTCAAATTCTTTTAATCTTAATGTCAGAGATGTGTTCACAGGTTTTGAAGTGCATCATAGCTGAAATGCACCTTGGAAAACAACTTAGTTAGATTAAGACGCTTTCATTAAACAGCTTTGAGATGACAAACCCATGAAGAGGATCTCAAGTTTAGAAAGGCACGGAGTTCGGTGAGGGACTCGCTAAGGTCAGGGAACAGGAATAAAGTAGCCCAATTATTATTAGCTGATGTACCTTTCTTGCTAGGATGTTTTGGTGCCCAAAGGTGACGATTAATTCCTTGTGCCCATTTCTGCCCTCAGCTTCCTGATAGAAAAAAAAAATTGTTGATGAGTGGGTATGCACCCAAGGATTTAAAATAGATCTGTTTTTTTAAACATATACAGAAGTTTAGATTTGTGATTCTTCTAAGATTTCTTATAAGGTTACCTTTTGAGATAAATAATAAGATGATTTGTAGGGGTGGTTGTCTGTGTTTCACCCCTGAAGCAGCATTCCTAGGAGGCAGCAGGTCATTGCTAGGTACCTGTCCTTGCCCAGGGCGTGGCCGCGACTGGAACCTCTTAAGAACGGAAATGCTTGTGTGCTCACTCTCTTGGCTACATAGTGATCCTGGATGCTGGATGCTGGACTGCAGACAAGCCAGAGTTCTCCAGAGAACCTCATTGGATTGCACCTCACCTCTCCTGGATCCCTTAACCGACTCCCTTGCTTACTGTAAGTTGACTCAAAATAAACTTTTTTGACTATTAGATAAATTACATGGAATTGCCACTATAATGATTAGTCCTTTTTTGTCACCACAAAATGCAGACTACCATCAAAAGAACTGGCTGAGAAAAATACCTTGCTTGCTCACCCTCTGTTAATCAATAGCAAGTTGGTTGGACATGAATCTATGTGGGTTTGGGGGACAACTTGCTTTTCACCTGTAAGATGTAAAAAGTTTAATTATGTAAGGGATATGGAAAAATGCGGTTTTTTACTTGTGTTCACTGTAGTCATTCACTTGAAAAATAGAATGTATGTAACCATATTGCAATCTTTATATTGCTTGAAAGATTTTTCTGGTGTATATAAGCTGTAAGGGAAAAAATAAAGAGAGTTAAATGGGAAACATCAAGAATGAGAGAAGGAAATCACCAGGAAAAATAAAGAGAGAGAATATGAAAGACTAATGAAGAAAATGTCAGAAGGAAACCATCAAGAAAGTGTATAAGTGTCTTCTTCTTACCCCCTCAGATAAAAAAGTCTTAGTAAGCCAAATCTGTGGATCCCCTTTGAGCCCTGTGCTGTTGGAGGCTGATCCTCATGGAGGTGGTACCTAGGGCCAGGAACAGGGATATTGAATTGGTAATCAAGAAGACTGTCTATAGGAGAAAGGCAGCTCTTCTTGGAGATTGTCCAGAACACAACGTTCTCCTGGGGATTGTCCAAAAAGAAGATACATTCCTCTATGATTGCCACACATAGGATCTCCCTCCTCATGGTGTTGCAGCCCCCTGGCTAATGACTGCCAAGTAAAGAAGGGTTAATAACCTAGTAGTTCCCTAGTTCCCCTTACATTTTTCCCCTTCTGTTTTTCTTTCCTTCAGGATGGGTCAAGGGGAGTCTAAAGAAAAACAATTCTTCATTGATATTATTAAACATACACTTAAGGAAAAAGGAATCGAGACCAGCATTGGTCAATTGACTGATTTTCTTAACTTTGTACAGACAGTCAGATCCTGGTTTCTAGACTGGGTGACTTTAGATGTAGAAATTTGGGATACAGTAGGGAGAGATATTAAGAACTGGTGTAGAGAGAAAGAAGGAAAGAAGGAGAGGATATGCCTCTTACAGCATTCTCTATTTGTAGTGTTCTTAGACTGGTCCTCAAGATGACCATAGCCTACTCTGTAATTCTGTTTCTCCCAGAATAAGAAAACTGTGCTGAGAGATGACGTGTTCAAGACTGATAAGGAATAGTTATTGAATGACCCAGAAAGGCTGGGCTAAGCTTGCAAAATATTTTATTAGGAGCAACAACATACAGAACACAGAGTCCTTTCTCACAGTTTCAAGTTTCAAACATCCTCCTGGATTCAACTGATTCTCTTCCCCTTGGCTCACAGATGAAGGCTGCAAAGGTTGAAGAGGTTTCCATCAGCATGCTAGAGACATGCCTCACTAAACCAGACTGCCTACAAGAGGTAGAAAAAGGTATGTATTTTAATGCAACCTGATTCAAACTAAAAGATAGAGAGGAGATAAACCAGGGACCCTCAGAGGAACTGAACTCACTGCCTGTTAGCCTGTCACAGTGGGTTTCTCTAAAAGTGGAGGTTCATGGAGGCCTCTGTTACATTAATTATTCTAAAAGAAAATATAGTACTCAAATATTGCTGAACAAGAAAAATGAACAATAAATTAATTACAAAAGCCTAAGACATGGTTTTTGCTTGGTTGATTGCTTGGATTGGTTGGGTTGCATTTGTTTGTTTAGTTTGTTTTTGGTGTATGTGGCCTATCTTAGGGACCTCCGGGGACAGCTGGCTGAGGGTCATTTAATCAGCATAAGATGTGGCAATGTGTAAGCATGAGCTCCAATTTCCCTTTCCATCATTTTCACTGGTGTTGAGTAATGTTGATTTACTTTGACACAAACTCAGTAATATTTGAGCTGTTACAAAATACATGGTTAACTCATAAAGTTGCTGTAAATACAGACAGGCTTTCTATGTAAAGAAGAATTTCCCTTAGATCTAAGCCATGAAGTAAAGGTATTCTCATTGTAACAAAATGTTAAACTGTTCTTCAACTATTTTTCTCTGAATTTTGGCAATATTAAGCACAATTAATGCATTTATTTACTACGTAAGCATCATTTTATTCCATATTTTGTATCATTTTTCTTTTTAAAAACCAATGTAGATTTATAGTATGTGTGCACATGCACTGTAGACCAGGGAAGGTAGACAATTCTAGATAGAGAAAGGATGAAAACTCTTCTGCATATAATGCTTAGACAGTGAGTTTTCATGGTAAAGCTCACACCTCATCCTGTGCATTGTAACATACTCAGAATGGATCACAGATACAAACATGAAGCTTAGAAATTAAATCTATTTGAAGGAAAAAATGAAAAAGCATCTTTATGAATGAAAGCTTGTCTCTGGCAAAGATTTCCTTTTTGCAATACCAAAAGCTTTATCTATACACAAGAAAAATAAATGGGATTTAGTGCAATGAACACTCTGCTCTGGTCCCAAAAAAGGATAAAAAGATAAACAATGGACTGTCAGGGTCTCTCCACCCTGCCGTGTGTGTGTGTGTGTGTGTGTGTGTGTGTGTGTGTGTGTGCATGTGCATGTGTGTGTGGTCTGTCTGTCTCTCTGTGTCTCTGTCTGTCTGTCTGTCTTTTATCTCTATGAGGCTTGACTGCTACTTTCTATTCTTGTCCTACTGTCCTGGCTAGGACTCCCAGAGTCATACTTGAATGGCGAGCAGACACTCTTACCTTTTTCTTGGTCTCCTTTATCTGCCCTTACAGTCTCTTGAGATTGATGTTCTGATATTTATCTTTTCAGGTAAAAAGCTCCAAGAAAAATGTCTCAGGCTCATCTCCCCTGAGTCTCCTGCTAAGCTCTACTGCTGCTGTGCAGTGATCATGGTCCTCACTGCAGCTGTAGTTACACTTTCTGTTGCTTTTTCAGGTGAGTGACCCATCTCCAAATTCTGCAGCCTTCTGTCCACATCCACATTGTCACCTATACTTACTGACCACTGTGAGCCAGGCACTGTGGGAAGGGCTGGAGAGAAAACACACTGGAAATTCCTGTTCTCTGGGAACTTGGGGTCTAGCAGGAAGATGCAGTGAAGGAACAGCACAGGCTGTGGTGTGCACAGGAGGCCAGGCTCAGCATCCCTGGGAAGATGGCATTCAGCAACCTCTAGAGAGATGCAGGAGACACATGTCCTCCTGGCAGAACTATTCAACACAGAGAACAAGAAAACTTGCAAAGAGACTCTCAAGGAGATTGCTACAGCTACAGGGATGAGTAATATTGTTGGGGAAGATACACAACCCCACCCCAGGACCCATGGTTACAGTTAATATCCTCAACCATGGTCTGAAAAGATTAAATAGAAAGTTCCAGAATATGTGATTTCTAGTCTTTTAGCTGTAGACAGTCGAGGGCTGTAGGAGTATACAGCAGGTGACAAATAGTATTCAACAGGTCAACCTCTCAGATAAATAATTCTCTGATGGGGAGCCCTACTTGGCAAAGCCAAGGGTCACTGGCTGTGAATTTTTCTGTCTGTAATTTTTCTCATATGCCACTACATTTCTTCTCCACTGATTTTGTGTTCATCTCTTATAAGTATTTCATCTTTGGGCACATATATAGCTATGGGTCATCAGGAAGATGATTTCTGCTTAAGCTGTATAATTCTGATGAATAGAAATAATATTAGGATACTTTTCAAACTCAGACTAACATAGGAAAATCTCAGCTACAAAGACAGCCCTTTACACATTTTCAAAGACCTTAGAGCAAATCTAAAATAGACTAAGCTGCCCTTGCAGAGAATACTCAAGGGCAAGTTCCCAAGTGTCTGCTAAACCGAAGTCAGGCTGACAACATTAAGATATAACATTCCTGCAGCATTTGGCTTTCTGCACATACTCCCAATGATAGAAAGCTCAATGCTCAACCAACTAATTGTTTCATTACTTAGGTTCTGAATTTCAATGTCACTCTCTTGCTGGGAACCCTAACTACTCAGGCTATGTGCATGGCCAAGTGTTACTCACTGGCCAGTCGGTGTAACCTCCCTAGCCTAAGAGAAACTGTGATATAGCATGTGTTATGAGGATGGGTTGAACCCTGAAAATGTAACATATAATTGGCCTGAGTTTGGCTGCTGTGTAAAGAGCCTTGCAGAGAAGTGTGTGTGTGTGTGTGTGTGTGTGTGTGTGTGTGTGTGTGTGTGTGTGAATGAGAGAGCTGCTGTTATATAGAGGAGCTGTGAGGAAGAGCTATGTGAGCAAGAAGTGTGAGAGGTATAAGAAGTGTGAAGAGAGAGATGTGACTGTATGGTGAGAGAGCTGATAGATGAGATGTATAGCTATGTAGAAGAAATATATGGCTGTGGGGAGAATGTAACTGTGTAGAGAGAGATGTAGCTGTGTAGAAATAGATTTGCATAGGGAAGATTATTTTAAGATGAAGTAAAAGAGGAAGTTACCATCAGAAAGTGTATTTCCTTATTTTCCCCTCAGATAGAAACTGGTGCTCGCAACATTTGTGGTTTGTTTGTTTGTTTGTGGTTTTTTGTTTTTGTTTTTTTGCATACCCTGGTGCTGCCTGGGGGCTGGCTCTCCAGTTAACTCTAGTAGACTGTTCTGAATACTGTGATAGAATCCTGTACAGCTTTGCTGCCACAGCTGGAGCAAATGTTCCATTATATATATATATATATATTAGACAAAGTTTCTCTATGGATCCTGGCTGTCCTGGAACTCACTATGTAGACCAGGCTGGCCTTAAACTTGGAGATCCATCTGCCTCTGCCTCCCAAGTGCTGGGATTAAAGGTGTGCGCCACCACCATCCAATATTGTTTGAAGAAATCAACTTTAGTCACCCCAAAGAATAATACACACATCTTAACAGGACAAGCCATTGTTTCCTTTACTAGTTTGGCATCCAGGAGACAGGTGATCAATTGTTAAAAGCATCTCACAGTAATAAATGTTTACATTAAAGTCTTTTTGTAGCGCCCACACACTTTTGGGTCTGGGGGTATAAATACCTTTTAGTTGTTACAGTTTCTTACTTGATGATCTTTGGACTCCGGTTCTGTGGTGGTCCTGTATCATTGGCTGAACAGTAACTTAGAACAGGGAACTGGGAAGAGAAAAGCTTGTGGTGCATGAGTTTTTGTTTGTTTTTTTAAAATTAGGGACAAGGCAAAGATCGTGGCCCTGTCTGTATGCACATGAGAAACATAGGCGGTAACTTTGAAGTGAGACAATGAGCTCTTATCTTAGTTGGAAATCTTTTTTTTAAGTAACTCTAAAAGTGCAATTAAATGTGGTGAGGTAAGTAAGGCTGTCTTCTGTCCCTGACAATAGAAAGGAGAAGTAACATCCTAAAACTCCCAGGACTGAGTCAGTGGCTCTGATGTCCAGAAGGAAAGAAACAGATCACTTCCCTGCTATGTTCTGGGTTCCCTGCCATGTCTGTAGCCAAGCCTAGGTCTGTTGGAGGTCTTAGCTTGATGTACCCATGCATGTTGGTGCCTGGGGGCAGTCAGCTGACTGTTTGTCTCTCTAGGTGGCACCTTTAACAAGGCTGTTGATGGTCTGGTAGGTCATTGGCTAGCCTGTGGCCTTTTTTCACTTAAAACAGGAACCCAACAGCTTTCGGAATCAGCGAGTGCCAGCACTTGGCAATTTTGTTTTGGGGCTTTTATCTCTTCCCTGGCACACTTTAAATGCCATAGATGACTCTTTTGCCTGTGGAGTCAGGAGCCTTGCTCTCCAGATACTTAACTTTTAGCTGGGAGGTCTGGGGAACAAGAGATGAATTTTACTCCATGTCCTGAATTTTTTTTTCCTGATGATTGGTGGCTTAAGGACAGCTTTTGGAAAATCTGCCAGCAGGCAGACTCTAAACTGAACCTTTTGGAAGACTTGTCTGAGGCTATAAGCTGATTTGTTGGCTTAGGAACCATCCCGATTTTTACAAACTTAATTGTTTAGATCTCGGCCACTTCCAGACCTGTCTGTGCTTCTCAAGGCAGTTTGAGAATGAGTGGGTGGAGTTAAGGTGAGTTAGGGCGAGAGTCTTAGAAGCCACCCAAGCCTGCTCATTTGAGCCTGCCCACTGCCAGTTGAAGTCAGACAGAAAAGGTTGCATGTAGCTGACAAAGAAGTGGGGAAGGAAAGGGTTTAGAGCTGTAGCAGAAAGCTTGGAGATAAAGCAACTCTTATTTTCCTGTTCACTGGCAGAAGTACCTGCCACACGGTTATGCGGTCAGGTTTACCGGTACTGCAAAGCTGTTTGCAGCCAGATTTACCTGTACCCGCCCCATCCGCCAATGTAAGTGGCTGGTACCCGCCCCTTTGTCCCATGGCTGTAGCCGGGAGGAAAATAAAAAATGAAAAATTAAAAATTAAAAAAACAACCCCCCGGGAGGGGGGGGGGTTGGGGATTTAGCTCAGTGGTAGAGTGCTTGCCTAGCAAGTGCAAGGCCCTGGGTTCTATCCTCAGTTCCACATACAAAAAAAACCAACCAACCAAACAAACAAACAAAAAAACAAAACGGGATCAGACTTCAACTCAGGCATCCCGAAAATGAAGTAAGATCTACGATCCTAGTGATCGGTTATGGAAGTATAGTTCAAGTACACATCTCACAACTGAGACTTGGATGGGTATCCAAAGGAACCAGACTTGGAAATGTGTGTTTATTATATTACATGGTACTGTCTGCATTTTAGTGACACAATTCGTTGAGAGCCCTGGATCTTACTATGCCACCTGCCCAAGAAACTGGATTGGATTTGGAAGTAAATGTTTTTATTTTTCTGAAGACATGAGAAACTGGACATTCAGCCAGACCTCCTGCATGGAACAAGAGGCCCATCTAGCTCTATTTGACAGCCTGGAGGAGCTGGTAAGAAAGGATGTTTGTTCCATTGAGTATGTATTCCCATGAGAGAGAGATACTAAAGCAGAAGCATGAGGAAGAACCCCACCCCAGGGAGATGGGGCACACGGGGAGCACATTAGTGCATGCCATTTGCTGGTGTTATTGCTTCTAGCTGGAGCCTTGAGACACTGCAGAGACATGTTCTTATGTAGTGCTCATACTAAAACCTGTAAGGCCAGACATACTGAGATACCTTGTGGTCATGTAAGTTTTCCTCCAAGCATTCATATGTTGTGTACTGAATGTGGCATCTGTTAAAAATTTCCAGGACATTTTTTATCAGGAACTTTCCAAGCCACAGTGGGAAGGGTGGTCAGCAATGTATTTTGGATTATGGATGTAAAATGCATCCACCGCTAACTGAGGATCACTATGCTTCAAAATTGATGGCCCTCAGCTGCCATCCCTAGAGGAGGCTGTAGGACAGAGAGACTCAAGAGTCATCTGAAGCTGAGAGACACATGAATTTGCTTTCCATGTTTTATGACAGAATTTCCTGAAGAGATATAAGGGCGCTTCTGACCACTGGATCGGCCTGCACAGAGAGTCACCAGAGCACCCTTGGAGGTGGACAGACAATACCAAATATAACAACTTGTATGTTTTCAGAACACTCTCTTTCCTACTGTGATCATTTGTTGTGAAGAGTGTGAGCTGTGTCTGTAAGAGATGAATGGCTGTGCCATGTGACAACAACTGTGTTGGAAAGGAAGAAATATAAACCTTCTAAGTGGAAGTGTGGCTCAGAGGTAGAGTGTGTGCTTACATGAAGAGCCAATCCCCAGAAATTCCACTTACCTTCAAATTTAAATCTATTGCATAGTCTCCCATTTATTGGCCATCATTTTCAAAGCTTTTACTTAGTGTGATTTCACTCAAAATCTTTAGCATGATGATGGCACCTGGGGTAGATGGTTTGTGCTTGGCACTTGAAAATCTTTCCTTGCTGATAACTGCCCTCGTGGGATGTAGACAGAACTGCTGATGGGCAGTGAGGGCCACTGCAGAACTGCCGGGGTAGGACTTGTCAGATAGCTGTTTGCACAGCTGCACCTGTCACAGAAGCAGAGGCTCCAGGGGCTTTGGGAGCCTCCTCTAGAGTTTCATCATCAAAGAGCACTGAGACAGCTCTTGGAAGTGAGAATAATTATTATGAATAGAACAATAAAGCACAGGACAAGTCACATCCATCATGAAGGGCCTTTCAGAAATTTACTAAGAAATGTGTCTTTTCCCCACACTTTTATACATGTGTAAAATGCTTCCAGACAGAACTGAAAATAACCCTCAGTGAACCACCATGGACTGCTGCAGTCCATTTGAACATGATGGCATGAACCAGTCAAGCATGACATCAAGCACCTGTCAAATACCTTGACAAACATTACAAGACTCAGCATAGACAAATGACAGTGGTATGGTGTTCAAGTCGAACCCTGAGCATGTGAAAGATTCTAGGCAAAAAAAAAAAAAAAAAAAGTAGTTCTGGTGTTTGAATGTAATATGGCCTGTGTGAAAATTTTTTGTTTTGTTTTGTTTTGTTTGCTTTAGGATTCTCACCCAAGGAGGAGGAGAATGTGCCTACCTGAATGAAAGAGGGATCAGGAGTGCAAGCAGCTACATACATAAGAAGTGGATTTGTAGCAAGTCCAACAGATACACTTCACAGTGCCCAGAAATTTTGGACCCAGGCTAGGGAATGTGCCACAGCATGCATGAGAAACAGATGCTCTGTGACCTGTTATCTACAGTTGCTGCTCTACTCCTGATCTGCTAAAACCATCAAAATCCATCAATAATATGGGTTGACACCAAAGATGAAAACTCATTAGGAGGATCATAGATACAGGATATTGGCAGAACACAGATGATTCTAAATTAAATAGGTGTTTAGGTATTAGTTAGTATTCTTATCTTAAACCTAAAGTAAATCATATCTGTATTAATGAGCTCCAATTTTATGACCAGATATGAATTTTTTCATTGGTTGTTGTATTGAATACATAGAACCTAAAAGTGTGGGTTGACTGAGCCCATGGAAAGGATTCAACCATCACAAGAAATATGATAATTGGTATGTTGTCTCCAAATATTATTATAAACAGGGTCATCATTATTTTTTACAAAATTCAATGACCAATATGAAATGAGATCTAGATAGAATCACATTCTGTGATCTAATACCAGTTTCGAAATGTTTTTAAACTTTATTTCTGTGTTCATTTTTAATTAAAATAGACTAAGAATATTTTATAAACAAATGTCATTTTAGTTTCCTAATTTAGCTTTTTTGAGAGTTTCATAATGATGACGTCATTAGAACATTATTCTTTATTAGGTTCTTTTTAAATCAGGAGACAGTTAATTACTGAACCTCCTTCAAAACATTTGATGCCTAATCTTGCAATAATTTACACATTTTTAAGTTTTAGGGACAAAATATTTTAATTTTTTGATCATATGCTGTACTGTACTGATGAGTCCCAAAAAGGACGAAATAACAGGTCACAAACATCTCTTCCATTAACTCTGTCTTCTTACTTTATTGACATATAGATTAAACCTTCTCATGCATGCTAGGCAAACATAGTACTACTGATATTTACCACCATCCCTTTTCATAATTTTTTTCTTGTAACAAGGTTGCTATGTTATCCCTAAATGTCTGGAATTGGAACTATGTATCACCACATAGAACATATCTTTATTCTTTATTGAAGTATTAGTTTAGGCCCAGTTATATGGTTCTGAAGTTAAAGGCACTGGCCACTGAGACTGATAACCTGAGTTCAACACCTGGACACAGGTTGAAAGGAAAAAAAAACCGTCCACAGCAAGTTTGTCCTATGATCTTCAAAATTGTGCTGTATATATACACACGCATAAATAAAAAATGAAATGAAATAAAAAATAATGTTCATTTCTCTGTAGTAGACTGCACTTATTTTGAGTCTGTATTTTATTTTTCTATTTTTTCTTTCTTTTGTTTTGCTTTTCTTTTTTCTTTTATTATTATTATTATATTTGTGTTTTGATTTTACACATCAGCCATGGGTTCCCCTGTCCTCCACCCTCCCGCCCCACCACCACCTTTCCCCCAGGATTCCCTCGGTTCCCAACTCCTCCAGGGCCAAGACTCCCCTGGGGATTCATTTAAACCTGGTGGATTCAGTACAGGCAGGTCCAGTCCCCTCCTTCCAGACTCAGCAAAGTGTCCCTGTGTAAGCCCAAGGTTTCAAACAGCCAGCTCATGCACTAAGGACAGGTCTGGGTCCTACTGTGTGGGTGCCTCCCAAACAGTTCAAGCTATTCAATTGTCTCACTGATCCAGCTGGGGACTCCACAGCCTTAGGTTCATAATTCATGTGCTTCCATTCGTTTGGCTATTTGTCCCTGTGCTTTTTCCAATCTTGGTCTCAACAATTCATGCTCTTACAGTACCTCCTCTTTCTCGACAGTTGGACTCCTGGAGCTCCACCTGGAGCCTGGCTGAGGATCTCTGCATCCACTGCCATCAGTTATTGGATGAGAGTTCTAGCACAACTGTTAGGGTGTTTGGCCATCTGATCACCAGATTAGGTTAGATCGGTCTTTCTCTGCCTATTCCTGTTCTCATGTGGTCTTCATTTATCATGGTCTGCTATTCCTCGTTCTCCCTTTCTGTTCTTGATCCAGCTGGGAACTCCTGCTCCCTTTAGCTTTCTTTCCCTCAAACCTTGCCCTTCATTACTCCCACTGTCATCTAGGTTGTTCATGTAGATCTCATTCATTTCTCTGTCATTGAGTGATCCCTGGGTCTTTCCTATGGTCCTGTTTTCTAGGTAGTCCCCCTGGAGTTGTGTAGCAGTCTAGTAATCTTTGTTTTACTCCTCCTATGAGTGAGTACATACCGTGTTTGTACTTCTGAGTCTGGGGTACCTCACTCAGGATGATGTTTTCTAGATCCATCCATTTGCCTGCAAACTTTATGATGTCATAGTTTTTCCCTGCTGAGTAGTACTCCATTGTGTATATGTACCATATTTTCTTTATCCATTCTTCAGTAGAAGGGCATCTAGGTTGTTTCCAGGTTCTGGCTATTACAAACAATGCTGATATGAACATAGCTGAGCAAATGTCCTTGTGGTATGATTGAACATTCCTTGGGTATATGACCAAGAGTGCTACAGCTGGGTCTTGGGGGAGATGGATTCCCAATTTTCTAAGGAAGCACCATATTGATTTCCAGAGTGGCTGTACAAGCTTGCATTCCCACCAGCAGTGGAGGAGAGTTCCCCTTGCTCCACAACCTCTCCAGCATAAACTGTCTTCTGTGATTTTGATCTTAGCCATTCTGACAGGTGTAAGGTGGTATCTCAAATTCGTTTTGATTTGCATTTCCCGGATAATTAGGGATGTTGGGCTATTCCTTAAATGTCTTTCAGCCATTTGAACTTCCTCTGTGGAGAATTCTCTGTTTGGTTCTATAGCCCATTTCTTAATTGGAATGTTGGGCATTTTGATGTCTAATTTCTTGAGTTCTTTATATATTCTGGATATCAGCCCTCTGTCAGAGGTGGGGTTGGTGAAGAACTTTTCCCATTCTGTAGGCTGTCGCTTTGTCTTGTTGACCATGTCCTTTGCTCTACAAAAGCTTCTCAGTTTCAACAAGTCCCATTGATTGATTGTTTCTCTCAGTGTCTGTGCTACTGGTGTTATATTTAGAAAGTGATCTCTGGTGCCAATGTGTTCAAGAGTACTTCCTACTTTCTCTTCTATCAGGTTCAGAGTAACTGGATTATGTTGAGGTCTTTGATCCACTTGGATTTAAGTTTTGTGCATGGTGACAGATATGGATCTATTTGCAGCCTTCTACACATTGACATCCAGTTATGCCAGCACCATTTGTTGAAGATGCTTTCTTTTTTCCATTGTACAGTTTTGGCTTCTTTGTCCAAAATTATATGTTCATAGGTGTTCGGGTTAATGTCAGGGTCTTCAATTCAATTCCATTGGTCCACATGTCAGTTTTTATGCCAGTACCAAACTGTTTTTATTATGGTAGCTCTATAGTAGAGCTTAAGGTCGGGGATTGTGATGCCTCCAGAGGTTGTTTTATTGTACAGGATTCTTTTGGCTATCCTAGGTTTTTTGATTTTCCATATGAAGTTGAGTATTATTCTTTCTAGGTCTGTGAAGAATTGTGTTGGTAATTTGATGGGGATTGTGTTGAATCTGTAGATTGCTTTTTGTAAGAACAACATTTTTACTATGTTAATCCTGCCTATCCATGAGCATGGGAGATCTTTCCATTTTCTGACCTCTTCTTCAACTTCTTTTTTCAGGGACTTAAAGTTCTTGTCATATAGGTCCTTCACATGCTTAGTTAGAGTAACCCCAAAGTATTTTATATCATTTGTGGGTATTGTAAAGGGTGATGTATCTCTTATTTCCTTCTCAGCCTGTTTGTCTATTGTATATAGGAGGGCTACTGATTTTTTTGAGATGATCTTGTATCCTCCTATGTTGCTGAAGTTTTTATTAGCTGTATCAGTTCCTTGGTTGAATTTTTGGGGTCACTCATGTATACTATCATGTCATCTGCAAATAGGGAAAGCTTGACTTCTTCCTTTCCAATTTTGGTTTTTGAAGTATGACCTGATGATTCTCTGGATTTCCTCATTGTCTATTGTTATGTCCCCCTTTTCATTTCTGATTTTGTTAATTTGGATGCTCTCTCTCTCTGTCTTTTGGTTAGATTGGATAAGGGCTTGTATATCTTGTTCATTTTCTCAAAGAACCAACTCTTTGTTTCATTAATTTTTTGTATTGTTCTCTTTATTTCTATTTTATTGATTTCAGCTGTCAATTTGATTATTTCCTGGTGTCTGTTGCTCCTGGGAGACGTTGCTTCTTCTTGTTCTGGAGCTTTCAGGTGTGCTGTTAAGTCACTAGTGTGAGATTGCTCCAGCTTCTTTATGTGGGCATTTAGTGCTATGAATTTCCCTCTTAGCACTGCTTTCATAGTGTCCCATAAGTTTGGGTATGTGGTGTATTCATTTTCATTGATCTCTAGGAAGTCTTTAATTTCTTTCTTTATTTCTATCTTAACCCATTGGTGATTCAGTTGGGCATTATTCAATTTCCATGAATTTGTAGGATTTCCATTGTTGTTGTTGTTGTTGTTTGTTGTTGTTGTTGAAATCTAACTTTAAACCATGGTGGTCCAATAGAACACAGGAGGTTATTCCAATTGTTTTGTATCTGTTGAGATTTGCTTTGTGGCCAAGTATGTGGTCAATTTTAGAGAAGGTTCCATGGGGTGCTGAGAAGAAGGTATATTCTTTTTTGTTAGGGTGGAATGTTCTGTAGATATCGATTAAGTCCATTTGAACCATAACATCAGTTAAGAGCATTATGTCTCTGTTAAGTTTCAATTTGGCTGATCTGTCCAGAGGTGAAAGTGGGGTGTTGAAGTCTCCCACTATTAATGTGTGGGGTTTTATATGTGATTTAAGCTTAAGTAATGTTTCTTTTACATATGTGGGTACCCTTGTGTTTGGGGCATAAATGTTCAGAATTGAAACTTCATCTTGGTGGATCTTTCTTGGGATGAGTATGTAATGTCCTTCATCATCTCTTTTGATTGATTTTAGTTTGAAGTCTATTTTCCTGGATATTAGGATGGCTACACCAGCTTGCTTCTTAAGACCATTTGATTGGAAAGTCTGTTCCCAGCCTTTTATTCTTAGGAGGTGTCTGTCTTTGAATTTGAGGTGTGTTTCTTGTATGCAGCAGAAAGATGGGTCCTGTTTTTGTATCCATTCTGTTAGTCTGTGTCTTTTTATAGGTGAATTAAGTCCATTGATATTAAGGGATATTAATTACCAGTGATTGTTCGTTCCTGTTATTATTTTTATTTTTTTGGTGGTAGTGTGTGTGTACTTCTCTTCTTTGGGGTTTACTGCTGTGGTGTTATCTATTGCCTGGTTTTCATGGGTGTTATCTGCCTTCCTTAGGTCAAAATTTTCCTTCTAGTGCTTTCTGTAGGGCTGGGTTTGTGGACAAGTATTGTTGTAATCTGGCTTTGTCTTGGAAGGTCTTGTTCACTCCATCTATGATGATTGAAAATTTTGCTGGGTATATTAGTCTAGGCTGGCATCCATGGTCTCTTAGTGTCTGCATTATATCTGTCCAGGTCCTTCTGGCTTTCAAAGTCTCCATTGAGAAATCGGGTGCTATTCTGATGGGTTTGCCTTTATAAGTCACTTGGCCTTTTTCCTTTGCTGCCCTTAATATTCTTTCTTTGTTTTTTACATTTAGTTGTTTAATTATTATGTGGCAATGGGACTTTTTTGGTGTCTACTCTGGTGTTCTATAGGCTTCTAGTATCTTCATAGGCATTTCATTCTTTAAGTTGGGAAAGTTTTCTTCTATGATCTTGTTAAATATATTTTCAGTGCCTTTGAGTTGGTATTCTTCTCCTTCCTCTATCTCTATTATTTGTAGGTTTGGTCTTTTCATGGTGTCCCAAATTTCTTGGACATTTTGGGTCATGACTTTGTTTGCTTCAGTGTTTTCTTTGACTGATGAATCTATTTCTTCTAGCATATCTTCAACACCAGAGATCCTCTCTTCCATTTCTTGCATTCTGTTGGTTATACTTGCCTCTGAAGTTCCTGTTTGTTTACTCAGATTTTCTATTTCCAGCATTCCTTCTGCTAGTGTCTTCTTCATTTTTTCTATTTCTCTCTTCAGGTCTTGGACTGTTTCCCTTGCTTTTTCATTATTTTCTTTCAGGGACTTATTGTTTTCTTCTGCTTTAATTGTCCTTTCCTCTAGTTTTTTATAGCATTCTTCCCATTTTTTGTTTGTCTGTTCCTCCACTTTATTTTTGATTTCTTCAATATAAGGCTCTAGCCTCTTCATGATGTTACTTATAAGGTTGTTTTCTTCTTCTTCTTCCTCTTCCATTCCGTGTTGTTCAGGTCTAGCTGTTGGAGAAGGGCTAGGTTCTCTTGATGCTGTATTGCTCTTTATTTTGTTGTATGTACTTCCACCTTGAGGTCTACCCATTTCCTTGTGGGTTTGTTCTTGGTCTTATCTCTGTACTTGGTCCAGACAGAGCTGACAGATTTAGGGAGCCTCTCTCTGGTCCAGATGGAAGCTCTGGGCCAGATGGGAGCTCTGGTCCAGATGAGAGTGCTGGCCGGATGGGAGCTGGGGGGCTGGACTCTGAGTCTCAGGAATTCCCTGGAGTCTCCTTATCTTGTCCAGATGGAATCTCCTCTTGTCCAAATGGTAGTTATGGGGAAGGATGGAATCTGGGGGCTGGTTTCTACGTCTCAGGAAGTGGCTGGGGTCTCTGGCAGATGGGTGTGGGGGCAGGGTGTGGAGGTTGTAGGGTTCACCAGAGGGTCTTGGAGAGGGGGATCCTTCCCGGTGGGGATGGGGGGTCCTGCCCTATGGCTAGAACCTGGGGCCCCATTGGGCAGGTCTTCCCCAGCGTGGCTGGTGCCCAGGGCTGTGACCCAGGTGAAGGCCTCTCTGGGTGTGACCCCAGGCACTCACCTCTGGTCCAGGTGGGAGTTCCAGGGCAGGATGGAAGCTGGGGGCTGGTCTCTGATTCTCAGGAAGTTGCTGGGGTCTCAGGCAAATGGGTGTGGGGGCATGATGTGTAGACTGCAGGGTATGCCTGCAGTCTTGGAAAAGGGGAGCCTTCCCTCAGGGCCTGCCAAATGGCTGGAAACAGGGGCCAAGTTGGGCAGGTCCTCCAGGGATGGCTGGTGCCCAGGAGTGGGACCTAGGTGCAGTTGCCTCTCTGACTATAACCCCAGGCACTCACCTCTGGTCCAGATGGGAGTTCTGGGTTGTTTTGCTTTTTAAGACAGTATTTCTCTATGTAACCTTGGCTGTCCCAAACCTTCTTTGTAGATCATTTGGTCTTGAAGGTAGAGATCTGCCTATCACTGCCTTTCAAGTGCTGGGTTTATGGGCATATGCCACCACCTCTGTACTTAGTCTGGATACATTTCAGGAGACATACGAAGAAACCTTTTGGAGATTGAAAGTGTATCTCAAATTTATAATTAGCAGTAAATAGAAAGATGATAGAAAACATTGAGTGCATAAGCATTAACATTAAATTTATATTTATGAACTAACTACTTTAAATGCACAGAATAGAATCGTCAGTTAAGGCTCAGCCCACACAAAGAACTACAGTCAATTAAGAAATGTTGATGGGGAAGAGCACACCAATTGATTACCCAATGCTAAATGATCTGCCCTGAAAACATACATACAAGTAACATCATACTAACAAAGTAGGATATGCGTGTGTGTGTGTGTGTGTGTGTGTGTGTGTGTGTGTGTGTGTGTGTGTATGAATAACACTTAATGAAAAACAGGCCAATAATTTGAAAGAGAACAAGGAGAAGGTGCATATATAAGATGGTTTAGAGGGAGTATAGGGAAGGTGGAAATGTAATTATATTATAACCGCAAAAGAGTTTAAAAGTTTATTTGATTTGTAATTATTTTAACAAATTTCCCATTATTTTTTTATTTTCCTTTTCTTTATTGAAAATAGATTTTTTTCATACAATATATTCTAATTACGGTTTCCTTCCCCCAACTGCTTCCAAATCCTCCTTATCTTCCCACTCACTCAAATCTACACCCTTCCTTTCTCCCTTTCTCATTAGAACACAAACAAGAATATTAAAAATATTTTAATTAATTAAATTTAATTTAATAATAGAAAATTAAAAAACAAACCAAGATAGGACAAAGCAAACAAACAGAAAAAAAGAGCCAAGAATATAAGACGCATACAGACACAGAGGTATACATTTGCACACACATAAATTCCATAAAAACACAAAATTAGAAACCATAATATATAACTGAAACAGGTTAAGCATAAAAAAAAATTTCCAGGCAAACAAATATGAGACAAAAATACTTTGAGTTTGTTTGTATAGGCCATCTCCTGCTGGGCATAGGTCATAGCCATAAGTGTGATTTGTATACACAGAAAGACCAATGGAGAAAAATAATTTTTCATTTGCAAGTGTATATCAATTAGAGATAGCTTCTGGATTATGGATGGGAGCTAGTGTTCATGTCCACTCTCAGGGCTGAGGCCCCCATATGACTTGGACCTGTACAGGCCCTGTGCATGCTGCTCCAGTCTCTCTGAGCTCCTATATACATCAGTCCTGTTGTATCTAGAAGTTTTTCTTTGGTGTCTTCCATCCCCACTGGCTCTTACAATCTTTCTGCCTCATATTCTACAGAGTTCAAGGAGCCCTCAGAGAAGATATTTTATGGAAACATTCCATTTAGGGCTAAGTGTCTGAACATTGTCCAGTTGAGTCTCTGTATTTTGTCACATTTACAGCAGGGTGAAACTTTTCTGATGATGGCTGAACAAGACACTGATCTATAAGTACAGCAGAGTGTTCCTAGGAGTCATTTTATTGCTGTGTTCCTTTAGCAACATAGCAGTATTTGGTTTTTCCTTAGGTCCATGACCTATCTGATTTCAGGTTCTTGGCCACCTGAAGTCTCAGGCATGGGTTCCAGCTCATGTAATAGGCCTTAAATCCAATCAGATAGTGGTTGGTTACTCCCACAACTTTTATAGCACTATTGAACCAGTTTATCTTAAATGTTTGTCACCATTGTAGACCAAAGGGTTAGTATCTGGGTTGGTGTTCATCTTTCTTCCCAGGCAGTATACATAGTATCTTCCATTATCCACAAATACTAGTTAGTAGGGGGTGAAGGCTCTAGATAGGCACCAGTTATAAATTCTTCATATTCATTGATTTATATAGGCGTTGTCTTTAGCTGCTGGGCCTTAAAATTAGTTTCTGGAGAGCAACCAATAGTCTTGGTAACAGTATGAGTTGTTTAGGGGCTTTGCATTGGGCCTTTTTGGCTAAAACCTTGAATAGATGTAAACTATTCTCAGCATTGGAGGTTCATTTGGTGGCAAGAGATGTCTGTTTGGGCCTTAGTCTCCCCTGTTATTTGATTATTCAATTTAGATTTATTTCATATTTGTACATATTTTAAGAAGCTTCCACTGTGACAGCCTTCCATGCAATCTCTCTAATGGCTCTTATGTTTAGCTGTCCCTCCCAGTAACCCCTTCCTTACTCCCCTCTTCCATTCCCCCTCCTGGTGTGATCTTCCCTTATAGTCCCAATGCCCTCATCTCTCTGTAATTATCTATTCTATTTCCCTTTCGAGGAAGATTTTTTTCCTCCCCTCTGCTCCTTTACTCTATACCGAACCTCAGTAGTTATAGGGATTATAACCTGCTTACTGAGAACATAACAGCCAACATCCATATAAATGAATCCATACCATATCTGTCTTTTGGGGTCTGGACTTATGCTATGGAATAATCCTTCTGTACATTGTGTGTATATGTGTCACTATGATTGGTTTAATAAACCAGCTGACTAGCCAATAGCTGAACAGGATAAATTAGGCAGGAAAGCCAAACTGGGATGATGGGATGAGGAAGGGTGGAGCCAGAGAGGATGTCTGCCAGAGGCAGAGCAAGCAGGATGTGTAGAAAATGAGGTAACAAGCCATGAGGCATGTGGTAGAATTTAGATAAGAAATATGGGTTAAGTTAAAGTGTAAGAGTTAGCTAGTAACAAACCTGAGCTATCAACCAAACACTTATAATTAATATAAGTCTCTGTGCACTTATTTAGGAGCAGGCAGCCAGGGCAGGAAAACTCTTCCTACAGGGTTAGATCACTCAGGATAATTTTTTTTCTATCTCCATCCATTTACCTGACAAATTTATTATTTTACTTCTTTAAATAGCTGAATAATATTTCATGCATACCTGTACCTGTTTTTCTGATCCATTTTCTGTTGATGGACATCGAGACTGTTTCTAATTTCTGCCTATTGTGAATAGAGCAGCAATGAATATGGTTGAGCAGGTGTCTCTGTTGTAGAACATAGACTCTGTTGAACATATGCTTAGGTGTAATACAGCTGGATTTCAATGTAGATTGATTACCAGATTCCTTGGGAACCACCACACTGATTTCTACAATGGCTATCCAAGTTTCCACTCACACCAGCAATGAATGAGTGTTTCCAACATGAGCTGTTGTTTGCTTTGCTGATCTTGGCCATTCTGACTGGTGTAAAAGAAAATCTCAATGTAGTTTTGATTTGTATTCCATGATGATTAAAGATATTGACCATTTTGTTAAAGGTTTCTCAGCCATTTATGTTTCCTCTTTTGAGAACTATGTGGTTAGATATGTGCACCATTCAAAATGGGTAATTCATTTTATTGATGTCCTGTCTTTCAAGTTCTTTATGTATTTTAAATATTAACACTCTATTAGACATGTAGTTGCTGAAAAAAAATAAAAATCCCATTCTGTAGGCTGCCATTTTGTCTAAATGATGGTGTCCTTTATTGTGCAGAGACTTCTAAGTTTCATGGGGTGCTATTTACTAATTATTTATCTTTGTTCCTATGCTAACAGTATCCTGTTCAGAAAGTCTTCCTGTGCCAGTGAGTACAAGGCTATTCCCCATTGTCTTTCCTATATGTTCAGTGTATCTGCTTTTATGTTGAGGTCTTTGGTCCATTTGGAGCTGAGTTTTGTGCAGGATGATAATTATGAACATATTTGCATTTCTCTACATGCAGACATTCAGTTTGACCAGCAGTATTTGTTGAGGATGCTGGGTTTTTTCTAGTGTGTATTTATGGTTTCTTCATAAAAACAATCTGGTGTCTGGGGGATGGAGAGATGACTCATTGGTTAAGAGCACCTAGTATCAATTCCCAGCACCCAACAACAATTCACATCTGTTTGTAATTCTACTTCCAAGGGATCTGACATTCTCACACAGACACACATGTAGGCAAGACACCAATGTAAATAAAAATAAATCATTTTTAAAAATCAGTTGTTCAAAAGTATGTGGACGTATGTCTCTGTCACCAATTTGATTTTGATGATACATGCTTGAGGGTTTTGGGGGTTTTGCCATTTTTATATTACTATTGTTCTATAATATAATTTGAAATTGCAGATGGTGATACACAGCAATTGTTGTTCAGCATAGTTTAACCATCCTGGATTATTTGCATTTCCATATGAAGCTGAAGATTGTCCTTTCAAGTCCTGTGAAGAATTGTGTTGGAATTTTGATGAGTATTACATGGAATCTGTATATTGCTTTATGCCATTTTTACTCTATTAATTCTAGCAATCCATGAGCATGAGAGATCTTTCCATCTTCTGAATCCTCTTCAATTTCTTTTTCAGTGTCTTAAAGTGTTTTATCATAAATCTTTCACTTGCTTGGTTAGAGTTACCCCAAGACATTTTAAATTTCTCAAGGGAATTATGAAAGGTGGTATTTTTCATATTTCTTTCTCAGGCCATTTGTATATAGAAGGACTACTGATTTTTGTGAGTTAATTTTGCATCTTGCTACTGCTGAAAGAGCTTATCATCTTATAAGAGTTCCCCAGTATAATTTTTAGACTCACTTATATATATTATCATATCATTTGTAAATAAAGATACATTGACCTCTTCTTTCCAGTATGTAGCCCCTTGATTTCCTTCTGTTGTCTTATTGCTCTAGTCATGCCTTCAAGTACTATACTGAATAGGTATGGAGAAAGTGAATAACCTTATCTTGTTCCAGATTTTAGTAGAAATTCTTTGAGTTTCCCTCCATTTAGGTTGATGTTGGCTATGGGCTTGCTGTAAACTGCCTTTATTATTTTGAAGTATATCCCTTGAACTCAAACACTCTCCAGGACTTTCATCATGAAGGGGTATTGGATTTGTCAATAGCCTTTTTTATTCATCTAATGAGATGATCATGTGATTTTTTTTCTTTTAGTCTGTTTATCAAGTGGATGACATCAATTTTTGTATGTCAAAACACCCCTGTGTCTCTGGGATAAAACCTACTTGATTATGGTAGATGATCTCTTTGATGTGTTCTTGGGACTTTAGGTGGTTTGGGATTGGGGTAATTGTGGCTCTGTAGACTAGGCTGGACTAAAACTCACAGAGATCCACCTGCCTCTGCCTCCCAAGTGCTGGGATTAAAGGCGTGCGCCACCACCGCCTGGTGGCAGTGATAGCACATACCTTTAATCCTAGCATTCTGGAGGCAGAAATCCATCTGGATCTCTGTGAGTTTAAGGCCACACTGGAAACAGCCAGGCATGGTGATACATGCCTTTAATCCCAGTACCAATCATAGAGTTCTGGAGGCCTGTACAGACAGGAAGTGACAGAGCTCACCAGAAAAAGGAAGTGATGTAGCTAGACAGAGAGCCAATCAGGTGGCAGAACAGCAAGGCATATAAGCCTAAGTAGACAGGAAGTCACTCTCTTTAGAAGCTGTAGAGTTGGTGAGGTGAGATTAGATCATGGTTTGTCCTATTTATCTGATTTGGGTTAAATAGCTTTAACCCAAATTTCTGGCTCTGTGTTTTTTATTTATTAAGACCATGTAGAAACTCATCTACACATACATGATAGAACATGCATGAAACAGCAAAGTTGTGCATTCTCCTCCAGTACAAACAATTCAAAAGATGTACAGTTGGTTAAGCCATTAATGAAAGCAAGCTAGGTAGTCTCTGGGTCTGGATATATATACTTGACTGCCTTTCCTGGCATTATCCCAATGTGTATGGCTACAATAATCTTCATGGGGGAAATAACTCAAAGATATCTTGGTGACATTAAACAGGGACCCTTCACCTAGAGGTCCTCCAGGGTGAGTTTAGGTTAGTCTCATTTATAGTTGTTAGGGTTGGAAGTGGAACTTATTGTTCAATAAGTTCCATTCCCAACATAGTATGGTAGCCTGGAGTCCAGGCACAGCCAGCAGACCTGATGTATGTCCATTAGGAATGGTTAAGTAAATGATATACTTTCTAGCATCCCAAACACTGAGGGCCTGGCTTCCACGGACTTTTTGGGTCTTTACCTTTGAGATTACCAATGGAATTCCTGGGAAAATTGGAGTTTTGTGACATGTCAGCATAGAGGGCTTATTCCAGTGGTAACATGAGTTGGATTGGGCAAATAAACTGTATGACTCTAGGCACAGGTTTCTTTTGGGTAGTAAATTTGGTGACTGTATCTGGACCATTTAAGTATAACTTGACTTCTCATATTCTACCACTTTCCAAATAATATTCCTTGGCTTCCAGCCAGGCCCTAACCTTTGTGGATATGAAATTGAAATGCCTGTGGCCACAGGAAGGTGATGATGGTTTCCTTTCTAAGACTATAGAGGGCTGGATGTGTCCCAAATAGGACTATTCCAAAATGCCATCCAGCACAGTGGTATTCACCTTGCTTGTGGCAGCTGGAGACTAGGGGAATGGAGAATCAGCCAGTAAGCACAGTACTGGATAAACCAGAGCCCTTTTCTCTTCACCAGTGAACCTGTAGCCCCAAGCATATGCTCCTCCATAGAAGCAAGCTGACAATTCCCCAGTAGCCTCTGTGTACAACGTTTTACATAAAACTACCTGGAGGTAAATTGGGTCTCTGTGGATAGGTTGGCTATGAGCACCTCAGGTTCTAGTGTTTCAAGAATAAGCTCTTTAAGAATTTGAAGTTTTTATGGATCCACACACACCTGGCCTGGGCACACGTTGTTGTGATTCCAATATAGGGGTGGCCCCAAGATGAGTGAGAAGGGAGTTTAGAAAGACAAAACCCACAAGTTCAGCACTTTCCCTTGGTGTCACTGTGGTGGCCACTGGCAAGCATGGCAGGATATTAACTATTAATAAGAATAGGGTATAGTGGTGTCATCATGGTGTTTCTGTTTGACTGGGGAGCACACACCTTATAGAGATAGAAGCAGAACAGTGTGGATCAGCAAACCTTCCTCTGGGTGCTCTACGTGCCTGAAGGTCACGCTGTCCTAAGGCAGGGTCAGGACTTAGCAAATATGTTTTTGTCACTTTAGTCTTGCAGCTCAAGAGCTGAGCAGAGTGGAGGATAAAGCAGTCACAGCCACAGTGACAAGGCTGGCAGCAGCCAGGCCCAGGCCCTGCCTGAGACAGGAGCTGAAGCTGCTCAAGTCCACCTTTCCCCTCAGCCACAGGCACTTCTGCATTGCCAGCACCTTCTGGACAAGCTGAGCTGCAAGCTTTTGCAATGAGCCTTGCTTCAAAGGTGTCCAACAACTTGGAATGGGTGTGTGAAGTCAGTGCAAGGAAGAATGTGACCACCTGTCTTAAACAAGTGGCCCCAGTTAGCCTTGAACATTTTTATTTATAGAATTTCAATGGGTGAGTACATACCATGTTTGTCCTTCTGAGTCTGGGTTACCTCACTCAAGATGATGTTTTCTAGATCCATCCATTTGCCTGCAAACTTTATGATGTCATTGTTTTTCTCTGCTGAGTAGTACTCCATTGTGTATATGTACCATATTTTCTTCATCCATTCTTTAGTTGAAGGGCACCTAGGTTGTTTCCAGGTTCTGGCTATTACAAACAATGTTGATATGAACATAGCTGAACAAATGCCCTTGTGGTATGATTGAGCATTCCTTGGGTATATGTCCAAGAGTGGTATAGCTGGATCTTGGGGGAGATGGATTCCCAATTTTCTAAGGAAGCGCCATATTGATTTTCAAAGTGGCTGTACAAGCTTGCATTCCCACCAGCAGTGGAGGAGAGTTCCCCTTGCTCCACATCCTCTCCAGCATAAGCTGTCTTCTGTGTTTTTGGTCTTAGCCATTCTGACAGGTGTAAGGTAGTATCTCAGAGTCATTTTGATTTGCATTTTCTGGATAATTGGGGAACTCATAGTAGGATACTAGATGTAAAACAAAGATGACTAGACTGCTACACAACTCCAGGGAGGCTACCTAGAAAACGGGACCCTAGGAAAGACACATGGATCGCCCAGTGACAGAGAAATGGATGAAATCTACATGAACAACCTGGATGACAGTGGGAGTAATGAAGGGCAAGGTTCAAGGGAAAGAGAGCTTGGGGGAGCAGGAGATCCCAGCTGGATCAAAAACAGAAGGGGAGAACAAGGAATAACAGACCATGATAAATGAAGACCACATGAGAACAGGAAGAAGCAGAGTGCTGGAGGGGTCCTCAGAAATCTACAATGATACATCCACTGTGGAATGCTGGTAATGTTTGAGAGAAAGCCTGATCTGACCTAGTCTGGTGATCAGATGGCCAAACACCCTAACTGTCATGCTGGAACTCTCATCCAATAACTGATGGAAGTGGATGCAGAGATCCTTGGCCAGGCCCCAGCTGGAGCTCCAGGAGTCCAATTGTCGAGAAAGAGGAGGGATTGTAAGAGTGTGAATTGTTGAGACCAAGATTGGAAAAGCACAGGGACAAATAGCCAGACTAATGGAAGCACATGAATATGGACCAGGGGCTGTGGAGCCTCCAACTGGATCAGGCCCTCCAGATAGGTGAGACAATTGAATAGCTTGAACTGTTTGGGAGGCACCCAGGCAGTGGGACCCAGACCAGTCCTTAATGTATGAGCTGGCTGTTTGGAACCTTGGGCTTACACAGGGACATCCCAAAGCAATCATTTAAAACTGTAATATAATGGGAATCTTAACTCTAGAATATATTCAAATGCCAAAAGGAGAAATAAAGTCACTTACCTGGAGGAAGAGATGAGAGTGATGGACGTTTACTCCCTGGCCTCCTTTGATCACCTGATTGCCAGAATGGTATTTTTAACACAAAATACATCAGAATTAAGAATTACTTTGATTTTACCAAAATAAATATGCAGACAGGGAGGGAGACAGACAGACAGACAGACAGAGAATGTATGAGAAAGATAACAATGTGGTATTACATACAACTAATGAGGTATGAAACGGAAAAAGGCAAATAGTGAGTGATTGTAAGTAACCTTGGGATTTAGAGTGTGGCAATGGTAAAAGTAGCATTGAGAATCTCAAGAAGAAATAAAGACAGGTTTTTAATTAGAAACCTATTTTGAACCAAACCCTTTCAGATTAATAATGGGAGTCATGATGTGAAAAAAAAGAGTAAAATATAAAAAATAAAACACCTTAATGTGGAAATGAATGTCATAATAGAATAATTTTATGCAAGAAGGTAAAACTGTGAACCAGAAAATGGTAATTATGAGGTGAGATCACATGCTGCAGGCTAAAACTTCAAAGGAATGGTGACATGAGCAGAATGGTTCACCCAGAAGCTACAGGCCCTCCTCCTCCGCAGAGGCGTTGCTTTAGACATTGCCAGAGACCAGAGCACCTCTGTGGGAAGTCTGGAGACTAGCTGGGAAGTTGCAGCCCCATTCCTTTTAAAAACCAAAGAGATAGTTACAAAGAAGGGAGTAGGCAACTAATGAAGCTCTGTCATGCTTCATCCTGTAAAAGATCTAGCAGGAAACCTCCCACACTGTTGAGAGCCTATCCAAGGCTTTCTCAGAGGATGGTGAAAGGAAAGGGGGAACCTAGTTCTGTGTCCTGATCTTAACTTTCAGAGTAAATTCAGAAATGTTTTCTACATAGGCCTTTAGTGTTTTTTACTCTGTTTGTGTGATAAAAATATTGATTCTAAGGTAGGATCTTCTTTCTGTATAAGAATTCCTACAGGACAATGAGTAAAAGGTAGTGTGACTAGGATACAATCAAGCTCTGGATTCAAGCTCTGATCCACATGTGCATCCTGTCATTTCTCTTCTACCAAGGTCAATTCTCTCTCTCAGACTCAGTTGATAGTTTTCTTGGACTATTTAATTCCTTATCACTTTGTAAGGTTTGAAAATTAAATTACTTAGTTCTTGAGTTGTTAATCTAATTTAAAGCAATAGCCAGTTAATATTTCCCAACAATTTTTGAAAATCATAATTGATCTCTCCTGATTTGTACTTCCTGTGTTAATTTTTTTATAAGCTTATTTTATATACTAGGTAATTAATATAAACTCTTTGCATTTTTAAGGAGGAATTTGTAATATACCATGGCAAAGTTTTTCTTTATTTCTTCAAACATATTTTTAAAGGTCTCTACCTCTGAAACAACTGGTGAGATATCATCTATATAGTGGTAAATTATAGATTGAGGAAACTATATGAATACAAACAGTTGTTGTACAAAATATCAACATAAGGTAGGGCTGTTTAACATCCCTTGTAGAAGAATTTTCCACTTAAACCTTTTAATAGGTTCAGAGTTATTATAGGCACTGTGAAAACAAATTTTTCTCTATCCTGTGCTTATAAAGCTATAATAAAAAGGCAGTCGTTTAAATAAGTCACTATAATAGACCATTCTTTAGATAATAAAGCAGGCAAGGGAATTCAAGGCTGTACAGAGTCCATTGACTGAATATCTTTATTTATGGCTCTTAAATCTGTTAACACTCTCCATTTTCCAGATTTCCATTTAATGACAAATGGAGGAGAATTCCAAGGACTGGTCAATTCTTCAATATGTTGAGCATCTAGCTGCTTCTGTACCAGCTGTTCTATTATCTGTAGTTTTTCTGATGTTAAAGGCCATTGTTCCACCCACACAGGTTTGTCTATTAACCATTTTAAAGGTACCTTTGAAAGACCAATATCTGTTGTGCCTGCTTATGTACAACCTGAATTATCTGTGACTGTTCTTAATAATAACTTTTAATATTTATTTTAGAAGCTTTCTTTATTTTATGGTTTGTTTCTGAAATTGGATGAACATTAATCTTGTTTACCATTGCTGTAACAAATCATGTCCCAATAAGTCATTGCTGTGTTAGCTACATGTGGTTTTAATTTTCCTATCTGTTCATCTGGCCCTATACACTCAACCCACCTTGCACTATATTTTACCTGAGATAAAGTTCCAATCCCAAGAAGCTGAACATCTACCTCATAAAGAGGCCAATCTGGATGCCAAGATTTTGATGAAATTACTGTTGCTTCTATACCTGTGTTAACCAAACCTTCCATTTCAATGCTGTTTACATGTATTTTTAGCTTAGGTCTCTGATTGTTTATAACAGTTTGCCAAAATACTTGTTTCCTGGTCTCTCCTAACTTTTCATTGTATTTAGAGAAGTTGTCCTGGTCACATTCAGAGCAGTGTGGTTTTTAACAGAATGTGTTTAGTCTTCCAGTTGTTCTGTGGATGAATTTCTAAAGATGCTAAAGGGAAATGATTGAACCAAATTTGATATTGGGGCCTGCAAGATGCCCCTCTGGGTGTTTCCAATGGGCAAAGGGTTTCCTTGCCTGTCCCTTGTTGATCTGTATTCATTAGTCCAATGCCAGCCTTTGCTATACCTTCTCCATACTCCAAAAGGCTGGGCCCTTCTGTTTGGATTATCTTTAGAAAAAACATTCTTTCTAAGAACACCTTGCCTACAATTCCTTTTCAAATGACCTTGATTACCATAAGTAAAACATCTGACATTTTGATTTTTCTTAAATTTTGTAGAACTTTTGAAGCAGCATCATAACTGTGAGATCCAATGTCAGATCTATTTTTGGATCCATTTATCTATGGTTTCCAATCTTAATTTAAAGTCAAAATCACCATTTTGTGTAGATATAACCATCTTGTTAAATAAGAAACACAGAGCCAGCTGCAGAGTTAAAAACCATGAGGTCAGAGCAAGAGCGGAAAACCTTACCCTTCACTGCTTCTGCGGTCCTTACTCTCTGCAAGAGACCTACTTCTGTGTGTCCTATCTTTTTTATAGACTTTCTGTTCTGTTTTCTCATTGGTTGTAAACCCAGCCACATGACCTCCTCGTCACTGCCTGTTTGTACAGACCTCCAGGTCTTCTATGGTTGGTATTAAGATTAAAGATGTGTGTCTGCCATGCTGGCTGTGTCCTTGAACACACAGAGATCTACCTAGCTCTGCCTCCCAAGTGCTGGGATTAAAGGCATGCCCCACTACTGCTCAGCTTCTGCTCTGGCTTGCTCTGACCTCAAGGCAACTTTATTAACATACAAATAAAGTCACATTTCAATACAAATAAAATATCACTATAATTTTGCATTCCAAATCATCATTTCAAAAGCCAAAGATTCAATTAATCTTTCTTTAACTTCTGGATCTAATATCATAATATCATTCTATTTACAGCTGAAGTCAATCTTTGTAAAAAAAAAAAAAAAATAGTAAATGACCCAGTCCTCTTTCCTGATTCCTCAACCCTGTACCAAGCATTCATAAATGTTATATGAAATAGTACCAAGGTGTGATCATCAAATTTAAACTTTCCTTGCAAATCAACATACTGGCCTTCATAGAGAAATTTGATGATCACACCTTGGTAGATGTTCTACTGTGTAGGCAGAGAAGACAGGCACAATGGGGGACAGACTATATGTCTGGGCCAGGGGCACTGTGGCTGCTCATATGCTTTGAGGGGAATTGGGAGTGAGCTGTCTGAAGAGCTAATGTAGGGAAACTGGTAAGGGTCACCCACACAGCTGGGAGGCAGCATAGGAGGGGACCAAAATGCCTGTTTTGAGTGATAGGGACTCCACAACACTGTGACATGATCTAAGACTACATGTTGGATGCCAGATATTGCGACTTCTTTTATTGTTTTATTAAAAAAATAAAACTCAGGAGTTAAATATTAGGGAATAAATGTAAAAGATCCACAGAGCAATGGAGAAATGATCACCTGTTCTCTTCTTCACCTTCTCTAATCAAAAAGGCCTGTGCATCTCTCCTTGCTCCTCCTTATTCCTCCTGTATGTCCTGCTAGCTTCCTCTGAGTCTGCCAGAAAACTCTATGGTCCACTCTGGCCAGTTTAGTGTGAACTCTGCCCTCTGAACCAAGGCCCAGCTCCATTGAGAGTCTGGAAGTGGCAATACAAACAAATCTCCTGCAACATGTGTCATTTTGTTCAATTTTTGGATCATTTTAAAAATATGATTATGTGTTTACAATGACAGTGCACTGTTTGATAAAATGCACACTTTATTTGATGGGTGTGCATGTGCACTGTAGACTGGCCAAGGTGGACAGTCTTTTGGTAGAGAAAGGATAATTCTTTACTGCATATGATTCTGAGACAGTTGGTTCCCATTGTGAAGGCTCACACTTCATCCTGTGTTCAGTTGAATTCAAGAAGATCACAGACACAGACATGAAGCCTATAAATTTAAGTCTACTTTAAGGACAAAAAAAAAACCAAAACAACAACAACAACAACAACAACAACAAAAAAAAACCTTTGTGGATGAAAGCTTGTCTCAGGCAAAGATTTCTGGGTTACAATACCAAAAGCATTATTGACACATGAGAAAAATGCATTGGTTTTAGTGTAATGGAAACTCTCTGCTTTGGTCCCTGAAAAAAGAATAAAAAGATAAACAATGGACTGGTAAGGTTCTCTCTCTCTCTCTCTCTCTCTCTCTCTCTCTCTCTCTCTCTCTCTCTCTCTCTCTGTCTCTCTCTCTCTCTCTCTCTCTGTCTCTCTCTCTCTCTCTCTCTCTCTCTCTCTCTCTGTCTCTCCCTGCCTTCTTCCTCCCTCCCTCTCCCTCTCTTGCTCTCTCACCATCTCTCGCTCACACATACACAGAAATTGTACCTGCCATGTGTTGAGATCTTTAGAAGCTCAATGGTAGGGACTGGAGAAATGGCTCAGGGGTTAAGAGCACTTACTGCTCTTCCAGCAACTGATTGTGAGCATGCTTCATTTGATGTACAGTTGTGTGTTTGGCAGTGCTGTGAGAGCTGCTGTCCTTATACATGAATTTCCACTGGACAATTGCTAGTATAAGAAAATGCAAATTTTTTCTGTACTGACACTGTATCCTGCAGCATTGTGAACGTACTCATTCCTTTTAGGGCTCCTTTAATAGACTCCTTAGACCTTTATGTGTAGATATGTCCATGTTGGCTGAATAGCAACACTTTTACCTCTCTATATGGTTTATTACTGTTATTTCTTTTTCTTGCACTATTATCTTGGTTAGGATCTCCAGTCTCACTAGAATGGTGAGCAGACATCCTTGCCTTGCTCTGGATCAATCGGAAAAAGCATTTCTGCTGGCTGTGGTTAGACTATTGTTTTGGTTAGTCATAAATACCTATTGTCAGGTTGACGTGATGATATATTGTGTACCCTAAAAAAACTTGCCTGAGGATCAAAGGACAGAGCCAGCCACTAGATTAGACACAGAGGTCAGACAGTGGTGGCACACACCCTTAATCCTAGCACTCAGGAGGGAGAGATTCATCTGGATCTCTGTGAGTTCAAGGCTACTCTGGACGACATGAGATTGACTCCGTTTGGGATAGAAAATAGAGCTAGGCAGTGGTGGCACACACCTTTAATCCCATTACTGGGAAGTATAGATGCCTTTAATCCCATGAAGTGATGGCAGGGTGGGGAAAGGTATATAAGGCATGAGGAGATAGGAACTAAAGACTTTTTAGGCTGAGGAGTCCTAAAGATAAGACGTGGCTGTGGTTTACTCTCCTTCTCTGATCCTTAGGAAAGTTTTATTAGGGTACACAATATATCACCACAGGTTGAGGAAGTTTCTTCAACTCCTAATGTGTTAAGAGTTGTTATTGTGTATTTAAGTTGAATTTCACATGTGCTTTTGCTAAATTTACTAAAATGTAGTTTTTAAATGTTCTTTTCCTGTTAATATGTTGAGTTACTTATATTTAATCATTATAGTTAGATTGCAGATAGATAAGTTAGATGATAGATAGATAGATAGATAGATAGACAGACAGACAGACAGACAGACAGACAGACAGATAGATAGATAGATAGATAGATAGATAGATAGATAGACAGTGTGGTGGCTTAAAAGAAAATGGCTGCCAAAGGGAGTTGCACTGTTAGGTTGTGTAGCCTTGTTGAAGTAGATCTATCCTTGTTGGAGAAAGTGTGTCACTCTGGGAGCAGGCTTTGATATCTCTTTTGCTCAAGTTTTGCGAAGTGTGACACTTTTTCCACTTCCTGCTGCCTTCTGATCAAAATGTAGACAGCACCATGTCTGCCTGCATGCTGCCATGCTCCCCTTCATGCTGATAATGGACTGAGCTACTGAACTGTAAGCCACCACATTAATTAATTTTTTTTATAAGACTTGACCTGGTTATGGTGTGTCTTCACATCAATAGAAACCATAACTAAGACAGAAAGATAGATAGATAATAGATGATAGATAGATAGATATTTAGATAGATGATAGATAGATAGATAGATAGATAGATAGATAGATAGATAGATAGATAGATAGATAATGCTGTAATATTTCCCATAGCAGCTTTAAATTCAATAGTTAGCCAAGACTGGCCTTGAACTCCTGACTCTCCTGTCTCCTCCCATATGGGATAATGATAGTCCTGTGCCACCACACCTCACATATTGATTTTTTTTTCCTTTTCATTATGGTCCCTCCAGTCCTGACCAGGTCTATTATCATGGAACTAAATCTATTGATAACTTTGCTGTTATTGATTTTTTAAGTGTGATATTCATTCTTTCTTGTTGTGAAATATTATTTTTAACTATGTGAAGGTGTATTCCATTTGTTTATGCTGCCTTTGTTAACAATGTGAAGATGTATTACAATTGTTTTTGCTGCATTTGTGTAATTATGAAAAAAATGTGTTGCTGTTTCACCTTGCCTGGCTAAGGCATGGATTGGTCTAATAAAAAGCTGAATAACCAGTAGCTAGGCAGGAGAGGGATAGGCAGGGTTGGAGGCAGAGAGAATAAATGGGGGGAAATCTAGGCTCTCGAGGAAGAAGAAAGAAGAGAATGAGAATAAAAGGGCCAGGGCCAAGCGGCTGCTAAGCAGACAAGGAGACAGCAGGAAAGTAAGGTGTACAGAACGAATGAAAGGTAAAAAGCCCTGAGGTAAAATGTAGATAAAGAGAAACATGTTGATCTAAGTTAAAATAGCTAGCTAGAAACAAGCCTGAACTAGGCCAAGTATTCATAACTGAAAATAAGGCTCCATGTCATGATTTGGGAGCTGGGTGGTGGCCCAAAAGAAAAAGCTTGCAACAGTTTTTGTTTCTTGATCTTTCACTGGCTCTATTTCAAGAAAGACTCCATTACAGAAATTGTTTCCCTTTCCTTTAGGCTTCTGTGAACCAAGAAAACCAGGGCCTTCCGTGAAGGGGTTTGCACTGGAGGAGTACAGATAAATCAAAGACAATCAACTTCAGATGATCCTGGGGAGAATTTGTTGTTTTCCCTAGATGGTTCTTGGATTGAGGTTCTGATATTTATATTTTACAGATAAAAATCTCCAAGGACAATGTCTGAGAATTGTCTCCAGTGTGTCTCCTGCTAAGCTCTACTGCAGCTATGCAGTGATCATGGTCCTCACTGCAGCTGTAACTGCACTGTCTGTTGCTGTGTCAGGTGAGTGACTCATCTCCAGATTCTGCAGTCTTCTGTCCACATCCACACTGTCACTTTTACTTACTGACCACTGTGAGCCAGGCACTGTGGGAAGGGCTGGAGAGAAAACACACTGGAAATTCCTGTTCTCTGAGAACTTCCGGTCTAGCAGGAAGATGCAGTGAAGGAACAGCACAGGCTGTGGTGTGCACAGGAGGCCAGGCTCAGCATCCCTGGGAAGATGGCGTTCAGCATCCTCTAGACAGAGATATGGAAGACAAATGTCGACCTGTGGGAACTATTCAAGGCACAGAACAAGGAAAGGGAAAGTCAAGGAGGAACCTCAAAGAGGCTGCTGCAGCTAAGGGAAGTGAGGGCAGGGAAGAGTTCATTATCTGTTCACCAGATGATGGATATCTAGTCAGGTCCATTTCCTTACTACTATAAATATGGCAGCAATAAACATGGATGTACAAGTTTCTCTGTGATAGTATGTAGAAATCTCTCCATGTATACCCAGGAGTAATATAGCTGAGTCACATGGTAGGTTATTTTTAATTTTTCTGAGGAATCTTGTATTGGCTGATTCAGTTTGTACTCACACCAGCAGTGAATAACTGTACCTATTTCTGCACATGGTTCTAACATCCTTTATCAGATTTCTTGATGATAGCCACTCTGACCAGCTCTAACAAGAGCTAGAATACACTTATTTATATTTAATGTATTTTTTGATAGAATTACAAGAAGGCCTCAATCAAAGTTTTAGTATCAAAAAAACATTTTGACCATGTCATGGTTTACATGCTGGCATTTCTCTAAAGTAAAATCTAGGCAAGTGGGGAGTTTTCTTTCCTTTACCAAGAAAGAAGGAAGATGTATAGAAGGGTTATAGTAATGGAAGCTGTAGGATTCCAGGAATCACCAACAGACAGATGGGTGCTTATCAATGTACTTTGGGCTGATGGCCTAGAAATGATTTCTGGACAGGGTGTGGTGTCGTTAGTCCCAGCACTCAGGAGACACAGCCAGGAGGGTTACTTCAAGCTCCAGACAAATGCAGTCAACATTGTGAGATTTAAGGCAGGCCAGGGGACATAGCAAGATTCTGTCTCAAATCATAAAGATACAAAGAAGGGGGTGGGAAGCATTTCCTTATAACCACATTGGGAGGCCATGAATTGGGGACCTCCATGATAGGAGGGGAATCCTAGTGATACCTTATCAAAGTACAGTCCAAGCACACACCTCACAACTGAGATTTGGGTGGCTAGCCAAAGGAACCAGACATGGAATTATTTATTTATTATATTTCATGGTACTGTCTGCATTTCAGTGAGACCAGTCAATGAGAGTTGTGGACATTGCTATCCCACCTGCCCAAGAGACTGGATTGGATTTGGAAATAAATGTTTTTATTTTTCTGAAGACATGAGAAACTGGACATTCAGCCAGACCTTCTGCATGGCACAAGAGGCCCATCCTAGCCCTATTTGAGAGCCTGGAGGAGCTGGTAAGAGAGGATCGGGAATCGGTTTGTTGTTTGTTCTATTGAATATGTATTGCCTTGAGATAGAGATCTTGACACTGAAGCTATTGTTATTTTACTAAGTGGTCATCTTATCAAAATTTTCTTCCAAATATTTCTGTCTGTACTTACAAAACTGGGCTTCACTCAGTCTTTTTAAGAGAAGCTTGACAGGCAGCAGGCAATGCTGAGATTCATAATTAATCAAACTGCTAAGTATAAGGCACTGCGTGTTCAGCCCTAAATGAGACATCTTTCCCAACTGGCACAAGCAAGGTCAAAAGGATATGACAGAAAAGGCAGAAAGGGCCGGATGATGGGGAGGAGTGCTGTGAAATACAGACTTCTGTGGGCAAAGGGAACAGGTCAGCTCAGATAGAGCTGTCTAAGGGCTGGTCACCACCTCCTGAGGCTTCTAGACAAGGTATAGTATCAGGCATGAAATTCCCTCCTGTGGAGCAGACCCCAAATACAATCAGAATGTAGTTTGTATCAGATAACAGTTGTGCTACTAGTGGACCAATGGGCACATTTTGTCTAGTTAATCAGTTGCAGCACGTAGACCCAGCACTGGGAAAGATCAGTTCTATCTTTTCACCCCAGCTGCTGAATAGCACCTGCTGACAACATGAAAGCTGGCCAGCTGGGATGAAGTTTACTGATGGGTTTGAGATTAACTTCTCTATGTGCTGCACCCAAACCATCTGGGGTCTTCAGCAGTACAGTTTTATCATATAGTTTTGAGATGTAACCAAGGGCAATAACAGTAGCCTGTGTTGTTTTGAAGGCTTCTCTGGCCTCTCTGACCAGTAAATCATAGAAAGATATTTCTATTCCTTGCACTATGATTTTCATTTAATAACCCAAGGTTTCAGGAAGCCTTGCTGTCTACCTATTCAGGGTACTTCCTGTTCTCATTTGTTTTAAGTTATATTTTGAAATTAGCTTATTAAGCAGTGGGTTTTCATAGACATTTCATGTGTCCTTAGTTTTGATTCACTCACTCTCTCCTCTCAAGCCCCTTAACCTCACTTAATCCTTTATGCCCCAGAATTTCCTCTTTTCTTCACAGCACATCTTTTACTATCCCTCCAATTATATTTTCCCTGGGTTGTGATATTGTAGGCTTTCCATACATCTCCACTTTGGGTCGGTCCCCACCCCTTCCCCATACCAACAGCTGATTTCCTTCATTGTCTCATGCTCTTCTACGCTTAACGCTTTTTATCACCAATATTCCAACTCTCTGGTATCCTGTTATCTATAATCTACTATCCCACTTCTCCTAACATAAAGACCCCTTTCTAGTTTCTTGGCTCCTACTTGTGCTCCAAGTTAAACACACAAAACAAGAGATTTCAAGCTAGGCTCAGCATGAGAGAATATGCAGTGTTCGTAATTCTGGTCCTAGCATACCACACTAACCATGATTTTTTCTAGTTCCATCCATTCACTTGAAAATTTCAGAACTTCATTTTTCTTTATAGATGAATGGTGTTCCATTGTGTGTGTGTACCATTCTTTTCTTATCCGTTCACTTCTTAACAAGCATCAATGTTGATTCCATTCCTGGCTATTTCAAATGGAACAGCTATTAAAATGGGTATGCAAGTTTCTCTGTAGTGAAATATAAAGTTTATTAAGTATATGCCAGGATTGGTATACCTAGGTCATGTGGTAGTTTTACATCTAGTAGTTTGTGTGAAATCTTCAGTCTCATTTCCAAAGCAGCTGCACTATTTATGAAACCATCAACTGTGTGTGTAAAAGCTTCCCTTTCGACAGGCTTGGTGTCACATGCCTTTAATCCCACCACTCAAAGGTAGAGGAAGCAAGCAGATTTTTGTGAGTTCAAGGCTAGCCTGTGAGTTCTGTGAGTTTTAGGGCTGGCAGGACTATGTAGAGAGAAACCATATTAGAAAACCCAAACAAATATATAAATGCATATGTTTCTTTTTTTAAGATTTATTTACCTATTATGTATACAGTATTCTGCCTGCATGTGTCCCTGCAGGCCAGAAGAGGGCACAAGATCTCATTACAAGTGGTTGTGAGCCACCATGTGGTTGCTGGGAACTGAACTCAGGACCTCTGGAAGAGCAGTTGGTGCTCTTAACCACTGACTGAGCCATCTTCCCAGCCCTCATTTTTAAAAAAGAATTTAATTTGATAACCAAAAATGTGTAAGTCATTTAACAAAGGCCAAAATTACAGCTTGCTACAAATCTGTTTCTTATCTGTGTTGATTCTGGTACTTCTGATTCCTTCATTATCCAGATAGGCACCTCCTTCAGTCCCTCTGATTGCATGCCTAAAATCCAAAAAGATACAGTTAAATATTCATAATGTGGACAACAACATTTATTGCCCACAATTATCTTTAGCATGCCTACTCCACATTTTCATGTGGGTAAGCAAAAATCAAAAGTCCATCATCAGAGCTATCTTGCTTCATTATATTCTGGAGGCCTTTGCTTGAATACCACACATGTGTCACTCACACATATGTAAGCATACAAACTACCAGACTCAGGTGTGTGTCATTGAGGTATAGAGCCATTGCTTGCTGCAACTTTCATAGAACTGTGGTCATCACTGAAGACATTTTCAACTTTCCAAACTTATTCTTAAATACATGAAACTTTAAAAAATATATTTTTGTTAAATGACTACACTGAATTCCTTGGATTGATGGAGATAATTGGGGTCCTTATACTATAACTTCCCAGTGTATTAGCTGAGATCAAACTATCCTACTGAAATAGACATGGTAGAATGTGCTTTTAATCCCAACATGTGGGAGGCAGAGGCAGGTGGATCTCTGAGATAAAAGTCAGCATGCTGTATAGAGCAAGTTCAAGGACATCCATAGAAACACAGAGAAACCTTGTCTCAAAAAACAAAACAAAACAACAACACCAAAAAACACATAAAGTATCCCACTGAAATGTCTCCCAAATAAGCTAGAGCTATCTCAGGTTCTCTCAGAAGATGAGACTTTAGAGGAGTCCCCAGGGCCCCTGCAGCCTGTGCTTGTGTGAACAGATGCAGCTGTGCAGGAGTGGGCTGATGAGTCTCACCCTTGCACTTCTGCAGGGACTTCCTGGGGTTTCAGAATCCCAAGTGCCCATCTGCAGTTCTAGCTACATCACAAAAAAGGGTGTTTATCAGCAAGGAAAAATTTAAAATTGATGGAGAAGTAGACAAGAGCTACCCCAGATGCCACCATCACACTAAGGCTTTATATGAAATCACAGCAAGTAAAAGCTTTCTAAAATTGCAGCTAATGAACAGACGGGCAGAAAAAGTGCTCAGACTTGAGGGGATGCGGAGCTAGCAGGGGAGGTTTAGATCTGAGGGGATGTGGAGTTTGCTGGGCATTGGTTTCTGGATGTAAGCACATACTCTATCCCTGAGCCATACCTCCAGCCCAAGGGTTTATTTATTTTTTTCCTTTCCAGTACAGTTGGCTTCATGTGGCATTGCCTTTCATCTCACATAACCACAACTCACACCCAAATCATGATCACAGCAGAAGGAAAAGCAGTCTGAAAAGGTACAACTGTTGTATTTAGTGTTGCCTGTCTACCTCCAAGGACGCTCCGATGACTCTCTGAGCATACCAATCTAGTTGTAGAAGCTCCAGAGCATCTCTTCAGAAATACAGAAAGCAAATACATGTGTCTCCCAGTTCCAGAAGACCCGTAAGTCTCTCTGTTCTGTGGCCTCCTCCAGAGAAGGCAGCAGGATAAAAATCAGGAGCATAAACTCTGGAGCCAGGCAAATTATAGAAAATACACCCATTTAATTGGACATATTAACAGAATAAGAAAAGAGGGAAATAGGAATATCTAAATAAATACAACAAAATTATGTGAAAATTGGAAATCAAAGGAACTTTCCCACCCCTACAAAAGTTATCCATTAAAAACAAAACAATAAATCCAACTTCAGTCTGCTTAATTCTCAAAGGTACAGTTATAAATGCTTTTCCAGTAATCAGGAGCAGGAGTAGGCTGTCTGCTCACTACTCCAGGATGACTTTTCACAGGAGGGCCTCACCAGGGAAAAGAAATAGGCTCATGTGGCTGGAGAATGGCTTAGCAACTAAAATCATTGGCTGCTCCTCAAGAGGACACAGGTTCAATTTCCAGCACCCACAAGATAGCTTACAACCATGCTAAACCACAGTTCCAGGGAATCTGTTGTCACACAGTTTCACACAGGTGTCAGGAAAAAAAAAATGTAACAGTTAAAAAATTTAAAGGTGCCGGGCAGTGGTAGCACACACCTTTAATCCCAGCACTCATGAGGCAGAGCCAGGCAGATCTCTGTGAGTTCGAGGCCAGCCTGGTCTACAAAGCGAGTTCCAGGAAAGGCACAAAACTACACAGAGAAACCCTGTGTCAAAAAAAAAAAAAAATTAAAGTATAAATAGTTCTCAATTACTGAAGGTAGCTCAAAAGTTGAGTAACAACAGAAAACTGATTTAGACTAGACCTTTTGCATAAACTGAAAACCACCAGCACCTTCTCTGATAATGAGAAAAAGTTTGACTTTCAGATACCCAGAAAAACTTTGGTATCTTGCCCTCTATCAGAAGAGTATCTCCCGGCTGAAAGTTCTGCTCCTAATCAAACATGCAGTTGGACTATACAACAAAGATTCACAGGAGTATGGGCAGAAACCATTCCCCAGGACTGGCACAACACCAACTTCCTACAGTTGCTCAACTAACCTGTTCAGCTACTTGCCGCCAGCTTTAACAATGCCCAATGAGCCTGGAAACAAGAAGGGAAATCACATTCCTTATTGCCTGGCTCAGAAAGACGGGCATTCTGGTGCCCTGCCGGTCACCCTGTAATACACTTCTCCTGCCAATGAAGAAACCTGGGATCCCTGATTCATGAAACAGATTCCTGCAGAGAAACAGGTGTATGCTGACTTATATCTGAAAAACACATTCTACAGCCTCTCACTGGCAGATGCAAGTCAACTGTTATTGCTTTTCAAATGAACAGACCCAGAGGGAGGTTACAGCAGGGAACTTACCTGGACCAGGTTGCCCCAAGGATATGAAAATTCTCCAACCTTGTTTGATGAGACACTAAATACTGACCTCCTGCCCTTCTGTCAGAGGTTCTGTGGGTCCATACTCTTACATTATGTAAATGAACTCCTCCTAGGTTCTTCCTAAAATATATGACAAAAGGGATGCCAAGGAACTGCTGCAAGAGTTGTAGACCTTGAGCTACAGAATCTCAGCTAGGAAAGCTCAACTTTGTAGAAGGCTACCTATCTTATCTCCTAGCTGAGGGAAAGCAAAAGGAGTCTATCTCAGACTAGGATTGCTGCCATCCTTAGATCCCAGCTCTGGAGACTAAGAAACATTCTCAAGAGTTCCTAGATGTGGATAGGTATTGCTGCTTCTGGATACCAGAGTTTCAGAGCAAGGTCTCTATACACCAGCACAAAGTGGGGGCACTGAGTCCTGAATCTGGACTGAGACTAAACAAAAGGTGTTTGGGGCTTTTAAAACAGCTCTGATTTTGACTCCTGTCCTAGCACTACCAAATGTCTCCAGATGCTTTCATCTGTCTCTCCATAAAAAAGAAAGACATTACAAAAGGAGTTTTAAACCCATATTTTGGGGTCATGGGAATGCCTTGAGACATACCTGTCTAAACTATTAGACCGTAAAGCCTCAGGATGGTCCATATGTCTAAGAGATATGGTAAATACTGAAAGTACAAGGAGAGAAAAACAAAAACAAAGGATTTAACTATGTATCAGGAACATATAGCACCCCTCCTGTACACTCCATACCCCAACACTGGCTGTTTAATGCCTACATGACCTAGTACCGGGTCCTACTCCCAGAACACCCTCAACTCTGGTTTAAGAAACCAACCATTATCAATTCTGCTACCCTCTAGCCTGATGACATCCCATAGGTGCTCATCCATGAGTGCCCCAAGATAAAGATGAATCCAGGTAAATGGGAACTGCAGTAGTTACTTTAACCGAAACAATGTAGGTCCAAACCAGGTACTTCTGCCCAGAGCAGAATTGATCCACGTGGCCAAGGCTCTCAGATAGGGAAAAAGATAGTCCACCACCACATACCTGGACAGTTGCCATGATTTTACTACAGTGTATTTCCGTGACCTATTGAGACAGGGGCCTTTTTTAACCACTGGAGAAAAGGACATTAAAAACAAAAAGAAAATTATCACTCTCCTAAGGGCTATTTGGCATCTGCTATGAATTCCTATGCTCCACTGTATAGGACATCTAAAAGATGACTTCCCTAAGCCAAATGTATCAGGGGTCACTGATGGCTGCCTTACAAATAACCCTAAGACTAGTGGTGCTTATTGATATTATGAGGGCAAAACATGACCTGAGTTGCCTGAGACTCCATGGTACAACCAAGAAGAAATAGAAGAAGACAAAGAAAAAATGGAAAGTTCAAACCCACAGGTTGGTGGAGGACACCAGAGTGGGTCTATATATCTTTTTCCAACTATTGCTTTAGATTTACTTATTTGTGTGTATGAGTGTTTCGCCTGCATATGTGTATGTGTACACACCTAGAATGAAATTAAGTGATGGCAGATCATGTGGTAAGCATGAATAATCCAACATTTCTCTCATAAGATGGGAGAACTGTCCAGAAACTTGTGGGCCAGCTAGCCTGGAGTATGTAGAGCAGCATAAACCTGTATCAACAAGGTGGAAGAAAAGAATTGTCTTAGTTGGGGTTTACATTGCTGTGATGGAGCATCAGGGCCAAGTCAATCTGAGGAAGGAAGGCTTTATTCCACTTACACTTCCATGCCACAGTTCATCATTGTCTTTGTAACTGTTCTATTGCTGTAAAGAGACACCATGACCAAGACAACTCTTACAAGTAAAAGAAAGCATTGAATCATGGGCTTCCTTAAAGTTTCAGAGGCTTAGTCCATTATCATCATGGTAGGGAGCATGGCAGCAGGCACGGCACTAGTTAAATAGTTCAGAGCTATATCTTGACTCACAGGAAATAGTATCACTCCTTGGTGACTAAATACTCAAACATATAAGTCCATTCTTTTTTAAATCACCATAATCATCAAAGGGAATAAGGGCAAGAACTCAAACAGGGCAGGAATTGTAAGTCAGGAACAGATGCAGAGGCCATGGAGGTGTGCTGTTTACTGTCTTACTCTTCATGACTTCTCCGTCCTTTCAAAAGCATTACCACCTGGGCGACTCCCACACTTTATCAGGATCAGCTACCAGTAGAAGATGAAGCCTTTAGCACCTCTGGGCCACAGCCTTGGTATGAAGAAATACTTTGTGTAACAATCAATAAATGTGCCTTTATATGGCTATTTGGGGTTCAGTCTATTAGAAAAGGCTGGACCTTCCTACTGCCACATAGGCCTTAAAATTTTATCTTTGGGTGCCTCCTTTCTTCAATCAACCCGTGTTACACGGTGCACCCCAACATAGCTCCATTACTCTCCTCTGTACCATATGTCCAACTTCTTCAGTGTCTCACTGGCAAATCCCACATGCCTAGATTCGTTCTCCCAGTTCCCCACTCTACCCAGAAATCCTGCCTTTCCTCTCCTATCTAGCTATTGGCCATTCAGCTCTTTATTAAGCCAATCAGGTGCCTTATGCAGACAAATATCCCGCAATGTAAGTTAACTAAAGAATAAAAGTAAGAAAGAATACTGTTGACTCAACTATTCTTTTCAGATTTAGCATAGATGTGAAATTTCTCCTTGAAGCACTGTGCTTTGAAAGTCATAGCTATGTACTATGGAGAAATCGACCTGATTTTGAATTTAAGTGAGAACACAACTGTAGCTTAGCATTCAAAAATATTTAAAGCATCCCACTGGTCATGACTAGTATGTAAAAATCATTTTGAACTTCTTTTCTTCATCAAGATTAAGGTACACACCCTAGGAAAAATGTTTTCAAAATTAATGACACATATTTCATTGGTTAAAATTCCCTTCTTAATTGTGTGTGTGTGTGTGTGTGTGTGTGTGTGTGTGTGTGTGTGTGTACTCGTGCATGTGTGCATGTGCACACATCTGGAAGACAAGAACTAGAGGGTGTCACTTGTTCATTTTATCACCTCTCTATTCCATTCTTTGATACAGTGTCTCTAATTGCTCCTAGAATTAGTTTTGCATAGCCTCAATTATCTCGTCTATAGACACACCCTCCAAGCCACAGACACATAAGTACCATCATACATATAGCTGGAGTTACTGTCACATGTAGAACTGCTGGAGGATATCTTTCTGCATGCTGTGCCAAGTTACAGTTATATTTTTCTCCTATCAGGATTTAGGCATAGGGGCTTTTCTTAAGTGTTCCATCATTTTCAACTGGTATAGGATGGAAGCCTTTCAGCCCAATCAGTCACATTCATATGTTCCTTCTGTTGTTCGGAACAACCATAATGTTCTAGAGAACTAAGGGGCATAACAGACTATTTACATTATTTAAGGAGGAGGTTGGTAAGCCATTGGAAAGTTCCCAGCTCCCCTATGGCCTGGGAACTTGAACTGTGTTTCATGCTATAGGAGTCTGAAGTTAAAATGGCATTACTTAGGACAAGGTGTTTTTTGCCTGCTCCCTTCCAAATAAACATTGACTCACCTCTGACAGGTGAGTGTGAACACCTGTAATAATCTCAATTAGACCTGATAGTTTTAGCTGGTTGAGATACAGTGAGACATGGCTCTCTGGTGTAATTTCACCTTCATAGCTTAAGTAGATCCCAGTAAGATTCTATCCAATAGTAAGTTAATGCTGGAATAAAAGTGCCAAAGATAGGTAATTTACTTTCTTGGGGTAGGTGTCTTGGGGAAACAATCCTACTAGTGTACCTTTAGGCTTACTTGATTTCAGATCTATCACCCATTTGTGATGAATCATGACTCATCAAGAAAGATTCAGCCCCTCCTGACCAACACCAGAAGGCTGGTACCAACACCATCCCAAGAGGCATTTATCAATTATGGGAATATTCCCCTCTGATTTCTGTTTTGATGGTGTCATTGTTAACAGGTAACAGTTTCTCCTTTACTCTTGTCTTCTCACAGAAAGATTTCACCCAAGGCACAAGTCAAGCAAAAGTTTATTTAACAAAGCAAAGTAACCCAAAGTGAATGTACACTGCAAAACAAGATTGAAGCAGGCTGTCCTAGAGTTGGCCAGTAGCCCACCGGGCTCTGCATGGTAGAAGTTACAGAAGTTTATATGGTCTCAACTCTACAGTATCATTGTTAATTCCCCTCTTGAGAATTTCCTCTCTCCTATGTTAAGGAAATTGTTCCAGGGCCAAGATGTCCCCATATTTTTTTCCTTCCCTGCTCATCAGCATACTCACTGGTGACATGTATGGTCTTTGGGAAAGTCTCCTGGTGACTTAATTTCTTACATGGCAGGAAGAGCCCAACTGCAGCTTCAAGGATGTCTATCCACTAAGCAGCATTGTAACATCAGGAGACACAGCAACCAAGACACAGCCATAGTCCCCTTCTCTCCCCCACACTGTGAAGAATGTACCTGACTAGAAAAAGATAACTGTGCATGACCTTGCCTCCCTCCTACTCACATCTGCTTAGCTGCATGCTCTTAACAGTTAGAGGGCCTTTCCAAAACTTCACCATTGTTAATGATTGATTTACAGTGCTGCTTTTCCCTCAAAGGTTTTCCTCAGTAATTTTTTGCTAAGAATTTTCACAAATTAACTATTCTTTGATGTTTGATATATTGGAAAGTTATGAACAACAACAATGTAAGTACTTATTTATGGCATATAAGAATATTGAGATTTTGAAATGGCTTGGTGGTTAGGAGCATTGCCTGATCCGGCAAATGATCCAGGTTTGATCCCAGCATCCACAATGCAGCTTTCACCCATCTGTAACTCCAGTCTCAGGGAATCCAATGCCCTTTCTGGCTTCCAAGGGCACTGCATGGACATGGTGCACAGACACACATGCAAGCAGAACATCCATACATGCAAAATAATAAATTTTTATTTGAAAATTATTTTTAACTGAAATTTTACTTGGAGCATAGCATATGCTTAAATTTAAGTAATCAAACTGGCAATGAGTGACTAAAGTATATAGATATCTATTTTAATAGAAATTTTATTATGCCTTTTTATGTAGTAAATTCAATTGTATTCTTCTTTTGATTACTACTGAAAATTTGCCAAGTTTTTTTTTTAAATAAAAGTTGATATACAAGAGATTTATCAGGATGAATACTTATTTTTTTTAAGTTTCTCTAACTGAAGAATTGAAAAAAAGTCATTTATTTTCTACTAAAATAATTAAATATTTAGCCGCATACTTCCTACAGCTTGTGTATGAGCCATAAACTAGGAGAGGTGAAGAAGAAAGAAGTGATGAGAAAATAAAATGAGAAGGCCTGTGCAACAATGGGAAGAGTTCGGGACTTCTCTTAATCGGTTTTTGTTACCGTACTAAAAAACTGGAGACCTTCCTGTCTCACAGCTCTGGAGACAGACAAGCCCAGCACCAAGGTGCCACCAACTCTCCACGATCTGCTGGTGGATCACAGCAGAGAGGGAGGTGTCATGTTGACAGAGCTCACTTTACCTAGAGTCCCTCTCATTATCACATTATTCAATTATGAATTTTGGAGGTTTCAATAAAAACAAACTCTTCCCTTTCCAACTCTGGGCCTCTGTTATCAATGCCAAAAGAAAAAACTTTAATCAAGGTTCTACAGCTCAGATGTGAAATGACTTGGGATAGGGGAAAGGGGAGAGAGTCCAGCAAGGAACGAGTCAGGACTCTGTAAAGTTTTCTGCAAATGACCTCAGGCACAGAAATCAGCAAAGGACACACAAGGCCTGCAGTGCCCCCTGCTGGCCTGAGCTTCCTTCTATGGAACACCTCTGCTAGAATGGCACATCTATGTATGTGTACACTCACTCATATTTATAGAAAAAGAAATTGGAAGTGAGCAGCTGCAAGAGTCACAGTGGTTTTAGAGTCCATGCTCTGTGCCACTAACTGTGCACTGGGAGGGCCAGCAGCATTGACAGTTCAATGCAGAGATCGGGTGAGGATGGTAAAGTACTAGAGATGAGATTTGCAATCAGGAGTCAGGACACAGGATTTCAGACATGTTTCTGTTTCTTTTGGCAGATCCAGCGGTTGTCGGAAGAACAGACGTCATAAAACACTTCTGCCTGTGAAATGAAGGCACAGCTGTTTTCTTTGTCCTTGCCAGTGATCTGAAATCTGAAGAACAAATAATAACTGCTCATAGTGTTTAGAATTTTCTAACAATTCTCACATCAGCCGTTTTTGGACATTTAAGAATGTTTCAGATTACATAGTGTTTAAGCATAGCAAACACACAGTAACAAACATTATAAACACATATAAATATTAAAAGTACAGCAGATAGAAACCTCTAGAAATTTCAGTTGCACCATCACTGGAGAAAAAGTAGTCCAGCAGGAATCTTTATCATGAGATATGAAAAGGAGGAGGTTTGGGAATCAGGCATGGAAACTCCCTGTTCTACTACTAACATGTCATGTGATCATGTGGAAAGCATCTTCATTTTGCTGAGCTTGAGTTTCCTTAAATATAGAGAGTATAACCAGCTAATGATTAGGTAAGGCATTGAGAATGCATGAATGTATGATAATAGTTACACACAGTCGGTGTTCAGTGAACGTATTCAAACTACAGAGTATGCACAGTGAATGGGTCTATAGGAATGGATGCAGAGAGAAAAAGAGCCTCAATTCACGTGAAACAGAATCAGGTTTCTTCCTGTCTCATCCCAGTCTGGTGGGTCTTTGCTTAATCACACCACTAGTCCCACATCCAGCATTCCTGAGGATAGCTGCAGATGGGAATGAGACCAGGAGTCGAGCACTAACACAGGCATCTTCTAGGGTGATTACAAGGAAGGGAGAGTTCAAAGCTAGCCTGTATCCAGCAGAGATGTCACACATCAGGCAGTAGACAGGGCTCCCTCACAGCTGCTCCTTCACCTCTGTTCATTTCTTCATGGAGCCCCTCGGCCTTAGCAAATTTGATGTCACCTTAGTGTCCAGCATGTTAATCAAACTATGAACTTCCCTCAACTGGGCTTCTATAAATGTCCCTGAATTTTATTTTTTCCATCCTTTAGCTTCTTTCTTCAGTCTTCAAGATCCTTTTCTTAAGGCCAATCTGGTCAGATTAATGAGTTCTTTTCAAAAAGTCTTTGATGGATTCCCGGGCCTTAACTCAACTAGACTTTTAGTGAGGCGCTAATGTTACCTCATTTAATTCCCAAAATAATCCTGCTTGCAAAAAAATTTTACTTTCCCCTTCTTCTCCTTACCTCAAAATCAGAGCTCAGGGAGTTAAAATAAATATTTAATATGTGTGTGTGTGAGAGAGTGGGGGGAGGAAGAGAGAGAGGAAGGATTAGAGCAAGTGTAGAGGTCAGAGGACAATTTGGGGGGGAGCTCCCTTTATACCTTGTTTCTACCACTGTGCTGTGTGTTCCAGGCTCACTGGCCCAGGTGCTTCTGGGTGATTCTCCTGTCTCCACTTCCATCTGTGATACAGATGTGTGCTCCTGTGTCTGGCTTTTTATAAGGGTTCTGTTGACTGAACTCAAACTGTGAGGCTTACACAGCTAGAGCTTTTACCCAGAGCCATTTTCTCAGTCCAGTGGTAGATATATTGTGCACCCCAGTAAACTTATCTGGGGGTCAGAGAAGACAATAGCCACTATATTAAGCATATAGGTTAGGCAGTAGTAGCACACACCTTTAATCCTAACATTCAGGAGGCAGAGATCCATCTGGGTCTCTGAGTTCAAAGCCACACTGGAAACAGCCAGGCATGTTGACACATGCCTTTAATCCCAGGAAGTGATGGCAGGAAGCAGAAAGGTATATAAGGCTTGAGGACCAGGAACTAGAGTCTTGTTGAGCTTTAGGCTTTTAGCAGCAGTTCAGCTGAGATCCATTCAGATGAGGACTCAGAGGCTTCCAGTTTGAGGAATTGGGGAGGTGAGGTTAGCTGTGGTTTGTTCTGTTTCTCTGATCATTCAGCATTCACCCCAATACCTGGCTCCCAGTTTGTTTTTATTAATAAGACCTTCTAAGAATTCATGCTACACAGTCCAGTTAAAACAGAAGCCAGTTTGACTGACTCTCCTTCTGTTGTATCATGACGGCCTCCAAATTTACCTGGTCACCGCTATCTAATCAGAGCATCCTTTTATCCAGAGTAAAATCACACAGCAACTGAGCTAAATCCTCTGCCTTACATGTTAATTTTTCACTTATTATAACATTTTTACCATAAATCAAAATTAAGTAAGCATTCCACATCATAGTAGAATTACAAACACACACAAAAATCAACACACACACACACAAAGAAAAAAATCAAACCTTACTATGTTTGAAATTATTTTTAAACAGCAATGTCTATATTGGTTCTACCTAAAGAAATTCATTTCATGACACACCATGGTGTGTGGCAACATTTTTGCCACAATTCTAAAGTACTGCTTAAGAATTTTTGTGTAGGGGCTGGAGAAATAGCTGAGATGTTAAGATTGCTTACTGCTCTTGCAGAGGACCCAGGTTCAAGTTCCAGCACCCACAGGGCAGCTCACAATCATCTCTAACTCCAGTTCCAGGGAATCTGATGCCCTTTCCTGATCACTGTAGGCTCCTACATATATATGATACACACACACATACTCAGACACACACACCTAAGTTAAAAGAGTAATTTTTTTTATTTCTGTGCGTGTATGTGAAAAAGGAAAGAAAACAAAGAGAATCTATGCATTCCAAATAGGTATTTTATCTCTAAAGCTAAGAGATTAATCTATTTCCTGCCTCTTAAAACTCCATTGCAAATAAATGCAAACACATTATTATAAAGAGTTAATGTCTACTTCTACATGAAAATTTTCAACTAATTTTGGAATTGTCTTTTCAGCCTATTTCAACCCTCTCAAGAATTTATAAACTAAACCAAAATTACAAAATTCATTTTTCAGTAAAATGAATGTGATACGAATATTCAAATTAGTTCATTTACTACCTACAGACGAGGATTTTAAACTAGAGTCGTTTATCCACTTCCAGATGTTCTCCACATAATTTAGTCTAATAGAAAACTGATGTCCTTTTTTTTTTTGAAATGTCCTGAGTGAATCTCTATAATCAAAACATAGTGGGAGACTTAATCTTTTGTTTATTCAAGACTTTCTTCTATTCATCTTCTAAAACAATATTACTGCTGTTTGAAGTCCATCCTAGCTCTCCACCAGCATAATCCTCTTCTTCATGAAACTGACTGATGATAACTAACTCCATATCATATGCACAATAAAGCTTAAGATGTGACTACATCAAAACTCTTTATAAAGTACTTCTGACATCATCCATAAAGGTCTTCTATATATTGACAAGATCATGATAAAGTTCCTGGAGATAATTCATTGAGGTCTCAACTACATAGACAACACAATAGTCACTAGAGGATAAAAATACAACCCAGCCTTCTGGATGGATAACAGGTTATGCATCCCTTCCTATGAAGTAAGAACCTTGTGAGTTTAACATCTCTGGTTCTTCTAGTGTTTATCTGTGAGCATAATGTCCTATGTGACTCCTATATAACATGACATACACTATGTCTACTTCACTGCGCTGCCTAAACAACATATTTGATGACTCTGCTTTCCTTGGTAACTGTATTAACAATGGATGTCTTATGCTTATTAGACAATGAACTTTATTAATTTTTGAGATGTGGTAATCATGTACCACAATTTTGTGAAATTAACTTTCTTCTAGACATTTTGTAACATGTGGGTTAAATATGTAAAACAATAAGGTTTTTTTAAAGGTAATAAGGAGAAACATTAGCTGGCTGTCACATCTCTAATTTAATCACAATCCCCTTTTGCTCTCATTTAGTTTCTAACAATTCCATGTATTACCATTTTATAAACTGTTTTCTAGATTTAGTTATTAGAACAAATACTATACCATTCTGAGCAAAGCTTTTCTGTTGCTTTTTGTTTTGCTTTGTTCTATTTCTCAGACTGGGTTTCCTGTAGCTTAAGCTAGTCCCACACTCCCTCTGTGGTTAAGGATGACCTTGAACATCGGATGCCCCTGTATCCACTTCTCAAGTACTGGAACTGCAGTTATACACACATACAGCCCCACCATGCATGGCTAGGGACTCCTGATTTCTACAACTACAGATTTATTCCTATTTTTGTTAGTTTTCTTTTGTTTCTAAATATTTCCTGGTATAATTGATGGCATGCCTTGTGTTACCTGTTAAAATTTGAAACCAGATGTGCTAAAATGATCTTTTATTCTTGTTGTGTGGTCCAGAATTGCCCATGTGTCCATTTCTACTTTGTCTTTTTTCCCCCATTATCTTTAGTGGCTGAATTATATGATTCAGATGGCAAACAAACACTAGTGGTCTCAGGACTTTAGAGCAGCTTTATGATGTTGACAATCATTAAGTTACATCATTTTAAAATGTTCTTGAGGAAAAACAAAAAAAGAGAGGCAGAAGGAGTAGAAATGTTCCCAGGAGGTAGGAGACATCTCCCTTAGCCTTAAGAACTATTTATCTCTATATCTGTAGACCCAGTAGTTCACTGCTGACTAAAACTTGGCACATATAAAAATCTATTGAACCCATACTGACTTTCCCCATCATATTCTCTAGACAAATACTTATAACAGCTATTTGTATGGCATTGAGATCTTCTTAGATGCTGTAGGTAATCTGGAGATTATCTAAAACACACAGGGATACCCACATAGCACCTGTGCAAAAACCCCATTTTATAGAAGAGATTTAATCTCACATGAAGAGGTTCTGCAAACAATATTTTGTGGACAGTGAGCAATGTTGTATGTTCAGATACAAGACTGTCATGGAAGGAAACATATAGGCATTGGACTTGAGAAGTAGTACCATGGGTGGTAATTTCTGCTGTGTGTGACATGCTGTGTTACTGGACAAGGAGACACATGATAGAAAACTCCAAGACAACAAAGATACCCTGAATATGAGAGGATCAGTGTATAACAGCCTAGAATTTCTCCTGAAGACTGGTGTGGCACAGGGTGACTAAGCCCAGTAAATAAGCCTAATAAGTCATGTTTCCTGTTATATATGTTATTGCTCATTTCTCTCTTTTCTCAATCTTTCCACTCTGAAATTCTAAGTGTTTTTATAAGATAGAATTATTTTCATACAGTAACTAGTTTGACTCCTCAGTGGAGACCTTGCCTTGGAGGAGGTGGGAATTGGGGGTGGATTTGGGGGAAGGACTGGGGGTGGGAGGAGGGAGGATTGGGGAATTCGTGGCTAATATGAGAAATTAAGTTAATTATAAAATAAAAAAATTTTTTAAAAAGTAAAAAAAATTAAAATAAAATAACTGGACAATATCTACTATAAAACTTTTAGTGTTTATGAAATAATTCTGTTTTTTCATTTTTATTAAGAAATTTTCTACTCACTCTACATACCACCCACAGATCCCACCTCCTCCCTCCTCCCATCTCCCAGCCCCCTCTCCCAAGCCACCCCACATGCCCACATCCCTCAAATCAAGGTCTCCCATGGGGAGTCAGCAGAGTCTGGCACACTGAGCCTAGGGAGGTCCAAGCCCCTTCCCAGTATACCAAGGCTGCACAAGGGACCACACCACAGGTACCTGATTCCCAAAAGCCTGCCCCTGCACCAGGGATGGATCCTGATCCCCCTGCCTGGGTGTTCCTCAAACAGTCACAAAACATACTATCTGCTACAAAGCACTATTCAATACTCAGTTATTCTTCCCCCTAGGCCCATGCCAAGAGTTTCTTTTCTTTCTTTTTTTTTTTTTAACTAAAAGTAAAAGACTATTTGGGTGATTTTTGAAAATGCTATTCCTTCACGCTTAGACATAAGGAATTACATAGACAACCTGCCCTGTTTGAGCTGTTCTGTTTGAGATTAGACTGAGTGAAACAGCTTTAATCACTGAAGACACATTTAGTTATGCAGAAATAATCAGCTACAGACATCTTTTGGTATACACAGAATGCTAAGCCATCTCCACTAACCAGGCTTTTCATTTCAATGGCTTCCTCCTCAAGATGATCTGAACTTATGGAATGTTTTCCAAATCCCTTTCCATGTGACACAATCCTCCTGACTTGATCTTCACACCACACTGGGCATGATGTATGTTCCCCTACAACCTCACTGGGATTTTCTCTCTTTGTATTTGTAGGTCAGCTTCCTAGAAGACTAATCTCTCAGCCTTGTTCTCCCAATACCTTCCAGGACTTGATTTCAGCATCATCTCACAGGAAGGCCTGATTGATCACTCTGCTTTATATGATGCCATCTCTAAAGGCAAAAATATTAATTTCCATTTAAATGTTTTCTTGCTGCCATCCAACATCACATAATCTTTGATGCAGGTGATCAATGAGTGTACACCTACACAGTCATATAGAACCTATAAGAAATAGACATTCATGTGTGTTTACAGCGGATCTTCATCTAGAGAAATACCAATGGAGTAGGTACTTATTTCTGAGTGAATGAATGAGCTCACACATTTTACCTGTCCTACTCTCAAAGCAAACTTTTGGTCATTTGTCCACAAAGCAGGTCACTGCCCATGTGTTTGTTTGTTTGTTCACTGAGAGATCTACTCACTAAGCTGTGAATTACCCACAGTTTGAGCTGTTTAGCTAATGGGTCAAGGTGGTTTCATTTCTTTCACTACTGGGTCAGTGTTTTCTCTTCTCGCTTGTGTCTTTCTGCTTTCTATTCAAGGTGACAGTTTGTAGAATAATAATCACAGTGAGGGTAGACAAATTTTCTAGTCTCTTGATTTAGGATCATAGTTAGTAGTATTGAGGAAATCTCATTGTCTTTCTCAACCTTTATTTTCTTAACATTCATTTCAACAAGCCTTTTCCCATCCATTTGCTAGGCTTGACCACAAGGAAAAGAAAAACACGCTTCTTCCTATAATCTTGGCTCACTGGAATCCCAGCAGGGTCAAAGCCTCCAGTTTCCCCTGACTCTGATGTAAAGATGATAATGAAGCTGATTTGATACCTCTAGATGTTTTGCTGATTTTAATTTTTATAATTTAATAGTTCCCAACCTGCCAGTGGCCATCTCAAAGATCAACAGATGGCTATTGACTTCAGGAGATCAGCTCATAAGAATGCAAGGCACTGAATCTCAGATATGCAAGGCTCCAGGGCTTTGGCCCCAGAATGTCTCTTGCAACTGCTATGCCTTTACATGTTTGCTACTGTCATTTTTCTCTGGTATCTGGCATGACATGAATGGGTGTGGGGAGATCCCCACTATCTTTAATGTAGTATGATTATCTCATGGAAATATCCTGTTCTAATGGGAATCTTTACCTGTGGATTATTATGAAGATGATTCCCTCTTAAACTGTACTGTTTAACTGAAGCAATGATTTTATACAATAATAGTGTTAGTTTAAATAGAATTTTGATGATGGAGGGTTTTTAAAAAAAATATTGCAAGGTATTGTGATAAAAGTTAGTTTAATGGGAAAATTTATACAGGCAAAGTCAGGATATGGTGTTTCCCCTGCCCTGATGAATCAGGAATGGCAGAAGATTTATAAAAAAAAAAAAAAAAAAAAAAAAAAAAAAGAACAAGGATGTGTCATGCAGCTAGGGCTTATGAGTTTCTCTTGAGAAGCCCTACGGACTGTGGCTTAGAAAACAATTGATTCCCAGAAGCTAGACTAGCATAAGTCCTTTTAAGTCCTTTTAATCTTAATGTTGGGAGATGTATTAATGGGTCTCAGTGTGCATCATAGCTAAAACAAAGCTGGAAATAATGACAAGGTTAGGTTAAGATGCTTTTGTTAATAGCTTTGAGGTAGAAAATCTTGGGAAAAATTCAAAGTTTAGAAAGGCACACACTTTCAATTGTTGAACAAGGGACTCATTGAGGTCAGGGAACAAAAACAATGACAACCTGGCTACTGCTGGCTGACATGCCTTTCTTGATAGGATGGGTTGGTGATCAAAGGTGAAGATTAATTCCTCATACCCAATTCTGTCCTCAGCTTCCTGATATAAAAACTGTTGATGCACCCTGATGATTTAAAGAAGAGCTGACTGTTTTTCATATATAAAAGTTTAGATTTGTGACTCTTTCAAGATTTTTATAAGAATAATTTGTTTTTCACCTGTAATATGTAAAATGTTTAACATGAAATGAGAAACATGTTGTTTTTTACTTGTATTCATTATAATTATTAATTTAAAAATAGAATGTAACTACATTGTAATTTTTATACTGCTTGAAAGATTCTGTGGGGGGTACAGAAGATGTAAGGAGAAAAATAAATCCACAAAAGGGATATATTTGGATAGAGGTAAGAAAAGAAACAAGTAAATGAGAGAGAGAGAGAGATGATAGAAAGACCCTAAAGGGGTGTGTGTGTGTGTGTGTGTGTGTGTGTGTGTTTCCCTTTTTTACCAGCCCCAGAGAGTTAAGTTTAGCCCCTCTCAATGGCCCCAGAGAATTAAGTTTTACTCCTTCAGATAGAAAAGTTGAGTCATTAGACTGCTGACTCTGTGGCTCTTCCTCAATCCTGAGCTGCTGGAAGCTGTTCCTACAGCAGCACTAGCAGAAAGTCCTTTAATATTGATAATAACAGTTTTTCACAATATAGGAAGAATGTTAATGTGAAAACGTTGTAATGATATCAGTAAGTTCAGTTAGATCACAGAATGCAATACTGTCTTGTGACAATTTTAGACATATTTTCTACCTCAGTTTCTGGTCCCTTCTCACACATCCTCATCTCATGTTCTCCTTTGAGTATTACTCAGTCTTGCACATTTCATTCACTCAGATCACTAAACTCTGGCAGAGGAGAGGGCTGTTTTACCCAATGCTAATTCCTACTGGTGCAACTGCAGTAGAGCTTAGTCAAAGTGTTTGTGTTCTGGTCCAGTTTTGAAATGGGCAAGCTATTACAGCAAGTCTGCAGTGTCTCTAAGAGTATTTTTCTGATCATAAATGTAAAATATTATTTATTGAGGCTCTTTTAACTAAAGCTGAATAGATGTCCAATTCATATTTCATGGACTCCTTGAATAAAGTTACATTTAAGTCTTTCTCTCCAAAGCTGTGAATATCTGACATGTGTATGTGAGTATATAAGTGCGTGCGTGTGTGTGTGTGTGTGTGTGTGTGTGTGTGTGTGATTGAGTATGTGAGTGTGTGAGTGTCTCGTGTGTGTGTGTGTCTGTCTGTCTATCTGTCTGTCTGTCTGTGTCTCTGTCTGTGTGTGTGTGACTAAAGGTGTGTGCATGCCACACTAGGTATAGAGATCAGAGAACAACTTTCAGGAGGTGATTCTCTTTCCACCAAAGCTATTGCAAATTAAAGTCTGACTTGAGGTATGTGCAACAAGTACTTTTACCTGAGGAGTCACCTCGCTGTCCCTAAGCAATCATTTAAAACTGTAATAGAATGGGAATCTTAACTCTAGATGATATTCAAGTACTGAGAGGAGAAATGAAGGCACTCACCTGGGGGAAGAAATGCAGGTGATGCACGCCTAACTCCTTAGGTCCTAGCTAAGTTTAAGTCAGCATAGACCACTGATGTGTCCATCACAGGTGTGAAATGTGACACGGACTTGCAAATGAGGACAAACTCAAAGCTCTGTGAGGTCAAAAGAACAAAAGGAAATCCGCTGTGAATACTCTGCTGTCTGTGTCCACACCCACCCACACTTGTAGCTGAGGGTTTCTCCACAGTTACTGAACTTGATGTCCATTATTCTCAAACAGTTTGCATGTTCTTATCTTTCAAACAGAGTATATAACACATAGCATGCATTTTGAGAACATTCTGGAAACACCTTTTTTGTCCTTATTTCTTTAACCATCTGTTCTCTGTTTCTCCCTCAGAGCAAAGGTCAGGGTAAATGATCACCGGCTGTGGAATATTCCTTTACATTATGTGAATATATGTCACTGTGGTTAGTTTAACAAAGAAGCTGACTGGCCAATAGGTGAACAGAGTAAGGTTAGGCAGGAAAGCTAGACTAGGAGAATGCTTGGAGGAAGAAAAATGGAGTCTGGAGTCACCAGCCAGATGCAGAGGGAACATGAGATGAACCTGCCATGTTAATAAGGGTACCGCCACATGGCAGAGTGTAAACAAGGAATATGGGTTAACTTAAAATGTATAGCTAGTTAGTAATAAGCCTGGGCTATATTGGCTTAGCATTTGTGATTAATACAAGCCTCAGTGCGTTTATTTGAGAGTGGCTGCAGGACAGGAAAGATCTGCGTACAACCACCCAATCTTGAATTCAGGTTTAAGAGATCCCTCCCCACCAAACTCCTAGGAATTATGATATAAGGTATTTTGTGACTTTTCATAAAAATAAAAAGTAATGTGTTAAAGTCCAAGGTTATAGTTTAACACAAGCTGAAGCTCAAAAATCCTTTTTAAATATCCATGTCATGAAGGAAGCTGTGAAATGTGGAAATGAAGACAAGAATGTGGTAAAAGATGATAGATAGACAGATAGATAGATAGATAGATAGATAGATAGATAGATATAGAGATATACTAATCCAATATGAAAAGCAATGGGGAGGGAATCACATGTGCCTTTCAGCATTGCCCTGAAGATTCACATGGATATAAAAATTCATCTGAGTGAAATGACTTTATCTGTCAGAACCATAGAGAATGGAGGACTTATGTCTCTGGATTGTGTTAAATCCTCCAAGTATTTTCAGGCCTAGAGACTTATAGCAGGACTGCAAATTCCAAGTCGGACATTCTCAGATTACACATTAAGAAGAAGAAAAGCAAAGATTTCCTTAAAGTCACTTTTTGTCATCAGAGTGAAATTGTACCAGACACTCACAATTACATGGTAGTGGCAGCAGTCTGCTGCCTGTGAATTCAAGAAGACAGAGGTACGTTCTCACAGCATGAGGCACACTCTCATTCCCCAAGACCATTAATGATTACAAAGTGAGAGGAAGGACTATGTGAGGGTCTCAGAGCACACTTAAGACTCAGTGAAACCTCCTTACCTATCACTGATGTTAGTCATTGTATTCAACACCAGGCACTGAGTTCTGCCTTATGCTTTATTTAAACCTAAGATTTCAACAAGTTTGTATGTAAGAATTTCCAGAGTTGTCTGTCTTGAGTTACTCTACACAGTTCTAGAAAATAATCAAATCTAGCATATAGAAATTTCAGTGTATATTTCATAAGGTGCTCAAGTTTTTTATTATATATAAGAATCACAAGAAAAATTGTTAACAATGCATGTTCCTGCCACACAAACGCCTTTCTTTGTCAAGATAGTGTACCCTTACACAAGGAATGTGTGACTAAACACTCCAAGCATTAAGTTCATTCATGGAGCACACTTGAATAAGCATTTCTGCAACCAATGAAAGCTGTGGGGGTGAATTAGAAATATCAGTAGAGTGAAGAGAAGTCTGATGTTCTAATCAGAAATGTCAGATGATGCTGTGAGGACACTGAACTTTAGCTGTAAGTTCTGAAGCCATCTGTGGTTACCAGGAATCCACAATAGCTCTGCTAAGAATGGCAGATTTGAGGTGAGATGGTTTCAGGTAAAGATGCTTACAAAGGCCTCTGTTCTAAGAAGTATGAACTAAGTGGAAAGAACGACCGGAGATGAGTGTCATTTGTCCACATGAGTATGAAGCAAACTGACTACTTGCTGCTTACAGAATATCAGAAACAATAACAGCTGCACAGTTATGAAGTTATCCTCCTACAGATACTAAAATACACTCTCCTGAGACTACACTCCTGGAGAATTTAGCTGTGTTAATGACATCTTTTGATCACTTGATTTCCAGGAATATATTTTTACCACAAAATATATCAGCATTCAGAATTACCTTGATCTTGTCATGGTAAAATATATAGAAAGAGAAAAGACAGAGAATGTGTGAGAGAGATTTCAATGTGGTGTTATATACACACCATGTGACATTATATCTAAGTAAGTCAAATGGTGAATGATTATAATTAATGATTACAAGTAACCAAGGGCTTTAGAGTGTGGAAATAAAGAAAGTAGTGTTGAATGACCTCAAGAAGAAATAAAGATAAGTTTTTAACTAGAAGTCTATTTTAATATCAAACCATTACTGGTTAATAATTTGAGCAAAATGTAAGCAATACTACTCCTTTATGTGAAAACAAATGTGATAAAGAATTTTATGCCAGAAGTTTAACATATGAGTCAGAAAATAATAATTGTCAGGTGAGATCACATCCTTTAGGCTAAAAACACAAAGGAATGGTGACATGAGCAGAATGGCCACAGACCCTCCTTCTCCACAGAGGCATTGCTTTAGACATTGCATAGAAACCAGAGCACCTCGGTGGGAAGTCTGGAGACTAACTGGGAAGCCACAGGCCCTCCTTCTCCACAGAGGCATTGCTTTAGACATTGCATAGAAACCAGAGCACCTCGGTGGGAAGTCTGGAGACTATCTAGGAAGTTGCAGCCCCAGCCAATTTTAAAACCAAGGGGATACATTACAGAGAAGGGGGTAAGCAAATGATACAGCTCTCTCATGCTTCATCCTGAAGAAGATCTAGGAGGAAACATCCAACACCGTTGAGAGCTTTCTCAGAGGCTGATGAAAGAATAAAAAGAATCTAGTTCTGTGTTCTGGCCCGGGGTTGAATGTGGCAAGGCCCGTCAGGAGCTGGGGCCATGCCTCAGAGGAGTTTAAGTTTCAGTTCCTGAGAATGGGCTTCTCTCAATACAAGGCTGGAGTTACATATCCCCAAGGCCACTGTGTGTTGGGTTTGTCATGCTTTCTAGATTCTCCTGCTGTGCCCGTGTCTTGAGACTCCTGAACAAGACCACTACAGAGCTGATACCCAATGCAAAACACATAGAGGTTTATTTATTACAAGCAAGCCCAGGCTTTGTCTGTGTCCAACATTCCAACACAGCAGATAGAGAACAGCTCTGAGCTCTCAGAATGAGGGTTTTTTTTTTTTTTTTTAAGGGAAATCCTGCAAACAGGGTAGTACAAGACTTTGTGTCATATGATTGGGAGGTGAGGGTACGTAACCTTTGGATTTACTGGTTAGGGGCTAAAGTTATCATTTGTGATAGGCCTGGACAAATCCCAGGCTTTGTCCTTGAGCTGCCAAGGAGGCTAGCTGGCCTTGCACATATTGACTGTGGGGCCTGACTCAGTGGCCCAGACTCTGTCCTTGATTCATGCACATAACTCTAAGTTGGTGAGGGGTCCCAGACAGTAAACTATTCGTTGAACCTTGAGCAGTCAAAGTCAGTGCAGAAAGGGAGCTACTGCAAGGACCAAGCCTTTTGTTCCTGGCCCTCCCAGAAACTACTTGCTCAAGTCTTAGAAAACTGAAATTGAGGCCTGCTCTCCAAGAGAATTGAGCAGCCTCTTATGGCGTCTGCATGGTGCTTTCACTCCACATTCCCTCTTTGCATCATGTTGGATTAGCTCCCTACAGACTTAGTCCTATTGTGCCAGGGACAGCATATAAGATGGCTGGCGTGCTGCCAGCAGAGACTGGAGAAAAGGGGACCCGAGATTGTGGACCATCAACCCTCCGAGTGTTCCCCTCTAGATCTTCTGCTTAGCATGCCTCTAGAGGGCGTGTCCCAAGGTCATACTTTAAGGCGTGCACATGTCACGCCCTCCTCCATGTAAATATTTCTTCTAATACTTGTCTGTTTCTTCTATCTGATCTTCATGTTCTGTGTTCCTAGATCAATGGTGATTTCTGTGATACAGGAAAAAAGTGAAGTAAATTTCACAGGAAATTATACAGAGATGATCACCCAGGCTGGGGTTAAGGCAGTTATGTAGTTCATGGAAAAGAACCTGCAGCCTGGGGAAGCTTTTTAGGCTTGGATAAACTGTACCAAATATGTGGTCAAATATAGCACATGGTATGATGTGTGTCAACACACTGGACTTAAATTGGCCATGATGAATAATTCAGTTTCTGAGCATATTCCAAGGGCATTGTGTAAGACTTGAGACCCTAAGGGGTATTGGCTGAAGACTGTGGATGAAGTAACATATAGATGGGATGACAAACTAAAAGTGTGGGAACCTAGAATAGGAGGAAAACAGTGGCTTCCACCAAGAAAGGGAGATGGCAACTTTAATTCAGATACTTTTTATTCCTCCTGAAGGAGTGTGGTGGAGATAATGTGACAATGATGGAGTGATTGCTACAAGCTTTATTGGGTTCCTAGATTGAAAAGAGCTGCCAGGAAAGGTGAGCTTCCTTTCATAGAAGCTCTATAAATTAGATTAGGTCTTCCATGGAATTGTTGGATATAGAAGGACAGAAGCTGCTGACTTACAGGGACAGATTTCTTCTCTGAGGTCATTGTAGCCCACCAGTCACAGGGCTTAGTGTTTTTAGAGGGCTGAGGAGGAACTTAGGTGGCTACAGGGGTCTTGAGGTTGGAGCAGGCTGTGTGAGAAGGAAATGACTGTCTGCTATATTGACCATTGTTCTTATTTTTACCTTTTTTGTGAAATTGCATGTTGCTAGCCTTTGGGTCAAGTGCTCAAAAGATTGTATAATCATTAATAATAAAAATAGATTATGCTTGCTTTGGTGTTAAGTCTGGGATAGTTCCTATGTTTAGTAAAAGATGATGAATATATTGGTGATTTTCTAAGAATATATCTTTTGGAATCATGAGAACATTTTTTATTGGGTGATTTCCCCTTTTCTTTCTGTTCCCCCTTTTCTTATGATAATAAAAGACTGAGGTCACCAGGGCAAAAGCAGAAGCTAAAGTAAGAGAAACTAAAAGAAGCTAAGAGAAGCCAGTGAAGCAAAAGAAACTTAGCAACTGCAGAAGCCTGAAGTGACCTGTCAGCTTGCATGAACATTGTCTCTGAGTTGTTAATTTCGCCTTCCAGGTATCCAGAATCCCGAAAGTGCTGAGGCTGGTTCCCGGCACTATTGTATGATAGCTTTCTGACTCTGTCTCATTTATCCCCAGAAATAGTGTGAGATGCTGTATTTCTTAGTAAGCTCACTTGGCATTAGACATAACTTCTACAAGACCTCCGAAGTTCGCCTGCTCTATTGCCTTTGTCTCTGATCCCCTGGACCTTCCTTCTCAGGACCTGCCACTGAAGAATGACCTGCTGGTCAGGGTCACCATACAGAGGCTCCTTCTATTCAAAGAAATGAGACAATGGGCATGAGTGGAATGGTTTGTTTGCTTGAACATACCTGAGAACTGTTTCTATCTTGCCATACTTGAATTACCAAGAGCATGTCCCCCCAGTTTGAAGCCCACAGTTAAAACAGGAAAGCAATATGTTTGAGGCACAGTTCACAGACAGAAAGTATGAAGAGATAGGAAAACAGGTTTGAAAAACACAATAAGCTTAATATGGTGAAAATTTTCTTTAGATAAAGAGCCCACACAAGACTAAGACTGGTTTTTCAGATCCTCAATCACAGAACAAAATCAAATAGCAAAACATTATTCATCCAATGAAAGGAAAGGAATACTTCTTAAACTAAAGCATCTGCGGCGAGCCCTGACCAGCAGGGAATAACACCACGACTCGAGGATCCTTCTTCAATCACGGTTTATTGAAGCGCTGCTTGGTTAAGGGAGAGCTGAAGGTGAGGGGCCCCGACCACGGCAGTTGACGGGCTTTTTATGCAGGATGTGGGCGTGCTCTGCTGGCCTGATACACTAGGCGGATTGGGATTGGTGCATTGCTGTTACTGGGCGGAGTTGAACGGGAGAGCCGACTTGGTAAACATCCCAGGGCTCCGCCCTAGGAGGAAGTCAGCGCCATCTGAGCAGGAGAGCCGATGTGGTAAACAACCCAGGGCTCTGCCCTGGGAGGAAGTCGGGAAACCGGCTGTCACAGTTCCCCCCTTTTGTTTAGTAATGGAGAATAGAGGACTTATTCCCGTTCAGGTCCCCACCTCATGATGTGTGGACCGATCAAGGGAGGCCTAGGGCTAGATAAGCACTCCTTCTCCGGTGCAATGGGACAAACCCTCGGAGGTGCAAAGGCAGTGCAAAAGCCCAATAACTCAGAAGACCATCTACAATCCCTCTGGGTGCAATGGCAAAATGCCTCCAGGTGCAAGGGCATTGTATTAGGCTTCTTTGAGCATGCTTATCCATACTTGGGGAGAACTGCCTGCTTCCAACGCTGCCAGCGCTCTAGCAATTGCAACCTTCTCCAGCCTGCGACTTCGGGCTAAGCGGCACAGCAAGAACAACACCAACACAAATCCCGCTAAGATTACCGCGCCAAACATGCCAACAATATATCCACCCCCACCCACTCCTTAAACAGGGAAAGGGCAGAAGAAATCCAGGAAGTTAATCCCTCTGCCAGTCCGGTGTCCACCTGGGTCGAGTTCACCGTGACGATAGCCACCCTCAGTTGTTCCATCAGGCTGTCGAATTCTTGACAGCCGAGCTGGGCAATCTGCCAAAGGGTATCAATTTGCTCTTCCCGTCCAATTGCCTAAAAGATAACTGGACAACTGTTTAAACCAAAACTTAATACAATTGCAAACTTAAAGAATCCCTTAGCTTCATCATTACCATTAACAGGTTAACATAAATATTGCTATACATAGTCACAATTCTCCCAGTCTTACAACTCAACACAAACTCTTTACAGAATCATTCGAATTAACATGTATGGTGATATATATAGTTCAACCTTAATTCACTCGTAACGCAGCTTGTGTGGCTGTGAGGACTGCCGCCGCTAGGCCAGCATTACTTAGCGGTCCTCCAATCTCTCTACAGGCCTTTAACCAAGCTTCCAATCCCTTTTCTTTCCACGGGGTAATAGCTCTTCTGCATTCTTTTGTGCTTTGCTCATATACTAATTGTTGAACCAGAGGCATAGCTGTTTCTACATCCCCAAATATCTTTCCTGCTGCCTCCAACATTCTAGCTACAAAATCTGAAAAAGGTTCATTGGGTCCTTGAATGATCTTAGTTAAGTTCCCTGAAACCTCTCCTTTATTTGGTAATGACTTCCAAGCCTTAGAATAAATGTCATTTATTTGTTGATAAACTTCAATAGGATATGCCATCTGATTCACAGTCCATTGTCCTTGGCCTAGTAGCATGTCGGCTGTCCACTGCGGTCGATTATTTTGAAGATTAATTCTAGCTTGTGCCTGAGCTCTATCTGTGACTATAGATTTGAAATCCAAGTACTGTCCTGTAGACAGACATGCTCTAGCTATTTCAAACCAGTCTGTTGGAGTCATAGCCTGTGTAGTGAGCCTAGTCAACAAAGTTAAAGTATAACTAGCTGTTACTCCGTAGGCTCGAGCAGCCTCCACCAGATCCTTTGTTTATAAGGCACAGGGTCATGATACCTATTGTTTGTTTGTGGGTCTTCAAAAACTGGGAACGCGGAAGCTAATCGTGCCCAGGTGTTCCTCCTGATAAGATGGCAACCTCCACCTGTCTGCAAACACGAAGGCGGTGCCGGGGATGGGCGTGGTCCCGAAGGCGCCGTTGGTCCCACATTCATCCCAGCAGAAACATTATAAGGAGGGGGTCGCCGCCGCCCATATCTTTCTTTCTCGTACTCAGCGGCAGCTTCCTCTAAATCTTTCTCCTTATCAGGGTCTAACTCACCATCAGAAAAATCAAGTTTTGCAAACTCTTTTAATACTGGATATAAGGAGTTCCCTTTCTTTTCTAAATTTTTTCTTTTTCTTGTTTATTTTCTTTACTTTCCTTTTCTCTATTCTTTTCTTTCTTCTTTTTAGGCCTACTCAAGTTCTCTCCTTTAGAATCCGATTCCGATAGACTGTCCTGGTGTTTGATCAGTGCCTTGCATCCCTCCCTAATAATTTTCACATTGCGTAGGAAAAAACAGCAGAAAAGAACAACAATTACCATAAAAAAGAACACTAGAGCAAACACAAGCGGATCAATCCCAGCAGTCAGCATACCTGAGAGAAAAATATTTGTTTAAATTAAATAGACTAAAGAATATTAATTCTCCCTTCTCTTTATATATATATATATATATATATATATATATATATTTTTTTTTTTTTAAAGCAAAGTCTCAAGCCTAGTTAGAAAACCCAAACTTTTCCATTTAAACAGTTCTGTTTGCAACACAAAAACCAGTTCCAAAAGTCTATCGACTAGCCCTTTGTTCCCGCTCTCTCTTTACAGAGAAGAGCAAAAACCTGCCCGCTTTTGTCGCGGGTTCCCAATTCACCTGGGAATTCCTTTAACCCTGCTTTTGTCGCAGGTTCCCAATTTACCTGGGATTTCCTTTAACCCTGCTTTTGTCGCAGGTTCCCAATTTACCTGGGATTTAACGACGTCACCGCTCCGTGTGTTGAGTTCTGAATCCTCTTTGACCCCTCACTCGGTGTCTAAGATTCCCGGTGTCCAAGTTTCCCGGGTTTCGGCACCAGCTGCGGCGAGCCCTGACCAGCAGGGAATAACATCATGACTCGAGGATCCTTCTTCAATCACGGTTTATTGAAGCGCTGCTTGGTTAAGGGAGAGCTGAAGGTGAGGGGCCCCGACCACGGCAGTTGACGGGCTTTTTATGTAGGATGTGGGCGTGCTCTGTTGGCCTGATACATTAGGCGGATTGGGATTGGTGCATTGCTGTTACTGGGCGGAGTTGAACGGGAGAGCCGACTTGGTAAACAACCCAGGGCTCCGCCCTAGGAGGAAGTCAGCGCCATCTGAGCAGGAGAGCCGATGTGGTAAACAACCCAGGGCTCCGCCCTGGGAGGAAGTCGGGAAACCGGCTGTCACAAGCATCACAGATGTATAAGCAGTTTGGGACATAATTTTATTTCTTTTTTTTTTTTTGCATGTGTATATGGTATGTGTGAGTATGAATATGAGTCCTCGCATGTATGTAGGTGCACATCTGTGGTACATATGTATGCACATGGAGGTACTAGCTTGATATCAGGTGTCTTCTTTAATCATGCTCTGCTTTATTTATGGATGCAAGGTCTCTTAATGAACCCAGAGCTTACTGATTGAATTAGTCAAGTTAACAAAATAGTTTCAGTAGTCCCGTGACTCCACCTCTAAGCACTGGGGTTGTAGATGGGCTATCATACCTACCAGGCACTTATAACAATGCTGGGGGTCTGAAGCCTGGTTTTATTCCTAACATGGCAAGGGATTGGCCTACCAAGCCATCTCTTTAGCTCCTTGAAAAAGGATTTTTAAAACTTTTCATAAAGATCTTTGTGGATTCCACAAAGAAAAAACTATAAGAAAGGAATTCATAGATAAATTATACCAATGACAATGTAGAAACTGTAAATAGAACCAAACAGAAATCTGGAATGAAAAATATAAAAACTGAACTAAAAATATGTTAGTTTTTAGCAAGGATGGAGGCAAGGGGATTGAAAGAGAGAAGAGGTAGAGAGTGGGTTAACCAAAATGAAGTATGTATGCGAGAGCTTTATAAAAACACAATAATTTGTAAGCTAATTTAATGTTTATGTTTTTAAAAGTAGTTTGAACTGAGTAGCCTGCATTGGTGGACAATACTGCTCCCAGAATTCATGGGTTATTAAACAAAAATCTCAGTGTGAGTCATCAGATTCCCTATAAGTATCTGGCCAGGGAGACACAAGAGGTCCCCAAAATAACACAGGTTATTGCCATTGTTCTTGATTGTCTAATATTACTATATGGGCAAATGCAGGTAGCCATGCCAGAGGAGCAGCAGTGGGCAACTGACTTCAGGGGAGCAGCCCACCAGCATGCCCCAAGAGCCTCGACCCCAGAAAATGTCTCTTGCTACTGCTGTGTCTTTACGTGTCTGCTGCTGTCATCTTTCTCTAGTATCTGGCATAGTGTAAATGGGTGTGGGGAGATCCCCACTGCCCCTAATATGGTGTGATTGATTATCTCATGGAAACATCCCATTCTACTGGACGTTTTTACCTATGGATTATTATGAAGATTATTTTCTCTTAAGCTGTACCATTTAACTGAAGCAATGGTAATGAATAATAGGGTGAGCTTAAATAGAATTTTGATAAGTGAGTCTTTAACAAATATAAGAAGGCATTATAATGGAGGTTATCTTAGTGGGAAAATTAATATAGGTAAAAGCAAGATATGGTGTTGCCTATAAGTGGTACTTATAAAGCAGGGGCTGCAAAGGATAGAAAAATAGAACAAGGAAATGTCACACAGCTGGTTTCTCCTGAAGAGCCATATAGACTGTGGCTTAGGTTAATGATAAGAAAAACAACCGAGTCCCAGAAGCTAAGGTAGTTCAAGCTCTTTTAATCTTATTGTTGAGAGATGTGCTCACAGGTTTCAGTGTGCATCATAGCTGAAACAAAGCTTTAAATTATGACTTAAAGTTAGATTAAGATGTTTTTGTTAATAACTCTGAGGTGAAAATTCTTGGGAAACAATCTAAAGTTTAGAAAAGCACAGAGTTGAGTGAGGGACTCATTAAGGTCAGGAAAGAAGAACAAAGAAGGCCAATTATTATTAGCTGACATGTCTTTCTTGCTAGAATTGGTTGGTGATCAAGGACAGTGATTAATTCCTTGTACCCATTTTTGCCCTCAGTTTCCTGATATTAAAAAAACAAAAACAAAAACAAAAAAACAATATGTTGGGCTGTGGTGGCAGATGCCTTTAATCCCAGCATGTGGGAGGCAGATACAGGTGGATCTCTGTGAGTTTGAGGCCAGCCTGGGCTCCAGAGTGAGTTCCAGGGCAGGCACCAAAGCTACACAGAGAAACCCTGTCACAAAAAAACAAAACAACAAGAAATGTGGTGATATTTTATTTGTACTGAAATGTGATTTTATTTGTATGTTAATAAATAAAGTTGCCTGGGGGTCAGAGCTAATAGCAAGCCAGAGCAGAAGCTCAGCAGTAGTGGTGCACACCTTTAATCCCAGCACTTAGGAGGCAGAGCTAGGTGGATCTCTGTGTGTTCAAGGATACAGCCAGCATGGAGACACACGACTTTAATCTCAATACCAATCATAGAAGACCTGGAGGTCATGTGGTTGGGTTTACAACCAATCAGAAGGCAGAACAGAAAGTCAACAAAAGGACAGACACACAGGAAGTAGGCCTCTTGCTGAGAGGAAAGACAGCAGCAGCAGTGAAGAGTAAGGTTTTTAGCTCTTAGCTATTGCTCTGACCTCTTAGGCTATTAACTCTGTATTTGGTTCTATGTTTCTTATTTAATTAGACTGTTCATCTACAAAGAACAACAACAACATATAGCCTTATATAGAAGAAATCAAAAATAAAGTGGAGGAACAGACAAATAAAAAAATGGGAAGAATGCTATAAAAAAAAAAAAAACTAGAGGAAATGACAAATAAAGCAGAAGAAAACAATAAATCCCTGAAAAAAAATCATGAAAAATCAATGAAACAGATGAGGGAAACAGTACAAGACCTGAAAAGGGAAATAGAAAAAATGAAGAAGACACAAGCAGAGGGAATGCTGGAAATAGAAAATCTGAGTAAGCGAACAGGAACTTCAGATGCAAGTATAACCAACAGAATGCAAGAGATGGAAGAGAGGATCTCTGATGTTGAAGATATGGTAGAAGAAATAGATTCATCAATCAAAGAAAACACTAAAACCAACAAAGTCATGACCCAAAATGTCCAAGAAATTTGGGACACCATGAAAAGACCAAACCTACATATAATAGGGATAGAGGAAGGAGAAGAATACCAACTCAAAAGCACAGAAAATCTATTTAACAAGATCACAGAAGAAAACTTTCCCAACTTGAAGAAGGAAATGCCTATGAAGATACAAGAAGCCTATAGAACACCAAACAGACTAGACCCCCCAAAAAAGTCCGCTTGCCTCATAATAATTAAACAACTAAATGTACAGAATAAAGAAAGAATATTAAGGGCAGCAAAGGAAAAAGGCCAAATGACTTATAAAGGCAAACCCATCAGAATAACACCTGATTTCTCAATGGAGACTTTGAAAGCCAGAAGGACCTGGACAGAAGGACCTCACTTGTAGAAGGATACTAGATGTAAAACAAAGATGACTACACTGCTACTCACAACTCCAGGGAGGCTACCTAGAAAACGAGACCATAGGAAAGACACAGGGATCACCCAATGACAGAGAAATGGATGAGATCTACATGAACAACCTGGACGTGAGTGGGAGTAATGAAGGGCAAGGTTAGAGGGAAAGAGAGCTTAGGGGAGCAGGAGATCCCAGCTGGATCAAGAACAGAAAGGGAGAACAAGGAATAAGAGACCATGATAAATGAAGACCACATGAGAATAGGAAGAAGCAAAATGTTTGAGAGGTCCCCAGAAATCCACAATGATACCTCCACAGTAGACTACTGGCAATGGTTGAGAGAAAGTCTGATCTGACCTAGTCTGGTGATCAGATGGCCAAACACCCTAACAGTCGTGCTGGAACTCTCATCCAATAACTGATGGAAGTGGATGCAGAGATCCTCAGCCAGGCCCCAGGTGGAGCTCCAGGAGTCTAATTGTGGAGAAAGAGGAGGGACTGTAAGAGCGTGAATTGTTGAGACCAAGATTGGAGAGGCACAGGGACAAATAGCCAAATGAATAGAAGCACATGAATTATGAAGCAAAGGCTGTGGAGCCCCCAGCTGGATCAGGCCCTCTGGATAAGTGAGACAATTGAATAGCTTGAACTGTTTGGGAGGCACCCAGGCAGTGGGACCCAGACCTGTCCTTAGTGCATGAGCTAGCTGTTTGGAACCTTGTGCTTACACAGGGACACTTTGCTCAGCCTGGAAGTAGGGGCCTGGACCCACCTGGACTGAATCTACCAGGTTGAGCTGAATCCCCAAGGGAGTCTTTGCCCTGGAGGAGATGGGAATGGGGCAGGGGGGGGGGGGGGCCTGGGGGGAAGGCGGGGTTGGGGGGCCAGAGGAGGGAGGACAGGGGAACCCATGGCTGATATGTAAAATTAAATTAAATTTTTAAAAAACTATTAGGAATGAAGCCAATTATAAATGTGAAGGACTTATACAGTGAAAACAATAAAAGATTGCTGAATGAAATTAAGCAGAAACCAAATAATGGAATATTGAGTTAACATGTTAGATGACCTAATATTGTTGAGTTGATCATATTAAACAAGTTATTTAAAGATTCAAAGACATCCTTATCAAAGTTTTAATAGTATCCCCTCAAAGATAGAAAATTTTGTATTAAAATCTAAAAGGCATTTCAGGGAATTCTAAACATTAGAAGACAGAGTTGAAGACAGGTACTTCTTGATTTGAAAACATCTTAGTAATATGTTTTAATCAAAACAGTGTGATACTGTCATAGACAAAGACAAACTAAAAAAAAATAACACAGAACAAGAGCATGTGCATAAATTATCAATACAAGGTCAAATTATCTTGACAAGTGTACCAAGTGGTACAACTGGGAAAAATGATTCCTTCAGTGCAAGATGTTTAAAAAACTGAAAATCCACAAACAAAGAATTAAATTTGATTTGCATATTATACTATTACATAAAAACTTAATTCAAAATGGATTAAGTAGCTAAACATAAAACTCAAAATTATAAAATACCTATAAGAAAATATAGAGAGAAATATTTGTGAGATTGTACTTGATAGTGGTTTGTGGTCGTGGCACCAAAACATTGACAACAAAAGCAAAATAGGGAAATGGGGCCACGTGAATCTAAAGAATTACAGCTAAGTTTGCAGTTGACACTGTAAAGGGAATATGTATGTGATAGTTTGAATGAGAATGAACTCTACAGGATCATATATTTGAATGTTTGGTCCCTAGTTGATGGAACTGTTTACGATAGATTAGGAGGACAAGGTATGTCACTATGCATGGGTTTTGAGATTGCAAAAGGCCATGCTATTCCCAGTTAGGTCATGCTCTGCCTCCAACTTGCAGATCAGGACATAAGCTCTTAACGATTGTTCCATCAGCATGCCTGCCTGTCAGCTACCATGTTTCCCACCAGGGTGATTATGGACTCTTACTCTCTAGAACCATGAGCAACAGCAAATCAAAGCTTATGCAAATGTAATTCAGAGAGGAGGACAGGATCCATCCCAGGCAGGAAGTAGAACTTTGCAATAGAAGTTGGACACACACTTCTGGCTTTAGACTCATGAAGAATACAGATATAAAGGTGATGAGAATTATTCCTCCATGGTTAAGGAGAGCAGCTAAGGCCAAGTGTATGGCAGGGGAGTCTCTGCATTAGGGCCCAGAGACATCATTCTGTGAAACTGTGAAAATAAAGCCTGGAATGTGTTGGAGACCCCAAGATGTTGGATATGCCAGAGTTATATGATATCTACCAAGTAGAGCTGCAGACATGGAATGGAACTAGACTGAGACAGAGAACTGTGTTGCAATCAGCAAAGCTGGAAAGGTGGAGCCATTGGGGCCCTTTGAATTCCAATGTAGAGCTATAGGATTTGAAGTTTGCCTTGCTGGTTTCAGTCTTGCTTTGATTGAGTATTTCCTCATTGTGCCCCTTTCCTTCCTTTGGAAGGGTTAAATGTATTTCTGCCACTGTGTCATGAAAGTATGCAATTTGCTCTTTGATTTTAGAGAGGGTTACAGTTAAGAGATTGCTTGAGTATCAGGAGACTTTGGCCTTTGAACTTTGAACACTCCTGAAATAGAAAGACTGTGGGGACTTATGGAGTTTAATTAGACACATTATGCATTATTATGTGGCCATAAACTTATGGGAGTCATGGAGTGGAATGTGGTAGTTTGAATGAGAATGGACCACATAGGCTCATATATTTGAATTCATTGTTGCCAATTTGTGGGAATGTTTGGGAAGGATTAGGAGGTGTAGCCTGTACAAAGGGGTTGAAGATTTGAGATTTCAAATCCCACTCCCTTCCTAATTAGGTCTCTCTCTGCTTCCAAATTACAGATCAGGATGTAAGTAAGCTCTTACCTACTGCTCCTGCACATGCCTGCCTGCAGGCTACCATGTTCCCCACCACAATGATCAAAACCTCTAATTCTCTGGAACCATGAGTATCAATAAACATTTTCTTTTGTAAGTTCCCTTCATATGGTGTCTTTTCAGAGCAAAAGAAAAGTAACCGAGGCAATGAGAAAATAAATTGTCACATAGTTTATGAGATTATTATCCAGCATATTTTGAGGAACTATAAAGTAACAAAGACCAAATAAACTATATTTTAATGTGTAAATGATTTTAATAGACATTTCTCCAAAAATAATTGCATTAGTTGTTTTTAAGTTGCAGTGACAAAAACACAGAGAAAAAACTGAAAGGAGGAAACTGATTATTTTGGCTCACAGTTTCACAGTGTCAGTCCATCATGGGCTAGTAGGAAAGAGGAAGGGGAGCAGACACATCAAGGTGTGCCGGAAATCAGAGAAAAAAAGCATTGAGAGAAGGTCCAGTTTGAGATATTACCCAGAGGACACATTTCCAATGGACTACTGCTTCCTTCAAGGCTGCCATCACCTGCCTTTCATCAGATCTCAAAATATGATCATATTTTATCTATCAAGGGATTAAGCCATGTATTCTGTTAAAGTCCTAACCATCTAATTTTCTTTGGAAACATTTTTACAGACACATACTAAATAAAGGCCCTAGGTGTTTCTTAATCCAAGCAAGCCAAATCCAAGGTGAACTATCACAACAGTGTAAAGATGTTGCTGTGGATATAACTCTGTATAAATAAAATACTGATTGGCCAGTGGCAAGGCAGGAAGTTTAGGTGGGACAAGTAGAGAAGAGAATTCTGGGAAGTAGAAGGCAGAGGTAGAGAGACACTGATAGCAGCTGCCAGGACAAGGAAGATGTAAGGTACCAGTAAGCCACAAGCCACATGGCAAAGCATAGATTAATAGAAATGGGCTGTATATAAGAGTAAGAGCTAGACAATGGTAGGCCTGAGCTAATGGCCAAGCAGTTTAAATAATATAAGCGTCTGTGTGTTTATTTTATAAGTGGGCTGATGGACTGACAGGGCTTGGCGGGGGCTGGAGAGAAGGTCTCCAGCTACAAGATGTCCAAGGAGCGTGTGAAAAGCTGCAAACATCACTAACCATCATGAGGATTAAAATGAAAACACAGTGAGGAAAGACTCCTGGTTTCTAGTTCTTCATGAAGGAGCTTGGAAGTTTCTAATTCATTCTCACAGCAATCACCAAGGTGAAGCAGCTAGAAACCAAACGATTCTTTTATGCTGTATAAGAGAGGTCAGTACACAAGACAGAAATGCCCACCAGTACTGGAGAGACAGAGGAGGGAGGGCAGGAAGCCATGGTTCATGGCAGTCCAGTTTAGCACTATTCTCCCACCATGGGAGCCAGAACAGAACTAGAAAACCTCAGCTATTGTTTTAAAAGTACTATGGACTCGCTGTGGTTAACTTGATAGTTACAAACTCTTCCAAGAGCCAGTCAGAGGGCAACCACAGTCTGAGACACTAGCCTCCAGAGACTTGACCACATCTTCAGAATAAACATCACAAAATAATCCCCTTAAGATCATAGTAGGGGAGAGGCAAAACAGTTTCTAAAATATATGGCTGACCACTCTACTTTTAACAGAGTTTTTTTTTTTTTTCTAAAATAGAGATAGATAGATAGATAGGTATATAGAAAGAAAGAAAGGAAGGAAGGAAGGAAGGAAGGAAGGAAGGAAGGAAGGAAGGAAGGAAGGAAGGAAAAAATAAACCTTAGGAACTCAGAACCTAAGATCAGGAGATTTATTATAGTCTAACTGCCCAGGGGACAGAAGAAACACCCTCTAGCCAGTCACCTTTCCTTGCATAGAAGGAAAAGTCAACTTGGGTCCACTCTAGACCTCTATGGGCAAGGGAAATGCCCAACTTCAGCTAACCTAGATGCTGTCCCCTCCCACATAAGATGGGAAGGAATGAGTGAAGAACACTGAGGAATTTATCTTTAAAGTCACAAGGTCACTGACACTCTGAGACCTTATCATAATTCCATGTTCCTCCACCTCACCAGCATGCTAAAGGTCTAATTCTATAGTTCCTTTACCTGAAACATTGTGTCTGTTTATCTAGAAAAAAACACAAGACACAGCTCAATGCAAAACATGTGACTGGAAGATTAAGAACAACCTTCAGAAAAGGTCATGACAGGGGTTGTGGAAAAAACAATGAGACATTACCTCCTACTCATTGGATGACCACACTGAGAAAGCAGCTTCCCCACTAAGAATTGTGAAGTGTGGGTGAGAATGTGGGGGAACAGAAACCATTATTTATTGCTGTGTGGAAAAGCAAAATGGTGCTACCGTTGTGGAAAACTGTAGTTAGTCATAAAAAAAAAAAAAAAAAAAGGAAAGAAGGAAAGAAAATAGATTGGCATGGTACCTATAGCCCTACTTCAGGATATATGACTGTAAGTATTGAAAGTTGGGTCTCTGCTTTAGCTTTTCCAAAATTAATCTTGAAATTGGATCCCATGGTGTAGTAATGAGAGGCGAGGAGGCCTCTATGAAGGAATCTACTACTGAGGTTTTGGCATGTGGATATATAGTTAAATTGCTTTCTAAGTATTTATTTTGTCTCTGTAGAAGAGTTGCTGTTCACCCTTGATCAGACAAGTCTCTTTAGGGAAAGGGCCATGGTCAATGTGGAGACTCATAGATGGTCCAAGTACTGAGAACAAGTAAGTGTTGAGTGCTCATTATCAAACCCAACATCAATGTCACCAACACCCTGAGGTCTTATCATAGTTCCTTGTCTCTGCTGGTATTTCAGCTCTCAATCCCAGTCTCAGCTCTGAGACTCTTGTCCATAAAGACTATGTAGCTCTCTGGGACTCTTCTGGCAACAGGATTTGCAGTGTCTTCTCCGTCTTTACAGTGCTTTATTCTCCTTCAGCCTCAGAGACACCCCCTTTGTCCTCTTTCCCCTTCTCCCTCCCGCCCTGGCTGCTAGAAAACTGACCAACTGCTTCTTCTCCAGCTGTCCAGCATCAGCTGCCTTGCTCTATTCACAGCATGGCCTGATTACACTCAGCTTCCCTGCCTCTTGCATGTTCTGTGGCCTCAGCCATCACCTCGCTCCCTGCTGGCCCTGCTGCTACTTCCCTAGTGTCATCAGCTCAGCCTGAACTGCTTAGAGAAGGTAAGAAAAGGGCACTCAAAAGGAGCCTTTCATCAGGTCTGACATTGAAACACCTGGAGAGGCAGCACAAGAGCACATCTGCCAGCAGACTCAGTGAGGCAGAACAGCCTTCTGAGTAGTCTGAGAAAAGGCCTTTGGACCAGTCATAGCCATAGTTTCTGACCAGTCACAAGACTTTGTGTAGGTCGATCACAGCCTTGATTTGTGCACCAATTACAGTCTTTGAGGCTTGTGTTTTGGGATCCTAAGCTGTACCATCAGTATAGAAGTGTTTATGGTAGATCACCAGGGGAGGTATTTTCCCTCTCTGACCTAGGTGAAAATGCCTTCAGAGTCATATAGAGCTCAGTGAACCTTCTGAAAGCAAAGGGTCTGATTTAAACTGCTCTAATGGCTAAACCAAACTTCATGATTTAATATGACAAATGCAGTGTGTGTGTGTGTGTGTGTGTGTGTGTGTGTGTGTGTGTAAAGGTGTGCACCACCATGTATGCCCAGCAATTTTTAATGCTCTTGACATCTTGTCAACTACTTTACAAAGGCTGCAATTTTTTATATATTTTTTAAATTTATTTTATTATTATTATGTGTTTTAATTTTATACATCAGCCATGGGTTCTCCTGTCCTCCCCCCTCCCACACCCACCTCCACTTTCCCCCAGCCCCTCCCCTCCATTCCCATCTCCTCCAGGGCCAAGACACCCCTGGGGATTCATTTAAACCTGGAGGATTCAGTACAGGCAGGTCCTGTCACCTCCTTCCAGACTGAGCAAAGTGTCCCTGTGTAAGCCCAAGGTTTCAAACAGCCAGCTCATGCACTAAGGACAGGTCCTGGTCGCACAGCCTGGGTGCCTCCCAAACAGATCAAGCTATTCAGTTGTCTCACTTATCCAGAGGGCCTGATCTAGCTGGGGGCTCCTCAGCCATTGGTTCATAATTCATGTGCTTCCATTCGATTGGATATTTGTCCCTGTGCTGTTTGCAATCTTGGATTCAACAATTCACACTCTTGCAGTCCCTCCTCTTTCTCAACAATTGGACACCTGGAGCTCCACCTGGATCCTGGCTGAGGATCTCTGCATCCACTTCCATCAATTATTGGATGAGAGTTGCAAGACGACTGTTAGGGTGTTTGGCCATCTGATCACCAGACTAGGTCAGATCAGGCTTTCCCTCGACCACTGCCAGCAGTCTACATTGTGGATTTCTGGGGACCTTTCCAGCACTCTGCCTATTCCTGTTCTCATGTGGTCTTCATTTATCATGGTCTGTTATTCCTCATTCTCCCTTTCTGTCCTTGATCCAGCTGGGATCTCCTGCTCCCCTAAGCTTTCTTTCCCTCAAATCTTGCTGTTCATTACTCCCACTGTCGTCCAGGTTGTTCATGTAGATCTCATCCATTTCTCTGTCATTGGGTGATCCCTGTGTCTTTGCAAGGGTCCCGTTTTTTAAGTAGCCTCCCTGGAGTTGTGTAGGAGTCTAGTCATCTTTGTTTTACATCTAGTATCCTCCTATGAGTGAGTACATACCATGTTTGTCCTTCTGAGTCTGGGTTACCTCACTCAGGATGATTTTTTTCTAGATCCATCCATTTGCCTGCAAACTTCATGATGTCATTGTTTTTCTCTGCTGAGTAGTATTCCATTGTATATATGTGCATATTTTCTTTATTCATTCTTCAGTTGAAGGGCATCTAGGTTGTTTCCAGGTTCTGGCTATTACAAACAAAGCTGATATGAACATAGCTGAGCAAATGCCCTTGTGGTATGATGGAGCATTCCTTGGGGATATTCCCAAGAGTGCTGTAGCTGGGACTTGGGGGAGATGGATTCCCAATTTTCTAAGGAAACACCATATTGATTTCCAAAGTGGCTGTACAAGCTTACATTCCCACCAGAAGTGTAGGAGAGTTCCCCTTGCTCCCCATCCTCTCCAGCATAAGCTGTCTTCTGTGCTTTTGATCTTAGCCACTCTGATAGGTGTAAGGTGGTATCTCAGAGTCGTTTTGATTTGCATTTCCTGGATAATTAGGGATGTTGAGCAATTCCTTAAATGTCTTTCAGCCATTTGAACTTCCTCTGTGGAGAATTCTCTGTTTAGTTCTATAGCCCATTTCTTAATTGGAATGTTGGGCATTTTGATGTCTAATTTCTCGAGTTCTTTATATATTCTGGCTATCAGCCCTCTGTCAGATGTGGGGTTGGTGAAGACCTTTTCCCATTCTGTAGGCTGTCACTTTGTCTTGTTGACCATGTCCTTTGCTCTACAAAAGCTTCTCAGTTTCAAGAGATCCCATTGATTGATTGTTTCTCTCAGTGTCTGTGCTACTGGTGTTATATTTAGAAAGTGATCTCCTATGACAATGCATTCAAGAGTACTTCCTACTTTCTCTTCTATCAGGTTCAGAGTAGCTGGGTTTATGTTGAAGTCTTTGATCCACTTGGACTTAAGTTTTGTTCACAGTGACATATATGGATCTATTTGCAGCCTTCTACACATTGACATCCAGTTATGCCATCACCACTTGTTGAAGATGCTTTCTTTTTTCCATTGTACACTTTTTGCTTCTTTGTCAAAAATTGTATGTTATAGGTGTGTGGGTTAATGTCAGGGTCTTCAATTCGATTCCATTGGTCCACATGTCGGTTTTTATGCCAGTACCAAGCTGTTTTTATTACAGTAGCTTTATAGTAGAGCTTGAGGTTGGGGATCATGATGCCTCCAGAGGTTGTTTTATTGTACAGGATTCTTTTGGCTATCCTGGGCTTTTTGTTTTTCCATATGAAGTTGAGTATTATTCTTTCCAGGTCTGTGAAGAATTGTGTTGGTAATTTGATGGGAATTGCATTGAATCTGTAGATTGCTTTTGGTAAGATCGCCATTTTTATTATGTTAATCCTGCCTATCCATGAGCATGGGAGATCATTTCATTTTCTGACCTCTTCTTCAATTTCTTTTTTCAGGGACTTAAAGTTCTTGTCATATAGGTCCTTCACATGCTTTGTTAGCATAACTCCAAGGTATTTTATATCATTTGTGGCTATTGTAAAGGGTGATGTATCTCTGATTTCCTTCTCAGCCTGTTTGTCTATTGTATACAGGAGGGCTACTGATTTTTTTCAGTTGATCTTGTATCCTGCAATGTTGCTGAAGGTTTTTATTAGCTGTATCAGTTCCTTTGTTGAATTTTTGGGATCACTCATGTATACTATCATGTCATCTGCAAATAGGGAAAGCTTGACTTCTTCCTTCCCAATTTGTATCCCCTTAATCTCTTTATGTTGTCTTATAGCTCTGGCTAGAACTTCAAGTACTACATTGAATAAGTAGGGGGAGAGGGGACAGCCTTGCCTTGTTCCTGATTTTAGTGGTATTGCTTTGAGTTTCTCTCCATTTAATTTGATGTTGGCTGTTGGCTTGCTGTAGATTGCTTTTATTATGTTTAGGTATGTTCCCTGTATTCCTGATTGCTCCAAGACCTTTATCATGAAGGGGTGTTGGGTTTTGTCAAATGCCTTTTCTGCATCTAGTGAGATGATCATGTGGTTTTTTTCTTTGAGTTTGTTTATATGGTGTATTACATTGATGGACTTTCATATGTTGAACCACCCTTGCATCCCTGGGATGAAGCCTACTTGATCATGGTGGATAATTGTTTTGATGTGTTCTTGAAGTCTGCTAGAATTTTAGTGAGTATTTTTGCATCAATGTTCATGAGAGAGATCGGTCTGTAGTTTTCTTTCTTTGTTGCATCTTTGTTTGGTTTAGGAATCAGGGTAATTGTAGCCTCATAGAAGGAGTTTGGTAATATACCTTCTGCTTCTATTGTGTGGAACAATTTAAAGAGTATTGGTATTAAGTCTTCTTTGAAGATCTGGGGGAATTCTGCAGTGAAACCATCAGGTCCAGGGCTTTTTTTGGTTGGGAGACTTTTAATGACTGATTCTATTTCCTTAGGTGTTATTGGACTATTTAAATGGTTTATCTGGTCTTGATGTAACTTAGGTATGTGGTACCTATCCAGAAAATTATCCATTTTTTTTTTTTTTTTTTTTTTTTTAGATTTTCCAGTTTTGTGGAATGGAGGTTTTTAAAGTATGACCTGATGATTCTCTGGATTTCCTCATTGTCTATTGTTATGTCCCCCTTTTCATTTCTGATTTTGTTAATTTGGATGCACTCTCTCTGTCTTTTGGTTAGATTGGATAAGGGCTTGTATATCTTGTTGATTTTCTCAAAGAACCAACTCTTTGTTTCGTTAATCCTTTGTATTGTTCTCTTTATTCCTATTTTATTGATTTCAGCTCTCAATTTGATAATTTCCTGGCATCTGTTCCTCCTGGGAGACTTTGCTTCTTACTGTTCAAGGGCTTTCAGGTGTGTTGTCAAGTCACTAGTGTGAGATTTCTCCAGCTTCTTTACGTGGGCATTCAGTGCTATGAATTTCCCTCTTAGCACTGCTTTCATAGTATCCCATACATTTGGGTATGTGGCGTATTCATTTTCATTGATCTCTAGGAAGTCTTTAATTTCTTTCTTTATTTCTTCCTTAACCCATTGGTGATTCAGTTGAGCATTATTCAGTTTCCACGAGTTTGTAGGATTTCTGTAGTTTTTTCTGTTGTTGAAATCTAACTTTAAACCATAGTGGTCTGATAGAACACATGGGGTTATTCCAATTGTTTTGTATCTGTTGAGATTTGCTTTGTGGCCAAGTATGTGGTCGATTTTAGAGAAGGTTCCATGGGGTGCTGAGAAGAAGGTATATTCTTTTTTGTTTGGGTGGAATGTTTTGTAGATACCGATTAAGTCCATTTGAGCCATAACATAAAGGCTGCAATTTTTAAACAGATTCTCGCTATATAACAATATCAATTCACTTTTTCTACATTTATTTTGTACATAGTACATAACTGAGCATGACAGGTCAAAATAGTACAAGGTCTCTAGGATTTCCTGAGCCTGACTGAGTTTTCTACATATAATTAGTTATTGTCCACCCTCTCCCTATTTGCTGGTGACCATCTTTCCTTTCTTTGTTGTTCACATTTGACTTCTGCAGATGCTTCCTGTGTGTGGAGTCAGGAAGCCTTTGTTTTCTGTGAGTCACTCATTTATTTAGCATGAAGTCCTCCAGGTTCTCCCAGGTTCCTCAAACCACATATCCCCTTCTTTCTAAAGGCTGACTGTATTCCACAGTGGAAATACTCCACACTTGGACTTTGATAGGGATCTAGGCGGGCTGCACATCATGTACTTTATTATGAACAGTGCTTCAATGAAGACTGGAGTGGTCATGTCTTTTAAAGGCCAGGATTTTTACCATTTTCAGTAAGCTTCTAGAAGAAAGATTGCTGGTTCAAACTGCAGCTCATTTACTTTTTTGGGGGAATTTCCATTGTTTTCAGGGACTACACTATTTAACATTCCCATGGTGTTCATGGGCTGCACATTCTCCCTCTTCTCTGTAGTACTTGAAGTCTTTTGTTTTGCTAATAGTACTGAAACAGTTTCCCATGGCTGTATGTTTAGTATTACCTCTTTCAAACGCTTTTTTTTTTTTTTTTTTTTTTTGGCCACCTGTGTATCTGTATCTTCTTCTTCTGTAGTGCTTTTTGAAGTCCTATGCACATTTTTATTTGTTATTAAGTTTTTCAAAACTGTAAAATCAGTTATGAGATCTCCGTGTGTATTTTGGACATATATGTAGCAGGGTCAGGACCTCCCCAGCTGTCAAGGAAACTTCCAAAACTTTAACAAGTTGCCATCAAGTATCCAATTGCCCTCCACGGTAGCTGGCTAAGTGCAGGCCACACAGAGTTCATGGCACAAAGATAAATGGAAATCCTGAACTTAGTCTTCACAAAGAAATGTGAGGTTGGAATGAGATGCATACTGAACCGAGGTTCCTTGAAGGAGGTGTCCACAGCTGAAGGAGAGCAAGTGTTTTGGTGAGGGGAGGACCACTGGACAAGAACCAGCAGTGTCTACTCTCCTGTCTTCCTGAGGCGTTCTCTTCCTACTCTGGCTGGCTCTCCTGGAGTCCTGCATTTCTAAGTCTATGTCAAGTGCTAGTGGCCACAGCAGGTTTCAGAGAATTGAATTTTGAGACCTGCCAGTCAGCAATGAGGAAGGCCACCTCTGTTTTTAGCCTTCCCCCTGCACTGAACTGCTATGACTGTGGGCGTGACAGGGCAGGGGAATAGAGTACAGACAAACCCAATCATGGGCTGAGCAGCAGATCAACCAGGTCCATGAACCTGTGGAAAGTGCATTTCCCTGGGAGGCGTGGGTAAAGCCCTTTGGGGGTTCTGCAGGTTCCCAGCCAGAGCTGGATCAATCCATTCCATATTCTGTATTACTCTGTCTCTTCTGGGGATATACTGTTTTTCCATATATCCTATAGGCAACATAACTTGGAAAATTACTCTTAATAGTTGGCATGTTTATCTCTTATTCTCATGTCCTTCTCCCTTAAGTTCTTAGGGTATTGGCACAGTTATTAGAAATGAAAGAACAGTGGGTTTCTATGATTCTACTTCATTCCCTGTCTCTGGACTGTTCTCATTAACTCCTGATTTCATCTATTTATTTGCATTTCTCCAAGATGCTTATGGTTTAAATCACTCTTTCCAGAGCAGTTACGAAAATACATAAAATTAAACTATAATCTACTGTGACTCGTTCAGCCCAGCAGTATGGTTAGCATGGTGAAAGCCAGGAGAGCAGGTAGCACATATGCTTCTGGGGTCATGTCCAGAATTATGCAGCTAACTGTCCATAGGTCTTCGCCAAATGGGTCAGGGTCTCCAGGGCCTCGCCACAAGGACAGCCATTCATGTTATTTTCAGGCCTTGTCCCCCCCCCAAAGAAGTCACATGGCTCCCACCATGTTCCCTCCAGGCCAAAGTGCTTAAACACTTTGTCTCCATCTCAGGGGCTGTCTGGGAAGGTTTGGGATCTTTGGAAGTGGCTCCTAGGTAGAGAGAGTTGATTGCTGCTAGTGGGGGCTGAGGTTCACATTCCAGCATCAGGCCCAGCTCTCTGCATCCTGGTTGGGGTCAGGCAATAAGCCCTTGCTGGACAGTCCTGTCACCACAGGCTGGTGCAGAGTGCTTCTGCTAAGGTCCCCATAACGTGATGGACTGTATTCTTTGATCTGTGAGCCAGAATGAATTCTCCCAAATGTTCCTTCTGTCAGTTAGGTGGTCTCAAAGAGAAGAAAATTAATCCAAACAGTGTCTTACTCCACCATGTTACTGACACTGAATACCTCCCATTATGTATTTGGTACACTCTTAAATACTTTGTTATTTCCTAAGTATTCCGGGATTTAGTAGATGGTATCATATTTAAAAATGTTTCCATTTCAGTCCATAGACTCATTTTGTCATTTTCTGTGTCATGTAAAAGTTATATATGCTATTGACTAGAATGACTAGGCCAATCCAGGCTGGGGAGCGAGCCAGCAGGGCTAGGGACTATATTTCTGTGCTTGTTTTCTATGGATTTAAGTCCAAGCTTTCCCAATTACTTATCCTGGGAACTTGGATGAGATTTTTAAATACTTTTAATGTGTTTATTAATTAGTCCTAAATGGAGGTAACAGTGATCTGTGGAGAGTGTAGTAGTATTTGCAGTAAGATGAGCGGGCTTGTGGCCCAGGGCAGGCTAGTCTCTGGCAAGCTCAATTTTATGTTATACTGTCTACTTTAGGTAGTCAGAGCAAAAATAAAAATTGGACTATGCACACAAAATATATGTGGCATACTTCAGTCATTCTAAACCTGTCACTTCTTTCAAGTAATTCATGCGGTGATTATAAAATCAGGATTCTATCAGTCAATTTTATTTTCTAACCTGGAATGGGCTCTCACTTCGAGTTTTACACAGGAAGCACTTGTGTCAGGGAATAAAGCCTGCTTTGACCATCAGTGACATGATTGTTGATGGTATGATATGGATTCAGATGGTTACACACAACCAGTCCTGACCACAGAAACCCTGAAACTCACCTGTAAGTGGCTTCCTGGAAACCTCATCCACCCAGCTCCAGTCCACAAGCCCCTTATTAATTAATTTTGCTTTTCTGAGATAGATCAGACTCCATATCCCAATATGACCTCAAATTCACAGCAATCCTCCTGCTTCAGTCTCCCAAGGGCTACAATTATGGGTGTGAACCATCATGTCCAGCTCTACTTATTTAATTAACCTTATGTTTACTTTTTTGTTTTGTGTTGGCTTTTTGTTTTTCAAGACAGGGTTTCACTGTGTAGCCCTGGCTGTCCTGGAACTCTGTAGAGCAGGCTGGCCCCTAAATCACCAAGATCCACCTGCCTCTACCTCCCAAATGCTGGTATCAAAGGTGTGCACCACCACTACCCAGCTTATGTTTACTATTTTGATTAACTAAATTTATTCATTTATTTTACATCTTGATTATAGTTCATGCCCCTTCCTCTCATTCCATCCCCCAATCTCCCCTCACCCACCTCCCATCCACACCTCCTCTGTTTCTGTTTCAGAAAGGGGCAGGCAGGCCTGCTATGGATATCAACAAAGCTTTGCATATCAAGTTGTGGTAGAACTAACCTCTTCCCCTTATATTAAGGGTGGGCAATCCAGTATGAGGAATAGGTTCCCAAAACCCAGCCAAAGCCTTACAGACAGCCCCTGCTTCAACTGCTGGGAATCCACAAATAGACCAAGCCATACAACTGTTACACATATGTAGAGGGCCTAGTTTGGTCCCATGCAGGCTCCCTGACTGTCAGTCAAGATTCTGTGAGCTCCTATGGGCCCAGGTTAATTGTTTCTGTGGGTTTCCTTATGATGTGCTTGACACCCTTGGCTTGTACAATCCTTCCTCCCTCACTTCAGCAAGATTCCCTGAGCTGTACCCAATGCTTGGCTATGAGTCTCTGCATCTGTTTATATCTTTTACTGGATATAGGCTCTCTGATGACAATTGGGGTAGTCACCATCTATGTATACAGCAGAATATCATCAGTCATCATTATGTTGACATTTTTTTTCTCCAATCATGTTTGGTTCTATCCTAGGTCTCTGGGCCATCCAGCCTCTGGTTCTTGGAACTCCAGGCAGTATCAGGGGTTGGCTCACTCTCATGGTATTGAGTCTAAGGCTGACCAATCAATGGATGGCCACTTCCACAATCTCTAAACCACCCTTAACTCCTCTTCACACCACACATACCATAGTAGGACAGACTGTAGGTCAAACGTTGTATGGCTGGGCAGCATCCCAATCCCTCCATTGGAAGCCCCATCTGGTTCAGGCTATACACCCACCATCGCTAGTAGTCTTAGGTGGGGTCATCCTTGTAGATTCCTGGGAGATTCCCTTGTGCCACGTTTGTACCTGACTTCAAAACGTATCCCCCATCATATTTCATTAATCTTTTTTAGTACTCTCCCCCTCCATCCACCCTGCAAACCCATCCCTCATGTTCTCATCTTCACCCACCCACAGTTCACCCACCAGATCTCTTCTATTTATCCTTCCTTGGGAGATGCAATTTTGCCAACTTGGGCCCTCCTCATTACCCAGCCTCTCTGAGTCTGTGGATTATAGCCTGATTATCCTTTGCTTTATAGCTAATATTCACTTATAACTGAGTACATACTGTGTTTGTTTTTCTGGGTTTGGGTTACCTCACTAAGGATGATTTTTTCCAGTTCCATTTATTTTCCTGAAAATTTCATAATGTCCTTGTTTTTAACAGCTGAGTAATACTCCGCTGTGCAAATATACCACATTTCTTTATCCATTCTTTGGTTCAGTGGCATCTAGATTATTTCCAGGTTCTGTCTATTACAAATAATGCTGCTATGAACATAGTTGAGCAAGTGTCCTTGTGGTATGACTGAACATCCTTTGGGTATATGCCCAAAAGTGGTATATCTGGGTCTTGAGGTAGATCAATTTCCAGTTTTCTGAGAAACCACCATATTGATTTCCCAAGTGGCTGTACAAGTTTGCACTCCCACCAGCAGTGGAGGAGTGTTACCCCTACTCCATATCCTCTCCAGAATAAGCTGTCATTTGTGGTTTTGATCTTAGACATTCTGGCACATGTAAGGTAGAATCTCAGTCATTTTGATTTGCACTTCTCCAATGGCTAAGGATGTTGAATATTTCTTTAAATATATTTCATCCATTTGAGATTTTCCTATTGAGAATTCTCTGTTTAGATCTATACCCCATTTTAAAATTGGATTATTTGGTATTTTATGTCCAATTCCTTGAGTTTTTATATATTTTAGAGATCTGCCCTCTGTTGGAAGTGAGGCTGGTGAAGATACTATTCCATTTTGTAGGCTGCTGTTTTGTCCTATTGATGATGTCCTTCATCTTACAGAACTTGTTAGTTTCATGAGGTCTCCTTTATTAATTGCCAATCTTAGAGTCAGTGCTACTGGTGTTCTATTCAGGAACAATGCAATCTCATCAAAATTCCAACACAATTCTTTACAGATCTTGAAAGAGCAATATTCAACTTCATTTGGAAAAACAAAAAACCTAGGGTAGCTAAAACAATCCTGTACAATAATGCAGAAGTATCACTCTCACTGATTTCAAGCTCTACTACAGAGCTATAGTAATAAAAGCAGCATAGTACTGACATATGAACAGACAGGTGGATTGATGGAATCAAATCTAAGACCCACATGTAAATCCACACATGTATGGACACCTGAGTTTGTACAGAAGTCAAAATTATATAATGGAAAAAAGACAGCATCTTCAATAAAAATGCTGGCATAACTGGATGTTGGCATGTATAAATGCAAATAGATCCAAATCTATCATCCTGCACAAAACTCAAGTCCAAGTGCATCAAAGACCTCAATATAAATCCAGTTAAACTGAACCTGATAGAAGAGAAAGTGGGAAATAGCATTGTAGTCCAAACTGAGCTCACACTAGCTAGCTGTCTTCCTGCTTTGACCTCTTAAGTGCTAAGATTATTTATTTATTTTTTGCAAAATGTATATTATTATCTCTAAGAAGTGAGAATAGGAATCCTTTCTTCAAACCTTCTTTCTTTCATCATACATCTGAAGTTATATTGATTTTTTTTCATGTTTTTACATCCTAACCAAAGCTTTTTCCCCTCCCCTCTTCCCAGCCATGTTCCCAACCTCCTGCCCCATCTACTCCCCCTCCACTGTCTCTCTTCAGACACAGGTGGTCATTCCATGGCCATCAGCTAGCAAGGGTAACAAAGAGGATTCAAGGTAGGAATGCATGAAGCTCACCATGAAGGGGAAATAGAATAGACATTGTCAGTGGATGGGGAAGGGTTCTAGAAGGGGGAATGGGGATAGGAACAGGAGGGACTATGTCAGAGAAGGATGGAGGAAGAGTGTACCAGAAGGGACAACCAGAATCAGGGGGCATCTCTGGGATGAGCTAGAAACCTACAGCAATGGAAACTCTCAAGAGCCTGTGCAAAAAAAATGTCACATGTTCCTGGGGAAGCTTTTAGCTAACTTCAGGAGGATCAGTCTTTACTATGAAGAACCAACATTCCTTGGACTTGGAACCTGTCTTAGAATAAAGACAAACTAGGTTCATTTCTGTTTATGATTAATCCTCTGTTTTTCAATTTGCCCCACCTATAACTGTAACTATAAATAGTTCTGTACTGTCTGGTCCAGGAGTTGCAACCATATATTAGTTTCAGTAAGTAGTTTATAACCAGATTGCAGCCCTACCTTTGTTTCAAAAGGTTTTACAATCATTTATTGTTAAAATGACCTCTTGTTATGATTACCTTGTTATGGTCACCTGCAACCATGCCTTGATATCAAGAGGCCATCAGGACTAACTTATTAGTTCTGCTCCTATAACCCCAGCTGTTTTGCCTACCACATCCCTTATGGTAGGAATCTCCCTACCCCTGAGCTATAAAAGCCTTTTCTTTCTCACATCCATGGCTGACCTCCTCAAACCCTGCCTTAGGTTGAAGCAGCCCATGTACACAAATACAAAACCTTGCTTTATTTAATTGCTTGCTTTAATAAATTTGGCCATGATAAGTTGGGTCAGTGGTCTTTGTCTCCCATCTTTGGGATTAACAATTACTCTTCCTTGCAAAGAGATTTTAAATATTTAGTGTCATCAGGAGCAAAAACATCTGACTCTAGAAGTTTGTAATCTTGCCCTTTAATCTATGACCTGTTGAATCTATGAAGAGATAGTCTAGTTCACAGTCCCAGAAAAAAAAAAACATTAAAAATGATGACAGTGTCTATGTACAGAGCTGGGTTCTTACATAGGGTGCAGGTTTTGGCTTTGCCATATCAGGTAAGCTTGGTAAAGCTGCACACAGCCTCAAGAAACACTGGTACTTTGGGGTGGAATAACAGAATCCATTTCAAGCTCTCTTGAGTATCATTTTTCCTAAACAAGTACTCCAGTGTTCTTGGGATGACATACTTAACTAAGCCACCCACTGTTTTCAGAACATCTATTCTCTTTGCTCCTCCTTTTCCTACACTGTATTCTTATGCTGTGTTTAAATGCATGGTTTTGAAATTGATAGAAATGAAACTGTTTCCCATATAGTCCATGACAACTCACTTAGTAGGATTTGAGGATATTCATGCTGTTGCCTTGCATGAATGGGTTCTTCTTGAGTGATGTGTGGTATGCAAACCACATAAATATAGCATAGTGTGTTTCTATCCTGCTATTAATGAACACTAAGTTTTTGGTTTGACTGTTAGAAATAAAACCAGTATGTCTATTTTGTACATGCCCTTTGTGCACATGTAATCAAATAAAATTACTATAGCATGGTTTGATTATGCTTAACATTAATAACTATTCCAAAGTTTTACAATATAGTTACAAGTATTTATTCTTCCATTGGCTGTAATACATCATTCCTGAAAATTTATTTACTGCTTTTTTGTTAGCCAGAATAATATTTTTATTGATCTCTAGAGATTTTTTTTCTTGCTCTCTATTTTTAAAAAAGGGAAAAAAGATCAAGGCAAAGTACACATGCAATGTTCTTACGTTGTTGGGTATAGCAGGACATGGCTCTCTGTTATCACTGCCCATCCCATTAGGGGAATAAAGCACAATACTCTTCTCTTGTACACTGTCTGTATTACACATCCCAGCATGCACTGCCTGTTCATTCCTCTCTTATCTGTTGTACTTAGTTCTTTCTTGCACTCTATCACACCAATGACTTGTATCCTTCCAATTTACTTATCATAATAATACCATGAGAGCTCTCATACAGATCTGTTCCTGTTCTCTTTGTAGAGCACCCACAGAGGTATGAAGCCGCTGATTCCAGGATAGATCCCTGCATAGGTCACAGCTGTCTAGCTCTGTGTTCCCTTTACCACCCTTTCAGCAGCTCCCTCATTCTTCTAAGGAACATCAGAATTACTGAATATTATCAGAATAGCCAAATTTCAAGACTCAATAAGTAAACATGTTCTAAAATTAAAATACTTAGCCTGAGTGTGGTGGCTTACATCTTTACTGAAAGCACTTAGAAGGCAGAGGCAAGCTGATATCTATGAATTTGAAGCCAACTTGGTCTATATGGTGATTTTGAGGCTAGCCAGAGCTACACAGTGAGACTCTCTTTGAAAGAGTGAATAAATAAATAGATAGATAGATAGATAGATAGATAGATAGATACTTTGTCAAATTGATAGTAACAATTTTTATGGTTTTTTTCTTTTTTGAAATATTTTTATTTTATACTTAACTTAATTTCACATATCAGCCACAGATTCCCTGTCCTTTCTCCTCCCCCCTCCCAACCCCCCCCCCAATCCACCTCCCATTCCCACCTTCTCCAATGCAAGGTCTCCCCTGGGGAGTCAGTATAATAATAACAATTTTAATCAAAGCAGTATTTTTCTTAAAGAATCAGTGATAAGGATATTTTCTAATTCTAAAGTATTTATCAGTTTTACTTACGGTGTTTAAAGTACACTTAATATTATTTCAAAAAAGAAATAGAAAACTATATGCAAAGAGGTGAGTGACATGTTCAGGACTGATAAGGAGTAGTCAATGAATCACCCAGGCAGGCTGGGCTTTATTAGGAGCAATAACAAACAGAATACAGGCACTGTCTCCTCCACCGTTTCAAGTTTCAAACATCCTCCTGAGTTCAGTTGAGTCTCTTCCTCTGGCTCACAGATGAAGGCTGCAAAGGTGGAAGAGGCTTCCATGGGCATGCTAGAGACAGACTACCTGCAAGAGGTAGAAATAGGTATGTATTTTAATGCAATTTGATTCAAACTAAAAGAGAAGAGAAGAGATTCACCAGGGACCCTCAGAGGACCTGAACCTGTTAACCTGTCCCAGTAGGTCTGTATAGAAGTAGAGTTTCATGGAGGCCTCTGTTACATTAGTTACTCTAGCAGACTATATAACACTCAAGTATTTCTGGACAAGAGAAATGAACAATAATTTAATTATAAAAGCCTAAGACATGGTTTTTGCTTGGTTGGTTGGGTTGCATTTGTTTGTTTAATTTGTTTTTGGTGTATGTGGCCTATCTTAGGGACATCTGGGGACAGCTGGCTGAGGATCATTTAACCAGCATAAGATATAGGCATGTGTAAGCATGAGGTCTAGTTTCCCTTTTCCATCATTTTCTCCAGTGCTGAATAATGTTGATTTACTTTGTCACAAGCTCAGGGATATTTGAGCTGTTGCAAAATACAGACAGGCTTGTATGTAAAGAGAAATTTCCCTAGATTCAGGCCATGAGGTAAAGGTAGTCTCTGTAACAAAATGCTAAACTGTTTTCAACTATTTTTCCCTGAATTTGGACAATGTTAAGCATAGTTAATACATGTGTTTACTACATAAGCTTCACTTTTTCCTGTATTTTGGCTCAATTTTCTTTTTAAAAATCCTTGTGTGTTTATAGTGTGTGTGCACAGTATTGTAGACTGAGGAAGGTGGATAATTCTTAAATAGAGAAAAGATGAAAACCCTTGTGCATATGATGCTTAGACAGTGGGTTTTCATGGTAAGGCTCACACCTCATCCTTTGCATTATAACAGACTCAGAATGGATCACACCCCAAACATGAAGCCTAGAACTTAAATCTATTGGAAGAAAATATGAAAAACATCTTTATGAATGAGAGTTTGTCTCAAGCAAAGATTGTCTTGGTTATAATACCAAAAGCTTTATCTATACACAAGAAAAATAAATGGGATTTAGTGCAATGAACACTCTGCTCTGATCCTTAAAAAAAAAAAAAGTTTAACAATAGACTGGCAGAGTTTCCCTCCCCACTCCCAGCCTCTGTCTGTCTGTCCATCTGTCTGTCTCTGTCTCTCTGTCTCTCTCTCAAAAGAAATTGTACCTACATTGTACTGAGAGTTTTAAAAACTCAATGTTTCATTAGATGTATAATTGTGTGTTTAGCAGTGCTGTGAAATTTGCTATCCTTATACAATTGTTTGCATTTGACAATTGCTGGTGTATGAAAATGAAAATTATTTTCTGCATTGACATATTTTTCTACAACATTGTAAACTTGTTCATTACTTTTAGAGCCCTTTTAATAGACTTCTTAGAAATTTATATGTAGATATATCCATGTTGTCTGAATACCAACACTTTTGTCTCTATGAGGCTTGACTGTTATTTCTTATTCTTGCCCTATTATCCTGACTAAGACCCCCAGAGTCACACTAGAATGGTGAGCAGACACCATTACCTTTTGCTCGGTCACCTTCACCTGCCCTTTGCAGGTTCTTAAGTTTGATGTTCTGATATTTATATTTTCAGGTAAAAAGCTCCAAGAAAAATATCTCACAATCATCTCCCCTGAGTCTCCTGCTAAGCTCTACTGCTGCTATGCAATGATCATGGTCCTCGCTGTGGCTGTAATTACACTTTTTGTTGCTTTTTCAGGTGAGTGACTCATCTCCAGATTCTGCAGCCTTCTATCCACATCCACATTGTCACCTATACTTACTGACCACTGTGAGCCAGGCACTGTGGGAAGGGCTGGAGAGAAAACACACTGGAAATTCCTGTTCTCTGAGAACTTCCGGTCTAGCAGGGAGATGCAGTGAAGGATCAGCACAGGCTGTGGTGTGCACAGGAGGCCAGGCTCAGCATCCCTGGGAAGATGACATCAAGCAAACTCTAGACAAAGATGCAGGAGACATATCCTCCTGGGAGACCAATTGGAGGCAGAGAACAAAACAAGAAAGTAAAGGAGAAACCTCAAGGAGGCTGATGCCCCTAAGAGAAGTGAGTGGAGTGAAGAGCAATATGGTTGGGGAAGGAAAAGAACCCCAATGTCTCTTGGTTTCAGTTAATTTCCTCAACCACTGTCTGAAAATACTAAATAGAAAGTGCTATAAGTATATCATTAATAAGCTTTTAGTTGTGGACTGCTCAGAATTACAGCTTTTTGTCATAGCTCGAGTGTACGTTTCATAATATTGTTTTATAAAATCAACTTTAACCATGTCAGAAAATAATACACAGGCCTAAACATGGACAAATAATATTGTTTTATAAAATCAACTTTAACCATGTCAGAAAATAATACACAGGCCTAAACATGGACAAACAATTTGACAAAAAGTCTTAGTCAGCATAACCCAAAAAGAGTCAGATAAAAAGAATTTCAGTCACCCTCACTGCCTCTTCCATTTGTCCCCTTCACTGAAGTCTCATGGTACTGGGTATAAGAACTGGGAACAGGTAAACAAATCTGTTCAACTAAAAATTACTGTGGGATACGTTTCTGGTACTTAATATCTCTTATGAAATCACTTATTTCTAGGATTTAGAGACCCCTTGAAAGAACAGTGCAAACCTTCTAATCTGTCAAAGGAAGAAAAAGCTGAAGGTATGACGGAAAAGTGTTATTCTTCTAAGCTATCCTCTGAAAATCAGAGCTTCTTACACACCATTCTGAGTGGCTCTAAGAAGAGGCAGCATGTGTATGCATATGATGTACAGGTATATGTATGTATGTATATGTATATGTATATATGTATATGTGTATGTGTATGTGTATGTCATTGCTTTGAGATACTGTGAAGATGACTCAGGCCTTGTACCTGCTCTGTGCTCTCTCCCTCATCCTTGTTGTCTGAAGGTGTTGATTAACAGCCCTTTGTTTAGGAAACTGGAACTTAGACCCAGCTTGTAAAATGGAGGAAGTTTAGACCTCTCAGTCCTAAGGGGCTGATTGCTTAGAAATGATTTCCTCACAGGATATTGTGTCTTTTAACCCCAGCACTCAGGAGACACAGCCAGGAGAATTACTATAAGCTCCAGACAAGTGCAGTCTGCATAGTGAGATACAGACCAGGCCGGGGACATAGTGAGATTCTGTCTCAGAAAACAAAATACAAAGAAGAAAAATAAAGCATTTCCTCAGAGCTCACTGGAAGGCCCTGGATTGGACACCATCATGTTAGGATGGGTCTCCTAGAGATAAATTAGTAGAGCTGTAGCACACACCTCCCAACTGAGACTTGCATGGCTAGCCAAGGAGACAAGACATGAAAATGTTTCTTTATTATATTTCATTGTACTGTCTGCATTTTAGTGAGAACAGAAAAATCAGTCATTTCAACTCCTGGACCTTGCTATGCCACCTGTCCAAAGGACTGGATTGGATTTGGAAATAAATGTTTTTATTTTTCTGAAGACATGAGAAACTGGACATTCAGCCAGACATCTTGCATGGCAGTAGGGGCCCAACTAGCTCGATTTGACGGCCTGAAGGAGCTGGTAAGAAAGAATCAGGAATTGGTTTGTTGTTTTTCTGTTGAATATGTATTGCCTTGTGACAGGGATCGTAAAGCTGAAGTATGAGGAAGGATTACACCCTTCCTATACGGGGGACATGGGGAACATGTTAGTGTATGCAGTTGCTGGTGTTTTTGCTTCTGACTGGAGTCCTGAGACCTTCCACAGACAAGCTCTCATGTAGGGCTCATTGTCAACCTTCACGGCAGACAATCCACTGAGATACATGTTAACATGGAAGTCTTTGTCCAAGCTGGCAGGTGTTAGAAACTGAATGTGGCAACTGTTGATAACTGGAAGGCCAGGCTTGATAAGGGATCATTCTAGCCCCAGAGGAATTAGGAGCCACCAATATACTTCAGCTTATGAGTCTCAAATGCATCCACTGACAGCTGAAGGTTATGATGGCTTTAAAGTCAATGGTCCTCAGTTACAACCTGCTGCCTTCCAGAAAGGAGGCTGTAAGACAGAGAGACCCAATGGACATTTTAAACAGAGAGACACATGTACTTGCTTTTCATGTTTTATGACAGAATTTCCTGAAGAGATATGTGGGTAATTCTTTCTCCTGGATCGACCTCCAGAGAGAATCAACACAACACCCTTGGAAGTGGACAGACAACATTGAATATAATAACTTGTATGTTTTCAGACCACTTTTCTTTCTACTGTGTTCATGTGTTGTGATGTGTGAATTGTGACCATGAGAGACAAAAGTCAGTGTCATGTGAAGCCAATTGTTATAAAAGGCAAAAAAACATAAATCCTTGGTCTTGAGGTTGGCTCTGAGGCAGGGTGTGTGCTTATATGCAAGAGCCAATCCCCAGAAAACTCCACATTCCTACAAATTCAAATCCTTTGGATGCTTTCCTATTTATTATCCATCATCTTCAAAGCATTTCCCTAGTATGATTTGACTTGAAATCTTTAACATGATGATGGCATCAGGAGTAATCTTTTCATTTCCATCACCAATGCAAAACATTTCCTGCTGATAACTGCCCTTGTGGGATGTAGACAGAACCGCTGATGGGCAATGAGGGCTCTGAAACCCCAGGACGCCACTGCAGAACTGCTGGGGTAGGACTTGTCAGTCCACTGTTTACACAGCTGCACCTGTCACAGAAACAGAGACTCCAGGGATATTGGGAACTTCCTCTAAATACTCATCATCAAAGGGGACTCCAGGCATCTCTTGGATATGATCATAGCTAACCAGTTTGAATGGAGTCATTCACTGAAACAATAAAACACAGACCCACTCATTTCCATCATTAAAGCCTTTTCAGCTATTTACTAAGAAGTGGGTTTTCCCCACTTGCACACATGTGTAAAATACTTCCAGATAGAATTTAATATCTCCCTCAGTGAGGCAAACCATGGTACCAGTTCTTTTGAACATGGCAGCAAACATCTGTTAAATGCCCTATATACACATTCAGGTCAATATGAATCAATGACAATGGGGTCAATGTTCAAGTTGAACCCTAAGATGCAAAAGACAGTAGGTGAAAAAGCAATGTTGGTGATTCCTCACAGAGTCTTCCTTTCTTTGACTCATACTACAAATAAGCATTGGAGATGAGTAAGATGTCATTGCAGGAGTGAATGCAATGATAGCCTCTGGAGAAATTTTATTTTTTGTTTTAGGGTTCCTGTTGAAGGAGAAGAAAAACATGCCTACCTGGGTGATTGGAGGATCAGAAGTAGCAGGGACTACATAAAGAGACATTGGGTTTGTAGCAAGTCCAACAGCTACACTTCACAGTATTCAGTGCCCAGTAGTTTTTAATCCAAGGTATGGAAAGTGTCAAAGCATTTGTAAGAAACCTGTTAGATGTTGATTATGTCTGATGCTCCATTCTTGATTTGCTAATACCAATATCAAAATCAATTCATAATGTGTGGTGATGTCAAGGATGAAAACTATCTCAGACAACTATACTTACAGGTGCTTGGGAGACCATAGATGATTCTAAATTAAATAAGTATTCATGTATGAGATGGTATTCATATCTTAAACCTAAGCTACAATAACGGTATTAGTTACCCCTGTTTTATGACCACATATGAACTTTTTTCTCATTACTTCCTCTTTTGAATGCCTGGGATCTTAAAAAGTGAAGGACAAGTGGAAACAAGGAAATAATTCAGTAATCACAGGAAAGATGATTTTTGGTCTGTGGCCTCCAAATATTTTTAGAGACAGTCAACATTTTTTTTTTTTTTAATTCAGTGACCAACATGAAGGGAGATCTAGACAAGACTAAAAACAATGCCATAAATTCTGGAATTTAATTCATTAAGAACGTTGTCAAAATATTTTTGGACTTTACTTCTTGGGGTTTTAATAAAATTTAAGTTCATGGAGGAAGAGAAGAAAGATTGCAAAATGAACTCCACCAGAAGGAGTTTCTATAAGCTCCAAGTGGGAGCTGAGAGGAAAGAGAGAAGGCCAGGCTGGCATAGAGAAGCTGTGAGACTTTCAAGATAGAGCTGGGAGACAGGAGGAACAAGGTTTCAAAGACCCAGAAGTGCTTAAGGATGCTGCAGGATTTAGCAGGCAGCTACTAAGGTAAGGAGGCAAGGAAACAGGAAGTGTTCCAACAGAGGCAGAGGAGCAAGTGTCTTAATAACTAGAGCATAGCCATTGTGGTGGGACACTGGAGGGCTGCTGTGGATATTGCTCTGTGTAAATAAAGTTCTGATTGGCCAGTGGCCCGGCAGGAAGTATAGGCGGGACAAGAGAGAAGAGAATTCTGGGAAGTAGAAGGCTGGGGAGACACCGCCAGCCGCCGCTATGAGAAGCAACATGTAAAGACACTGGTAAGCCACAAGCCACGTGGCAAAGTATAGACTAACAGAAATGGGTTAATTTAAGATAAAAGAAGTAGATAACGAGAAGCCTGCCACAGCCATACAGTTTCTAAACAATGTAAGTTTCTATGTGCTTTCTTGGTTGGGTCTGAGCGTCTATGGGCCTGGCGGATGAGAGAGATTTGTCCTGACTGGACCAGGCAGGAAAACTCTAACTACAGAGGGCATAGCAGTTAGGAGGAGACAGAGAGAGGACACTTACTAAGTAGGAGAAGAGAGATGGATGGTTAAACCAGATAGAGAGAAGAAACAGCTGGAGGCAGACACTAGAATTTGGAACCAAATATGATGGGGAGAAGAAGCTGGCGGAAACAAATGATCCCTATGCACCTTAAGAGAGTCAAATCAGCAGCTTGAGCCAAATCAGAATCTTGGTTAAGAGTGACCTAGTCTCCATGGTAGTTGAAAGGCATGGGTGAGAGATGTTCGGCCTATTGATTAGTGGTTCAGGCTGGGAGGGCCCACTGAAGCTTATAGAGGTTGGGTACTGCAGGTTGATGGGGAACCACTCCTGAGCTGATTAAATTGGAGATCCAGAGTCAAGCAGTAGGTTCCATTGGGGTTTTTAACCACAAGTATGAGGGAAGAAGTGAGGGGCACAGGAGAGTCTTTCTTAAGAGGTCAGAGATAAGAGACTTAAGTCCCCTAAGACTTTGGAGAGAGAGTGGATATTGAGCCTAGGTGATATAATTAGTAGGGTTATGCAGTTGGGTAACAAGAGGGGAACGATGTTTGGTTATAGAGGGATTTGGGGTGTCCCATTCTCAGGAAAGGGAAAAATGTGTCAGATTGTGTGGTTTTGAGAAGGAGAGGGGAGTGGTGGGGTCAAGCCGATGGGAAACAAAAGAAATAGAAGCTCCCACTCTGGCTAGTAAGTACCTTCCCAGCAAAGGGACAGGAGAAGTTAGTATTGCTAGGAAGGAGTGAACAAAGGTGATAGCCCTAAAAATACAACTAAATGGAGGGGTTTGATGAGGTTGGTAAGATGTCCCCCTACCCTGACAATAGGGAAACAAGGAAAGGTGGGTAACCAAGACTCCACTGGGACTAATTAATAGGCCCAGGTGTCCAGAAGAAAGGAGATGGATCACTCTAATATTGTGATGATTACCTGAGGCCCCCGGTTGGAGGTGGTGGTTGTCAGGACAAGAGAGCCTGGGTCCCTCAGTCATCCATGGTCAGACCTAAGAGGTGGGCTGGAGGGTGACCTGAGCCTGATACACCCACACCACAAATAACATGAGCATAATGTCCCTCTTGATGGCACTGTGGGATGGTCTGAATTTTATATGAGGGTTTTGGGAGACCCAGGCCCAATGACCCTCCTGACAGCATTTGAAGCAGGGACACAGAGGTTCTTAGGGCTTTTGAAAGCAAGAGATAAGTTGCTGTGCCTGGATGAAAGGCCTTACATAGTATCAGGTATTTTTGTTTTGAGACCATTTTCATCTTTCCCATGGTATACCTTGAAGACCAACACTAAGACTTCTTCTTCCTGTGGAGTTAGGGCCCCCCTTCAGGATGTTTAAGTTTGCCCTAATGTCAGGGGAACCCTGGAGGAAGAAGTAGCACTTTAAGAGCAGGCTTACAGAGACAGGTCAGATAGCAAGTTGTCTGGACTTTGTCTGCCTGTGCTCTGGCTTATTCCCACATTCTCCTGCATTCAGGGAGAAAATTGTTGGTGAAATTATATACTGGAATTCTTCAATAAAGGTGGAAGAATTAGCAGTATAGAACTACAATCCTTTTTTATTTGAAAGTGTACGCTTAATAAATAGGGGATGTATGCCTTGAACAAGCTGTCCACCCTGGCATCCTCCCATAATGCAAGAACCCATGGCTGGTTTAGGCCAAATAGGAGAAGGCTCATTAATATGATCATAATTTGTGAAGGAATCATCTGGTTTGGACTTTATAGCTAGGAGATTTTTAATCATACCTATATGCTTATAAATTTTGAAGTGCAGAAAGTTTACACAATAATCTTACTTTTTTTTCTATATTAAGAAATTTTCTACTCACTCCAAATACCACCCACAGATACCCCCTCCTTCTTCCTCCCACCTCCTCCAGCCCTCTCTCCTAAGCCATCCCACATCCCCACATCCCCCAAATCAAGGTCTCCCATGAGGAGTCTGCACAGCCTGGCACATTGAGCCTAGGCAGCTCCAAGCCCCTTCCCACTGCACCAAGGCACTAGATTCCCAGAAGCCTGCCCATGAACCAGGGACAGATCCCAATCCCCCTGACTGGGTGCCCCCAAAAAAGTTCGAGCCAAACAACTGTCTTCCATATCCAGAGGACCTAGTCCAGTCCCATTTGGGCTCCACAGCCACCAGTCCACAATTCATGGGCTTCCACTAGTGTGGCCTGTCATCTCTGCACGTCTTCCCATCATGATCTAGATGTCTCCCGCCTGCAGAATCTCTCCTCTCTCTCATCAATTGGATTCCCAGAGCTCAGCCTGGTGCCTGGCCATGGATCTCTGCATCTATCCCCATTAGTCACTGAACAAAGGCTCTATGGTGACAGCTAGGTTATTTGCTAGACCAGTCACCAGAGTAGACCAGTCCAGACACTCTTTGGACCACTGCCAGCAGACCAAAGTGGGGTCATCCTTCTGGATTCCTAAGAGCCTTTCCAGCACCCTGCCTCTTCCTATTCCCGTGATGTTGTCATCTATCATGTTATCTCCCTCCCTGCCCTCCCACTCTGTCCCTGATCCAGCTTGACCCTCCCATTTCCCTATGTTCTCATCCCCTACTCCTCCCCCTCTCGTGTAGATCTCATCCACTTCTCCTTCGCAGAGTCATCCATGTGTCCCTCCTAGGGTCTTTCCTTGTTAGCTAGCCTCTCTATAGCAGTGGGTTACATTCTGGCCATCCCTTTTCATACTGTGTTTGTCCTTCTGAGTCTGGGTTACCTCAGTCAAGATGATATTTTCTAGTTCCACCCATGTGCCTGCAAATTTCATAATATCATTGCTTTTTACTGCTGAGTAGTACTCTCTTGTGTATATGTGCCACATTTTCTTTATCCATTCTTCAGTTGAGGGGAATCTAAGTTGTTTCCAGGTTCTTGCTATTACGAATAATGCTGATATGAACATAGTTGAGCATGTGTCCTTGTGGTAAAATTGAGCATTCCTTGGGTATATGCCCAAGAATGGTATAGCTGGGTCTTGAGGAAGACTTATTCCTAATTTTCTGAGAAACCACCATACTGATTTCGAGAGTGGCTGTTCAAGCTTGCATTCCTACCAACAGTGGAGTAGTGTTCCCCTTGCACCACATCCTCTCCAATATAAGCTGTCTTCAGTGTTTTTGATCTTAGCCATTCTGACAGGTGTAAGATGGTATCTCAGAGTTGTTTTGATTTGCATTTCCCTGATGACTAAGGATGTTGAGTAATTCCTTAAATGCCTTTCAGCCATTTGAGATTCTTCTGTTGAAAATTCTCTGTTAAGCTCTGTAGACCATTTTATAATTGGATTGTTCAGTATTTTGAAGTCTAGCTTTTTGAGTTCTTTATATATTTTGGTGATCAGCCCTTTGTCAGATGTTGGGTTGGTGAAGATCTTTTCCCATTCTGTAGGCTGTCATTTTGTCTTGTTGATCATGTCCTTTGCTATACAAAAGCTTCTCAGTTTCAGGTGGTCCCAGTTATTAATTGTCGCTCTCAGTGTCTGTGCTACTGGTGTTATATTTAGAAACTGGTCTCCTGTGCCAATGCATTCAAGACTACTTCCTAGTTTCTATTCTATCAAGGTCAGTGTAACTGGGTTTGTGTTGAGGTCTTTGATCCACTTGGACTTGAGTTTTGTGCATGGCAACAGATATGGATCTATTTGCAATCTTCTGCATGTTGATATCCAGTTATGCCAGCACCATTTGTCGAAGATGCTTTCTTTCTTCCACGGTACAGTTTTGGCTTCTTTGTTGAAAACCATATGTTCATAGGTGTGTGGATTAATGTCAGGGTCTTCAATTCGATTCCATTGGTCCACATGTTGGTTTTTATGCCAGTACCAAGCTGTCTTTATTACTATAGCTCTATAGTAGAGCTTGAGGTCAGGGATTCATGATGTCTCCAGAGGTTGCTTTATTGTACAGGATTCTTATAGCTAGTCTAGGTTTTTTTGTTTTTCCATATGAAGTTAAGTATTGTTCTTTCTGAGTCTGTGAAGAATTGTGTTGGTATTTTGATGGGGATTGCATTGAATCTGTATATTGCTTTTGGTAAGATTGCCATTTTTACTATGTTAATTCTACCTATCCATGAGCATGGTAGATCTTTCCATTTTCTGATATCTTCTTCAATTTCTTTCTTTAGAGACTTAAAGTTCGTATCATACAGGTCTTCCATTTGCTTAGTTAGAGTTACCCCAAGGTATTTTATATTATTTGTGGCTATTGCAAAGGGTGATGTTTCTCTGATTTCTTTTTCAGCCCATTTATTATTTGTATATAGGAGGGCTACTGTTTTTTTTTTGTTTGTTTGTTTGTTTTTTTGTTTTTTTAGTTAATCTTGTATCATGCCACCTTACTATAGGAGTTCTCTGGTGGAATTTTTGGGGTCACTTATGTATACTATCATATCATCTGCAAATAGGGATAATTTGACTTCTTCGTTTCCAATTTTTATCCCTTTGATCTCCTTTAGTTGTCTTATTGCTCTAGCAAGAACTTCAAGTACTATGTTGAATAAGTATGGGGAGAGGGGACAGCCTTTTCTTGTTCCTCATTTTAGTGGAATCACTTTGAGTTTCTCTCCATTTAATTTGATGTTGGCTGTTGGTTTGCTATAAATTGCCTTTATTATGCTTAGGTATGTTCTTTGTATTCCTGATCTCTCTAGAACCTTTACCATGAAGGGGTGTTGAATTTTGTCAAAGGCTTTTTCAGCATCCAATGAGATGATCATGTGTTTTTTTTTTTTCTTTCAGTTTGTTTATATGGTGTATTACATTGACAGATTTTCATATGTTGAACAATCCTTGCATCCCTAGGATGAAGCCTACTTGGTCATGGTGGATAATTTTTTGATGTGTTCCTGGATTCAGTTAACCGGTATTTTATTGAGTATTTTTGCATCAGTGTTCATGAGGGAGATTGGTCTATAATTCTCTTTCTTTGTTGCATCTTTGTGTGGTTCGGGTATCAGGGTAACTGTAGCCTCATAAAAAGAATTTGGTAATGTTCCTTCTGTTTCTATTGTGTGGAACAATTTGAAGAGTATTGGTATTAGCTCTTCTTTGAAAATCTGGTAGAATTCTGTGCTGTAACCATCAGGTCCTAGGCTTTTTTTGGTTGGGAGACATTTAATGACCATTTCTATATTCTTAGGGGTTATTGGTCTATTTAAATAGTTTATTTGTTCTTGATTTAACTTTGGCATGGGATACCTATCCAGAAAATCATCCAATTCTTTCAGATTATCCAATTTTGTGGAGTACAGGTTTTTGAAGTATGACCTGATGATTCTCTGGATTTTCTCATTGTCTGTTGTTATAATTCCCTTTTTATTTCTCATTTTGTTAATTTGGATGCCCTCTCTCTCTCTGCTTTTTGGATAATTTGAATAAGGGCTTGTCTATCTTGTTGATTTTCTCAAATAACCAATTCTTTGTTTCATTGATTCTTTGTATTGTTCTCTTTGTTTCTATTTTATTGATTTCAGACCTCAATTTGGTTATTTCCTGGCATCTGTTTCTCTTGGGTGAGTTTGCTTTTTCTTGTTCTAGAGCTTTCAGGTGTGCTGTTAAGTCACTAGTGTGAGATTTCTCCAACTTCTTCATGTGGACATTTAGAGCTATGAATTTCCCTCTTGGCACTGCTTTCATGGTGTCCCATAAGTTTGGGTATGTGATATATTCATTATCATTGAATTCTAGGAAGTTTATAATTTCTTTCTTCATTTCTTCCTTGACCCATTGGTGATTCAGTTGGGCCTTATTCAGTTTCCATGAGATTGTAGGCTTCCTGTAATTTTTGTTGTTGTTGAAATCTAACTTTAAGCCATAGTGGTCCAATAAGATACAGGAGGTTATTTTATTATTATTTTTTTTTTTTTTGTATCTGTTGAGATTTCTTTGTGACCAAGAATGTGGCAAGATTCTGGAGAAGGTTCCATGGGGTGCTGAAAAGAAGGTATATTCTGTAGATATCTATTAAGTCTATTTAAGTCATAATGTCTCTTAGTTCCCTTATTTCTCTGTTAAGTTTCTGTCTGGCAGACTTGTCCATTGGTGAGAGAGGGGTGTTGAAGTCTCCCACTACTAGTGTGTGGGGTTTGATGTGCGGTTTAAGCTTTAGTAATGTTTCTTTTACAAATGTAGGTGCCCTTGTATTTGGGGCATAAATATTCAGAATTGAGACTTTATCTTGTCAGATTTTACCTGTGATGTAATGTCCTTCCCAATCTCTTTCATTTGATTTTAGTTTGAAGTCTATTTTATTAGATATTAGGATAGCTACACCAGCTTGCTTCTTAAATCCATTTGATAGGAAAGTCTTTTCCCACCCTTTTATTCTGAGATAGTATTTGTCTTTGAAGTTGAGGTATGTTTCTTGTATGCAGCAAATGGATGGATCTTGTTTTCATATCTATTCTGTTACCTGTGTCTTTTTATAGGTGAATTGAGACCATTGATATTAATGGATATTAATAAACAGTGACAAAAGACCTAAATCAAAAATAAAACTAAATAGGATTTAGGTTGAAGGATCATTGGATTCTGGTGCTGATGTATCTATAATTTCACAAGAATCATGGGATCCCACCTGGCCTTTACAAAAAGTCCCCACTCAATTTGTAAGCATTGGAATCTTATCTCAGGTAAAACAGAGTATAGAGTAGATTAAATGTATAGGGCCTGAAAGACAAATAGGGATGTTAAAGCCTATATGTTGCTAATATAGCCATGAATGTATTGGGGAGAGATTTGTTACAACAATGGGGAGCTCAAATTAATATTCCTACAATTTCAGAAACATCTCATAAAAGGATGTTTAAAATGGGATATATTCCTGGAAAGAACATCAGGAAGAACTATAAGGGAAGGTCCAAAGTTATTCAGGTTGCACAAAAGCAAGATAGTACTTGAACTGGCTATCCAAATTTGGAATAGAGGCCACTGCTGGTAATTCAACTGCTCTGCCTTTAAAATGGCCGACTAAGAAGCCTGTACGGGTGGAGCAGTGGCCCTTAACTAAAGAAAATTTGCAGGCACTTGAACAACTAGTCAAAGAACAGGTAGAGCCTAAGCACATAGAGGAAACTACTAGTCCGTGGAATTCTCCTGTGTCTGTAATAAAAAAGAAATCTGGAAAATGAAGAATGTTTACTGATTTAAGAGTGATAAATAAGTTAATTCAACCTATGGGATCTTTACAGCCTGGAATTTCTTTACCTTCTTTATTATCTAAAGATTGGCCTATTATAGTTATTGATTTACAAGATTGCTTCTTTACTATTCATTTGCAAGAATAGGATAGAGAAAATTTGCTTTATAGTTCCCACTTATAATAATGCTCAACCAATAAGGTAATATCATTGGAATGTCCTTTCCCAGGGAATGTTAAATAGCCCAGAGAGCTTAGAAAAATTGTTTAATGTGGTACAAAAAAATTTTACCCTTTGGGAGATTACAGATTTCTCCTGAAAAAATACAAAGAGGAGATTCTCTTAGTTATTTAAGATTTAAATTAAGTAAATAGAGAATTCAGTTGCAAAATGTACAGATTAGAAGAGATCAGTTGTACACTCTTAAGGATCTTCAAAAATTATTGGGTGATATTAACTGGTTTCTTCCTACCATTGGATTGTCTACTCAATTATTAATTAATTTGTTTCAAATTTTGCAAGGTGACTCAGATTTAAACAGTCCAAGACAATTAATAGCTGTGGCTAAAAGGGAATTAACCCAAGCATAACAAAAGTTACACAATGTGGTGATTTATTGTGCACTGCAATAAAACTTATCTAGGGATCAGCAACAAATATAGCCATAAGTTTTCTCAGGTCCCGCCCAGCCCTGTGGTCCTGCAGCCCCTTATAAAATAAACATTCAGAGGCTTAATATTATTTACAAGCTGTATAGTCTGTGTCAGGCTTCTTGCTAGCTAGCTCTTATAACTTAACCCATTTCTATTAATCCATAAGTTGCCACATGGCCATGGCTTTACTGGTCTGCTGGCATCTTGCTGTTCCTTAGGTGGTAGCTAGTGTCTCTCCTCTCCTCTGCCTTTCTTCTTCTGGTCTCTCTCTTGGATTTCCTGCCTGGCTATAATCTGACTTGCCATAGGCCAGAGAAGTTTCTTTATTAACTAATCCTAGCAACACGTATTCACAGCATACAGAAAGACATCCCACAACAACACAATCCCTATGTGGATTGATTAGAAATCATAACTAAATCTATTTTAGTAAGTGTACCTTCCAATCATTCCTCTACTGGACTCACTATGCAGAGGGAGGATAATATTTTGGAATGGATTTCCTAGCTCACAAACAGAGTAAAAAATTAAAAACCTATATAGAAAAAGTTTCTGAATTAGTCATACAGGGAAAAATAAGACTTCATCAATTGTCAGTAATGGGTCCAGCTGAGATTGTAGTACCCTATACTAATGCTGAATTGTGCAATTGTGGGTGATTAATGACAATTGGCAAAGAACTTAAAGTAATTTCTTATGAGAAAGTAACAACAAATATCCAAAAAGCAAGCAGCTACAGTTTATAAAAAGAACTGAATGGATGCTTCCCTGCATAGTGAAAGAGAGAACCTATTCTTGGGGTTCTTATGTTTTATACTAATATGAATAAATTAGAAATGGCTGGTTATAAAGCAGGAGACATCAATAAAGTTATTCAAAGTCCATATGATTGGATTCAAAAATTACAGTTGTGTGGCATTCTGATGGTTTTATTACACTTTCAATGAATCTCTCCTTGGATAAATAAATGTGGGGGCTGGTCCCCCACAGCTGGCACCACTGAACAGAGACAAAAAAAAAAGGGCAAAAAAGAAAAATTAAATAAGCCCAGGAACTTGGCAAAAGGATTGAGGAGGTGATGTGAGTGTAGGCATGCCAATAAGGAATTGGAAAATTAAGGCAATGGTATTTTATTCTTGGATATATAGAGTAGGTGGTGAAATACCAAAAGGCTACAGAATTAGATTTCTCTCTATCTAGGTTCTCTCTCTCTCTCTCTCTCCCTCTCTCTCTCTCTCTCTCTCTCTCTCTTCTATCCATAAAAATTAAGTAAGGTAGAAAATAGAAATATAGTGTAGAAAAAAACTTAGAAGAGTAAGGTGGAGTAGGAATAAAGGAATGTAGCATAAAGATAAGCAACTAGAAAGAGAAACTGTATCTTTAATTTGGGGGGCTATGAATGCAAAATCCTTGGGAAGAATCAGAGGAAATACCTATCAAAGAAGAGCTTACCAGGAAGAAAAATATTCCTGTGGGAATTTTTTGGTCCCAAACAGCAGGAAAAGAATTTTCCTTGAGTGCAGGTGACATAAAACTTTCACTTTGCTGATGCTACCATTATATGGAAACACTATACCCTCAGAATTAGTTCCCTCTTGGCCACTTAAGCTAAAGTTTAGAGAACAAAAGTTTTGGAAAAAGTTGATGGTCTTTCTCTCTCTTGGGACAAACTTAATCTCTCTCTTAAAAACTAAAAAGCCTTTTGGAACTTCCTCAGTTTCTCTTTCTGTAAGAACAAAATTAGATTCACCTGAGAGAGTATGGGAAAATCACCTGTGATTCACTCTAAGAAGAAACAACAAACCTCTTGGAACAGGGCAAAACCTCTCTGCTAACGTTCTGTCTTTCTAAACTAGGGGAAAAACAAAAAAACAAAAAAACAGTGGCCAGAGTTTCCTGAGGCAAGGGCCTGATAAGAGGGCAGACAGATTCCTCCCTGGTGGGAGGGACTGCTGCTGAAGCAAGAAAGTTGAGCCTCTCAGCTACAGCAGTGTCTGTCAGAAACTCTTTCTGGGGGGAGGATCTGAGCCAGGACAGGGCAGAGAACTACCCAGGAGAAAAGCTTTGTTTCAAGTCCTTTTGGTTTCCCTCACTGACTCCTGGTGAGAAGAGGGAATGAAGCCCTGAATGGTTGCTGCCTCCAGCTGTTAAGCCACAGTCTGAGCATATATAGACAAATGGTCACAAACCCCTAGGGAACTGGGTCAGATGAAAGATCTAATTGGAGAGACACCTATTAAGTGGTGGTGCAGGCATCCTAAAGCCAGCTTTGAGAAGAAAACATTCTCCCATTGCAAAAGTGAAACCCTGTAAAGGGAACTGGAAGGTTGCTAGTGTAGCCAAAAGGCAGTCTGGGAAATGTAGTATCAATGCAGGTTTGTAACAGTGCCTTATATTGCCTAAGAGCTGCACAAGAAGTTTTTGTTAAGAGCTTTACAGCAATTCAATACAGGAATTTCATCCTCACCCTGAGGTGAGGCTTCTGTGGCAACGGAGTAAAAGTACTGTTTAATTACAACACTCACTAAACCCCAGGGTTGAGAGAGCCATTGGCAAATCTTGTTTCAAAATCTCAAGAACTTTTAGAATAGTATCAAAGCTGACTATAAACTCTGAACTTTACTATAAACTCTGAACTTTAGAAATGATTTGTGTACTTCTGGTCTTGTTAATAGTTTAGCTAAAAAAAATCTTTTCTAGATGTTGAGAAATATCTTATAGATGTTTGCTTTGGTGTTAAGTTAGTTCTGTTATATGTAAAGTGATAATAGTTAAGGAATCTCATCTAAATGTTAAGGTTTATAAAGTAGGCCTATAGAATGGAAGTTTAAATAAAGGCTTAAGTAATACTTAGGTAAGGTTGATAAAGTAGTCCTATAGAATATAAATTTAAATGAGTCATAAGTTTGAGAAATGTAGATTTAGATATTTTAGGGTACAGTAGGCTTTCCCAACCTGGGATGCAAAAGGCAGTGTTCATAGCAGAACACTAGGCAGTCTGAGTTGGCTTCAAAAGCTCCAGAATAAAGCTGCTTCAGAGACTGCCAGCTTCAGAAAGTAGCATCCAGGTCCACTGCTGAGACTTATGGAGCATCATAGCTTACCAAGCAGCAGATGCTGAGATCCAGAGCAAGCACCAGCAGCCAGAGGGTCTCAGAAGCTGAGACTCTTGAGGCATCAGTGCAGCATAGGTGGCAGACCCCTGAGACAATGAGAGCTGTGAGATTCTGCAACCTTTTTGATGGCACAACTAGAGAAAGGTGGATGGCAAGCAAAGATGTACAGCAAAGACTTTGGGCCCCAGCTGCTAGAACAGGTCTGTCTCCCAGAGCTGTAGCCCCTGGTGACCAGAGCTTGTGACACCACAGGAGAGGCAGAAAGCCAAGCAGGTGCTGTAGCAGAGGCCAAGGGCAGAGAAGTGGTGTCAGTGCCAGATAAGCAGCTGGGGAATGCTAGAGCCCAGGTAGCTGATGAGGTGAGAGCCATGCTCCAGGCTAAACAGTCAGACTGGGGTTCTGCAGGAACTGCCGAGACTGACTGCAGCCTGAGTTCCCAGCAGCAGGATGTCACTGGAGTCATGGAGTTGCCCTAAGGCTACATTTGTTGCTCCAACAGGACAGCATACAATAGGACAGTGTATGGAGGATTCCAGGACCCAGGATGCCGAGCATGAAAAAACAAGTAATGGGGCCCAAGAAAGCCACAGTTTGTATTAGCTGGGTGTTTCTTCCAAAGCCAGGGTTGCTGTGGGAAGGCCATAGTTTAGCTCGTGACAGCTAAAGGAGTGTTGAGCCCATGTGGCTGTGAGGTGAAGCTCTCTAGCCTAGCCCAGGACTGGTTACAGAAGGCTACAGACTGCAAAGCACAGTGGTAGCTGAAAGCAAAATTTCAGAAAGACTTGATTAAACTGGAAAAAAAAAGTTTTAGTTATGGCACTCTTCATATTTGGAGCTGTTTGTTATACACATATGTAAGGGCAGCTGACAAGCCAGGCCCTGATTTCGAGCACTCAGAGGAACTTTTAGGAATGGTACCAGAACTCTTTTTGAACTTAAGAAATGAAATGGACAGTAATGATTTTATTACAATGGGACAGTTTGAACTTACTTATGCATATAGACTTTATCAACAGTGATGACTTGTGAACTTCTTATGGAATTGTTTATGTGAAAATGGAACTGTTTAAAAAGAGAAGTTTGGGTTGTTTTTGTTTGTTTGTTTTGTTTTGTTTTGTTTTGTTTTAAGAAAAGGTGGAGTGTTAATGTTCCTCGGTCTATTTAATTTAAAAAATATATTTGTGTTACTTGAGTGAATTAATGTTATGTTTTGTAAGAAATAGTTTTTGAATGTAGGTTTGTAGTTTGAGAGTAGGTTTGTAGGAATTATAATTGTGTATAGTAATGTTTATGTTAGAGTTATTATGTTAACCAACTGATATTGATGCACCATGGTTTGGTGAAGTTAAGGAAGTATTCAAGTTTGATGTGAATACATCAGAAGTTTGTCCTATGTTTTGTTAGTAAGAAATTCAAATGGTTCTACTAAATGTTTGCTTTAAGATGTAAGATTGAGAGAACTGTAACTATGTATAGCAATATTTATGTTAGGATTATGTTAACCTGTTAATCTTAATGATGAAGCTAAGGAAGTTTTTAAGTTTTATGCAGTTGCCAAAAATGGTTTTGTTTTGTTTTGTTTTTATTTAAAAGGCTTGATGCAGCTAAGACTGCTATAGTCACCTTAGACCCATTTAAAAAAATACCATCTTTACCATCTCTACTCCTATACTGGAAGGTGTGACAGCTATGGAGATTGCTGTGAGCTCTTAATGTGGAGTTGTTTTATATATATATTAAGAAGGGGGGACCTATTGGAGCTCATTTTTAGGTTTTCTAGGGATTTACCCAGCAGGTCTGCATAAAGAGGATGATTAGACCACAGACCTGAGTACAGGTGTCTGAGATGGTTTGCACTTGTCTGTACAAGGGGAAGGTCTTTTACTCTACCCCTTGGCATTATTGTATATAGCCCTTTGGAATAAAGCTCTGCACTGATGGATAAGGATCCAGGCTCATCCAAGGCTATCCTGTGTTTTCTCTCTGTTTCTCTCTCCTCTTTATTTCTTACTAAGTCTCTTATCTCTCATTCCTCAAGAGTCCCTAGGGTAATAAATGTGGGGACTGGACCCACACACACACCTTCTGCTGAAAGCCTATATATGAAAAGGGAAGAAGGAAGCTTTTGCCCCTAGCCTGATTGCTCAAGCCTTGCTAGTGATTCCATTCATTCTCTAGCATTAGAGCCTACTTATTCACAATTCCAGTGTCTACCAAAGACTAGCTGAGACATCTAGCCTTGTGGACTGCCAACATTGGATTCTTGGACTTTCCATTCATAGCCAGCCATTGTTGGATTAGTTGGGTCAAAGCCTGTAAGTCGTTTTGATAAATCCCCCATTACATATATATATGTACGCTAGAAAACCCTGACTAATACAGAACCAATGTCTTCCTCTAGAGTGACAAGTGTTCTTAACCACTGAGCCACGGCTGTATCACCTAGAACTGGATTTCTAAACAATAATTGAAAATATCCAATAGGTGAAGGAGAAAAGAAGGCTACCAGAAGAAAATCAACATGAACAGTCATAATCCTATAAGATGTCTTCAAAAGGAGTTATCCACATGAGTCTAAAGTTCTTCTTCACACTCTCATTTATTCATATTTGCTGATCTCCCCTCTCCAACACTTAGGAAACCTTGGTGGAAAACAGGCAAAGAGAGCTGTTGCTAAGTTGCTTACACTATAGATGTGAGTGCACTTCTTGACTGCTGTTTAAAAAAAAAACACAAGCATCCTATTTAAATAACGTTATTTAAAGCGTCCCTTAAGTCTCAAATAACTGAGTATTATTGCATCAATCCCGAAATTGTTGCCGATGGTTCTAAATGAAATAAAAACAAGCTAAAGAAATTTCTGGCCACCAACAAAGCTCCACAGAAGATGTATAAAGGAATCCTTTAGCCTGAAGATGAAGATAAACACACTCATGAAGCCACTGGGAAGAACAAAACCGTGTTTGAAAATGGTTAAGAAAAGAATGGGGAGAAAAACACTACTAAATGAAAGGAAATAATACACAACTTTTAATGATTCCTTGAAAATCAGTGCTTCACATTCCCTAATCAAAGAAAACAGACTCGCAGATTGGATTCAAAGAGAGGGCCTACCTGTTTATTGCTCCAAGAAACACACATTAAGAACAAAGACAGACACTAGCTTAGGGTAAAAGAATGGAAACTTGTAAAGCTCCCCAGTCCTCCAACTTTCAAAATTAATTTTTAGGACATTTCAGAATTTTTTATCAGGATATATGGAGAGTAAAATTGTTTGGTGGTACAATGGATGCATTTTAATTTTTGAGGAGAGGAATCCCATGCTGTTTTTCATGACAGCCATGTTAGTTTGAATTCCCACCAAAACAGGCAGTTTTCCTTTAGTCCACATCCTCAACATAGCCATCTCTTCTCTTGCTGGGTAATTGGCAGAGGGCCAGGCTTGAACACCATCGATTTTTGTTGTAGCTTCTAGGAATAGTTAAGTATATCAATAAACACTAACTCAGATCTGACAGGCGAAGGTACACACCTGCAATAATCCTAGTTAGTCCTGGTATTTTTAGCTGTTGAGATACAGTGAGATATGGCTTTCTGGTAGAATTTCACCTTCAAGTAGATCTCAGTAGGATCTGTTACAATAGTAAGTTAATGCTGGAACAAAGTGACAGAGACAGGTAATTTACTTTCTTGGTGTAGGTGTCATTGAAAAACATTCCCACTAACATGCCTTTAGGGTTACTTGATTTCAGATCTAACACCCATGTGCAATGAACTGACCCATCAAGAAGGGCTCAGTTCATCTTCAACAGCACCAGAAGGCTGGTACCAACACCATCAAGAGGCTGCATGCACATTGTCAATTATGGGAATATTCCCCTCTGTTTTGTGTTCTGATGGTGACATGTCATTGTTACCAGGGGACAGCTTCTCTGCTATTCTTGTCTTCTCACAGAAAGAATTTGCTCGAGACACAGTTCAAGAAGTTTTTTAACAAAGCAAAGTAACTGAAAGTGAATGTACACTCCAGAGCAAGACTGGAGCAGGCTGTCCTGAAGATTGCAGTCGCCTACTGAGCTCTGCATGGTGGGAATTACCGAAGTTCCTTATAATTCCAATTCTATGATGTTATTGTTGAGAACTTCCTCTATCCTACATTAAGGAAGTTGTTCTAGGGCCAAGATGTCCCCAGGGATTCCCTCCCCTGGTCATCAACATACTCATTGGTGATGTGGATGATCATTGGGAAAGTCCCCTGGTGCCTTAATTTCTTATGTGGCGGCATAGCCCGACTACAGCTTCAGGGGTGTCTAACCACAGAGGAGAATTGTAACCTCAGGAGACACAGGTCACAGCTGTCATCCCCTTGATTGTCTCCCTGGTCAGGATGTACCTAACTAGAAAAGGGTGAGTGTGCATGACCCTGCCTCCCACCTACTCATATCTGCTTAGCTGCATGTTCTCAACAATTTCAGGCCCTTCCCAAAACTTCATTGTTGTTAACAGTTGATTTATAGTGTTGCTTTTCTCTGAAAGGTTTTCCTAGAGTTTTATCTTCCAAGAATTTCACAAAATGAATTATTCTTTAAGGTTTGGTACATTTGAAAGTTATGATCAACAACAATATAAGTACTTATTTCTGACAAGTAATAATACTGAGATTTTGTGGTGGCTCTGCCATTAGTAGTATCAATTGCTCTTGCAGAGGACCAAGATTTGATTCCAGCACCCACATGGCAGCTTGTAACCATCTATAACTCCAGTCTCATAGGATCTAATGCCCCCTGCTGGCTTCCAAAGGCAATGTATACATACATGTAAGCAGAACATCATACACAGAAAATAATGATTTTTAATGTAAAAATTATTTGTAAATGACATTTTATTTGGATCATAGTATATGCTTCAATTTCAGTAAAGTTGACATTGAGTAATTAGATGTCTATTTTAATAGGAATTGTATTATGACACCTTACAAAGTAAACTCAATCTCATTTTTATTACATTAGAAAATATGGCAATACATTTTTTAAGAATAGTAGACATCTGAGCCAGATGGTGACCTTTAATCCCTTTAAATCCAGCACTTGGAATCAGAGGCAGGTGGATCTCTATGAGTTTGAGGCCAGCCTGGTCTACAAAGCGAGTTTCAGGACAGCCAAAGTTGTTACACAAAGAAACCCTGTCTCAAAAAAACAAAAACAAAAAGAGAAAGAAAGAAAGAAAGAAAGAAAGAAAGAAAGAAAGAAAGAAAGAAAGAAAGAAAGAAAAAGAAAAGTAGACATTCAAGATGTTTATCAGAATACTTATTATTTTAATTTCTCTAAATGAAGAATTGAAAAGATGTCATTTATTTTATGATAAATAACCAAATATTTAGCTGCATATTTCCCAGTTTATGCATGAGCCATAACCTATAGAGAGGTGTGGAAGAAAGAAGTGATAAGAAAAAATGGGAAGGTCTTTGGAAAGGTGGGAAGAGACAAGTCCCTGTATTAGTCCATTTTCGTCGCCATAACAGGAAACTGAAGGAGAAGAGACTCTCCTGTCTCACAGCTCTGGAGACCGACTAGCCCAGGGGCAAGCACCAGCATCTGCCCAGGTTCTTCTGGTACATCACCACAGGGTAGGAGGCATCACATAGACAGAGCTCAGTTTACCTAGAGTCACTCTCATTATCAGAACATTAGTCAATTATTAATTGATTAATTTGGAGGTCTCAATCAAAACAAACTCTTCCCTTGCCAAGCTCCTTAATTAAGGGCCTCTGGTGTCAGGATCAAGAGCAAAGACTTTTGATCTGTAGCCCAGATGTGAGATAGCTTGAGATGGGGGGGGGGGGGTTAGAGATGAGGACTTTGCAAACAGTTTTCTGCATCTTCAGATGACCTCATGCACAGACATCAACAAAAGCCACCCAAGGCTTCCAGTGCCCCCTACTGGCCTGGGCCTCCATCTATAGAACACCTCTCTTAGAATGGCCCATCTGTGTCTGTGTACATTTACATTTACAGAATAAAGAAATTGGAAGTGAGCAGCTGTAAGAGTCACAGTGGTTTTAGAGTCCATGCTCTGTTTCTCTAACTACGCTGGGAGGGCCAGCAGCATTGACAGTTCAATGCAGAGATCGGGTGTGGATGGTAAAGTACTAGAGATGAGATTTGAAATCAGGAGACAGGACCCAGGACTTCAATCATGCTTCAGCTTCTTTTGGCAGATCCAACGGTTGTCTGCAGAACAGAAGTCAGAAAACACTTCTGTCTGTGAGATAACTGCACAGCTGTTTTCTTCGTCAGTGCCCATGATTCGTAATCTAAAGAGCAAAGAACAGCTGTTCCTAGAACTCAGGATTTTCTTACAATTATCACATTAGTCATTATTTTTCTTTGGACTTTTAAAGATTCTATAGATTACATAGCGTTTAAGCATAGCACACACACAGTAACAAATATTATAAATGCATGTAAGCATTGAAGACAGCTGATAGAAACCTCTAGAATTTTCAGTTTCACCTTTCTGGAAAAGAATTCTTTCAACAAGTATCTTCACAATAATGTGTAAAAAGGAGAAGTTTGGGGATTGGAGGTGAAAACTCCTAATTCTACTACTAGCATGTCATGTGATCATGTAGAAAGCATCTTCATTTTACTGAGCTACAGTTTCCTTAAATATATAGTGTGTTACCAGCTGATGTTTAGGGAAGTCATTGAGATATACACGAATGTATGACAACACACAGAGTAGGTGTTCAGTAAATGCATTCAACATACAGAGTGAACACAGTGGGTCTACAGAATTGGATGTAGAGAAGAAAAGAACCTCAACTCATGGAAACGAGTGGAGTTCCTAACTGTCTTATCCCAGAGCTGGTGGGTCTTTGCTTTATCACAACACTAGTCCCATACCTACAGTTCCTCTGATGACCGCAGATGGGAATAAGACCAGAAGTCAAGCACTAACACAGGCATTTTCTGAGGTGATTACAGAGAAGGGGTGAGTTCAAGCTTAGCCTGTCTCTAACAGAGGATGCTACATGTTAGGCAGTAGGCAAGGCTACCTCACAGCTGATCTTTGCCTCTGTTCATTTCTTCATGGATCCCCTTAACCCTAAGGAGAAATTTAATGTCACCCTAGTGCCCAGCATGCTAATCAAACTATGAACATCCCTCAACTACATTTTATTTTTTCATCTTTAGCTTCTTTCTTCAGCCTTCAAAATCATTTTCTTCAAGCCAATCTGTTCAAATTAATGACTTCTTTTCAAAAAAACCTTTGATGGATTCTCAGGACTTTCCCAGCCAGGCTTCTGGTGAGGGCTCTAACATTATCTCATTTAATGCCCAGCTTACAAAATTTTTACTTTCCCCTGTTTTCCTTGCCTGAAAACCAGGGCTCAGGGAGTTAAAATAAATATTTACTCTGTGTATATGTGAGAGAGAGAGAGTTGGAGAAGGAAAGAGAGAGGAAGGGTGAGAGCAAGTGAAGTCAGAGGGTAATTTTTAGTGGGAGCCTCCCTTTCTACCTTGTTTCTACCACCGTGCTGTGTACTCCAGGCTCACTGGCCTAGGTGCTTCTGGGTGATTCTCCTGTCTCCACCTCCCAGCTATGATACAGATGTGTACTTCTGAACCTGGCTTTTTATATGGATTCTGTGGACTGAACTCAAACTGTGAGGTTCACAGAGCTAGAGCTTTTACCCAGAGACATTTTTCTCAGCCCAGTTAAAACAAAAGCATAGTGGCCTCCAAATTTACCTGGTCACTGCTGTCTAATCTGATCATCCTTTTATCCAAAGAGTAAAATCAGATAGCAACTTAAGTTAAGTCCTCTGTCTTACATGAATTTCTTCACTTATCATATTTTTACTATGAATCAAAATTAAGTATGCATTTTGTATCGTAGCACAATTAAGAAACACACACAGAGGCACATACATACATACACACACACACACACACACACACACACACACACACACAAATGAAACCTTACTATGTATGAAAATATTTTTAAACACCAATGTCTATATTGATTCTGCCTAGAGAAATTCATTTCATGACACATAATGGTGCAGCTTTGTTGCTACAACTCTAACATGCTGCTTAAGATTTTCTCTGTAGGGGATAGAGAGAAGGCTTAGTGGTTTAAAGTGCTGACTGCTCTTGAAAAGGACACATGTTCAAAGTCCAGTACTCACAGGGCAGCTCACAACCATCAGTAACTACAGTTTCAGGAAATATAATGCCCTCTGTGAGCTCCTACAATACATTGTATACATATATACACTCAGGCACACATACATAAAATGAAAGAAAAAATTTTAAATTCTATGCAAGTGTCAGAAGTATAAAAGTAAACAAAAACTATGTATTCCAGATAGAATTTTTAAAATATTTTTTCTCCAACCCTAAGAAGTTAATCTATTTCTTGTCCTTTAAAACTCCATTGAAAATAAATAAATACACACACATATACTATTATAAAGAGTTGATATCTACTTGTACATGAAAAAATTCAGCCAATCTTGGAACTGTCTTTTCAGCCTATTCTGCCCCTCTCAAGAATTTATAAACAATTAAAATTACAAAATTAAATTTTCAGTGAAATGGATGTGAATTGAATATTCAAATTAGCTCATTTAATACTTACAGATCAGGATTTAAAATTGAGCCATTTATCCACTTCCAGATCTTCTCCACTGGCACATAATTTAGTCCAATAAAAAATTGCTGTCCTTTTCTCTTTGAGAAATCATGAATGAATCTCTGTAATCAAAACATAGTGGGAGGTTTAATCTACATTCTATTTACTCATGACTTACTTTCTTCTACTAACCTTCTAAAACACTATTACTCCTATTTGAAGTCCTTCCTAGCTCCCTACCAGCATAATTCTCTCTTCTTTGTGAAATTTGTCTCTCTATAGTTGTACTTTTAATTGATTCACCACACTATATTCAGTTATTAAATCATAAATCCAATTAGTCTCTCAGATTATGAGGCGTTAAAAATCCAAGTCTTAACTTCCTCATCATAGACAACTGGTTAAAGTCCAGAGATGTCAAAATAGCTTAATGAAAGTGTTATGTTCTACTGAGAAATTTACCAATTCTTCTTCATCTTCAATGAGCAGCAAAGTGGCTTCTTTCACAGAGCAGTCAGCTAGACCTTCAGTCCAAGGACCAGAAGTTGGAGACATAAATAAGCATTTATCCCGGTATGGATGCCAATGTCTCAGGCATGTTAGTATGGTTGATCTCCCTAGAGTAAAAAAGAAGACACATTCTATTTCTGCCCTGTTCCTGCTGCACCACAATTAACTCCACACAGTAGTTGCTTTATTAGCACATGCTAGAACAAGGTTAATGCTACCATATGTCAAGGAATCATAATTAATGACAAATTATTTGTTTTTTGTTTTGTTCCTACTAATTAACTTCAGACAAAGTAAACTGTTTAACATGTTCATTAAAATAATCAATTCTGCTTTTTAACTTGATGTCTGCCTATTAGAGATCATGTGCACCAACAGCCTGGGCAGCATGGTCAGGTGCCTAAGATCATAGACATCAAGGTCACACAGTTTCAGTGAAGTTCTCAGCACCCACAATTATAAACTGTGTGACTCTCCATGAGTTCTTAACACTGTATGGCTGTTTCCTCAGACAAAACCATGGTGATATAATGGTTCATGGAGGGCTATTTTGAAAGTTGACTGAGGTAACTCACAGTCTGTATCAAAAATCACCTCTTATTCTCAGGAAATTCAAGCCACACAATACCTGTTGATTTGGTCCTGTTCTCTTGAGCAGCCACACTGTATCTTTCTATTGGTGGTTTTTGCACTAAGAATCGCACTAACAAATAAGAAAACACACAGAGAGAGTTAAATGCTGAAACAGATGGTGGAATGTGTATTCTGTTTCTCCATTGCAGGATAATTGATCACACTGTGAACCCCAAGGTTGCATTGCTGAAATAAAATCAACCATAGGATTAAGCAACCTGTTGACTGGAAGTAACAATAGAGAGTGTAGGAAAGTCAGAGGGTTGGAGAGAGAGAGAGAAGCACAGGAAGTACAAGAGAGGGACATCGGGTTGGAGAAGATTTTGTTTCAGATGGAGTAGGAGAAACTATTTCTGGGACAAGAGCTAAAGTAGGCTTTTTCTTTGGGTGCTAGCACATAAATAATGACATGGAGGCTTAATATTAATTATGAAAGTTCTGCCTTAGCTTAGGTTTGTTCCTAACTAGTTCTTATAACTTAAATTAACCCATATTTTTAAATCTATGTTCATTTATATGGCTCAGTTACCTTTACTCTGTATTGCTCATCTTGCTTCCTCTGTGTCTGGCTAGTGACTCTGCCTTTCTTCAACCCAAAGACCTCTTGTTCCCGAGAAGTCTTGCTTAACCTCTTTCAGCCTAGCTATTGACCATTCATCTCTTTATTAAACCAATCACAGTGACACATCTTCAAAGTGAAGTGTCTAAATAAAAAGGAAAAGTTTTTTTACTCTAATATAATAAAACTATAAAAAATAAGAGCAATTATCAAGTAGGAACTAAATTCACAATGTTCAGTCCATTTGTATTTGGCATATTCAGAGAAAATACTCTTTTATCTATCTTATCTTGATGAATTTAAAGTTTTATATCAAAACAATTTTCTATCATAACTTGTATTACTATCTGAAAATTGTCTTTTTAGACCTCAAAACATTTTCTTAAATAAACAATTTAAGCTCTCATGTCTCTCAACCTTACACATTTTATACCTCTTTTGTGAGTTTCCTTTTTTGAATTTAGTAACAAAGAAAACTATAACTATAACTATTTCATCTTCAACTCCATCAGAGACCCAAGAAGGATATATTATCTGAGTAAACATGAAGTACAAACCAAGCAACTTCAAACACTATAGAAATGATAGAAGCACCTGGCTGCCTGGACAGTCACCCATTGTTCCTATTTAATATTGGGGCATTCATCTTTGGCCAACAGGCCAAGAATATCTGACAGACTTTTCTATAAAGCAAGAATTTTTGAAAGACTGTCCTACCCTATCTTGGCAATGTTTGGCAATTGCTTCCTTTTGTGTGCTGCTTGTCCATTTCCACAGCATACTGTCAACAGTCAAAGCAAGGGCAGTTTCTTCACCAAATGGCTAGTTTTTACCTCATAGAAAGTAAACTCCATATGAAGGTTCTTCAATGCCCATCATCCTTTTTGGAAGTAAATTGGTGTTACCAGGAGCAGATGTGTTCACTGTCATGAAGAGCCTTATGTAATTAAAACATTTTAAATGCCATATTCTATAGGTCTTTGAAGTGTTTGAAGATTACCTATATATCTAAAATATATCACTGAATGGCCTTGAAAACATACCTAACATGACTATAAGTTTGATTGTTATATATGACTATTTTCTTTGTTTTGTTTTTTGTTTTTTCTTTTTTTTTATTATTATATTTGTGTTTTAATTTTACACATCAGCCATGGGTTCCCCTGTCCTCCCCCCTCCTGCCCCCACCCTCACCTTCCCCTCATCCCTTCCCCTCCATTCCCATCTCCTCCAGGGCCAAGACGCCACTGGGGATTCATTTAAACCTGGTGGATTCAGTACAGGCAGGTCCAGTCCCCTCCTTCCAGGCTGAGCAAAGTGTCCCTGTGTAAGCACAAGGTTCCAAACAGCCAGCTCATGCACTAAGGACTGGTCGCGGTCCCACAGCCTGGATGCCTCCCAAACAGTTCAAGCTATTCAACTGTCTCATTTATCCAGAGGGCCTGCTCCAGCTGGGGGTTCCACAGCCTTTTGTTCATAATTCATGTGCTTCCATTCATTTGGCTATTTGTCCCTGTGCTTTTTCCAATCTTGTTCTCAACAATTCACACTCTTACAGTCCCTCCTCTTTCTCAATAATTGGACACCTGGAGCTTCACCTGGGGCCTGGCTGAGGATCTCTGCATCCACTTCCATCAGTTATTGGATGAGAGTTCCAGCATGACCGTTAGGGTGTTTGGCCATCTGATCACGAGCCTAGGTCAGATCAGGCTTTCTCTCGACCATTGCCAGCAGTCTACAGAGGATGTATCACTGTGGGTTTCTGGGGACCTCTCCAGCACTCTGCCTATTCCTGTTCCAGGAAATGCAAATCAAAATGACTCTGAGATACCACCTTATACCTGTCAGAATGGCTAAGATCAAAAGCATAGAAAACAGCTTATGCTGGAGAGGATGTGAAGCAAGGGGAACTCTCCTCCACTGCAAGCTTGTACAGCCACTTTGGAAATCAATATGGCACTTCCTTAGAAAATTGGGAATCCATCTCCCCCAAAACCCAGCTATAGCACTCTTGGGCATATACCCAAGGAATGCTCAATCATACCACAAGGGCATTTGCTCAACTACGTTCATATCAGCATTGTTTGTAATAGCTAGAACCTGGAAACAACCTAGATGCCCTTCAACTGAAGAATGGATAAAGAAAATGTGGTACATATACACAATGGAGTACTACTCAGCAGAGAAAAACAATGACATCATGAGGTTTGCAGGCAAATGGATGGATCTAGAAAAAATCATCCTGAGTGAGGTAACCCAGACTCAGAAGGACAAACATGGTATGTACTCACTCATAGGAGGATACTCGATGTAAAACAAAGGTGACTAGACTGCTACACTCCAGGGAGGCTACCTAGAAAACGGGACTATAGGAAAGACACAGGGATCACCCAAGGACAGAGAAATGGATGAGATCTACATGAACAACCTGGACAACAGTGGGAGTAATGAAGGGCAAGGTTTGAGGGAACGAAAGCTTAGGGGAGCAGGAGATCCCAGCTGGACCAAGAACAGAAAGGGAGAACAAGGAATAACAGACCATGATAAATGAAGACTATATGACTGACTATTAACCTCTCTTTTTTATTAACCTAAATACCTTTCAAGGGCTAAAACTTGAAATTTTTAAATGAGCTTCATAGGTATAATACCTTAAACGAGAATAGAAAATATATGCAGTATTACTAAAATAACCTTAAATTTGTATCAACATACAAAAATCCATACCAATGTAACACATTTGAGACTAGTGGTTGTTCAAAAATAGACTAAACAATATACCTGTTTATCCCATCATTTCTATAATATACCCCTCTTTTTCCCTTCAAAAAGAGATCCCTGAATATAATCTCCTTTGTTCAACTCTTTTCCTGATCATGACCAATAACAACTTATAACCAATTCCCCTAAATGATGACAAACATTCATAACCCATTGATCAAAACCAACTCACCCCACCTCTTGGGAATGTAGGTGGAGTGTTCTCTAGACTGATTCCTGTTGTCTGGAGGCAATGGAATCTTTGGAGGACCCTGAGAAAACTAAGATGATGTTCAAGTCCTGGAAAACTTAGCCATAGCATTTGTTGCCCAGTCTCTGTGCAATGGGAAAGCATAATATGTGTTTGTAGTCCTGGCTAAAATAATCTGTGAGGCTGGACCATCTCAGCCAGCAGCATTGAAGCTGTTCTGGATGTAGAACTCTGAAGAAACCACAACAGAGGCATTCTTAGAGGCTGGATCACCTGGAACATCCATTCACATTGTGTCTGGTCCCCCTGCTCTGAAAATACACAAATTTTCAAAGGTAACATACATATCTGCATAAACACAAGTATGGACTGTATGTTGTACACAACCCAGCCAAAGATGATTTTTTTTTTGTCACTTATGTTTTAGTTTTTGAGGTCTATTTATTTATGCCTATAGTCAGGATTTTAGAGGGTCTCACTCAATCAAACCTGATTCTCTTTAACCTTGAATGAATCTACAGCCTTTCATTTTCTGTAGAAACAAAAGCCTAACCTTTTCTCCAAAGCAATACATTTTCTGACTTCCATTTTTTAATGATTTTATTTGTTTTTATTTTTTTCCTTTTTAAAAATTTATTATATTTGTGTTTTAATTTTACACATCAGCCATGGATTCCTCTGTCCTCCCCCCTCCCACTCCCACCCCCCTTTCCTCCTTCCCCTCCCCTCCATTCCCATCACCTCCAGGACCAAGACTCCTTTGGGGATTCATTTAAACCTGATGGATTCAGTACAGGCAGGTTCAGTCCCCTCCTTCCAGACTCAGCAAAGTGTCCCTGTGTAAGTACAAGGTTCTAAACAGCCAGCTCATGCACTAAAGACAGGTCCCAGTCCCACAGCCTGGATGCCTCCCAAGCAGTTCAAGCTATTCAATTGTCTCACTTATCCAGAGGGCCTGATCAAAGCTGATCCACAGCCTTTGGTTCATAATTCATGTGCTTCCATTCATGTGGCTATTTGTCCCTGTGCTTCTCTAATCTTGGTCTCAACAATTCACACTCTTACAGTCCCTCCTCTTTCTCGATAATTAGATACCTGGAGCTCCACCTGGGGCCTGGCTGAGGATCTCTGCATCCACTTCCATCAGTTATTGGATGAGAGTTCCAGCACGACCGTTAGGGTGTTTGGCCATCTGATCACGAGCCTAGGTCAGATCAGGCTTTCTCTCGACCATTGCCAGCAGTCTACAGAGGATGTATCATTGTGGATTTCTGGGGACCTCTCCAGCACTCTGCCTATTCCTGTTCTCATGTGGTCATCATTTATCATTTTAAAGTTAAGGGATTCCTAAAGTATCTAGGCTGGTTTAATTCAGTAGTCCTACAGTCAAATGTCTCTCCTCAGCAGCCATAAGTTTCTGTTTATTAGCTTTCAAATTTTTCAACGTCAACAAAGCACCATATAAGATCCAAAGTCCCTGTGTTATAATATTTTTCATCCTTACACGGCTTCTTTTATATTACTTTACTCTCTTTTTAAAGACTTTTTTAAAATTTATTTATTTTGTATACAGTGTTCTGCCTGTGTGTATGTCTGCAGGCCAGAAGATGGCTCCAGATCAGTTTGTGAGCCACCATGTGGTTGCTGGGAATTGAACTCAGGACCTCTGGAAGAGCAGTCAGTGCTCTTAACCTCTGAGCCATCTCTCCAGCCCAAGAGTTTATTATTTTTAAACTATTTTTATGATCATCTATATCCATTTTATTTTCTTTCTTCAGCATCTAAGCACATTTTTAAAGAAACCATATATTTTTAGAGGGTTCTGTGTCTGGATCTGGCTGTACTAAGTGCCTGCAGAATTTTCTGACTGCATGGGACGAATCTTAACAGATATGCTAGCCATTGTGCAGCTCAGTTTAGCACATGGTGCTGACATATGGTGCTGGCAGCTGGCTCCAGCCCATAGGAAACTGCTAGTAGCTTGTCTCTGTATGTCGCCAAGCCTACCCAAGAGACTGTCATCACCAGGAAGCCACATTTGACTCTGTGTTCTGAACATATTTTAAGCTTTCTCGGGCCTTATGTGGATATATGTGGCCAGATGTTGTGTGCCATGTGTAGCAAGCTTTTTCTTTGAGCCACCAGCTCACAAATAATGACACTGAAACTTATTATTGATTATGAAACCTCTGCCATAGTTTAGGCTTGTTCTTAAATGGTCCATTTTGTTTGTTGTTATTTGAGATAGGTTTTCTCTATGTAGCTTTGTGCCTTTCCTGGAACTCACTCTATAGTCCAGGCTGGCCTCAAACACTCAGAGATCCACCTGCCTCTGCCTCCTGAGTGCCGGAATTAAAGGTGTGCACCACCACCACCCAGCTTGAATGGTTCTTATAACTTAAATTAATCCATATTTTTTAATCTACATTCTTCTTTGTGGCTCAGTTAACTCTACTCTGTACTGCCGATCCTGATTCCTCTGCATCTGGCTGGTGATTTTGCCATTTTTCTTCCCTGGAACCTCTGTCCTCAGAAGTCCCACCTAATCTCTTCCAACCTAGCTATTGACCATTCAGCTCTTTATTAAACCAATCACAGTGACACATCTTCACATAGTGTAAAGGAATATTCCACAACAAATAGCAGAGAAAGAAAGGGAGCCAGCTGCTTTCTTTGCCTCTCTGAGCTAGCAGATTTCACACTAGTGTCTGGCTCCTGAGTCTTTATTGGTATAATAAAAAGATGAGACTTAATCAAAAGCAACATTTGCCTCCCTGAATGGAGGTGGCTGAGGCAATGGCAGAGCTGGGCAGTGGGGTGTGAAGGTTCCCCTGGGCCACAGCCTCAAAAGCAAGGCCACAGCTAGGAAGGTGTAGTCAGCAGCTGAGGCATTGGTAAGTTCAGGTATAGACACTGTGCTACAGATAAAATAATATTTCTCACTTCAGGAAATCAAGTTACTTCAAAAAATTTGAACATATGGACTGAGGATAAAACATTAGCAAACTGACTTAAGGGACAAGTATGGAGACAGGATTTATGAACAAGAAAAGCACAGAACACGGATTCAAACAGCTCTGAGGCTGCATTATGATCTGATTGACAAGTCAATCTGTGGGCATTGCTGAAACTCTCAGGCTGCTCCCAATCACACCTGAGCTTGCTCATCTTCAATTACACTCACCCCAAGGGAAGGTTTAGAAGGCATGCAATAAGTTAAATATGGGGACCTTTTAGTTTTCTTCATTTCTTTCATATTTTTGTCACACTTGTTACTTATCTTTCTACAATTTTAGATGCACATATGACACACTCCATAATTTTTCTCAGGAAAATTAAGAAACATGAAAGAACTGTGAAGTTTCCACAGTGGACAAGAGATGTTGTCCTGTAACATTTTATGTCCTTGGCCCTTCCCTAGTCTCAAGGTGGCCAAATGCTGTGAAAGGGACATAGTTTATGCAGGAAATTTTTGAAGCAAAGGCTCTTGCCTCACTTACCTAAGATACTGAGTCCAATCAGGCTCAAGAAAAGAAAGATCAGTCCAGCACAGCTGAGTCTCAGAGCCAACTGATGCCAGTGTGGGCACTGACAAGCATCTAGGAAGTGCAAAGAACACACTTGTTAAATCCACTTGAGTACAATTTGGATTAAAGCCTGAGGTGGTTTTGTCACTACACAGGACCTCCATTATCTACAAGGACTCTTTCCAGCACTCCTAGTGGACTGACTGGAACTGGAGATAGTGCTACACTATGTGTGCACTGTTTTACAAACACATATGCACACAGTTTTCCATCTTAACTAAGCCCATACTACATCTGGTGGCTATAACTTTCACAATCTCACCTGTGACAGTAAAAACAAATTTTCAGCTAAATGGAGTACTTTGTAATAGCACCTTTTAAAGGAATGCATTATGGCTTCTCTTTGGAATGACTGAGCTCTTGGTATTTCTACTTTTTCAATTTGGGGCTATCACTAGTGAGTGAGGGTTACTGGACACAAGCACTGGTGACTAGTGAGTCATTTCTTGACCTAGACACTGTGAGATCTCATCATTGCTGCCCAGGGCAGTGTCCAGCTTACAATATTGAGTTACTTACTCCCACAATTAGTACTTTAAGACCACTATTGAATACAAGCAACAGAAAATATAGAAACTGAAATGGCAGATAAGGGGTACTGTGCTGAACAAGACATATGCTATGTCTATAGAAGATAAGGGGTGCTGTCATATAACATTGGGGGAGTCTCTGTGGCCACCACAGCCAGCAGTGTAACTATCCACTAGAGGCAAGAAGGCAGACAGTTCAACATGACTAAGTAACCAGTGTTGGTTCAAATTTCTGGAATCTGACCCCAACTAGTTTATTTTGGGCATATTTATGTACAGCACAATTTGTGAAAACTTCTCTGGTGATAACTAACTCAATCACAAGTGCACAATAAATCTTAGGATGTACTACATAAAAACTCTTTGTAAAGAACATATGACATCGTCCATAAATATGGAGTCTATAGATCAACTACATGTGACATATTCCATAAAGATAGGTTCTATAGATTGACAAGCTAATGGTGAGTGTCTGGGGGATGATTCACTGTGGTCTCATCTACACAGCACAAAAGTCACCAAAGTATTAACAATGTGTACTACTTCAGATTATGCATCCCTTCCTTAGAAGGAATAGCCCTGTATGTTTAACATTCCTGGTTCCTCTACTGCTTATCTGTGAGCACAAGGACCTCCATGCCTCTTACATAGTGTGACATACATTATGTCTACCATACTGTACTGCTTAGACACCATATTTGATATCTCTGCTTTCCTTGGTAACTTATGTCAATAGTGGATGTCTTATGTTTATTAGACAGTGAAATGTACTAATTTTTGAAATGTGGTCAAGTATATCTTTGTTAATTTAACTTTCTTCTAGGCAATTAAAAATGTGAATTTCATATGGAAAACAATTATAGTTTTGTTTACAAAGATAATATGGAGAAACATTAGTTGGCTTTTACATCTCTAAAATAATCATGATCCCCTGTTTGCTCTCATTTAGTTTCAAAGAGTTCCATGTATTGCTATTTTATTAATGGCTTCTAGATTTAATTATTAGAACCAAACATCATGCCATCCTGAGCAAAGTTTTCCTAGTTGCTTTGTTCTATTTCTAAGATTGGATGTCCTGTAGCTTAGACTATTCTCAAACACCCCTGTTGTTAAGATGACCTTGAACTCCTGATGCCCGTGTCTCCACTTCTCAAGTACTAGAATTATAGCTGTACCCCACCATGTAGGACTAAGACTGCTTGATTTTTACAGATTCAGACTTATTCCTGTTTTTGCTAGTTTCCTACTGTTTCTAAATATTTCCTGGTATGAGTGATAGTTGAGTTACACGTCAATGTTGTGGGATATTTTGATCACACTCTGACACTTGAGACTTGCCAATAAAGTTAAACCTCAAATCAGGGGGTGGAGCCAGTGACTGGCTGACCAGAACTGGCCATAGAGAAGCCAGGAATTTGGATACGGAAGAAGCACAGGAAGGAAAGGGCAGGGACTTGAATTTGGCCCTTCCTTTAGGTTCAGGGATGAGGGGAGAGATGTGTCTACTGCAGTATCTCTGGCCAAAAAAGCATGATCAACTAGTTGCTACTCAACCTCTCTGAGCTAGCAGGTTTTCACCCTATCCTTTGACTCCTGAGTCTTATTGAGTAGTAGAATGATAGAGACTTAATTTAAACCTATATATATATTGTGGCCACAGCAGAGCCAGGACCACAGCACTGGAACCCCACTAGGCCAAGGCCTGGGAGGCCAGTGGGGTGCTGACTGCAGGGCTGTGGGGCTTCATATAATAATCAAAATATCAGTAGATTCATGTGGAGCCACTATGGGTTTGTTGTTTGTTTGTTTGTTTTGCATTATCTTTAGTGGCTGAATTGTATGATTCTGATTGCAGACAAACAGCACTGGTCTCAGGACTGTGGACCAGTCTAAGGATGCTAACTATCATTAAATAAGTCAGCTAATTTTAAAATGTTCTTGAGGAAACACACAGACACACACAAAAAAAGAATAGAGGCAGAAAGAGTTGAAATGTTCTTAGGAGATAGAAGACAGTTCTCACTTGCCTTAAGAACCACCCATATCTCCAGGCACAATTAACCGCTGAACAAAAATTTTCACATATATAAAAAGTTGCATCTATTAAACACATACAGACTTTCCATATCATTATTCTTTAGATTAAAAACTTGTACCACTATTTTCATGGCATTAAGATTATCTTTGATGCTATAGTTAGTCTGGAGATTATCTAAGGCACACAACAATATGCACATATACCCTGTGCAAATAACACATTTTATAGAAGAGATTTTTGTAACACAAATCTTAAAAGGTCTTGTTAATTAAAAAAAAAAAAACTGGAGCTAGGTATTGGGGTGAATGCTGGAAGATCAGAGAGACAGAACCAGCCACAGCTAACCTCACGTCGCCAATTCCTAAGCTGATCTCATTTCCTCAAACTGGAAACCTGTGTCCTCATCCAAATGGATCTCAGCTGAACTGCTGCTTAAAGCCTAAAAGCTTAACCAGCTCTAGTTCCTGGTTCCTTATATACCTTTCTGCTTTCTTCCATCACTTCCTGGAATTAAAGGTGTGAGTCACCATTCCTGGCTGTTTCCAGTGTGGCTTTGAACTCACAGAAATCTGGATGGATCTCTGCCTCCCAAGTGATAGGATTAAAGGTGTGTATGCCACCATTTTCTGGCCTCTATGTCTATCTAGTGGCTGTTCTGTCCTTTGACCCCAGATAGGTTTATTAGGATGCACAATATATTGGGGGATACAACATATCACCACAAGATTTGATCTCATTTGCAGATGTCTTATAAGCAATCTTCTGTGGATACTGAGCAATACTGTGTGGTCAGAGGTGATACAAGACTGTCATGGAAGGAAACACACAGTGCATTTAACATGATGAATGAAATTCTAAACTGTCATTCTTGCCATGGAGGACATGCTATGTTACTGGACAATGAGGTAGACACCATAGAAGACCCTAAGTTCCAAGAGATACTCCAAATATGAGGAGACCAGTGTATTTAGTGTATTCAGAATTTGTCCTGAACACTGGTATGACACAGAGTGACCAGCTCATTAAAAAGCCTAACAAGAAGAAGTCATGTTTCTTGCTTTCTGTATTATTTAATATTTCTGTCTTTTCTTACATTTTGTACCCTTGAAAGACCAATTTTTTGTAAAATAGAGAAAGCTTCATGCAGTCACTATTTAGATGATTTTTACAAAAGTCTAGTATTCAGAATAGTCATATTTCAAATTATCATAATATAACATAAAGTAATGCAATACAATATAATATTGGGTATAGACAGATTTTTCTTTGGGCCACCATCTCACAAAAAATGACATGGAGAGTTATTATTATTATGAAAGTTTGGCCTGTAGCTTGGGCTTGTTCCTAACTAGCTCTTATAACTTAAAATTAACCCATTTATATTAATCTATGTTTTGCCTCATGGCTTTTACCTCTCTTTCATTTTGCACCTCCTGTTTCCTCTTTGTATGGCTGTCAACTCTGCCCTTCTTCTTCCCTGAGTCCTCTCTGCCCCCGAAAGCTGCACCTAACCTCTTCCTGCCTAGCTATTGGCCATTCAGCTCTCTATTAAACCAATCAGAAGACACCTTAAGCAGAGACATACCTTTATACTGTATACAAATATTCTACAACAATTGGGACAATATGTTTAGCCTTCATAAACCATAAATTTCATCTTTGAAATGTTTGAACAATATCTATTTCATAAATTTTAAGATTTATGAAAAATTCTTATAAATTACAAAGCAAAGTGTCTGGTACAAAGCACTATTTAATGAATAATAGTTTTTCTTCCTCCCTTCTTTCCTTCCTTCCTCCCTCCCTCCCTCCCTTCCGTCCTTCCTTTTCTTTCTTTCTTCTTTCTTTCTTTCTTTCTTTCTCTCTCTCTCTCTCTCTCTCTCTCTCTCTCTCTCTCTCTCTCTTTCTTTCTTTCTTTCATGAATGCATGAGCTCTGCACACATTTTACCTGTCCTACTCTCAAAGCAAACTTTTGGTCATTTGGCCACAAAGCAGGTCACTGCCCATGTCCCTCTTTCTGTGGTTTGTTTGTTTGTTCACTGAGAGATCTACTCACTAAGCTGTGAATTACCCACAGTTTGAACTATTTAGCTAATGGGTCAAGGTGGTTTCATTTCTTTCACTACTGGGTCAGTGTTTTCTTTTCATAGGCTTTGCTCTGGCTTTATTCTACTGTTTGTGTCTTTCTGGTTTCCATTCAAGCTGATGGTTTGTAGAATAATAATCACAATAATGGCAGACAAATTTTTCGGTCTTTCAATTTGGGATCATGGATAGTAGTGTTGAGGAAATCTCATTGTCTTTCTCAACCTTCATTTTCTTACATTCATTTCAACAAGCCCTTTCCCATCCTTTTGCTAGGCATGGCCACAAGGAAAAGAAAAACACGCTTCTTCCAATCATGCTGGTTCATGGGAATCCCAGAAGGGTCACAGCCTCACTTGTCCCTGACCCTGATGTGAAGAAGATAATAAAGCTGATTTGCTGATGCTAAGATGTTTTCCTGGTTTTAACTTTTATAATTTAATAGTTTCTAACCAAAAGTCCTAAAATGTTGATAATAACAGTTTTCAAAATACAGGAATAGTGTCAAATTGAAAATGTTGCAATATTACTGATATTAGTAAGTTCAGTTAGGTCACAGAATGAAATTTATCTCATGACAATTTGACACATTTTCTACCTCAGTTTCTGGTCCCTTTTCACACTCCCTCATGTCATGTTACCCTTTGAGTATTACCTCAGTCTTCCACATTTCTGTCACTCCAATTACTGAATTCCCTGGCAGAGAAGAGGGCTGGTTTACCCAATGCTGACTGCCAGGGTTGCAACTGCAGTAGCCTAAGTCAAAATGTTTGTTCTGAACCTGGATCTGGAATGGGCAAGCTATTACAGCAAGTCTTCAGTGTCTCTAAAAACACACTTCTGTTCATATATGGAAAATATTGTTTATTCAGGGTCTTGTAACTGAGGCTGAATAGGAAAAGCTCCATTCATGTTTCATAAAGGCTACTTGAATAAAATGTCACTGTGTAAGCTTTTTCTCTCTAAAGTTGCAGTTATCTGAAGGCAAGCGGTCCTACACTAGTCAACACTCACAGAACCATTGCTCTAGAGCAATAGTTTTTTTAGTTAATTAGTGTGTATGTGTGTGTGAGAGAGAGAGAGAGTATTGCTTGTGAGTGCATGAGTGCAAGTGTGTATGTGACTGCAGGGGTGTGTGTGTGTGTGTGTGTGTGTGTGTGTGTGTGTGTGTGTGTGACTGAAGGGATATGCAATGCCACACTAGGTGTAGAAATCAGAGAACAACTTTCAGGAGGAGAAGTTCTCTTTCCAACAAAGGTATTGGGAATTGAAATCTGTTTGTCAGGTTTGTGCAGCAAGTGCTTTAATCTGAGGAGTCATCTCGCCATCCCAAAGCAATCCTTTAAAACTGAAATACAGTGGGAATCTTAACTCTAGAAGATATCCAAGTACTGAAAGGAAAAATAAGGGCACTTACCTGGAGGAAAAGATGGGGGTGATGCATACTTATTCCCTGGGGTCTTAACTGTCTTTACACTGCCATAGACTCTTGATGTGTCCATTGTAGAGTCGAGATGTGAACTGTGAACAGTGACAAGTTCTGCGAGGCCAAATGAGCAAAAGGAAGTCCACTGTGAATACTCTGTTCTCTGCATCCACACCCACCCACACTTGCAGCTAAGGGTTTCTACATGGTTACTGAACTTGGTGACCACTGTGATCACACAGTTCACATGTTATTATCTTTCAAAAGAAGATATAACATGTCATCTACTCTGAACTTTTTTGTCCTTCTTCCTTTAATTGTCTGTTTTCAGTTACTTTCTCAGGGCACAAGTAAACAGAGCAATCAATATTGAATTAAAACTTGAGGACTCCTCCCCACCACACTCCCAGGAAATATACTGTACCATATATTGTACAATGTAAAAATAAAAATATGTGAAAGTCCCTGGTGCTATTTGACATGAATTGAAGCTATAAAATCCTCCTGAAAGATTCATGCTGTGAAATGTGGAAATAAAAATAAATATGAGTGTGGAACTAAAAATTAATAATAAAAAAACCCACATGACTGATACAATAGGAAAAGTGATGAGGAGGAAGACACATGTCTTTCAGATTGTCCTGAAGGTCCATGCAGATGTAGTTAAGGACTTCATCTGTCAGAGCTACAGAGTGGAGGACACAGGTCTATAGGACATGCTAACTCCTCCAAGGATTTTCAGACCTAGAGCCTTAGACCAACTACTACAAATTTCAAGCCAGACATATCACAAGTGAAAAAGAAGAAAAATAAGGATTTCCTTAAAGTCGCTTTCTGTGGTCAGAGTGGAATTGTACCAGGTGCTCACAATTACATGACAGTGGCATCAATCCACTAGCTGTGAGTTCCAGGAGTCAGGTGTATACTCACAACATGGGGCTCACACTCACTCCCCAAGACTGATGGCTACACAGTGAGGGAAGCGTGTGTGAGGGTCTCAGCACACTTGAGACTCGAGAAACCTCCTCAGCTGTCACTATTTGGTGACTGTCACTTTACTCAATGCCAAGCATAGGCTTTTACCTCATTCTTCAACCAAACCCAAGATTTCAACAAGTGTACAGGGCTTTCCAGAGTTGTCCATCTCAAATTATTCTAGGAAAAAAAAAAAAGATTAACTCTAGAAAACAGAAATTTCAATATATATTGTATAAGAGTCTCAGGTTTTATTATATGTAATAACCACCTCAAAATTTGTTAATGTTCCTGTCACATGAACTTCCTTTGTCAAAATAGTGTAACCTTACACAGGGAATATGTGAATAAGCATTCCAAGGATTAAGTCCATTCATGGCACACACTTGAATACGCAATCCTGCAGCCAATGAAAGCTGTGGGGATGAATTAGAAATATCAGTAGAGTGACGAGAAGTCTGATGCTCTAAGCAGAAGCTTCAGATGAAGCTTTGAGGACACTGAACTTCAGCTGTAAATTCTGAAGCCATCTGAGGCTACCAGGAATCCACCATAGCTGTGCTAAGAATGGCATATTTGAGGTGAGAAGATTTCTACTAAAGATGCTTACAAATGCCTCTATGCCACAAAGTGTGAACCAAGTGGGAAAAAACAACCAGAGATGAGCGTCATTTGTCCACATGAGTGTGAAGCAAATAGACCACTTGTCAGTTACAGAATATCAGAAGCCACACCAACTACTATACAGTTATGTAGCCATCTTTGCACGATAAGGAGAATTTAGCTGTGTTAATGATGTCCTTTGATCACCTGATTGCCAGAATGATATCTTAGTATATTATTGGGATGTATATGTGTATACATATATCAATAATATATGTATATATAATCAGATATATATAGATATATATAATCAGAATTCAGAATTACCTTGATCTTGTGACAATAAAATAGATGGAGAGAGACAGAGAATGTGTGACAGAGATTGCAACATGATGTTACAATAATGTGATACTACATCAAAGTAAGTCAAATGGTGAGTGACTGTAAGTATTCAGGGTTTTAGAGTGTGGAAATAGAGAAAGTAACACTGAGTTTCTTGAGAAGAAATAAAGACAAGTTTTTAACTAGAAGCCTCTTTTTCATATCAGACCCTTCCAGGTTAATAATGGAAGTTGGGATGTAAAGAAAGGTGAGTAAAATATAAACAATAGAACTCTCAAATATGAAAATGAATGTGCTAATGTAATAATTTTATGCAAGAAGGTAAAAATATGGGCCAGAAAGTAGTAATTATGAGGTGAGATCACATGCTTCAGGCTAAAACTTCAAAGGAATGGTGACATGAGCAGAATGGCTCACCCAGAAGCCACAGGCCCTCCTCCTCCACAGAGGCATTGCTTTAGACATTGCCAGAGACCAGAGCACCTCGGTGGGAAGTCCGGAGACTAACTGGGAAGCCATAGGCCCTCCTTCTCCACAGAGGCATTGCTTTAGACATTGCCAGAGACCAGAGCACCTTGGTGGGAAGTCTGGAGACTAACTGGGAAGCTGCAGACCCAGCTCATTTTAAAATCAAGGAGATACACTACAGAGAAGAGGGTAGGCAACTGATGAAGCTCTCTTATGCTTTATCCTTCAGAAGATCTAGAAGGAAACATCCAACACTGTTGAAATACAGACCTACTTATATCTTAATTTGAGTTATTATTGCTGTGAAGAGACACCATGACCACAGCAACTCTTACAGAGAAAACATTTAATTGTGGGGGCTCACAGTTTCAGAGGCTCAGTCCCTTATCATCATGACAAGGATCATGGCAGCAGGCAGGCAGATGTAGAGGACAGGTAGCAGACAGTCCTACATCTTTCAGGCAACAGACAGTCAACTATAAGTCACATTGAGGGAAACTCGAGCAAAAGAGAACTCAAAGTCTGCCCCCACAGTGACACACCTCTTCCAACAAAGCCATACCTCCTAACAGTGCCACATCCTTTGGGGACCATTTTCTTTGAAACCATCACACTGTCAAAGGGTTTCTCAGAGGCCCTGATGAAAGGACAAAAGAAACCTAATTCTGTGTTGTTGCCAGGGATGAGTTTGAAAGACCAGTCTGGGGCTGATGACAAGACCTCAAGGAACTTAAGGTTGCAGTCACTGAGAACTTGGCTCTTTCCCTATACAAGGCTGGAGTTATGAGCCCCTAGCCCACTGTGTGCCTGGTCTGTCATGCTCTTTCAATAGTCCATGCTCCCTTTGTGCATCACTGGTTAGCTTCCTGCTGATTTCATACCACTGTATGATAGCTTTCTTCTGACTCTGAGCCATTTATCCCCTGGGAATAGTGTCAAAGATGCTGTATTTCTTAATAAGCTTGCTTGGAATAAGACACAGCTTCTGCAAGGCCTCCCAAGCTCACCTGTTCTATCTTCTTTATCTCTGATCCCCTGGACCTTCCTTCTCAGGACTTGTCACTGAAGAATGATCTGCTAGTCAGGGTCACCACAGAAAGGCTCCTTCTTTTCAATGAAACAAAACAATGGGCAGGCATGAGATTTTCTGGTTTGTTTGCTTGGGGATACCTGAAAACTGCTTCTGTCTTACCATACTTGAATTGCCAATAGGCATACCCCCAGTTTGGAAGCCCACCAATAATAGAGGAAAGTAGCATGTTTGAGACATGGTTCATGGGCAAACAGTACAAAGAGAAGGAGGCAAGAAACTAGGTTTGAAAAATAAAGTAACCTCAAACTGATGAAAATTTACCTCAGACAAAGAGCCCATGCAAAGACTAAGAGAGGTAGTACTGGTTTTTCAGATGCCCCAATCATAGAAAAAAATTAAATAGTGAAAGACGGTCCAACAAAAGAAAGGAAAAAAATACTTCTTAAACTAAAGCATCAAAGATGTATAAGCTGCTTGTGACTTAATTTCATTCCTGTTTTTGTATGTGTGTAAGGGATGTGCGTATGTCTGTTCACATGTGTGTAGGTGCATATCTTGATACATGTGTGTGCATGTGGAAGCAAGGGTTTAATATCAGATGTCTTTGATCATGCTCTACTTTATTTACTGAGTCAGGGTCTCTTAACAAATGCAGAGTGACAACAAAAGCAAAATAGACAACTGAGTCCACATGCATCTGAGGAGTTTTTATAATGAAGGTTACAGTTGACATGGTAAAAGGAATATGAGTGTGGCAGTTTGAACAAGAATGGACCTCATATATTCTAGTGCTTAGTCCTTAGTTGGTTAAACTGTTTGAGAAGGATTAGGAGAGGCCCTGGGCCACAACCAGTCCCTGGGAACCCCCACCTAACTCTGTCCCAGTTGCCAGCCAGCAGAGAAAACTCCTGTGGGAAGCGCCCCCCTCCAAAACCCCCCATGGGACCCTGCAATCTACACGTCCTGCCCCAACACCCATCTGCCTGAGACCCCAGTAACTTCCTGAGGAATGGAAACCAAACCGCCAGCTTTTCATTTCATTTCAACAAGAGCTCTCATTGGACCAAGAGTAACTCCCAGAGAAAAGGAATCTGCCAGCCCTCATTAGACTAAGAGTGGTTTCTGAGACATACAATCTGCCACCTCTCATTGGACCAAGGGAGGCTTCTTGAGACACAGAATCTGTCAGCTTTGACTGGACCAAGAGCTCTGATAAGACCGAGAGAGGCTCCGTGAGTCACAGAATCAACTAGCTTGGGTTGAGCCAAGAACAACTCCCTGAGACACAGAATCTGCCAGCTCCAATTAGACTAAGAGCTAAGATTAGACCCCTGAGACACAGACACAGCAAGCACAGAGTAGACCAATAGCAACTCACTCAGACACTTATACCTATTAGAGGAAGAGAGGGGCAGATGTCAATGCAAAACTACATACAACATAAAGAGCAATACAGCATCACTAGAACCTAGCCTTCCTCCAATAGCAAGACCTGAACATTACAATGTAGAAGAAGTAGAAGAATGTGACCATAAAAATAGCTTCATTAAGATGCTAGAGGCCTTTCAAGAAAAAAAAAAAAATGATACTCCCATCTGGACCAGAGGTGAGTACCTGGGTTATAGTCAGAGAGGCAACTGCGCCTGGGTCCCACCACTGGACACAGGCCACTCCAGGAGGACCTGACCAACTTGGCCCCAGTTTCCTGCCAATCAGCGGGCCCTGCAGGAAGGCTTCCCTTTTCCAAGACTGCAGGCAGACACTGCAGTCTCCACACCCTGCCCCCACACCCATTTGCCCAAGATTCCAGCTACTTCCTGAGACTCAGAGACCAGCCCCCAGCTTCCTTCCTCTCCAGAACTCCCATCTGGACCAGAGGTGAGTGCATGGTGTTATAGCCAGAGAGGCAACTGCCCTTGGGTCCCACCACTGGACACAGGCCACTCCAGGAGGACCTGACCAACTTGGCCCCAGTTTCCTGCCAATCCTCAGGACCTGCAGGAAGGCTCCCCTATTCCAAGACTGCAGGCAGACACTGCAGTCTCCACACCCTGCCCCCACACCCATCCGTTGGAGACTCCAGCCACTTCCTGAGACTCAGAGACCAGCCCCAAGCTTCCATCCTGCCCTGGAACTCCCATCTGGACCAGAGACCAGAGGAACTCCCATCTGGACAAAATAAGGAGACATCAGGGACTTCCCAAGACTCAGAGTCCAGCCCCCCCAGCTCCTATCTGGCCAGCACTCTTACCTGGACCAGCGCTCCCATCTGGCCCAGAGCTTCCATCTGGCCCAGAGCTTCCATCTGTACCAGAGAGAGGCTCCCTAAATCTGTCAACTCTCTCTGGACCAAGTACTCTGATAAGAAAAAGAATGAACACAAGAAGAGATGGGCAGACATAAAGGCAGAAGTACATACAACAAAATAAAGAGCAATACAGCATCACCAGAACCTAGCCCTTCTCCAACAGCTAGACCTGAACATCACAGAATGGAAGAAGAAGAAGAAAACAACCTTATAAGTAACATCATAAAGAGGCTAAAGCCTTATATAGAAGAAATCAAAAATAAAGTAGAGGAACAGACAAACAAAAAATGGGAAGAATGCTATTAAAAAAAAAAAAAACTAGAGGAAAGGACAATTAAAGCAGAAGAAAATAATAAATCCTTGAATGAAAATCATGAAAAAGCAAGGGAGACAATCTAAGACCTGAAGAGGGAAATAGAAATAAGGAGAAGAAACTAGCAGAAGGAATGTTGGAAATAGAAAATCTAAGTAAACAAACAGGAACTTCAGATGCAAGTATAACCAACAGAATGCAAGAGATGGAAGAAAGGATCTCTGGTGTTGAAGATACGGTAGAAGAAATGGATTCATCAGTCAAAGAAAACAACAAAACCAACAAAGTCATGACCCAAAATATCCAGGAAATTTGGGACACCATGAAAAGACCAAACCTACAAATAATAGGGACAGAGGAAGGAGAAGAATACCAACTCAAAGGCACAGAAAATATATTTAACAAGATCATAGAAGAAAACTTTCCCACCTTAAAGAAGGAAATGCCTATGAAGATACAAGAAGCCTATAGAACACCAAACAGACTAGACCCCCAAAAAAAGTCCCCTCGGCACATAATAATTAAACAACTAAACGGACAGAATAAAGAAAGAATATTAAGGGCAGCAAAGGAAAAAGGCCAAGTGACTTATACAGGAAAACCCATCACAATAACACCCAATTTCTTGATGGAGACTTTGAAAGCCAGAAGGACCTGAACAGATATAATGCAGACACTAAGAGACCATGGATGCCAGCCTAGACTAATATACCCAGCAAAACTTTCAATCATCGTAGATGGAGTGAACAAGAACTTCCAAGACAAAACCAGAATTAAACAATACTTATCCACAAACCCAGCAGTATACACCCATGAAAACACAGGAAATAGACAACACCACAGCAGTAAACCCCAAAAAGAGAAGTACACACACACTACCACTAAAAAATAAAAATAACAATAGGAACGAACAATCACTGGTCATTAATTACCCTTAATATCAATGGACTTAATTCACCTATAAAAAGACACAGACTAACAGAATGGATACGAAAACAGGACCCATCTTTCTGCTACATACAAGAAACACACCTCAAATTCAAAGACAGACACCTCCTAAGAATAAAATGTTGGGAAAACACTTTGCAATCAAATGGTCTTAAGAAGAAAGCTGGTGTAGCCATCCTAATATCCAGCAAAATAGACTTCAAACTAAAATCAATCAAAAGAGATGATGAAGAACATTCCATACTCATCCCAGGAAAGATCCACCAAGATGAAGTTTCAATTCTAAACATTTATGCCCCAAACACAAAGGCACCCACATATGTAAAAGAAACATTACTAAACCTTAAATCACATATAAAACCCCACACATTAATAGTGGGAGACATCAACACCCCACTTTCACCTCTGGACAGATCAGCCAAATTGAAACTTAACAGAGACATAATGGACTTAACTGATGTTATGGCTCAAATTGACTTAATCGATATCTACAGAACATTCCACCCAAACAAAAAAGAATATACCTTCTTCTCAGCACCCCATGGAACCTTCTCGAAAATTGAACACATACTTGGCCACAAAGCAAATCTCAACAGATACAAAACAAGTGGAATAACCCCCTGTGTTCTATCAGACCACCATGGTTTAAAGTTAGATTTCAACAACAGAAAAAACTACAGAAATCCTACAATCTCATGGAAACTGAATAATGCTCAACTGAATCACCAATGGGTTAAGGAAGAAATAAAGAAAGAAATTAAAGACTTCCTAGAGATCAATGAAAATGAATACACCACATAACCAAATTTATGGGACACTATGAAAGCAGTGCTAAGAGGGAAATTCATAGCACTGAATGCCCACATAAAGAAGCTGGAGAAATCTCACACTAGTGACTTGACAGCACACCTGAAAGCCCTTGAACAGGAAGAAGCAATGTCTCCCAGGACGAACAGATGCCAGGAAATTATCAAATTGAGAGCTGAAATCAATAAAATAGAAATAAAGAGAACAATACAAAGGATTAATGAAACAAAGAGTTGGTTCTTTGAGAAGATCAACAAGATAGACAAGCCCTTATCCAAACTAACCAAAAGCCAGAGAGAGAGCATCCAAATTAACAAAATCAGAAATGAAAAGGGGGACATAAAAACAGACAATGAGGAAATCCAGAGAATCATCAGGTCATACTTCAAAAACCTCTACACCACAAAACTGGAAAATCTAAAAAAAAAAAAAAAAAAAAAAAAATGGATAATTTTCTGGATAGGTACCACATACCTAAGTTAAATCAAGACCAGATAAACCACTTAAATAGTCCAATAACACCTAAGGAAATAGAATCAGTCATTAAAAGTCTCCCAACCAAAAAAAGCCCTGGACCAGATGGATTCACTGCAGAATTCTACCAGATCTTCAAAGAAGACATAATACCAATACTCTTTAAATTGGTCCACACAATAGAAGCAGAAGGTATATTACCAAACTCCTTTTATGAGGCTACAATTACCCTAATTCCTAAACCAAACAAAGATGCAACAAAGAAAGAGAACTACAAACCGATCTCCCTCATGAACATTGATGCAAAAATACTCAATAAAATTCTGGCAAACAGACTCCAAGAACACATCAAAACAATTATCCACCATGATCAAGTAGGCTTCATTCCAAGGATGTAAGGGTGGTTCAATATACGAAAGTCCGTCAATTTAATACACCATATAAACAAACTCAAAGAAAAAAAACCACATGATCATGTCACTAGATGCAGAAAAGGCATTTGACAAAATCCAACACCCCTTCATGATAAAGGTCTTGGAGCGATCAGGAATACAGGGAACATACATAAACATAATAAAGGCAATCTACAGCAAGCCAACAGCCAACATCAAATTAAATGGAGAGAAACTCAAAGCAATACCACTAAAATCAGGAACAAGGCAAGGCTGTCCCTTCTCCCACTACTTATTCAATATAGTACTTGAAGTTCTAGCCAGAGCTATAAGAAAACATAAAGAGATTAAGGGGATACAAATTGGAAAGGAAGAAGTCAAGCTCTCCCTATTTTCAGATGACATATTAGTATACATGAGTGACCCCAAAAATTCAACAAAGGAACTGATACAGCTAATAAAAACCTTCAGCAACATTGCAGGATACAAGATCAACTCAAAAAAATCAGTAGCCCTTCTATATCCAGGAGACAAACAGGCTGAGAAGGAAATCAGAGATACATCACCCTTTACAATAGCCACAAATGATATAAAATACCTTGGAGTTATGCTAACAAAGCATGTGAAGGACCTATATGACAAGAACTTTAAGTCCCTCAAAAAAGAAATTGAAGAAGATGTCAGAAAATGGAAAGATCTCCCATGCTCATGGACAGGCAGGATTAACATAATAAAAATGGCGATCTTACCAAAAGCAATCTACAGATTCAATGCAATTCCCATCAAATTACCAACACAATTCTTCACAGACCTGGAAAGAATAATACTCAACTTCATATGGAAAAACAAAAAACCCAGGATAGCCAAAAGAATCCTGTACAATAAAACAACCTCTGGAGGCATCACAATCCCCGACCTCAAGCTCTACTATAGAGCTACTGTAATAAAAACGGCTTGGTACTGGCATAAAAACCAACATGTGGACCAATGGAATCGAATTGAAGACCCTGACATTAACCCACACACATATGAACATATAATTTTTGACAAAGAAACAAAAAATGTACAATGGAAAAAAGAAAGCATCTTCAACAAATGGTGCTGGCATAACTGGATGACAATGTGTAGAAGGCTGCAAATAGATCCATATCTGTCACCGTGAACAAAACTTAAGTCCAAGTGGATGAAAGACCTCAACATAAATCCAGCTACTCTGAACCTGATAGAAGAGAAAGTAGGAAGTACTCTTGAATGCATTGTCATAGGAGATCACTTTCTAAATATAACACCAGTAGCAAAGACACTGAGAGAAACAATCATCAATGGGACCTGTTGAAACTCAGAAGCTTTTGTAGAGCAAAGGACATGGTCAACAAGACAAAGTGACAGCCTACAGAATGGGAAAAGGTCTTCACCAACCCCACATCTGACAGAGGGCTGATATCCAGAATATATAAAGAACTCAAGAAATTAGACATCAAAATGCCCAATAGTCCAATTAAGAAATGGGCTATAGAACTAAACAGAGAATTCTCCACAGAGGAAGTTCAAATGGCTGAAAGACATTTAAGGAATTGCTCAACATCCCTAATTATCCAGGAAATGCAAATCAAAACGACTCTGAGATACCACCTTACACCTGTCAGAATGGCTAAGATCAAAAGCACAGAAGACAGCTTATGCTGGAGAGGATGTGGAGCAAAGGGAACTCTCCTCCACTTCTGGTGGGAATGTAAGCTTGTACAGCCACTTTGGAAATTAATATGGCGCTTCCTTAGAAAATTGAGAACCCATCTCCCCAAGACCCAGCTATAGCACTCTTGGGCATATACCCAAGGAATGCTCAATCATACCACGAGGGCATTTGCTCAGCTATGTTCATATCAGCTTTGTTTGTAATAGCCAGAACCTGGAAACAACCTAGATGCCCTTCAACTGAAGAATGGATAAAGAAAATATGGTACATATACACAATGGAGTACTACTCAGCAGAGAAAAACAATGACATCATGAGGTTTGCAGGCAAATGGATGGATCTAGAAAATATCATCCTGAGTGAGGTAACCCAGACGCAGAAGGACAAACACGGTTTGTACTCACTCATAGGAGGATACTAGATGTAAAACAAAGATGACTAGACTGCTACACAACTCCAGGGAGGCTACCTAGACAACGGGACTGTAGGAAAGACCCAAGGATCACCCAATGACAGAGAAATGGATGAGATCTACATGAACAACCTGGAGGACAGTGGGAGTAATGAAGGGCAAGATTTGAGGGAAAGAAAGCTTAGGGGAGCAGGAGATCCCAGCTGGATCAAGAACAAAAGGGGAGAATGAGGAATAACAGACCATGATAAATGAAGACCACTTGAGAACAGGAATAGGCAGAGTGCTCAAGAGGTCCCCAGAAATCCACAGTGATATATCCTCTGTAGTCTGCTGGCATTGGTCGAGAGAAAGCCTGATCTGACCTAGTCTGGTGATCAGATGGCCAAACACCCTAACAGTCGTCTTGGAACTCTCATCCAGTAACTGATGGAAGTGGATGCAGAGATCCTCAGCCAGGCTCCAGGTGGAGCTCCAGGTGTCCAACTGTTGAGAAAGAGGAGGGTCTACAAGAGCGTGAATTGTTGAATCCAAGATTGAAAAAAGCACAGGGACAAATAGCCAATCGAATGGAAGCACATGAATTATGAACCAAAGGCTGTGGAGCCCAGCTGGATCAGGCCCTCTGGATAAGTGAGACCATTGAATAGCTTGAACTGTTTGGGAGGCACCCAGTCTGTGGGACCAGGATCTGTCCTTAGTGCATGAGCTGGCTGTTTGAAACGTGGGGCTTACACAGGGACACTTTGCTCAGTCTGGAAGGAGGTGACAGGACCTGCCTGTACTGAATCCACCAGGTTTAAATGAATCCCCAGGGGTGCCTTGATCCTGGAGGACATGGGAATGGTGGGGAGGGGTTTGGGGGGAAGGTGGGGGTGGGGGCAGGGGCGGGAGGGGGGAGGACAGGGGAACCCATGGCTGATGTATAAAATTTAAAACACATAATAATAAAGGAAAAATTTTTTTTTAAATAAATGAAAATTTCCCTTCGAGAAATTGAGGAAAAGCCAAACAAAGATTGGAAGAAATCAATAAAGGAATAGAGGAAAAGACAAATAAAAATTGGAAGAAATCAATAAATCCCTTAAAGAAATCCAAGAAAACCATGAAAAAGTAAAGTAATTAAACATGTGAGGGAAACAGTTCAAGACCTGAAAAGGGAAATAGAAACAATGAAGAAGATACAAACAGGGAATACTGAAAATAGAAAATCTGAGTAAATGAACAGGAAACACAGATGCAAGTATAAACAACAGAATACAAGAGATGGAAGAGAGGATCTCTGGTGTAGGGGATACAATAAAGGAAATGGATTTGTTAGTTAAACAAAATATGAAAGCCAAAAATATTATAACACAAAATGTCCAGGAAATCTGGGACACCATGAAAATGAAATACCTATGAAGATACAAGAAACCTATAGAACACCAAACAGACTAGACCCCCCCAAAAAAGTCCCCTCACCACATAATAATTAAACAACTAAATATACAGAATAAATAAAAAATATTAAGAGCACCAAAGGAAAAAGGCCAAGTGACTTATAAAGGCAAACTCATCAGAATAACACCCAACTTTTCAATGGAGACTTTGAAAACCAGAAGGACCTGGACAGATATAATGCAGACACTAAGAGACCATGGATGCTAGCCTATACTGATATACCCAGCAAAACTTTCAGTCATCATAGATGGAGTAAAGAAGACATTCCAAGACAAAGCCAAATTTAAGCAATACTTATTCACAAACCCAGCCCTACAGAAAGCACTAGAAGGAAAATTCCAACCTAAGGAAGGCAGATACACCCTCGAAAACACAGGAAATAGATAATACCACAGCAGTAAACCCCAAAGAAGTGAAGTACAAACACACACACTACCACCAAAAAAATAAATAAATAAAAATAACAGGAATGAAACAATCACTGGTAATTAATATCCCTTAATATCAATGGGCTTAATTCACCTATAAAAAGACTCGGGCTAACAGAATGGATACGAAAACAGGACCCATCTTTCTGCTGCATACAAGAAACACACCTCAAATTCAAAGACAGACACCTCCTAAGAATAAAAGGTTGGGAAAAGACTTTGCAATCAAATGGTCTTAAGAAGCAAGCTGGTGTAGCCATCTACTATCCAGCAAAATAGACTTCAAACTAAAATCAATCAAAAGAGATGATGAAGGACATTATATACTCATCACAGGAAAGATCCACCAAGATGAAGTTTCAATTCTGAACATTTATGCCCCAAACACAAGGACACCCACATATGTAAAAGAAACATTACTAAAGCTTGAATCACATATAAGACCCCACTTTCACCTCTGGACAGATCTGCCAAATTGAAACTTAACAGAGAAATAAAGGACTTAAATTGATGTTATGACTCAAATGGACTTAATTGATATCTACAGAACATTTCATCCGAACAAAAAAGAATATACCATCTTCTCAGCACCCCATGGAACCTTCTCAAAAATCAACCACATACATAGCAAACCTCAAGAGATACAAAGAAATTGGAATAACCTCCTGTATTCTATCAGACCACCATGGTTTAAAGTTAGATTTCAACAACAACAAAAATTACAGATATCCAACAATCTCATGGAAACTGAATAATGCTCAACCGAATAACCAATGGGTCAAGGAAGAAATAGAGAAAGAAATTAAAGACTTCCTAGGGATGTGTGGTGATAATGTTTTCCCCAATATATCATGCATCCTAATAGACTTATCTGGGGTCAGGGAACAGAACAGCCACTAGACAGACATAGAGGTCAGAAAATGGTGGCACTCACACTTTTATTCCTAGCCTTCTGGAGGCAGATATCCATCTGGATCTCTGTGAGTTCAAAGCCACACTGGAAACAGCCAGGTATGGTGACTCACGTCTTTAATCCCAGGAAGTGATGGCAGAAAGCAGAAAGGTACATAAGGTGTGAGGTCCAGGAACTAGAGCCTGGTTAAGCTTTTAGCAGCAGTTCAGCTGAGATCCATTCACAGAGGCTTCCAGTTTGAGGAAGATGAGTCAGGTGAGGTTACCTGTGGCCTGTTCTGTCTCTCTGATCTTCCAGCATTCACCCCAATACCTGGCCCTGGGTATGTTTTTATTGATAAGACATTCTAACAATTCATGCTACATCGATCAATGAAAATGAATGTACCACATACCCAAACTTATGTGACACTATGAAAGCAGTGCTAAGAGGGAAATTCATAGCACTAAATGCCCACATAAAGAAGTTGGAGAAATCTCACACTAGTGACTTAACAGCACACCTGAAAGCTCTAGAACAAGAAGAAGCAAAGTAACCCAGGAGGGATAGATGCCAGGAAATAATCAAATTGAGAGCTGAAATCAATAAAATAGAAACAAAGAGAACAATACAAAGAATCAATGAAACAAAGAGTTGGTTCTTTGAAAAAATAAACAAGATAGACAAACCTCTATCCAAATTAACCAAAAGGCAAAGAGATCCAAAGTTTTTATACTAATAGAACAAAAAATGTCATAAATCAAGACACATTTTAAATATGGTGGAAACTTCAGATGGATAGGTTACAGCAACATGGGAAACCTCTTCTGTAGGTCTCACATGATACCTGATGGAATTCTTCACGTTGTGGTCGGTGGAAGCTAGGAGTGTGTTAATACTTTCCAAACATGTTTCACCTGTCAGCTACAAGTATGTCAAGTCAGACACAGAGGTGGGCAGTGAGTGGATGTCATTTTAAAGAAAGATTGCAATTGGGCTCTGGACCTGCAATATCTCTGCCTCTCCATAATCACTGAAGTTCTAATCAGGCAATCAGGGTTTGTAGAAGGTTCAAAGCGCTGTGTAAGTTTCATTGCACAGTATTTAGTAAGTTCTTTATAGGAAGTGATAACTTCAGTAGTACATGAGTCTGAGACCTGCACAGGCATGAGAACATGGCTTGCTCACTAACTCCCCAGAGAAGACACACACATTTTTACACATTGGGGTGACTATGACAGAATCGGAACAGTGTCTGATGTTTCCACTGGTCTCAACTCACTTGTTCCTTATACAGAAAATGAGGAACTTCATCAGGCTGTGGGGGTGCCATGGGTTGCTCAGACTTACTTGTCATTTCCAGAAAGTTTGCTGTATTAAAGTTCAGCTTCTTTTCCTGCTGTCTGTTCTTCGGGAATATCACCTTTACACTCCCAAGATCTCTTAACTCTCAACAATTACCCTTCTCACTGCTTTAACTTGGCTGGCAGGATCAACTTCATAGTCCCCATTTCTAATGGAGTCCTCCTGTCTTTAGTCTTTATTGTCTTTCATGTCTCTGCAAACCACTCATTTATTCCTCCACCATTGTACTTTATTATCTTAATTTAAGCTGCTATAGTTATGTTTTCATTGAAGCTGTCTCTAAGTTATTGGAGTGTGAAGAACTTTCCAAATGAGTATATTTTATTTATCCTAAAATGTTTATTCTAATGTAAATTCTTCATCAACTTTCAGATTTTTTTCCCCCACATTCTGATGCAGTTTGTGGCAAAGTCCCCAAGCAATTTATTATTTTAATTACATGATGTGTGCATTGTGTGTGGAAATATCAACAACCACCTTGCTGAGGGTTCTTTCCTCCACCTCGATAGACAAGAAGTTCTTCCATTTTTGTATGTAGATGTGAGCCACAGAAGCTGTTTGGGAATCAGCAGCAACTGGTGACCTCAAGTGTTCAGTCCTTGTGCAGACCTCAGTCATCATGACCCCCAGCCATCAAGAGTTCAGACCCCAGGGCTCTGGACCCTTAGCCCTTGTCAGCACTCAAACCCAGGTCTGAAAACTTTGTTCATGAAGTCTTGGTAGCTCTTTTGGACTTTTCCATCAACAAAGACCTGTGGTTTCTCTTCATTTGCTCCTTACAGCCCTTTATCCTTCTTCATGCTCAACTCCACACCTTTTGTCCTCTTTCCTTTGCCCTTTTCCCCTTCTCCCTCCTGCTCTGGTTGCTCTCAAACTAATCAACAACTTTCTTCTTCTTCTTCTTCTTCTTCTTCTTCTTCTTCTTCTTCTTCTTCTTCTTCTTCTTCTTCTTCTTCTTCTCCTCCTCCTCCTCCTCCTCCTCCTCCTCCTCCTCCTCCTCCTCCTCCTCCTTCATCTCCTTCTTTAGCTGTCAAGCAGCAACTGCCTTACTCTGTTCACAGCATGGTCTACCTACTTTCAGCTTCCCTGCTTTGATGTTCTGTGAGCTTAGCCATCACCTCTGCTCTCTGCTGTCCCTGCTGCTACTTCCTTAGTGTAGCAGCACCTCCCAGCTTACTTCCTAGCTCAGCCTGAACTGCTTAGAGAAGTCAATAGAAGGCCATTGCAGGGAAAGCTTTTTTTGAGGACTGATGTTGCAACACCCAGGGAGGCAGCGCTGGAGGGCATCCAGCAGACTTGGTGACGCAGAGCAACCTTCCTGAGTAGCTGGAGAAAAGGCCATTGGACCAGTCATGAGTTTCTGACCAGTCACAGCACTTTGTTTAGATCAATCACCTGACTTACCAGTTACAGGCTTTGAGTCTTATTATTTGGACCAATCATGGACTGGACTCTTAGTCATAGAAGTGTTTTTGCTAGACTAGCAGAATACATATTTCCCTACTACCCTTGGTGAAAATGGTTGCAGTGGTATACACCCATAGGACTTGTTGAATGAGGCAGAGGCAGGAGGATCAGAAGTTCATGGACAGCTGTTAATCCCTCACAGTGAAAATAAGACCACTACCACAATTTAAAGCCAAATTTGAAGCAACCTTTAGTTAAATATTAGCCAGGTAGATGGGCTCTGACCAGGTCCATCTCTGATTCCCCAGAAAAATAAATGGTCCCAAATCAAGATTTGCAGTAACTTAAGTATTTCCATCAGGTCCAATCAGGGGCAAGCATACATCCTGACATACCTCCAGCCTACATCCAATCAGGGACAAGAGTACATCTTAATGTATTTCTTGCCTGGGAACCTCTCACCCACATATGATCATCCAGTGCAGATGGGTCCAACAAACTTGTTTAGGGGAGTGTAAACATGTGGCTTGTTATCTCCCATAAATAATAGCCTTCAGCATTTCAGGAACTATCTGTCCTTGCGTAAGGGGCTTGCAGATCAGAGAAATTTTTGTTTCATGGATCTCTTAAGCATAGTAATTAAAACTTAAAATGAAACTTCGGCTCTCACATTCCCCACTTCAGTTGTATCCTGAGCCAAATCCTTAACTCTGTGATAGGTACCTGTTTATGTTGGGATATAATAGCCATCAGCATAATGGGACCCAGACAGGAATTATCATTTAGTAAGGCATCAATAATGCAAGAGCCAACAGCAATGAGCAGAAGCAGAAGGGCCAAAGGCCTGGAAATGAGAATAGGGACCAGTTATTTATTTCATCTCAGGTCCCCTTTTTTTGCAATGATTTTTTTAGTACAGCCATATTATTTCTAACGATTTCTGAGAGGTTTATATAGAAACAATAATTTTCCCTTAAAGCTATACAATAACGTCTCTGTTTTAGAGAGCAGATTAAAGTGTTCTATCATATTGTAGAATTATTTCAGCTAATGAATCTACCTATTGATAGATCTATTTGGTTGTAACAGGTACCTTTCCTGGTATACTAATAGACATTGTAAGTGGCTATTTTGTCTCCTATGCCATTTTGATCTAACATTCCAGCCTGTTGGGGAACAAGGACGTGATGTACTCTCCTCTGTAACTTCCTACTAAAACTAGGACATTGCTGTCAGGGCCCAAGACTAGAATGCTAGTCAAGGAGGGAATTCGGGCAATGAAGTATTATTCATCAGAAAAATCTGGTTCGTTGACCCAGCTATAGCGATAGGGAGCAATCACATTGGCTGGACTGGTCCACATCAGCTTTCAGCAAGTCTGGGGCTCACAGTCATTTGGAGCAGGTTATAGTAAGCAGCTGATGTTTGGATGTTGTCTGTCAGTCAAGTGGAAATCTTCTGAGAAAGATATAGACTGGGGACAGAAGTTAAATTTAGGAACTTAAAGGAAAATCTTACATTTCTAACTTTCCGCCCAATAGTCCTAGTAGGGGAGGGGAAGAGCTCAAGGCCATGAGAGAGAAAGAGATCCCATACTCACGAATAGACAAGTAGGGAAACTTAGGCTGTACTCATTAGGAGTCCTTTTGACCTGTAAAAGGTGGATCCAAGTCTTATGACTCCCTAGAGTCTCTGAAGCTCACATGAATTTTTTAGTTTACAAAAAGATATAAAAGGTCTGCCAGCTCTGACTGGACCAAGAGAGCCTTCATCCAGTAACTGATGTAAGCAGATGTAGAGATCCACAGCCAAGCACCAGGCCAAGCTCCAGGAGTCCAATCAAAGAGAGGGAAGAGGGATTACATGAGCAAAGGGGTCAAGATTATGATGGGGAGATCTACAGAGACAACTGAACCAAGCTCAAAGGAACTCACAAACTTTAGACCAACAGCTGTGGAACCTGCATGGGACCGGACTAGACCCTCTGCATATGAGAGAGAGCTGTGTAGCTGGTTCTGTTTGAGGATCACCTGAGGCTAGGGACATGCAGGCAGTAGTTGGAGCAGTCTTTAGTCTTTAATTGATTAGAAATCTGCTGGAATCAATGTATATTAAGGTCAAGAAATAAAGTTAAGGAATCTTAGGGGGAAAATTTTTTCTTAAGTATACAATCAAAACTTTTAAGTCCATGGTCCTGGCAGCTGAGAGAGGATTGCCCCCAAATCAGGAAAAAGTAAGAGGTCCCATTTCCCAGGAATAGGCAGGTGGGGAAACAGGTTTGTTGATTGGTAATACTTATCTGGAGTTCATTTTGACCTGGGAGACCTTCGATCTCTTGAAGATTATAAGAACCTTTAATTTATTTATGTTTTTAGAGGCAAAAGTTCCAGATATGTAAGCATGTTATCATTACTTGCAATCTGTACTGAAATTCACATTATAGAAAAGGCAGCAGATGTATGCCTTTGAGTCATAGTAAAAGTTTGTGAACCTAAAAATTTTGGTTAAAAACATTAACATTTTTTTCTAGAAGACTGGGTGTGTATAGATTAGACAAATGTACTAGTACAATCAGAACCATTTTTAACTCTACATTTAGAAAACAACAAAAGGGAAATTTAAAATCTTGAGCTTGTGACTATGATTATAATAGTCAGTGTTTATCAGAGTTAGATTATTAGTTTATCAGAGCTTTATTGATTAATGTTAGAACTTTGAACCTTTGAAGTTTTAATATAACAATAGCATAGTGAGGGAAAGAAATCTGAAACATTTTTATAGTTCTTAGGCCATCTTTTTATACCCTCACAAATTATATCCACATACCTCAAAACAGGCCCTCACCACCCAAGCCTTCATGTCCTCAGACCTCTACAACTTGTATTTACATACCTTAAGTTACATTTTTTACCTTAAAACATTTTTTAGAAACTTAAAGCTTATGATTTTATGTCTTTAGACCTTGTGTAAGCTTTACACCTTTTTTATCCAGTTGTTTACCATGAGACACAGGTGGTTGATTACTGAGCATTTATTGTAAAGCAAGTTACTTGAAATAAAGGAATAATACAAAGTTACTTTGCAACCTGTTTGGTAAATTTATCTCTTTTTGGTGTCTGGTAGCAAAGCAAACTGTTTTAGACCTAGCAGTAGCTTTAGGGAAGTGAGGCCTGTGCCTTGACCTTTGCAGGGGTGCCAATCAGAATTATGATACTTTGCTGCCTCTTTCTTGGATCCTGAATGAAATAATAAGTGTGCTTCCTCCATTGGAAACCAAAGGCAAACTTTCTGAATAAACTGTAAAAACTCCATGGCTTGACTACTAGAAACTTTTAAACCTTTTGCTTTAACCATACCCTTAATAATATATGTATAAAGTACACAGGGTTTTGTTTTTTGTTTTTTGGTTTTTGTTTTGGTTTTTGTTTTTTTGTTTGTTTGTTTGGACCATGCTGTCCCATTTCTATTGGAACAGGGCACTCACTTCTCAAAAGGTTTTTGATTACCTGTCCCTCCCTAAAACCAGGGCCTCTCCTGGTGGATGTGCAGCAACCTTTAACAGGATCCTATTCCCTTCAATACCAATACATACCACCATCAGGGCCCTGTTCAAGCGCCACCCTGCCAGGGTCCAGCCTCAGCTTGAGTTCAGGTCCTGCCTCCTGGAAGGGGCAGCAGCACAAGGAAAAATTCTGACCACCAAGTGAATTGCCTTCAGGTGGCCCCAAACAGTGCGAGCTATCTTTATTTAATACTTAAACAGAGTTTTTCTTACCAGGGTTCATTACAGGTTTACTATTGGCTCCTATTTTTTACTTTTAAGAAATACATCATATTTTAAGGAATATATTCTAATTGTTATGGAAACCTCCATTGTTCCCCTTTATGCTTCCCGAAATACACTTTCCCACTCCCTACATAGCCTTATTCTAGACATAAGAGTTTAGCATTTTTTTTTTTTCAGACTTAACTAAATATTGAGTCAGACACATCCTACTCTCACAGCACTTCAGTTAGCTGGCCACTACTTGTAGTTACAAAGTTAAAAAGTAATAGACTTGGGTAAAAGTAATAGACTTGCTTTAAGGACAATATCCAAACACAAACAATTCTTTCATGTCTGCAAGATATGCTTTTATACAGTTCCCTTTTCTACAACAGAGTCCCATGTCTTAATCTCTGTAAAAGGCAAGCTTTGATAGGGAATTCTTTTTCCCATCTCACTATATCATACTTCTTTTACCAATATAAGCTCCTGTGTATGGTAAAGATGGGTCTTTACATACCATATTTTACATTGCCTTTTCCCCATTGGATCATACTACACTTTATCATTGATTCTATATGCTTAGTTTCTGTGGGATAATGCTGTTGTCCACTGTAAAGATTTATCACGTGTAGATGAATTTCTAAATGGTCTTATTAAATAAAAAAAAATGGGGTTAAAGCCTGAGAGAGATTACAGGAATAGAAAGAGCCACCAGCCAACTTCACCTCACCAACTCTGAAGCTTCCAAATGCGAGATATTTCCTGTCTACCCACGCCTATATGCCTTGATGTTGTGCCCTCTGATTTGCTCTCTCTGTCCAGCTACATCACTTCCTCTTCCTGCCCAGCCCTGTCACTTCCTGTCTATCTGTACAGACCTTCAGACTTCCATGGCTAACTAGTGTTGGAATTTAAGGCATGTGCCACCACACCTGGCTCTGTTCCCAGTGTGGCCTTGAACTCATGGAGATCCAGACATATCCCTGCCTGTCAAGTGATAGGATTAAAGGCGTGTGCTAACATTGCCTGACTTTTGTGTTTATTTATAATGACTTGGTTTTTCCTCTGATCACCAGGCAAGCTTTATTTATTAAAGCACAAATAAAATATCACCACATTTCAGCACAAATAAAATATCACCACAGTCATTTGAATTGGTTTAATAAAACGCTGATTGGCCAGTAGCCAAGCAGGAAGTATAGTTGAGGAGAGAAGACTAGAAGAATTCTGGGAAGAGGAAAGGCAGAGTCAGGAGTCACCAGTCAGATGCAGAGGAAGCAAGATGAGAATGCCAGACTGAGAAAAGGTACCAAGCCACATGGCTAAACATAGATAAGAATTATGGGTTAATTTAAGAGTAAGAGCTAGTTAGTAATAAGGCTGAGCACTTATAAGTTCTATTAAAACTCTGAGTCAATTATTTGGGAAGCAGCTGCCAGGTATTTAAGAGTTGTTAGCTGGACACAGAAACTTCTTTCTACACTTAGTGTCTAGGGAACTTACTCTCAATAGTTGGCATTAAGTGTATTCCTGAGGCTTTTTCCCTCTTCTGTGTATGTACACGTTCCTTACTCTCCTTTCCAGAACTGTGAGACATGGTTAATGTTCCAAGTGCTGTTTTCTCATATGTACTTGTCTCTATTGAGTCAGCAAAGTTCCCAAGATTAAGAGTTGTAGTTAGTAATTCCAGATAAGAGATTTAAGAAACATTAGTCCCCTGCTGAATCTTAGGGGAAAATATTTGAAAAAGAACAGAATTTCCACATAAAATTACAACTGTTGCATGCATGACTGACAAAGTAAAACTAAACACCTCCCAAAAAAAATCACCAACATAATGAAAGAAAAAAGAGCCTGCAAGTTGCACATATTTTACAAATTCATATGCTGTCCCATGGACTACTGGTCCTTGCCAAGTGAGAGTCCATTTCCATAGGTGCCTGGTCCCTAAGAAACCCATTGGTCAGGTAGTCATACACTGAGCTGAGACTAGGCTGCACAGCTCCTGACAGTTGCCTAACACAATGGGTCTTGTTCAGTTTTTTTTCTATTCTGCTATTAATGAGCATCTATGTTTCTGGGCTGACTGTTAGAATTAATGCTAAGATGACCATTTTGTACAAGTCCCTCTGCACACATGTAAACAAGTAAAATTACTACAACATGATTTGATAATGATTAACATTAATAGCTATGTCAAAGTCTTACCACATAGTTACAAACACTTATTCCATCAGCTGTTACATATCATTTCTGAAAATTTACATACTGGTCATTTTTAGCCAGAACAGGTATTTAGTGGTCTCTATATGGGTTTATTTTTGTGTGCTCTGTCTCTCTCTCTCTCTCTCTCTCTCTCTCTCTCTCTCTCTCTCTCTCTCTTTCTTGGAACAAATACCTGCATCATCATTACATTGTTGGGTGTAGCAAGACATTGCCCTCTATTATCACTGCTCATTCCATTAGGGTACTATAACTCAATATGCTTTCCCTAGTATACTGCATAAATTACACTTCCCAGCACGCACTGCATGTTCATTCCTCTCTTATCTGTTGTACTTAGTTCTTTGTTGCACTCTATCACACCATTGATATGAAGGTTGTATCCTTCCAGTAAATCACAACACAATGAGACCTCTCACGCAGGTCTGGTTCTGTACTCTTTGTGGAGCGCTCATTGGGGAGTGGTTACTGATCCCTGTATAGGTCATGGCTCTGTAGACGAGTGTTCCCTTTATTTGCATTTCAGAGCTCTCTCATTCTTCTCCCAAATATCGTAATTATTAAATATTATTAGACTAGCCAAATCTAAAGATTCTATGAGTAACAATGTTCCAAAATTAAAATATGTCGTCTAAGTATAGTGGTTTGCATTTTTAATGCTAGCACCTATGAGTCAGAGGCAAGCCTATCACTATGAGTTTGAGTCCAGCCTGGTCTACATAGTGAGGTTGAGGCTAGCCAGAGCTACAAAGTGAGAACCTATTTCAAAATAAATGCTTTTTCCAATTAATAACAGCAACTTCCATCAAAGCAGTATTTCTCTTAAAGAATCCATAAGAAGTGTGGAATATTTTCAAATTCTAGAGCATTTATCTGTTTTATTTATTGTGCTTAAAGTCTATTTAATTTCATGTCACAATCTCCCAATTTATGACTATGTGCTGAAAAGTGACATGTTCATGACTGGTAAGGAGTGGTTAATGAATCACCCATTTGGGATGAGCTTTCAAAGTGCTTATTAGGATCAACATACAGAAGACAAGGTTTTGTGTTTTGTTTTGTTGTTCTCTCCCCTGCCCCCCCCTACACACACACAGTCTCAGGTTTCAAACCTCCTCTTGAATTCATTTGAGTGTCTCCCTCTTAGCTCACAGATGAGTGCTACAAAGATTGAAGAAGTTTCCATGGGCGTGATAAAGACAGACCTCACTACCCCACACAGCCTGCAAGAGGTAGAAATAGGTATGTATTTTAATGCAACTTGATTCAAGCTAAAAGAGAAGAGATTCACCAGGGACCCTCAGAAGAGTTGAACCCTTTGCCTGCTAGCCTGTTATGGTTGATCTCTATAGATGTGAAGATGCTTGGAGGCCTCTGCTATATTAGTTACTCTATCAGAATACATAATACTTGAGTATTTCAGGGCAAGAGAAATGAAAAATTAATTAATTACAAGAGCCTAATTCATAGTCTTTGTTTGCTTGGTTTTGGGGGGTTTTGTTTGTCTGTCTGTCTGTTTGTTTTTATTGTTGTTTTTTGTTTTTCATTTGTTTGGGGTTTTTTTTGTTTGGTTTTGGGGTGTGTGTGTGTGTGTGTGTGTGTGTGTGTGTGTGTTTCTGTAGCTTGCTATCCCACTCTTTATCTGGTAATGTGCACTCTGGTGAGTTACAGGAAGTTATTGTAGAATATGCTTCTTGTGTCCCAGAATGAAGGAAACTCTAACAGCACAGCTTTCAATGTGCACAGCTAAGGACGTTCCCTGTGGGGCTGGAGCCTATAGTTTGCAGATCTTGTATAAACTGTGATTCCACATAAAGGTGGGGAGATGAGGTGCAGTAAGAGGCTGAACCCCCCACCACCTTATCCTCTGGCAGTTTTGGTTTGTGGTAAATTGTGGAAATGAAGAATCCTGTGAGATTTTTGTTTCAGTCTTAAAAAAGGAAACTATCTTCTGTATCTGGAAACTTTTATTTCTTCTGTCTTCTTCCATTGTTTTAATTTTTGTTTGTTTGCTTGTTTGTTTTAGTGAAAGAACACTGGGTTTCCTGGCAAATGGTGTTCATACTTACCAAAAAAAAGCATGGTCAAGAAGAACGTAGATGTTTTTTAGATGAGCCAAATATTCCCATAACTGAAACCATTTTTGTTTGTTGCACAGATACAAATACACATCCCACAGTTGTGTGAGACAAATTAGGCCAAGTTGAGAATTTGTCTTATTGGGTTTTTTTCCCCCATTTTTTCATATGCTTGAGAGTTTCCATAAGAAATATTTAGGGAAAGAAGGAAGAGGAGGAGGAAGAGGAGGAGGAAGAAAGATGAAGATGACAATGGCAAAGAGGAGAAAGGGAACAATGAAAGCCAAATATGCAAGTAAATAATTAATTACATTTCAGAGTGGTGAAACACCCAAGTGTAGTTAGAGTATTCCTGCCTGGCCCACAGTCAGGACAAATCTCTCTTACCTGCCAGTCCCACAGTCGCTCAAACCCAACCAAGAAAGCACACAGAAACTTATATTGCTTATAAACTGTATGGCCGTGGCAGGCTGCTTGTTATCTACCTTTTCTATCTTAAATTAACCCATTTCTGTTAGTCTATACTTTGCCACATGGCTTGTGGCTTACCAGTGTCTTTACATGTTGCTTTTCATGGCGGCGGTAGGTGGTGTCTCCCCAGCCTTCTACTTCCCAGGATTCTCTTCTCTCTTGTCCCGCCTATACTTCCTGCCTGGCCAGTGGCCAATCAGAACTTTATTTACACAGAGCGATATCCACAGCACTTCCCCTTTTCTTTTTTTTTTAAGGAAGGTTTTAACTTTTACATAGTACAATTACATATAACAAAACAATTATCAAGCAAGAATTACAGTTACAATATTAAAGAAGATATCTTATCTATCTTCTATTTGTGAGTTTAAGGTTTTATATCTAACTTATCTTTTATCATAACTGAGGAAATTATAACTATCTAGCCTTTAACCACATCAAAGACCTCAGAAGGATATAATATTACCTGAGAACCGGGAGAAGGATGCAAGCAACTTTCGGGAGTCTTGCAGGGTAGACAGAGACAGCTGGCAACCTGAACAGTCACCTAATGTTCCTTTGTAAAGTTGGGGCATTTGTCTTCAGCCCACAGGGTTAGAGTCTCTCGGTTACTTCTCTCAGTATCCTGTAGAATGTCTGGCAGTTTCCTCTGTGAAGCAGGAACCTGAAGGACCATTTTGAAAGCAAAGTTCAGTGGTCACCTTTCTATGGGTCCTGCATGTCCAGGCGATCGAGCAGTCCAGGCAAGAACAGTTTTTTGTCCAAATAGCTATTTTTGTCAAGGTGAAGATAAATTCCACATGAAGTGTTTTTAATGCCCATCTTCCTCTCTGAAGTAAATCAGTGCTGTCAGGAGCAGATATGTCTCACTGTCCAGAAAGTCTAAATTTTAAAAGTATTTTACATGTCATATTCTGTAGGTCTTTGAAGTATTTGAAGATTGCCTATCTATCTGAGATACCTACCTCTATGTATATTTAGAAGACTTAACTAACATGGCTACGAGTATGATTATCATAGATGACTAATTATTAATCTATTTTTAATTATCCATTTTAATTTAAAATGAGCTATACAAACATAATACCTTAAACATGATTAGAAATATACACACATTATAACAAAATTAACTTTAAGTTTGTATCAATAGACTAAAATCTATACCAATGTAAAACATTTTAAATAAGTTGTTGCTCTTTTAGAAGTAAGTTCCTTAAACTACCCTTTTATCCTATTATATCTATATCATATCCCCTTTTCTTCTTTAGAAAGAGATCGTGTTTATAATCAATCTACTTTAAAGAAAAATATTGGTTTTTCTCTGTCCCACACCAGAGGGCTCTTTTGATTTGGGACATAAGAATCTCTTAACCTTTTTTTTTAGTATTATGTCTGGATTTAGAGAAGGAGTGAGCCAATTCCATCTCCAAAGCCAGCTTGATAATTTTGGGAATGTGGGCGTAGTTTCTCTTACTACTTCCTGTTGGAGGGGGGGCGCTGTATCTTATGGGGATACAAAGAAAATTTTAGGATTATGGAGTAGTCCATTAGGGTGAACCTCTGAGCCAGTTGCCTTGAAACCATTTTGGATGTCGGATCATCTGGGCCATTGTGTCATTGGAGACCTTTTAGGTGGTCTTGGCTGATCAAACCTGATGTATCTTAATCTGGAACAAATCCATAGCTTCTGGTTTTCTGTGGAAACAAAAGCAGAGACTCCTTTTCAAAGCAACATATCCTTATATCCAAATTTTGAAGTCAAGGTACCTTTAAAATTTATATACTTGTTTAACTCAACAGTTTTTATGATCAAATCTTTTTTTGTAGTTAAAAATCCCAAAGACAACATAAACCAGATTCTCTGTGTAATATCTATCTATGTAAGATTGAAACGTTGTTGTGGCTGTTGGCTCTGCCCATCTCTGTTTCCCAACATGGCAGCGGTACAGTTTACTGCCAGCTCTGGGTCTGGAGCCATGTGTACCATCAACTATCAGAAGCAGTTCTATCAAAGCAGTGTATAGCCCAGAAACTCTTTTTTTTTTTTAAACTAGCAAAGACTAAATCCACCATGTAGCAGAGTAAAGTACTGCTTGTAGATTCCTCATTCCCTCCACACTGTAGGTCAGATGCATTCACCAGGAACCCGCCATAGTAGCTCAAACCGGCAGGCTGCCGCTACCTTGAGAAAGACAACTAGGAAGCTGTTTTTAGCTCCGTTTTAGAATCTTTTTTTTTTTAGGTTTTAGGTGGAAATTTTTGCCCCACGTTGGGCACCATTTGTAGTTAGAGTATTCCTGCCTGGCCCACAGTCAGGACAAATCTCTCTTACCTGCCAGTCCCACAGTCGCTCAGACCCAACCAAGAAAGCACACAGAAACTTATATTGCTTATAAACTGTATGGCCGTGGCAGGCTGCTTGTTATCTACCTTTTCTATCTTAAATTAACCCATTTCTGTTAGTCTATACTTTGCCACATGGCTTGTGGCTTACCAGTGTCTTTACATGTTGCTTTTCATGGCGGCGGTAGGTGGTGTCTCCCCAGCCTTCTACTTCCCAGGATTCTCTTCTCTCTTGTCCCGCCTATACTTCCTGCCTGGCCATTGGCCAATCAGAACTTTATTTACACAGAGCGATATCCACAGCACCCAAGTGGGTTTTTGAGGGTATTTAAAGGAAAAGTTGCATATTACCTTATTGAAAGAGAAAGCCATTGTGGAAACCTTGATGCACTGAACTCAAATGACTTCTTTGTTTAATGTACAACTAGAAAGAAAAAAGGGTTGAGAAGTTTCTATGGACCCAAACTCCAAAAGACGTGCTATATGCTGTCCCAGAAATTTTGGAGAACTCCACATTTATCAAGTAGCAGCATGGAAAATACAGGGAGGTTCAGAGAAAGAGCAAAAAAGCCCAGCTTTGTCCAATATCTAAAAGCAGTAGAGAATCAGAACATGGAGAAGCCAAGGTTTTCTGATTTAGCGCTCAGAAAAGCCAGCGAGCTTCACAGACTGCTTGGCTGCTGCTCCACAGGTGACCTGAGTGGAGTTTCAGGGAAACAAAAGCACATTATCTCATTAAGGGAAGAATTTTCCTGCTACCTCTTTAGCATGGCTTTAGCTTTCCTGAGGGGTGGTGTCTTGGCCAGGTGATTGACAGGCCCAGCAGGACTAACTTTTATGATAGGACACAATGGTGTGTTATGTCTTTTCAGGACAAATAGATTCCGTTCTTTTGTCAGGAGGAAATAGACTCAACAGAGCACTGATATCCTCAATGGCCTTAAAGGCTATTGTAACATTTCATGCTCAGGAGACCCATAAGTCATTTAAATGATAGGCTAAACCTGAGGAATGATGCAGTGTATTTTTCCTAGGAAGGTCTAGGGATCCATTTTTAAAGCTGTTCAGCAGACATGCTTAGTGTCAGTTACACCTCATACACAGCACCCAGGCAGGGAGCTCACTTAGAAGAAAAAAAAGTAGGTATTAGTTCTGAACTCTGGACTGGAAAGGATCAAAGACATTTCCTGTTTCAAGGAGAATTGGAACTGCTCACTCTTGGGACCTCTGCTTCTAAATCGGCTTGCCCATTTCTTTCTCCTGTCATCATCAGCTTCAGCATCCAGCTCTATGCCTCAGTTTTTTCCTTAGTTTAAGCTGAGACTCCTTGTTATCTTGGAGTTTTGTGAAAATGAACAAACTGTGGTGATTAAAGTCAGCTGGTACTTTTTTTAATGTAATTTATATTCAGTAAAATTTATTCATTTGCTCTACATGTACATGAATTTTGAGAACATGTATAATCATGTAGTCACCATCACAATTAAGATCCACAAAATTACTGCTGTGCCCTTATTTCCTCTGTACAACGTTAACACCACAGATGCAAGGGAAAGAACACTGACCAAAATCATGACGAAATTAATTAAAGCCAGCTTTTTTTTTTTTTTTAACACAGGCTGTCTCTCCTTGAGGAGGGGTTTAATAAATCAGCATTGGACATGGAGATGATTGTTGTAAGATAATCTTTTTGTACACTGTCTTGGCCAAAGTACCTTCTGATTAGTTTAATAAAGAGCTGAAGGCCAGTATCTAGGCAGGAAAGAATAGGCAGGACTTCCAGAGAGAGAGATGAACTGGGAATGAATCTAAGTTCAGGGAGATGCCAGGGAGACACAAAGGAAATTGGACATACAGAATAGAGGAAAGATTAGGAAAAAACCCACATGATAGAACATAGATTAATAGAAACAGGTTCATTTAAGTTATAAGAACTAGTTGGAAACAAGCCTAAGCTAAAAGTCAAGCTTTCATAATTAATAATAAGTCTCTGCATCATTATTTGGAGGCTGACAGTCTGAAGAAAGTCTGACAAGAAAGATAAGCTACAGAAGATAAGCTTTTTTTTATGGTTCAAGAGTAGGGAGTTTCCAAATAGAGGATTTGTCAAGCAAATAAGCCAGGTTACAGAAGCCAATCAGAAGCATAACAAGGTGGTCATAATAACTTTTTAAACAAAGGCATAATTGCTGTTTCCTGGAATAGGCAGTACAGAACCGTTTGTAGCTAAGGTCACAGGCGGGACATAGCGCAATCTTTGAGAAAGAGATTTCATCATAAATAGGAATGAAGCTAGTTTGTCTTTACTGTAAGATGGCTTTTAAGGCCGAGATGGAGGTAGGCTGGTTTAATCAACCAACCTATGGTACCCTTGCCTTTTCTGCTCTTACACACTTAATTTTCAAGAATACCGTGTGGCTGGATCTCTGCGGAGGTAATGTAATAGAGATTCATCCACAGTGCATTTAAAGTGTGTGTTAAATACAAACACAGTTGGCTAGAGTAGAAGATTCCAAAGCATAAGTGATGAGAGGCATGAGCTGTGTTTTTAAAGTATGCATCTCAAGACCTAATTAAAAAAAAAAAAAAAAAAAAAAAAAAAAAAACAGGAAACTGGTGGTTAAGAGTGTGAGCAGAAAGAGAACAGTTGGGTGGCCGTTGAAATTTCCCAGCAGAACACCACTGCTCTGCGGTCAGATTCTCCAAGTAAATAGCAAGGAGAATGGGTGAGCTTTTGTTGTTTTGTTTTTGGTGGTGATGGTGCTAGTGAGAACTATTTTGACCATGCCATGTTTTTTAAGCTGGCGTTTCCCTACAGTATAATCCAGGCAAATGAGTTTACTTTCTTTTGTCAAGAGAAAAGCAGGATGCGAAGGAGGATTATGGGAAAGGAAACTGTAGGACTAGAGGAACCAGGAACAGTAGTACTAAGAGGCTGACAGCCTAGAAATGATTTCCTCACAGGGTATGGTATCTTTAGTCCCAGCACTCAGGAGGCACAACCAGAAGGATTACTGCAAGCTGCAGACAGGGGCAGTCTACATAGTGAGATCCGGACCAGGCAGGGGACACAGTGAGATTCTGTCTCCAAACACAAAATACAAAGAAGAAAAATAAAGCATTTCCTCAGAGCCCACTGGAAGGCCCTGGATTGGGGACCATCATCCTAGGAGGGGTATCCTAGTGACAAATTAGTAGAGCTGCAGTACATGCACACACCTCACAACTGAGGTTTGAATGGCTAGTAAGAATAAGGATCCATAGAAGTGTTTCTTTATTATATTTTGCTACACTGTCTCCATTTTAGTGAGAAAGGAAAAACCAAGCATAGGGAGCCCTGGACCATGCTATACCACCTGTTCAAGTGGCTGGATTGGATTTGGAAATGGATTAGATTTTTGGAATTGGAATTTTTGGAATTGGACTTTTGGAATTGGATTGGATTTTTCTAAAGACGTGAGAAACTTAACATTCAGCCAGACCACCTACATGGCACCAGGGGCCCATCTAGCTCAATTTGACGGCCTGGAGGAGCTGGTAAGAAAAGATCAGGAATTGCTTTGTTGTTTGTTCTGTTGAATATGTATTGACTTAAATAGAGATCATAAAGCTGAAACATGAGGGAGGATTCCACCTTCGGTCCTATACAAGGGACATGAGAAGCACATTAGTGTGTGCCGTTTGCCAATGTTATTGCTTTTATACTGGATCCCTGAGACATTCAAGAAACATTTTCTTGGCTGGGTGGTGGTGGCACATGCCTGTAATCCCAGCACTCAGGAGGCAGAGGCAGGTGGGTCACTGTGAGTTCGAGGCCAGCCTGGTCTACAGAGCTAGTCCAGGACAGGCTCCAAAGCTACAAAGAAACCCTTTCTCAAAAAACAACAACAACAACAACAACAAAAAAAAAAAAAAAAAAAAAAAAAAAAAAAAAGAAAAGAAACATTTTCTCATGTAATGCTGGCTCATAGTAAAACCTGCAAGGCCAGACAGTCTCCTGAGATACCTGGTGGTCCTGTAAGTTTCCCTCCAATCTGGCTGGCAATTGAATGAGGTAATTGTTAATAACAGCAAGGTCAGGCTTAACAAGGGACTTTCCCAGCCACAGTGGGGTGGGAGCTCAACAATGTACTTTGCTTTATGGATATAAAGTGCATCCACTGAGAACTGAGGGTTATTATGGCTCCAAAGTCAATGACCCTCAGTTACACCTGCTGCCATCCTGAGAGGAGTCTGCATGTCAGAGAGACTCCATGGTCACTTGAAACAGAGAGGCACATGTATTTGCTTTTCATGTTTTATGACAGAATTTCCTGAAGAGTTATGAGGGAGCTTCTGACTACTGGATCGGCCTCCACAGAGAGTCACCAGAGCACCTTTGGATGTGGACAGCCAACACTAAATAAAACAACTTGTAAGTTTTCAGGTTGCTTTTCCTTCTGCTGTGTTCATGTGTTGTGACGTGTGTCAGTTCTGGCTGTAAGAGATGAAAGGCAGAGTTATGTGACGACAAGTGTAATGAAAGGAAGAACTATAAACCCTCTGAGTGGAGGTGTGGCTCAGAGGTAGGGTGTGTGCTTACACGCATAGCCAAACCCCCAGCAAACCCCACATCCCTCACATTTAAATCCTTTGGAGGGTGATTTCATTTGAAATCTTTAGCATGACGATGGCATCTCGGGCAGATGTTGTCTCCTATCGCCACTTGAAAATCTTCCCTTGCTGATAACTGTTCTCGTGGGATGTAGACAGAACTGCAGATGGGCAGTGAGGGTAAAACTGCAGAACTGTTGGGTAAAACTTGTCAGACAGCTGTTTGCACAGCTGCACCTGTCACAGAAGCAGAGACTCAAGGGACATTGGGAACCTCCTCTGAAGGCTCATCATCAAAGAGCACTGAGACAGCTCTTGGAAGTGAGAATAGTTATTATGAACAGAACAAATAAACACAGGCCGAGTCATGTCCATCCTTAAAGACCTCTCAGAAATTTACCAAGAAGTAGATTTTCCCCAAGTTTTATACATATGTAAAATACTTAAACATAGAATTGAAATCACCCTCAGTAAAACCACACTTGGCAGCAGTCCATTTGAACATAACATCGAAGACTATACAATGCCTTGTACAAGCATTACAGTGTTCAACATAGACAAATGTCAAAGGTGTGGTGTTCAAATGGAACCTTGAGAATATAAAAGATGCTAAATTCAAAACTAGTACATGTGTTTGAATGTAATGCTGGCCCGTACAGAAATGTTTGTTTGTTTTTGTTTTAGGGTTCTCACCCAAGGAGAAAGAGAATGTGCCTACCTGAGTGATGGCAAAATCAGCAGTGGCAGGAAGTACATGCATAGGAAGTGGATTTGTAGCAAGCCCAACAGCTGTACTTTACAGTGCCCAGAAAATTTAAATTTAGGGTATGGAATGTTCCAAAGCTTGTGTGAGAAACAGAAACTCTGTGATCTGTTATCTGCAGTTGCTGCTCTACTCCTGATCTGCTAAAATTATCATCAAACTCCATCAATAATATGTGTTGACAATGAAAATGGAGACTTGATTAGAAGATACAGGGAATTGGAAGAACACAGATGATTCTAATTAAGTGTTTATGTATGGGTTAGTACTCACATCTTAAAACTAAAGGATAGAGACATCAATATTAGTGAGCTCCAGTTTTAGAACCAGATATGAATTTTTTTCTATTGGTCCTTGCTTTGAACTCAGTGGATCTAAAAATGTGGAATGACTGAATCCACAGAAATGATTCAATAATCAAAAGAAGATGATAATTAGTCCATGGCCTCCAAATATTTTTGTAAACAAGGTCAACATTCTTTTACAAAATTAAATGACCAACATGAAGATTTAGACAGGATTAAAACCAATTCTATACATCTGTGATTCAATACTACTGACAAAAATGTTTTACACTTTGCTGGGAGCCATGTGACATCTTCAGGGGACAAGGCCTGAGAATAGCATGAACAAGTTCTCCTTGTGGCAAGGACATGGAGAATCTGACCCATTTTTGGCAAGGCCGATGGATAGTTCACTGCAAAATTCTAGGCATGACCCCAGGAGCATATGTGCTACCTGCCCTCCTTGCTCTCTTTATACAAATCATATTGGTGGCTGCCTCTAATTTTACTTCCTTAGAGCTATGGATGAAATGGCTTCTGCATAAGGAAAACTTCTCCCTGATGACTATCTTCTGGATGAGACACAGGGGATGTTGTTAAAAATATACAGTGGACCTAATCCAGCCCCTAAAGCCTTTAATGTTCCAAGTGTGGCCAAGAATTTAGGATTCTTAAGAACAAGATGTTGCAATGCACCTTACGACTAGTCTGAAAGAATCAACAGTAGTTCATGACATTACAAATTTGATATTGATATATACATTAAACCTTCTCATGAATGCTAGGTGTAGGTGGCTGTGTCAGAAGAGCAACAGGTGGCAATTGACTTCAGGGGATCAGCACACCAGAAAGCAAAGCTCTGATGAGTGAAACTTGAATAGGCAAGGCCCCAAAAGCTTTCTTGCCCCAGAATATTTCTTGCTACTGCTGTGCCTTTACATGTTTGCCATTGCCATATTTCTCTGGTATCTACCATAGTGTGAATGGGCATGGGGAGATTCCCACTGACCGTAATGTAGTGTGATTATCTCATGGAAATATCCCCTTTTTCTGGGCATTTTTACCTATGGATTATTATGAAGATTATTTCCTCCTAAACTGTACTATTTAACTGAAACAATGTTTTTATACAAGAATAATGTTATTATAAATAGCATTTTGATGATTGAGGATTTTTAATAAACATAATAAGGGATTATGATAGAGGTTAGTTTAGTGGGAAAATTAATATAGATAAAGGTAGGATAAAATGTTATCCCTGCCTCTGATAAAGCAGAGGCTGCAGAGGATAAAAATAAAACAAGGAAGTGTCACAAAGCTAGAATACATCAGTTTCTATTGAGGAGCTGTATAGACTGTGGCTTAGGTTAATTATTAAGAAAAACAGTTGAGTCTCAGTAGCCTAGCTAGCTTAAATTCTTTTAATCTTAAAGTTGGGAAATGTGTTCACAGGTTTCAGTGTGCATCATAGCTAAAACAAAGCTTTGAAAATAACTTAAGGTTAGATCAAACTTTTGTTTGTTTGTTTGTTTGTTTGTTTTTGTTTTTGAGACAGGGTGTCTCTGTGTAGCTTTTCACCTTTCCTGGAACTCGCTTTGGAGACCAGGCTGGCCTCCAACTCACAAAGATCCGCCTGCCTCTATCTCCCAAGTGCTGGGAATAAAGGCGTGCGCCACCAACCCCTGGCTTAGATCGAAATATTTTTGTTAATAGCTTTGAGGTAAAAAAAAAAAAAAAAAAAAACAAGGAAACAATCTAAAGTTTAGAAAGGCACATAGTTGAGTGAGGACCCATTAAGGTCAGGGAACAGGAAAAAAAGCAACCCAATTATTATTAGCTGATGTTTCTTTCTTGCTAGGATTGGTTGATGACCAAAGATGATGGTTAATTCCTTGCATCCATTTGTGCCTTCAACTTCTTATATAAAAAACTGTTGATGAGTTTTAAAGATTTAAAGTAGAGCTGACTGATTCTTTTTCATATAAAGAAGTTTAGGTTTGTGATTGTTTTAAGATTCCTTATAAGATTACTTTTTGAGATAGACAATAAAGTGATTGGGCCTTTCTTTGGAAACTGCAAAATGCAGCCTGCCAGCAAAAGAACTGGCTGAGAAAAATACCTTGCTTGCTTACATTCTGTTAATCTATAACAAGTTGCTTGAGTATAAATGTGTATGGATTCTTGGGACAACTTGTTTTTCACCTGTAATATGTATAATGTTTAATCATGTAGCAGATATGAAAAACATGTTTTTTACTTGTATTCATTGTAATCATTCACTTGAAAAATAGAATGTAACTACATTGTAATTTTTATATTGCCTGAAAGATGTTGCTGGGGTATAGAAGCTATAAGGGAAAAGATAAAGTTAGTTAGAATGAAGACATCAAGAGAGACAGAAGGGACATTTCAGGATAGAGGTAGAAAAAGAAATAAAGAACTGAGACAGAGGATGCTAGGAAGACTCTTGCCAGCCTCAGAGAATTGTTTTACTCCCTCAGATAGAAAAGTCCAGGACTTCAGACTTCATAGGCTTGCCCTGAAGCCCTATGCTGATGAAGGCTGGTCCTCACAGCAGCAATAACTAGGCAAACACTGCACTACTTATATTTATCATCATCCCTTTTTGTAAATTTTATTTTGTAATAAAGTCACTATATAACCCCAGAGGGCTGGAATTATAGCTGTGTATTACCACATAGGACATATCTTTATTCTTTATTAAAGCATACATTCAGGGCCAATGTCATGACCCAGAAGGTAAAGGTACCTACCACTGAGAATGAGAGCCTGAGTTGAACTGGACCCACATGATGGAATGAGAAAACAAATCCCAGCATTTTTCCTGTGACCTTCAGACTTGCACCATACACACACACACACGCACACACACACACACACACACACACACAAATAGTAAAATGTAATAAACTAAAATTTTAAAATCTAGGGTTTTTTTTTTTTTTTTTTGGTAGTAACCATGCCTGTTTTAAGTCTGTGTTATATTTTTATTATTTATTTATTTATTTATTTATTTATTTATTTATTTTTCTTTCTTTCTTTTTTCTTTCTCCCTTCCTTCCTTCCTTCCTTCCTTCCTTCCCTCCTTCCTTCCTTTCTTTTCTTCTTTTTTTTTGCAGGGGGTTTCAAGACAAGGTTTTGTTGTGAAACCTTGGCTGTCCTTAAACTTGTTTTGTATACCAGTTTGGTCTTGAACTCAGAGATCTGCCTGACTCTGGTTCCTAAGTGCTGGGTTTATAGGCATGTGCCAGCACAACTGGTTTAGTCTGGCTTTTTGTTGTTGTTCTTAGATAAATACAAGCATATTTCACTCAGGAAAATACTTTTCTCTGTGTTATGCTCCTATTTCATTTAGCACTTTTTGCTTTGTGGTCCATTTTACTTCCAGTAAACTAACAGGAAGGTCCTGTGTGAAATTCACTTCTGTATTCTCAGAGACCAGCACAGTGTGTCTACCACAGGAGTCTTCAAATCATATGCATAAGAAAGGTAGGTTCTCAGGACTGTGACTGTGAGATTTCTCTGCTGGGTTGTATTCAATTAAGTTCTTTACAAAGAACATACATTCCTTCAAAATTTGAAGAAGCAAGTGAATTTATATCATGAAACTGTGTGTGGTTGTTGTGTGACAGACTTTCCTGGGGAAGATGCAACACACACATCTGCTCATCCAGAAAGGGAAGCTGTGACAGACCAAAGCACAGATATCTGCCAAGTCCAACATGGTAACTAATGAGTTTTATTGGGGTTACTTATTGGAATATGTGGGAGATTACTTACAAAGCAGAATTTGGCAGTTCTCAGCAGCTGGCAAGCAGGTAAGAGACCTGTCTCCAGGCTGCACCACCACAACCACCACAACCCACTGCTTTCTGTTCCCCCAAGACACACTCTGCTGACCAAACCCACACAACTGGTCAGCCTCCCTGTGGCCAGCCCTCCCCCGCAACAACAACAGACTTCAGAGGCACAGGCACAATCCACACCAGTTGGAAGAACAGGTGAATGACTGGCCTTCCAGCTGAACTGCCCCAAAACCCAGACCCTAAACCCCAGGTCACATCCCATGCCCCTCCCCTCCCATCTCAGCATCAGTAAGGCAGTTGGACCCTGACTCCAACTCTGGTGGAACTCCACTGCTCTAGGACAGTCCCCAGTACCTGGCAAGCAAGTGAGACACATGCCCCCAGGCTGTACCACCTCTGCCACCACCCACTGGGTTCTGTTCCCCCAAGATCCACTTCACCGTCCAAACCCACAACATGGTCATCCTCCCTGAGGCCAGCCCTCCTCCACAAACCCCCACAGACTACCTAGACACAGGCACATCCCACACCAGTTGGAAGAAGAGATGAGTAAATGTCATAGTAAGAATATATTCAACAACAGAAAGGGCGATATGGCAACACCAGAACCCAGTGATCCTACATCAGCAAGACCTGAACATTCCAACAGAGCTGAAGCACAAGGAATTGACTGTGGTGATATTGTGTCTCCCAATATATTTTATACCCGAATAAACTTATCTGGGGTCAGAGAACAGAACAGCCACTAGACAGACATAGAGGCCAGAAAATGGTGGCACACACCTCTAATCCTATCACTTGAGAGGCAGAGATCCATCCAGATCTCTGTGAGTTCAAGAACACACTGGAACCTGCCAGGCATGGTGACACACACCTTTAATCTCAGGAAGTGATGGCAGGAAGCAGAAAGGCATATAAGGTATGAGGACCCGGAATTAAGTTTGTTAAGCTTTTAGGCTTTTAGCTGAGATCCATTCAGATGAGAACACAAAAGCTTCCAGTCTGAGGAAACAAGACCAGCTGAAGGAATTGGTGGAGTGAGGTTAGCTGTGGCTTGTTCTGTTTCTCTGATCTTTCAGCATTCACATTAATAGTGGGAGACTTCAATACCCCACTTTCACCAATGGACAGGTCTGCCAGACAGAAAATTTACAGAGAAATATGAGAACTAACATATTATGGCTCAAATGGACTTAATAGACATCAACAGAACATTTCACTCAAGCATAAAAGAATATATTTTCTTCTCAGCACCTCATGGAAACCTTCTCTAAAATTGACCACATACTCAGTCACAAAGAAAATATCATCAAAAAAAATTGCAATAACCACCTATATCTTATCAGATCACCATTGGTTAAAGTTAGAATTTAACAATAACACAAACTGCAGAAAAACCTTCAAACTCATGGAAGCTGAACAGCTCTCAACTGAATTACCACTGGGCCAAGGAAGAAATAAGAAAGAAATTAAAGGCTTCCTAGAGATCAATGAAAATAAATTCATATCATGCCCAAACTTATGGGACACTATGAAAGCAGTGTTAAGAGGAAAGTTCATAGTACTAAGTGCCTACATAAAGAATTTGGAGAAATCTCACATTAGTAGCTTAACAGTACACCCAAAAGATCTAGAACTAAAAGAAGCAAACTCACCCAGGAGGAGTAGATGATAGGAAATAATCAAATTATAGACTGAAATCAATAAAATAGAAACAAAGAGAACAATACAAAGAATCATTGAAACAAAGAGTTGGTTCTTTGAGAAAATCAACAAAATAGACAAACCCATATCCAAACTAACTAAAAGACAGAGGGAGAGCATCCAAATGAACAAAATCAGAAACAAATAGGGCTACAGAACAACAGACAACGAGGAAATCCAGAGAATCATCAGGTAATACTTCAAAAACCTGTATTCCACAAATTGGAAATGTAAAAGAAATGGAAAATTTTCTTGATAGGCACCACATACCAAAATTAAATCAAGACCAGATAAACAATTTAAATAGACATATTACCCTAAAGAAATTGAAGCAATCATTAAAAGTCACCCAACCAAAATAAGCCCAGGGCCAGATTGGTTCAGTGCTGAATTCTACCAGAATTTCAAAAAAGAGCTAATACCAATACTTCTCAAATTGTTCTACACAATAGAAACAGAAGGAACACTGAAGCTAGTATAACTGGATGTTGGCATGTAGAAAAATTAAAATAAATTCAAATCTATTGCATTGTACAAAACTCAAGTCCAAGTGGTTCAAAGACCTCAACAAAAATCCAGTTACATTGAAGCTGATAGTAGAGAAAGGGGAAAGTAGCCTTGAACACACTGGCACAGGAGACCACTTCCTGAAAATAATATCAGTAGCACAGACACAGAGATCAACAATTAATAAAAAAAAAAAAAAAAAAAATGGATCCTCCTGAAACTGAAAGGCTTGTATAAGGCAAAGGACACTGCCAATAAGACAAAATGGCAGCCTACAGAATGAGAAAATATCTTCACCAACCCCTCACCTGACATAGGGCTAATCTCCAAGACATATAAAGAACTCAAGAAACTAGACAACAAACCAAATAATCCAATTAAAAAATGCGGTATAGATTTAAACAAAGTATTATCAACAGAAGAATCTCAAATGGTCAAGATACACATAAATGATTGTTCAACATTCTTAGCCATCAGGGAAATGAAAATCAAAATGACTCTGAGAAACCATCTTATACCTGTCAGAATGGCTAAGACCTAAAACACTAATGACAACCTGCTGTGGATATTACTCTGTGTAAATAAAGTTCTGATTGGCCAGTGGCCAGGAAGGAAGTATAGGCGGGACAAGAGAGAAGAGAATTCTGGGAGGTGGGAGGCTGGGGAGAGACACCCCCAGCTGCCGCCATGAAAAGCAACATGTAAAGACACTGGTAAGCCACAAGCCATGTGGCAAAGTATAGACTAACAGAAATGGGTTAATTTAAGATAGAAGAAGCAGATAACAAGAAGCCTGCCACGGCCATACAGTTTCTAAACAATGTAAGTTTCTGTGTGCTTTCTTGGTTGGGTCTGAGCAACTGTGGGAGTGGCGGGTAAGAGAGATTTGTCCTGACTGGGCCAGGCAGGAAAACTCCAACTACAAATGGTGCCCAACGTGTAAAGTAAAGGATAACCAGGCTGCAATCCACAGCCCCAAAGAAGCTGGATAACAAGAAGGGCCCAAAGAGAGACACATAGATTTCCATGGGAAGAGGAAATAGAAGAGCCTTCATCCAGTAACTGATGGAAGCAGATGCAGAGATCCACAGCCAAGCACTGGACAGAGCTTGAGAGTCCTGTTGAAAAGAGAGAGGAAGAATTATATGAACCAGGGGAGTCAAGACCATGATAGGGGAACCCACAGAGACAGCTGACCTGAGCTCATGGGAGCTCACCAACTCTGGACTGACAGCTAGGGAGCCTGCATGGGACCAGTGTAGGCCCTCTGCATGTGTCTGACAGTTGTGTAGCTTAGTCTGTTTGTGGGGCCCCTAGCAGAGGGATCAGGCCCTATGCCTAACACTTGAGTTAGCTTTTGGGAATCCAATGGCCATGCTGGATTGCCTCATGGAACCTTGATGCAGGGGGAGGAGCTTGGTCATGCCTCAACTTGATGTGCCATGCTTTGTTGACTCCCATGAGAGTCCTGTCCCTTTCTGAAGGAAGGAGAAGTGGATGGGGGGTGTAGAAGGGTGGTGGGGGTAGGAAACAGCAGGAGAGGAGGGAAGGGAAACTGATTGGTATATAAGTGAAAAAAATTAATAATAATAAAAAACAAATCAGAATTGACTCAAAGACAGCTACATCACCAAAACCCAGATCAAGATGGGGGGCTCACAAAAGCTGGAACACTGAGGCACACTGCACAGCCTACAGACAGCATATTGGGTTGGAGAGTGTGTGTCCTAGTTACTTTTCTATAGCTGTGAAGAAACACGATGATCAAAGCAACTTATAAAAGAAAGTGTATTGCAAGCTAGCTTAAAATTTTTGAACCCCCATCCCAGTAACACCTCAATTAAGGCCACATTTCCTCCAACAAGGCCATATCTCTTAACCTTCTCCAAACAGTTTAACGAATTGCTGACCATGCATTCAAACATAGGAGCCTACAGTAGCCATTCCCATTCAAATTACCACAGTGTCCTCTCCAGGGGCTCAGTTGGTCTGTGCCTCTTCTAGGCGATACTGCTGGTCTCTGTCTCCCAGGCAGCTGGGTTGTAGAAGAATGATTCTCAGCAGTCACTTACTTCATATATGTCAGAGACTTCCTGGAGCTGTTTTGAGTTGTTCAACATCCTTTCTTCCTAGTTTCCCTTCAGAAGAAATTGCATCACTACCGTATTAACTCAATGGAGAAATTTGATTGACATTGTGACCCTGGTTGGTATATTACTAATGTGCAAACTGGCTCGTAAGTCACACACCAACAAAGTATAGATTACCCTATTTATAATCCAGTACCTAGAAAAAGCTGAAGGCCCTATCACAGGGCTTCTTCATGTGTGAAACAGGTCAACAGATGGCAATTTCACTGGCAAGTCTCAGTAGATGGTGAATGTCCTGTGATTCCACTACTGCATTATGGAGATGAAAATGAAAGGAACAGTCATCACTAGACTTTAACCTCTAAATGAAACTGCTGCCACCCAGAGGTGATAGCTGTTCAAACAATTTTATCATAGTCACTGGAATTCACCACTAGTTGAAAGGCATGAAATTGGAATTTTGCTGTTTCCTGGCTATAGGTAGACAATATGTATGCTTCTCTGTGTAAGGTAACAGAAGTGAACTGCAGCACCCAGACAGCCTCATGGTCAGAGTGTTCCCTGTGGTCACTATTGTTTAGATGCAGTTATTGGATAAATTTCAGGGGGTGTGTGTCTATGTGTGTGTGCAGACACACAGAGAGAGTTTTCTTTTGGGAGGTTGTAAGTATGTCTCAGCTTTATGAATAGGAAGAAATCCTTAAATTTGTATGTATGGACTAACTACTTTAAATGCACAGAAAAGAATGGTGAATTGAAGCTCCACCCACACAAAGAACTATAGGCAATTAAGTAATTCCTAGGTGAAAGAGCAACCACTTGTTTATCCAGTGCCAAATGGTTAAAACACACATGCAAGTAACATTATACAGACTGAGGACATTCTCTTTAGAAATATGTGTATGCTTGCATGCAATAACAATTAATGCAAAATAGACATCAATTTGAAATACAGCAAGGAGGAAGTGCTCATATAGGAGGGTTTAAAGGGAGTATTAGGAAGGGAGAAATGTAAGTATAATCTCAAAAACTTAAGTTTATTTGAATTGTAGTTGGTTTAACCATTTTATTTTCATTTTTATTTATTTATTTGACTTTTCTTTATTGAAAGTAGATTTTTATTCAGTATATTCGAATTACAGTTTCCATCCTCCCCCAGCTCTTCCCAGATCCTTCCATCTCCCACCCACCAAAGTCCGCACCTTTCTTTCTCTCTCTCATTAGAAAACAAACAGGAATATTAAAAATTAATTTAATAAGGTAAAACAGAAAAAAAAACAAGACAGAATAGGATAAAACAAAGATAAAAAGAACTAAAAACACAAGAAACAAGTATATATGCAAAAAACACATTTGCACACATAGAAATCTCATAAAAACACAAAATCAGAAACCATAACAAATAACCAAAAGACCTGTAAGTTTGAAAAAAAAAAACTTTATCCAGGCAAACTATGAGACAAAAACACCTCCTAAAATACTTTGAGGTTCTTTTGTATGGGCCATCTACTACATAGCATGGGTACTAGCCTTAAGTGTGGTCTGTGTGCCCTGTAAGACTCCAATGGAGAAAAATAATATTACTTTTGTGAGTGGATATAAAATTAGAAATAGCTTCTAGATTGGGGATGGGACCTTGTGCCCACTTCCCCTCTCTGCACTGGCACCCCATCCTGGCTAAGACTTATGCATGCCTTTGCATGACGCTACAGTCTCTAAGCTAATGTGTGCATCAGTACTGTGGATTCCAGAAGGTGTTGTTTCCTTGGTGTCTTCCATTCCCACTGGCTCTTACACTCTTTCTGCCTCCTCTTTGGCAGTGTTGACTGAGCCCCAAGGGGAGGGATTTGATGGAGACATTCCACTTAGGGTTGAGTGTTCCACAGTCCCTCTGTCTCTAAACGCTGTTCACTTGTGAGTCTCTATATTTGTTCTATTTACCACACAGGGTTAGTCTTCTATGATAATGCTTGAGTAAGACACTAATCTAAGAGTATAGCAGATGTCATGAGGAGTTATTTATTGCTGTGTTCCTTTAGCAGAACAGTAGTATTTATCTTTCCCCTAGGTCCTTGGCTTAATAAATTTCAAAGTCTTGGCCACCTGAACTTGGATTCCATCTCATGGAGTTGGCTTTAAATTCAATCAGCTATTGGTTGGTTACTCCTACAACTTTTGTGGCATTATTACACCAGTTTATCTTACAGGCTAGTCACCATTGTTGATCCAAGGGTTTGTAACTGAGTTGGTGTTCATCTGTCTTCTCTGGTAGCATGGATAGTTGTAGGAGGCCATATCCTACCTTTTAAAGGGTTTCTATGAGGAGTAAAGAGAGATAAGAAAATATCAGATACAAAGATAGACATAGACGATGAGAAGAAAGACCAAAACACAGGATAGCCTAGGGAGGACCTGGGTCAATATCCAATGGCCCCTTCTGCCTCTTCAAAGGGGCTTTCTATAACAATGCCAAGGGATAAGCCAAAAGACCTCCCTCTTGCTAAATCAACACACACTGCACAGTCAAGTGCAGACCCTTCCAAACACCTGGTAACCACATCCATGGCCAAATCATTCCCCTATGCAGCCCTGCTGGGTAAAGCAAGCTCAGGTCTCACTAGGAAACCTCTGTGGGTCTCCACAGATATTAATATCCAGTACCATGAATACTAGTTAGTTTAGGTGAAGGCTTTATGTAGGCACCAGCTGGACTTCTCCATGTTGAGTGAGTTATATAGGTGTTGTCTTCAACAATTGGGCCTTACCATCAGTTTGTAGAGAGCAACCAATAACCTTGGCTATAGCCTGAGTTATTTGGGGGTTTTCCAGGGGCCCCTTTGGCCAACAACTTGATTACATGTAACCAACTGGAGGTTCATTTGGTGACAGATGTCTAGTTGGGGCTTAGCCTCTCCTGTGATTTGTTTATTCCATTTAGATTTCTTTCATAAATACATGTATTTTAAGAAGCTTCTGCTGTAACAGGCTTCCATACAGCCCTTCAAATGGCCCTTCATTTTATCTGTTCCTACCCATTATCCCTTCCTTACACCTCTCTTCCATTCCCTCTCCCAGTTTGATCTTCCCAATATACTCCACTGTCCATCTATAAAGCATTTATTCTAATTCCCTTTCCTAGGGAAAAAGTTTCCCTCTCCTATAGTCCCTTACTCTATACCTGGCATCTGTAGTTATATGGAATGTAACAAGCTTACTGAGAACTTTACAGCTAACATCCACATGAAAGTGACTACATACCATATTTGTCTTTTTGGGTCTGAGTTACCTCATTCAGGAAAATTTTCTTTTTCTAGCTCCATCCTTTTACCAGTGAATTGCATGTTTTTTTGTTTTTTGTTTTTTGTTTTTAGTAGATGAGTAATATTGTGTTGTGTAAATATACCACATTTCCCTGACCCAGTTGTCTGTTGATGGACATCTAGGCTATTTGCAATTTCTGGCTGTTATTAAGAGAGCAGCAATGCACATGGTTGAGAAGTGTCTCTCTTGTAGGATGTAGTCTTTTGAGTATGTGCCCAAGAATGGTATATCCATTTCTAGATTGGATTTTAGAAATGGAGTAGATCCATTTCTAGATTGTCAAGGATCTGCCACATTGATTTCCATAGTGGCTGCACAAGTTACACTCCCACTAACAATGGATTAATGCTCCCTTATGCCACATCCTCACCAGTATGAGTTGTTATTTCTTTTATTGATCTTGGTCATTCTATTGGAAAGGAATCTCAATGGAGTTTTAATTTGCATTGCCCTGATAACTAAGGATATTGAATGTTCCTTTAAGTGTTTCTCAGTCATTTGTTTTCATTTTTTGAGAACTCTCTGGTTAGATGTATATAAAATTTTTAATTGGGTTAATTATTTGCTGTCCTGTTTTTCAAGTCCTACATATATTTTAAATATTAGCAATGTGTTGATAGAGGTATTTTACTCTTTTGGAGGGCCTGCCACCCAGCTCCCAAATAAATCATCCATGGAGGCTTATTCTTAAGTATGAATGCCTGGCCTTAGCTAGACTTGCTTTCTAGCCAGCTTTCCTTAAATTAAGCTGTCTATCTTTTGCCTCTGGGCTTTTCCCATTCTCTAACTTCTGTAAATCTTACTCTTACTCCATGGCTTGCTGTGCAGCTGGGTGGCTGGTCACCAGAGGGGTCCTTCTTCTCTGGCTCTTAGATCTCAGCTCTCTCCTCCCAGTTTTCTCCTTCCATATATACTCTCTGCCTGCCAGCCCCACCTATCATTTATCCTGCCTTGCTATTGGTCATTCAGATCTTTATTAGACCATCAGGTGTTTTAGACAGGCACAGTAACACAGCTTTACAGAGTTAAACAAATGCAACGTAAGCAAAAGTAACACACCTTAAAATAATATTCTGCTACATTTTCCTTTTTGTCTAAATAAAAATAAAGGTTTTAATTTTAACATAGTATAACTATATACAATTCAAATAGTTACCAAATAAGAATTAATTTATAATATTCATTCCATTTGTAGTTAGCATATTCAAAGAAAATAATGCATTATCTATCCTATTTTAGTTAATCCAAAGTTTTATATCTAACTTATTTTTATCATAACTAATAAAAACTGCAACTATAATTATCTAGTCTTCACTCAACCAAAGGCCCAAGGATATAATATTATCCAATAACAGAAACATTTGGTTGCCTGAACAGTCACCCAAAGTTCCTCTGCAATGTTGGGTCATCCATCTTGAGCGTACAGGCCTAGAGTATCTGGCAGACTTTTCTATGAAGCAAGAATTTTGGACTTTCCTGCCTTGTTTTGGAAAAGGTCATCAGACACTTTCCTCTGTGTCCTGCAGAATGCCTGGAAGACTCTTCTGTGAAGCAGGAATTTCCAAGGACTGTCCTGCTTCTTTTAGCAAAGTTAAACTGTCACTTTTCCTGTGTGTTCTGCATGTGCCATCTGCACAGCACAATGTCACCAGTGAAAGGCAAGAACAGTTTCTTTGCCCAACCACTGTGGCTAGCCTTGCCACAATGAAAGCAAACTTCATAATGAGTTTCTTCAATGCCCATCATCTTCTCTGAAGTAAATTGGTACTGTCAGGAACAGATGTGTCTCATTGTCCTGAAAAACCCTAAGTTAACAAAACATTTTAAATGTCACACTCTGTAGGTCTTTGAAAGGTTTGAAGACCATCCTTCTATCTAAAATATATGTCTATATGATCTGGAAAAGCATACCTATCTACAAATTTGATTGTTATAAATCACTAACCACTAACCTATGTTTCATGATTATCCTATGAAGTTTATAATAACAGCTTTCAAAAACTAGAATTTCATCCTACATTTTTAAATAACCTGCATAGGTAGAATACCTTAAACAAAAATAGAAATATATATACAATATTATATAACAAAAATAACATTAAATTTTTATCAGTATACAAAAATTCTTTAAGCAAGAGTAGAAACATATATACAGTGTAACAAAAATAACTTTACATTTTAGTCAATATTCTATACTCCCCTAAATGATAACAAACATCCATAACTCACCAAATAATCAAAGACCACTCAACACATCTCTTGGGAATATGGGCATAGTATTCTCTATACTTCTTCCTGCTGTCTGTGAATGAAGTATCTTTAGGGTCCCAGAGAGAAAATTTGAGACAATGACCAAGTCCTGGGAAGACTAGCAGTAGCCTTTGCTGATAGATGTCACCTGTCAAGTGTCAGGAGGTCTTGCCTGATCAAACTTCATCCATATTAACCCTAAAGAAATCCACAGCCTCTCATCTCATGTGGGAACAAAACTCCAAACCATTTTTTATTTCTATTAGACAAATATATTTTTTGACTTCTTTTTTAAAGTTAAAGCATTTCTAAAATATCTAGGTTGGTTCAATTTAGCAGTCTGGTCCACAATCCCATGTGTCCTAACAGCTGTCTTTAGTTTCTTAACAGTCAAAAAATTCAAAATCAACACATGCAGGATCCCGACTACCTGTGTGTTTCCCATCTTACATGGCTTTTTTCTTTTATATTACTTTTACTCTCTCTTTAAAGACTTTTATTATTTTTTTAAAGTATTTCTTTCTATGACCATCCATACCCTTTTTCTTAAGCCTACACACATTGTAAAACACACTGGAACCTGTTTAGAGTTTTTTCTGTCTGGATCTCTTTTACTGCATACCTTTCAACCTTTTTTGACTGCACAAGCAAACTTTTAAACTGACAAGGTACACCTGGATTCTCTGCATGCATGTGGCTCTCAGCTGCCTCAGCTTGCTTCTTGGGTCAGGGAAGCCAAGCACACAGAGCTGCTTTCAGGAGGTTTATCTGACCGGATCTGCATTCAACCTCCCTAGAGCTCTACACTGCTGATGCTCACACTGCAGCAGGCGTTTCTACTTAGATACTTAGTTTTTTGCTCCTGCTTCACATACTGGCTGCTCAAGAGCTTACTGATCAGCAGAAACTGTCTGGCCGAAACTCTCAAAGGAGTTGTTGCTCCAACTGCCTTCTCCTTTTCTTACTCTAAACTTGTCTCTTTCTCTCTCTCTCTCTCTCTCTCTCTCTCTCTCTCTCTCTCTCTCTCTCTCTCTGGTGTCAAGGCCCAGCCCAGTGTTGGGGTTCATCCCCTACCTACCAAAGGGTCCCTTGATGGGGAGAGGGAGGAATTGGGGAATGCTAGATAGGAAATATAGAAGTAGATGAAGAAAAAAGATAGAGACACAGGATAGCGCTGAGAGGGCCCTGGGTCAATACCCATCAGTCTTGAGATTATTTCTAATGGGCTTTTTATATGCTAGCAAGGGGAGGGACAGAAGACCTCCTGGTTTCAAGATCAAAGCACAGGCCAGGCGGTGGTGGCGCACACCGTTAATCACAGCACTCAGGAGGCAGAGCCAGGTGGATCTCTGTGAGTTCAAGACCAGCCTGGTCTACAGAGCAAGATCCAAGACAGGCACCAAAACTACACAGAGAAACCCTGTCTCGAAAAAAAATCAAAGCACAACTTACAACCTTCAAAACACCTGGTAACCACGCTCCACAGCAATGCATCTTATAATCAGGCCTTTAAGTATAAGACACCTGGTAACCATGCTTTGCACCTTATTATGCAGCCTTGGAGAACAACATAAACTCTGATTCAGTGAATTGAAAACAAACTACGAGCTGGAATATTAGTGAGCTCTGACACTCTGGGTTAATTGTTATTACGCAAATCATGTTTGTTTACAAAAATCTTGGTGAAATCAAGGAACTTCCTGTTAACCCATTAAGAACCAAGTCACTAGGAAGAGAATGCTCTCCCTATGATATGGGAAATTCTACAGGACTTTTTGGTTTGATCGGAGACGTCCTGAGAACTGAAAAGTCTTGCTCCATAAACAATTATTCTCCCTGTGTCTCTGCTCTCTGCATCTGACTGCATGCAATCTCCACTTTCATTTTGGCCTCCATCTTCACCCCTCCAACCCACCCTCCCACTCTGGGTGGCCCACCAAAACTGAAACAGGTACCCTGCCTCTTACAACTAAGGTCTACAGTTCTCACCAAGCCATCCATCTTCATCCATCTTTATCCAACAGGCCTAGAGTTTTTAGTCACATCTCCCTCTATGCTGTACAATATTTGGCAGTCTCCTGTGCAAAACAGGAACCTGAATGACCATTTCACCTTGTTGTGACAATTTCAGTGGTCATTTTTCCATGGATCCTCCATGTCCAGTCGATACAACATTTTGCCAAGCAGCTCAGGTAAAAAAAGGTTTCTTGCCCAAATCGCTGTTTTTGCCGAGAACAAGATAAACTCCATATGGAGTGTCTTTGATGCCCATCCTCTTATCTGAAGTAAATCACTGCTACCAGGAGCAGACATGTCTCACTGTCCAGAAACTTTAAGTTTTTAAAACATTTTAAATGCCATATTCTGTAGGTCTTTGAAGTGTTTGAAGATTATATACCTAATTAAAGTATACCTTTATATACCTAAAAAAATTAACTAACATGACTATAAATTTGATTATCCTAGATGACTACTAATCTGTATTTCTCAATTATCCATTACAATTTAAATGAGTTACATAAACACAATACCTTAAATGTAAGTAAAAATATATATACAAAATTATATATATAACAAAATTAACTTTAATTTTGTAATAAACTAAAATCTATAGCAATTTAAAACAAGTTGTTGCTCTTTTAAAGTAGGTTCAATAATCTACCCTTTTATCCTATCATATGGATAATATCATACCTTTTCTTCTTTAGAAAGAGATTCCATTTATAATCAATCTGCTTTAAATAAAAATAAACATTTATAAACAATATTTTGGGAATTTGAGCAAAGCTTCTCATACTATTTCCTACTGGTTGAGGACACTGGCAATCTAATGGGGATCCTGAAAAAAATTAAGAATTAAGGTAGTTGGGAATTTAGCTCAGTGGTAGAGCGCTTGCCTACCAAGCACAAGGCCTTGGGTTCGATCCTCAGCTCAAAAAAAAAAAAAAAAAAAAAAAAAAAAGAAATCAGAGAGGCAACTAGATGTGAGCCAGTGGTGGTGGCCGTGGTGGCGGTGGTGGCGGCGACAGCGGTGCACTCCTTTAATCCCAGCACTTGGGAGGCAGAGCCAGGCGGATCTCTGTGAGTTCAAGGCCAGCCTGGTCTCCAAAGCAAGTTCCAGGAAAGGCACAAAGCTACACAGAAAAACCCTGTCTGGAAAAACGGAAAGAAAAAAAAAGAATTAAGGTCAAGTCCTGAAAAGACGAGTCTGGGCCATCGTGTCACCAGAGACCTTTCAGGGGGTCTTCAATGATCAAACCATATTAGCCTGGAAACAATCCATAGGTTCTATTCTTCTGTAGAAACAAAAGCAGAGCCTCCTTTCCAAAGCAATATAACCTTAGATCCAAGTTTTAAAGTCAAGATACCTTTAAAATATACATACTGGTTTAACTGAGTAGCTTTTTCAATCAAATGACTCTCTCCAGTTAAAAATACCAAAAACATAATCCAGACTCTCTGTGTAATCTTCAAATTTACATGACTTAACATTTATATTAATTTTACTGTCTTTTTAAAGACATTTTTAAAAACTATTTCTTTACCTGTCTATACTACTTTTTGGCTCTGTTCCAAACTTATGACCATTTTTACACATAATGCAAATCATTTAGAGGTTTATTTCATCTGATTCTGTCTTTTTGTGAATCTATTGCTTTAAACTGCAGCATGAATAGGACTGAAATGGCAGCTTTGGCTGCTGGCTCCGCCCACCTCAGCTTTCCAACATGGCAGAATTATGTTTACCGCCAGCTCAGGGAGAAACATGGAGTGGATCTACGCTTCCAACCAGAAGCATGTAGCCCAAAAAACTTTTCTTTCTTTCCTTTTATTTTATTTTATTTATTTATTTTTTGGTCTATTCTAGCAAAAGCTATAACCACCATGAACCATGCTGCTTTGCTTGCAGACACCACTTCGTACAGTGGCTGGAATCTGCCATGCTGTACTCAAGCCAATACACCGTGAGTATCTCTGTACCTTGGTGTCCCTATACCTCAACCCACATGAGACATGAAGTAAAAACCTGGTTTTGGCTCCATTATTCTGTTTTTAGAAGCCCTTTTTAAACTCTTTTAGGCCTTATGGAAATTCAAGAGTCCCAAATTGGTATGCCAAAAGTAGCTGAAAGTTTTTCCATCCTGCCTTGGTCCCACTAGACCCCAAGTTCCTCTGGTCTGGTGGTCCCACAGCCAGTTATAAAGTAATTACTCAGAAGCTTGTATTAATTGTAACTGCTCAGCCATTAGCTCAGGCCTACCACTGACTAGCTCTTACACCTAAATTATTAACCCATAATTCTTATTTATGTTTAGCCACATAGCTTAGTACCTTTTCTCAGTTCTGCCTTGTCATCTTGCTTCCTCTGTGTCAGGCTGGCAACTCCTGACTCCTCTCCTCCCAGCATTCTCCTAGGCTGCTCACCTTCCCTATACTTCCTGCCTGGCTACTGGCCAATCAGAGTTTTATTTATCAACCAATCAGAACAATGCATTCACAGCATACACAACAACATCCCACAGCAGAATTCTCCAACACAGAAGCTAGACTGTCTTTAAAAAATATTCTATTACTAATTGTATAAATTCTGCCCATGATCCTGATATATATATTTTATCAGATAATCTCCATGTGTACTTCTGACAATTGTTCTAGTATGTAAATCTTGCTATGTATACAAGGAGACCAATTGGTACTGCTCTCTCGTAGCCAAAATGGTTTATAATTGCTTTGGTTATAAGTTTAAGATAAGACAACTTCAACTAGAGCTTTGGCCCTACAGATGCACAGCACTAATTCAGGGATACTGTTTATCTAACAATGCTTCATTAAAATACAGACTAATCAAATTAATACAATTATTCAAAGATTAATGTTCTAAATTAAACTATACTGTTTTGATAACTCATAATCATATTAGACACACTTAACCACATCATGTCATGCTAACTAATGATAGATTTTTATATTACTCCTCTGCCTTACTATAGATCAAAGGTATTCTGAGACCATATGCAACTGCACCTATAGGGTATTTACACTAGTTCTCAGCTTACTATCAATATAGATAATTGATTACTAATTATAAATATAAACTATTGATTCATTATAAATGTTGGTCATTGATGAAAATGTTGATTACATGTCTATAAAATATTGATTCTTATTACTTTCAATATCATTTCAATATTACAGAGGAGAACTAGAAAGAATTAGAACTTAGAAGGAATTAGAACAAGGAAGAATTAGGGCAGTAAAGAAAATTAGAGCTGAAGAAGAATAAAGAGCATGACCTGAACAGATCGTGTGTGAAGTTATTATAGAAATCTTTCTATCCTCACTCTTGAGAAGTCTTCTCTGAGTTACTCTGGGTAGTGGCTTGGGAGCTGGATTCAAAGGAGGCTAAAATCAACATGGCCTCAGGCAGCAATAAGAACCACAGACACCTACATGGGCCCCAGTGGCAGGATGGACCACAGATATTGACATAAACTCAATCTGCAGCATAGATCACAGACATCAACAAGGCCTTCAGCAGCAGCATGAACTATGAATATCAACATTGCCTCAGACAGCTGTCAAGGTCATATGGACCAAGAATATCAACATAGTCTAAGGCTGAATCATGGACCAGGGACATTAACATGGCCTCTATTGGCAACATAGACCACAGACATCAAACAAGGCCTCTGATGGTAGCTCGGAACAGGGGCATCAACATGGGCTCCAACAGCAACATAGACTGTGGGCATCAACAAAGGCCTCCAGCAGCAGCACAAATCACTAACACCAGCATGGCCCCCAATAGCATCATGAACAAGGAATGCCAACTCGGCCTGATGCCAACTGTGGCAGCACAGTACATAGACCAAACCATGAATACCAACATGGCCTCCAGTGGTAGCACAGACCACAGAGGCCAACAGGGCCCCTACTGGTAACAGGAACCATGCTAATCAACATGGTCCCCAGCAGAATCTGAGACTGTGGATAGGAGCATGGCCTCAGGGGGCAGCACAGGCTAGAACATCACCACAGCCCCAGGCAAGAGCACAGACCAGGGACATCCATATGGTCCCCAGTGACAACATGCTCCATGGGTATCAACATAGCCTGCAGCAGCAGACAGAACCATGACACCCCCAAAGCCCCAGCTGGTATCTGGTGGCAGCACACACTGTGGAGATTTTTTGAGAAGGCTCAATCCAGAAAATGAACCATTCTCCATCTTGAACATCCCACTGTTGCTCAGAGTCAGGGTGGTCATGAGGCTGGGTAGTGCATTAGGGGGCAGAGGTAGCAAGAGATCCAGGCTGCTGCTTACCACCCTGCCAGTGCTATGTTTTTTGAGGAGGCCCAATCAAGAAAAAGAACTGTTTTCCATCACAGACATCCTGATGTTGCTCAGAGCCAGGGTGATGGTCGACTATCACTGAGACTGGTCTGGGATATCCTGTTGTTGCCCAGAAGCAGGGAGATCTTTCAGTTGGGCAGGGTATCTGAGGCAGCACCCACTAGAGCTCCAGGCCTCTGCACATCTCTCTGTCCTCAGTGAAGGCCTTCTTGCTGACTCAGTAGGTATGACCATTGTACCTGTGTCCCAAGGGCAGATCCACAGCAGTGGTGTCTCCCATTGGAACCAAGAACCCACCCTATGAACCACCATCTAGAATCAATCTTCAAACATTTTTAAAGGGTTCTGATAACAGAAATTACAAACATGCCAGGGCACATTTACCAGAGATACAACCATTCTCTTCCCTGATTTTCTAACAGCAGGACACTACTGTGGCTCCTGCTTGGGTTGCTGAGGCTGTGTCTTTGGTGTGTGAGGCTCCTCCTTGGTGGCTGCAGACCAGTGATGTGGCCTGGTGCAGGATACCCAGAGCTGTGGGGGAAGGGTGCAGGAGGATGCCTCCCCCTCTAACACTCTACAGGAGTCATGAGTGCTGCAGCCATCTTGGCTCAATCCTGTCTTCCCTTCATTTGTTTAAGTTCTCAGTCACTCAAAGAAAGAACTAATGGAAAAAATTTCATATCTGGTCATAAAAGTGGAGGTCACTAATGCTGACGGAATTGTAATTCACATTTACAATATGAGTACCAACTCATACCAAAGCACTGAATTTAATTTAGAATCTCTCATAGACTCCCAAACACCCATAAGTATAGTTGGCTATGATAGTTTTGATCTTGAATATCACCACAGATTATGAATTGATTTTGATAATTTTAAGATAAAGAAATGAGTGAGTGACTATAGATAACATGTTACAGGACTCTCATGATTGCTTTGACACAAGCTATGAAACTTCTGGGCAATATAAAGTTTAGCTCTTGGGCTTGCTACAAATCCACTTCCTAGGCATGTGGTCCCTGCCACTGCTGATCCCTCTGTCACTCAGGTAGGCACATTCTCCTTCTCCTCGGATGGAAACCCTAAAACAAAAAACAAACAAAATGTCTGCAGAGTCTGCCACGGCATTCACTCCTGCAATGATAGCTCACTCTTCTCCACTGCTTATTTATAACATGGATCACACAAAGGCAGAGTCCAGGAGGAATCACCAGCATGAGATTTACACCTAGTGACTTTTACATTCTCCAGGTTCAATTTGATGACCACACCTTTGTCATTTGTCCATGTTGAACCCTGTACTGTGTGTACAAAGCATTTGATTGGTTCTTGCTGCCATGTTCAAATGAACTTCAGCTGTGGTAGCATCACAAGGGTGGTTTTCAATTCTATCTTGTAATATTTTTCGCATGTATAAAAGTGGGAGAAAATGCAATACTTAGCAAATTGCTGAAAGTTCTTTAATCATGAACATGAATGGGACTGTGTTTCACCATTCCAGTGAAACAGGTCTGTTCAAAACGGCTATGCTCACATCCAGGAGCTTTCTGGAGTGCTCTTTGATGATGAGAATCTAGAGGAGACTCCCAAAGCCCCTGGAGGCTCTGCTTCTGTGACAGATGCAGCTGTGCAAACAGCTGTCTGACACGTCATACCCCAGCAGTTCTGCAGTAGCTTCCTGGGGTTTCAGAGCCCTCACTGCCCATCAGCAGTTCTGTCTACATCCCACGAGGGCAGTTATCAGCAAGGAAAGATTTTCAAGTGCCACAGCACAAAACATCTACCCCAGGTGCCAACACCATGCTAAAGATGTGGAGTAAAACAACACTAAGGAAATCCAATGGATTAAAATTTGTCTGGATGTGGAGTTCACTGGGGAATTGGCTGATACATGTACCACCAACCTACACCCCAGGGCACACCTCCAGTCTAAAGGTTTATGTTTCCAGTACAACTGGCTCCACATGACACTGCCTTTCATCTCTCATAGCCACAACTCACACACATCACAACACAAGAGGTCTGAAAGCATACATGCTCTTATTATATTCAGTGTTGTCTGTCCACCTCCACGAGTGCTTTGATGACTTCCTGTGCAGGCCAATCCAGTAGGCAGAATCATTCATGTGTCTCTTTAGGAAATCCTGTCATAAAACACAGAAAGCAAACACATGTGTCTCTCAGCTTCAGATGACCATGGAGTCTCTGCCCTACAGCTTCCTCTCAGGATGGCAGCAGGTTTGAATTCAGGATAATCAACTAAATAAACCTCAGTTCTCAGTAGATGCATTTTACTGCTATAATCCATAGTACACTGACAACCACCTGCCCTTCTGCGGCTGAGCAAGTCCCTTGTTAAGCCTGTATTCACAATTATTAATAGTTGTCACCTTGAAATGCAATACCTGCCAGCTTGGACAAAGACTTACATGACCACCATGTCTCTCAGTCAAACACATGTCTGGCCACGGAGGTTGACTATTAGCACTACAGGAGAGAATACCTTTGGAATGTCTCAGGGCTACAGCCAGATGTGTCACCATCACAAATGGACCATACTAACATGTGCCCCATGTCCCTCAAAGCCTAGGGTGGGAACCTTCCTCATGCCTCAGCTTTAAGCTCTCTATCTCAAGGCAATATAAATTCAACAGAACAAACAACAAACCAATTCCTGATCCTTTCTTACCAGCTCCTCCCGGCTGCCAAATTTAGCTAGTTGGGCATTTAGCTTCTTGCAGGAGGTCTGGCTGGAATGCCAGTTACTTGTGACTTCAGAAAAATAAAAACATTTACTTCCAAATCCAATCCAGTCTCTCGGGCAATTGGCATGGCCAGCTTCAGGGTTTGTCATACCTGTTTTTTCCTTTCTCTCTAGAATATACAAAATGCAGTGACATGTCATGAACATTTCCATGAATTGTCTCTTCAGTTAAACACCAATCTCAGTTGAGGTGTGTGTTTGGACTACACCTTTCATTACACATCACTAAGAGAATATTCCTAGCATGGAGGTCTCCAATCAAGAGCGTTCATGTGGGACTCTAAGGAAATGTTTTTATTTTCTTCTTTGTATTTACAGTTTGGGAGCAGAATCTCTCTATGTCGTCCTGCCTGGTCCAGATCTCACTCTGTGGACTGTACTTGTAGCTGGAGTTTTCTCCAATCCTGCCCAGCCCCACAGACCCCACAACTGCTTATAAAATAATCACTCAGGAGCTCAATAGTTATACAATAAGGCAGATTCAGATGGAACAAGACGTTAAATGGTTTACAATGTGTGTAAAAATGTACATAGGCTTGGAAGAAAGAGAAAAGGAAATATATGCAGTTATATAAAGAAATAGATGGTTTTTAAAAATAAAGTCTTTAAAGAGACAGTAAAGGTAGTATAAAAAACAAGCCACTTAAAGATGAATATTACAGAGAGTCTGGATTGTGTTGTCTTTGGTATTTTTAACTGCAGAAAAACATTTGATTGTAAAAGCTGTTGAGTTAAGCCAATATGTATATTTTAAAGATACCTTGACTTCAAAATTTGGATGTAAGGACATGTTGCTTTGGAAAGGAGGCTCTGTTTTTGTTTCCACAAAAAGCAAGAGGCTATGGATTTGTTCCAGACTAAGATACATCACGTTTGACCAGCCAAGACCCCCTGAAAGGTCTCCGATGACACCATGGCCCAGATGATCAACATCCAAAACTTTTACAAGGCAACTGGCTCAAAGAATACAGCTTCATGGACTGTTCCATAATCTTAAATTTTTCTTTATGTCCTCATAAGAATATAGCACCCTCATCCAGGAGGAAGTAGTAAGAGAAACTACGCCCAAAATTCCCAAATATACAAAGCTGGCTTTAGGAATGGAATTGGCTTACTCCTTCTTTAAACCCAAGCATATTCCTAAAACAAACAAACAAAGGTTGAGAGATTCTTGTGTCCTATATCAGAAGAGGTCTCTGGTGTGGGACAGAAAAAAATAATAATTTTATTTAAACCAGGTTAATTATAAATACAATATCTTTGTAAAAGGAGAAAGGGGGATATGATATTGATATATATATATATATATATATATATATATATATATGATATAGATATGATGGGATAAAAAAGTAGATTTTTGAATTTACTTTTAAAGAGCAACAACTTGTTTGAAAATGTTTTATATTGCTATGGATTTTACTTTATTGATTCAAATTTAAACAATTTTGTTATGCTGTATTTATTTCTATTCTCATTTGAGGTATTATTTTATGTAACTCATTTAGATTGTAATGGATAATTAAGAAATACAGATTAATAATTAGTCTTCTATGATAGTCAAACTTACACTCCTGTTATTTTCTAGGTATACATAGATATAATTCAATTAGGTAGGTAATCTTCAAACACTTCAAAGACCTACAGAATATGGCATTTAAAATGTTTTAAAAATTTAGAATTTCTGGACAATGAGACATGTCTGCTTCTGGCAGCACCGATTTACTTCAGAGAGGAGGATGGCCATAGAAGACACTTCATATGGAGTTTATCTTCTTCTTAGCAAAATAGCCATTTGGGCAAGAAACTATTCTTGCCTGAACTGCTTAAAAAGATGTTTTGAATGGACATGCATGACCAATAAGAAGGTCACCACTGAACTTTGCTTGGCAAGATGGACCCTCAGGCTCCTGCATCACAGAGGAAAATGCCAGACATTCTACAGGACACAGAGAGAAGTGACTGAGAGACTCTAGACCTGTGGGCTGAAGACAGATGCCCCAACTTTACAAAAGAACATTAGGTAATTGTCCAGGCTGCCAGCTGTCTCAGCCTGCTCTCGCAAGACTCCCGAAAGTTGCTTGCGTCCTTCTCCTGTTTCTCAGATAATATTATATCCTTCTGAGGTCTTTGATGTAGTTGAAGACTAGATAGTTATAATTTCCTTAGTTATAATAAGAAATAAGTTAGATATGAAACCTTAGACTCACAAATATTAGATAGGACATCTTCTTTAATTTTGCCAAATACAAATAGACTAGATATTATAAATAGACTAGATATTGTAACTGTAATTCTTACTTGAGAACTGTTTTGTTATATGTAATTTAAATATGTGAAAGTTAAAAAGTTCCCTTTTGAAAAAAAAAAAAAAGAAGAGGGGAAGTGCTGATAATATCACTCTGCATACTGAATGTGTTGCTCTGCTTGATTGATAAATAAAAGCACTGATTGGCCAGTAGCCAGGCAGGAAGGATAGGATAGGTGGGACAAACAGAGGAGAGAATTCTGGGAAGTAGAAAGCTAAGTGAGGAGACACTAGCCTGCCATCCAGGGAGCAACATGTGAAAGCAACAAGTAAAGCCACAGAACACATGGCAACATATAGATTAACAGAAATGGGCTGAGTTTAAGGGTAAAGAGCTAGACAATGGTAGGCCTGAGCTAATGGCCAAGCAGCTTAATTAATATGAGCTTCTGAGTGATTATTTTATAAGTGGGTTGTGGGACTGTGGGGGCTTGGTGGGACCTGGAGAGAAACTCTGCAGCTACAGAACTTGTCTGGATTTTGTAGTATTCTTCCTGGCTGTGCCTCTTAAGTGCAGGGACTAAAGACACCAATACCCTACATAAAATCATAGGTCCTTAAACCACTAGGACTATTCCTGTTTGCTGGAACACTACAGGTACCTTTCCTATAATCCTTCACATTCTCCTTTTGTAATGACAAAATAAGAAAAATTCCTCACTTCTCTGGATTTAACTATGGATAAATGCCAGCATGTAAAACATGACATGGTCAAAATAGGTTTTTGATACCAAAACTTTGATCAAGGATTTCCTGTTATCATATACACACATATTAAATCCATATGAAAATATACTGGCTCTCATTAGAGGCTGTCAGAATGACAATCACCAAGAAATCTCACCACAGATGTCAGAACTCTGGGCAGAAATTGGGACACTTTTTCACTGCTGGAGAAAGTATAAACTTATACATCCAGTATGGAGGCTCTTTTAAAAATTACAAATAGACCTTTTGTGACTAAGCTATGCCACACTCCTGGGCAAATATCAAAAGAACACTACATCATAAGACAGAGAAACTTGCACATCCATGCTTATTAATAGCTCCATATTTACAATAGTAACAAAATGAACGACCTACATGTCCATCAACTGGTTAACAGGTCATGAAAATGAATTACATGTACAAACACAATGTTATTCAGACATAAAGAAAAATGAAACTTGCAAAGTAAAGGACATAGAAAATACAATATTAAATAAGTCACACAAACTCAGAAAAAGACCCCATGCACTCCCCCATATGCTTACCCTAGCCCATACTGTACAGAGTGAACAGCTGTGAGTGTGGGCATAGTGTAACATGGAGAACAAGGAAGAGTAGTGTAAGGTGAAGAGCAAGGACAGGATGCAGCAAAGGGCCCATAAGCCATGAATAGGGTTACAAAGGGCATTATTTTTCTAGTTTCAACTTCGCTGGTGATTGTTCTAGTTTGTGGCTGATAAGTGTATAAAAATGTAAATACAGTGAAAATCTAAAACCATGACCCAAGTTCCTTGACTTCAGAGTGTCTGTTCTAACTGTGTGGAAGTTCAATGAGATACATAGGGTTTGGTACTTGGCAAGTGTTGGAGTGGTTATGTTGATGGAGTTTTGTGATGTGTTCATTTGTGAATCTATTATAGCAAAGTGATGTGTGTGTGTTTGTGTGTGTGTGTGTGTGTGTGCATCTGTAATAAGCCCTGTAAAAAACGCTGAATGCAGCAAGCTTTCAAGGGGCTGCTTAGGAAAATAAAGACATTTTTCTCTCATAACTTCGTCTTTTTCTTCCTTTAACAGAGAAGAATGAATGCATGACTCCTATGAAGGGCTATTGAGCCTAGAAACAAGTGATGTCATAAGAAACATTAAATACTAGAAATCACACACACACACACACACACACACACACACACACACACACTTATTTTTAGTGTAGGACAACATGTTGCAGCTGTTCCCTGTTCTCACGTGCAGTACCATGAGGCTTTAATGAAAGGGACAAACACAGCAGGAAATGAAGGTGACTGTGTCTTCTCTTTATCTGACTCTTTTCACAGCTACACAACAGTTTAGGTTACAATGACTGTCGTCTTGGCAAATGTTTGTCCATGTTTAGACTTGTGTATTATTCATTGACATGGTTAAAGTTGATTTTATAAAACAGTATCATGAATCATCTGCTCTAGCGATGGCAGGAAAGCTATACAAGTTTTATCACATTATTCAGAATAGTCTAACAATGAAAGCTTGGGAATCACATGTTTCTGGAACATTCTATTTAATATTTTCAGACCATGGTCGAAGATGTTAACTGAAACCATGAGTCATGGTTGGGGTAGGGGTGCTGTACCTTCCCCAACCATATTACTCTTCACTCCCCTCATTTCCTGAGGCTGCTCCTTTGGGTTTTCCTTTCCTTGTTCTCTGCTTTGAATTGGTCTCCCAGGTGAAGATATGTCTCCTGCATCTCTCTAGAGGTTGCTGAACGCCATCTTCCCAGGGATGCTGAGCCTGGCCTCCTGTGCATACCACAGCCTGTGCTGATCCTTCACTGCATCTTCCTGCTAGACCGGAAGTTCCCAGAGAACAGGAATTTCCAATGTGTTTTCTCTCCAGCCCTTCCCACAGTGCCTGGCTCACAGTGGTCAGTAAGTGTAAGTGACAGTGTGAATGTGGACAGAATGCTGCAGAATCTGGAGATGAGTCACTCACCTGACAATGAGAAAGCAACCAAAAGTGCAACTACAGCCACAGTGAGGATGGTGATCACTCCATAGCGGCAGCGAAACTTAACACGAGACACATGGGAGGTGATTGTGAGATATTTTTCTTGGAGCTTTTTACCTGTAAAATATGAATATAAGAATGCCAATATCTTAAGAAAAGTGTAAGAAACTTACCACAAAGAGCCAATGTACAACTGCCCACAAGTACCTAAAAGGATCCTGTAAACCCCTTTCAGAGAAGGTCCTGGACCATAAAGGATGCCATGGTGGAAAGAAGTCTAGAGAGGATGGAAACAGAACTTTGGCCAGGGTCTTCCAGATCCTGAACTAAGGGTGAATCATCAAAGAACAAGAAACAAAAGGAGTGAGGAACAGTGAGAAGTAACAACAGTCAGCTGGATTTCTCTCCATAACGTGTTCTGGTTAGAAGGAGTAACAGACACATTAGGGGGATCAGGGTAATTAGACCTATGAACAAACTAAGAAAAGAGGAAAAATAGAAATACTCAATAAACACACCAAAAGTGTATGAAAATTAGGAATCAGAGGAACTTCCTCACACTACAAAAGGTATCCATTAAAAACAAAACAATAAATCCAACTGCAGTCTGCTTCATTCTCAAAGGTACAGTTATAAAGGCTTTCCCAGTAATCAGGAGCAGGAGCAGGACATCTGCTCACTACTCCAGGATGACTTTTCACAGGAGGGCCTCACCAGGGCAAAGAAATAGGGTAATGTGGCTGGAGAATGCTCAGCAGTTAAGACCATTGGCTTCTCTTCCAGAGGACACAGGTTCATTCCTAGCACCTACAAGGTAGCTTTCAATCATGCCAAACTCCAGTTCCAGGAGACCCATTGCCCTCTTCTGGTCTATACAGTAACCAGGACACATGTGTGGATAAAACAGCCATATACATAAAAATAAGTATCTTTTCTTTCTTTCTTTCTTTCTTTTTTTCTTTCTTTCTTTCTTTCTTTCTTTCTTTCTTTCTTTTCTTTTTTTTTTTTTTTTTTTTTTGTTGTTGTTGTTTTTCAAGACAGGGTTTCCCTGTGTAGCTTTGCGCCTTTCCTGGAACTCACTTGGTAGCCCAGGCTGGCCTCGAACTCACAGATTCGCCTGGCTCTGCCTCCCGACTGCTGGGATTAAAAGTGTGTGCCACCACCGTCCAGCTTAAAATACATTTATTAAAGAAAGAAAGAGGGGTTGGGGATTTAGCTCAGTGGTAGAATGCTTGCCTAGGAAGCGCAAGGCCCTGGGTTCGATCCTCAGCTCAAAAGAAGAAAGAAAGAAAGAAAAGAAAGAAAGAAAGAAAGAAAGAAAGAAAAGAAAGAAAGAAAGAAAGAAAGAAAGAAAGAAAGTTTACACTTCTTGAGAACAGATGAAAGTGTATCTCTTCACAGATGACATGGTTTTAGCTGCATAAAAATTCTAACAAATCTACAAAAGACTACTGGATGTAAAAAATTAGTTTACAAAGCTGCAGGACACAATGTCAGCATGGCAAAGGAAGTTAACATAAGACCGCACCATTTACAGTAACGCCAAAAACTATAAAATTATAAATCTAAAAAAAGTTCATAATCAGCATAACAAAAACTACGTGTATAATTATGAAGAAATCAGAACAGGGTTGGAGAGTTATTTCAGTGGTTAAGAGAACTTCTTACTCTTGCAGAGACATGGGTTTGATTCCAGCACCCACATAGTAGCTTACAACCATCTATAATTCCAGTTTCAGAAACCTGACATCTTTCCTGACCTTGGTGGGCACAGAGATGCATGTAATGCATAGATATTTATGCAGGTAAAACACTTATATGTATAAAATTTTTTGAATTAAAAAAAGAAATCAAGGCAGATATAAACACATAAATGTTGTGGGATATTTGTTCACACAGACACTCCAAGAATGCCAATAAAGTGTAACATTGAATCATGGGCAGAGCTAGTGACTAGCTGACCAGAATTAGCCATGGAATTTTTGTAGGACCCAAGATACATAAAGAAAGAGAGACACACACACAAAAAGTAGTAGGGAGAGGCTAAGAAAGATTCCCAGGCCATTTTGGATTGGGGAAGGCAAGAGACAGGAGGTCATTGGTTGCTTCTCCACTTCCTCTCTGATCAATCAGGCATTTATCCCATTACTTGACTTCTAAGTTTTATTCAATAAAAAAATATAAGTAAATGCTTCACATAATAAACTGGAACACTCAATATTGCTCATATGTCAACAATTTCCTTGCAAGTTTATGTATGTAACAGTTTCACTACCTGTGGAATGATTGCCTTCAGAAAAAGTTAATTTCAGAGCACCAGATTATATGAAAGGTACTATGAAAACTAAAAGAAACTAGAATGGTCCAAAATGATTCTGAAAAAGAAGAGTCGAATTCAGATCATTCTGCCTAATCTCTTGACTTACAAGAACAGGAATAAATAAATAGTACCACAACCTGGTGCTAGGAAAAGAGTAGACACTAGAACAATACAACAGAAAAAAAGACTCCAGAAGTTACATCAAACACGTTTGGTAAACAGATATTTAGCAGAGATGTATAGTTTACAAACTGGGAAAAAGTGGCATCTCTCCAGTATATGCTACTGAAATAACCTGGTATCTGTCTGCTAAAAACAAGATGCAATGTGGACTGTAGACCCAAGCACAAAGCTTAATATTGTAAAGTCATTTAATTCCTTAAAAAGTGAGGGGAATGTCCGTGAACTTGTCTTGGGTAAAAGTCATCTTAGATTCAAGAGAAAATTCACTGTCTATATACCAGGAGACTGATGAATAAGATGTTGATGTGACTCTAACGCCTTTCTTTTAGAAAAGAAAAATTGTGCAACCACTATAAAGCTGTGCAGGAACTATACAATATGCTGATGTGCCCCCATCCTACCCATATATCCCCATACTGAAAGGAAAGCCAGCATTTAAGTTTTAGAAAAAAAGAAAAAGAAACTTTCATGTGTATATATGTAGCAGCTTTAAGGATCACTGTTAAAAAAAAAAAAAAAAGAAAGAAAAGAAAGAAAGAAACTCAACATTTGCAATCATTCAAATGTCCCCAAGCTGATGGCAAGTTAACCAAACCCTCTCAACAGAAGAACCAAGTTGGACCAAAGCCTGCACTTGCCTATTTCTCATACCACTTTACCAGGCCAAATGTCCCAAGGCTTCTGACTCTAAAGTCCATAAACTAAACTTATCAGCAAGCTTAAAGGCAGGGAGCTACAGGAAACTGTCTCCTTTCTGCCTATTTGAAAAGAAACCCAAACTGCCACAACTCACTTCCTTCTCTCACCTCTCCACAAGTTTCCTGCCAACTTTTCTTAAGTTCTTGGTTTAACATTTGATTATGTGGTGCTTATGTACTTCTGAATTCAGAGCACTGGTCCTGTGCCAGTGGTGCTGTGGATAGTGTCTTAGAATCTGGCCAGCGGTGTGTCTGACACACTATTGATAGACACTGCATTGTCTGAAGAGCAATGCTGCATCAACATGTAAGAAGGCAAATGTGAAGTCTCTGCTTCAAGAATCCATTTTGTGACATTCTGGAACATTAAGTGTGTAAGGGCTGGGGACAGAGATAGAGTGTCTGAAACAGGGAATGGGGAAGCTGGAGTGTGGTAGGGACAGGGGTCTATATATCCTTTGTAAACTATTGTTTTAGATTTATTTTATGTGTATGAGTGTTTTTTCTGCATATGTGTACTACATGCATGCCTAGTGTTGAGGGTTCTGAGAAGTGTGTTAAATCCCTGGAATTGGAATTGGAGGTGAGTGTGAGGCACCATATAGATGCTGGGAATCAAACCCAGTCCCCTGTAAGAGCAATCAATGCACTTAATGGTTGAGTCAACTCTCCAGCCCCTATATGTCTTGATGAAGAATGCATGATTATATGTTTTCAAAAGTGATGAAGATGTACATCAAGTGAATTAATTTTAATGAATGCAAATTATACTTTTTACAAAGTTTCCACTGACTTTAACCATTGTCTTTTGCTCGGTTTCACACATCTAAAATACCAGGAAGCCTCTCCATTAATAATGAGGAGAAGGATATGTAGGATTGGAAGGCTTTAAGCACCAAACTGTGGCCTTTGGATTTTGTCCACACAAAACTCTCGACCTTCATTCTTCCCAGTTATAAAGATATAGAAAGTAGCAGAATAATTCTCACCTGCTCATTTCCAGCTCCAGCACTTCTCAGCATGTGAGCAATCTAGGTTCCCTGGGTTCTATTCCTCATAGCTCCTCACACTCCCTATAGAAAGTAAATCTTGGGAGATTTCTGAACTTTTCCATATTTTGAATACATAGACTTCCTTACCATTTCCAGTTTTACAACATACTTTAAAAAAAATCTTTCCAAATCCAAGAAAATAATATAAACTCCTGTCTGGTTTTAGCTAGTTCTCTCAAACTAAGAAGCAGTGTTAGGCTTCAATGCCTGACTGATTTCTCTCAACATGTCACCCAGGTCCACCCATGTTTTCAATAAAGAGGACATCCTCTCTTATTGGTGTGTAGTATTCCATTGTTTATGGGAGTTGATAAGTTTTGGATCCCTGTTATTGGATATCCTCCGCCACTGATGCAATAAGTCAATCAAGTTGAATTAATAAATCCAGGTTTAATAGAGCAGAGCAAAGCATCTCACTTCTGGCTCTTGGGTAGCCTGTTGGTACGATCTTGAGCATCTCCAGGAGGGACTGACTCTTGGTGGGCTTTCTGAGGGGGCGGGGTCTGGAAAGGGAAGAGTAGACTAGGACCAAAGCATGGAATGCTCCACCACCCCCCAGCTGGATATTCCCCAACAGGAGTATGTATCACAATTTTCCCCAGGTATTCACTGATAGATGCAGATGTGTTCCATTATCTAGCTATTGTGAACAATGCTACAATACACAATCAAGTAAAAATATCTCTTGGGGGAGGTAGAGAGGAAGTAGACAACGTTTACTACAAAAAGGTATCAGGCCTGGTGTTTAAAGGCACAGTAGAATGAGTACAGTTTACAATAACATACAGTGTTTCTAAAAATAGCTGAGAGGGTTTCAATATATTCACCATAATGAAACAAGGAATGTGTGTTCATTTTAATGTGCCAATCAAAAAACTCATCCTACTCTGTTGGAATTCCTGGCCACCCCTGATCTATATGACTGCACATGTGCAGTTCAGTAGCCAAGCAAGGGGCCTTACATCCTATGTTAATCTGTGCAGTGCCTTTTCACACAATACACACATGCGTGGTGTAGCTCTGTAATCCCATATTAGCATGTGCAGGGGAATCCATAAGAAACAGGACACAGAGCCCTCCCCGCTTCTTCCTTCTCTCTCTCTCCACGTGTCTCTTCCACAGGCCTGGTCACCCTATCCTCTGTCCCTCCCCTCTCCCTTCTAATAAAACTCAGCTCTGATAGAGGATTTTGTTGTGATTCATGATGTTTCCTTGCAGAGTAAAAGCACCTCCTTAAAACCAACACTCGGCCCTGAGCTATTAGAACTGGTTCACCAACAGGGCCCCACTGGCAGGAGAAAAGGCTTGCCAGGTTTTGTTTTAAGCCACCCTAGGCTTTGTCTCAGGCATGGAAGGTGATGAAGAAGGCCGCCATCTTGGGAGTTCACCATCTGTATTGCGTAGTCTCGGGCTCTCTTATGGCCTTCACAGCATTTATCTAACCCCTAATCCCTCAGAAGTACTTGCTTACCTGAGAAACAGTAGTATTATTCATGAGCTATCTCTTTTGGCATTACTCAAAGGAGGTGAAACCGTTACAGAGGCTGCAGTGTGTTCCAGACAGCTAGGTCCGAAGACAGCAGAGGAGAAGGTGCAAGTGTTATACAGATGGGATGGATTTGAGAGAGCTGCATCCACAGACAGCAGCTATGGCAACTTTCACCTAAGTCAGTTTAAGGACGCTGCCCACTGCTGCTACAACTTGGCTGCTGTTTACAACCCACAGAAAACTCTGAAGAAGGAAGGAAATCTTTACTTTTGTAAGTTTTCCAACACAGTAAAGGCTCTGACTTAACAGGAGGAGTATGTGACTTGCCTGCACCTGGAAGACCTAGCCACAACTCAAAGTCAGGGGCAGCACATAGACACCAACACCTGTGGCTCTCTCATAAGCAGAGTGAGTTCTTCAGTCTATTTAAGGGTCCTGGGTAGGTGTGGAGGAGGGGCACTTTAGGTGTGCACTGGATGGCCAGGATAGGGCCCAGGGATTCAAGGGAGGCCTGCTTAGATTGCCTTCCTCTTCAGTTGGTCCCCCATCTCCCAGACCTATTTCTCATCACCACAACAGGGGGCCTGTCCACCTAGAGGAACTTGGCCTGGTCTCCTGAGGCTGCCACTAGACCCCTGAGTTAACAGTAATTGTGAACACTGTTTTTCAAGAACTATTCTATTCCTAAATAAAAATATAAAAGTGGGGGTGGAGCCATGGCTCAGAGGTGAAGAGCACTTGCTGCCCCTGGAGAGAGAGAACTCAGTACATTTCCAGCACCCATAGGGTGACTCACAAAATTTGTCTAAGTCCAGTTCCAGGGGATTCAACACCTTCTTCTGACCTCTGTGAGCACCAGGCATGCATGTGGTGCACTCATAGGGCAGGAAAAACTCCCATACACATAACATAAAATAAAACTTTAAAAAATTAACGGGGAATGGATTTAAAGAATGAAATATAACTGTTTTTCAAAATGAGAGGATACAGTTTTAAAGTAGAAGTCTCCAATGTCCTTTTCCCATCATTTACCACAAAGAAAAACTACAGATGGATTTGCGGGATTTTGTGGGGATCTCTCATCCCCTCCCTACTGAAGCACCTGGGATACAACAACAGGAACAGAAGGACTGAGATTGTTCCCGGATGCCACAGGATCATTTAAGGCCAGGAATATACTGGTGCCCTAAGGAAGGGGGAGAATTTCTGACAGCCAGGAAGTCTGGGGAAAGGAGCAAGGGGAGACTGGAGGGTATGGGCTGTGGGAGTCCGGAATGGAGGTGGAGGGGAAGTTTGGAAGAGGGGCACTTCAGGAGTGCACTGGATAGAGCGATGTGCCTGAGCATGTCAAGGTCCTCCAACCAATCCTCTAGAAATCCGGATGCCTACTTTGCTTCACAAACTCAGAAAGGCTGATTATCTCTCTCCCTGAGGTAGCAGGGATCTCAGAATCAAGTATGAATGCAGTGCTGGGCAGCTGCAAGTGTCTCTAAGACCACGGGAAATGTGATCTGATGGGCGGCTATTTCAGTCCTAACTCCTACAACACACCGCTACAGTTCTTTTCATTGCTGTGGGCGAGACAAGTGTAAATCCCAGCCTCACAGGCTACTTCCGCCCTCACTCTGGCGGGAAACAGTGGATCGAAAATTCCAGATGCCTGTGAAGAGTGCACTAACAAGGTCGCTGTTGGCTGCTCTTCCCCAAATGTATTTAAGTAACATACGCCATGGCAGAATAATACAGAATTACACCGGTGCTTCCTGCCCACCCTAGAGCTCCGCACCACCCCACCCCAACCAGCCCCCCCACCCCGCCCGCTCCCTGCTGGTACCTATCTCTAGAGACCCCTGTGGAGGCTAACACCAGAGATTCAGCTCCCCTAGCGAAGCTCCCTTAAACTCAGTTCATTAAATACATACGGTTTTCTCCCACTCCAGCTGGCAAAGAGGACTCTGCAGTTAACTTTATCAAGGAGGCTTTACAGCTCATATCTTCTTCCTTGTAAAGCAAATATGGAATGAATGAGGTTTGTGGAGGGCGGTTTTCAAACCACCTGACTTGGAGTCTCTGCCCAGCTTCCCAGTGATTTGTTGCCTGATTAATCAATCCTGAATATATCCGCCCTATTGGCACGTAAAACCTGCTTTTGGGAGAAACAAATCTGGAGAGGGATTGTGACAGGAAATTTGCTGTACCATAAAAGGAAATGACAAAAAAAAAAAGAAGAAGAAGAAAAGAAAAAAGAAAAGAAAGAAACAAACAAACTGAGCTAAGAAATGTTTTAGAATTTGACCCTGAAAAATGCTTATTAATTACAGCAACTTCACACACTTTACTCTTCTGCCAAGGTAGGATGACAGGGGGTGTCTCACTGTCCTGCTGAAATCAACCTAAAAACAAAACAACTACAAAACAGGGAGATGTAATTGCCATCTCTTTTAAGCCTTGTGGAAATAGAAGTTTCTGGAAAGAAACAGCAACTTCCACAGAACCTTCTACACCCCTGAGTGATTAACACTTAGTCACCCTAGAGGGTTTGAAAATCTGTGAGTTCAGAGCCATCTTTAAAAAAAAAAAAAAAAAAAAATCCTGATCAACCTGTTCTACAGAATGAGATGCAGGACAGGCAACAAAACTACATGAGGAAACCCTGTCTTGAAGAAAAGAGAAAAAAAAAAATATTTTACCTTATGCATATTAGTGTTTTCCCTTGCCTATGTGTTTGTGCATCTGGTACTCATGGAGGTCAAAGAGGGCATCAGATCTCCTGGAACTGACTAAACCACCTCTCCAGCCCTCCATCTTTAGCCCTCTCAATACCTATTTGTTGCTCTTCACTGTCCCTGACCTTTATGACCATCAGGTAACTCAGAAGACTAGCTTTCCTTAGAATGTATTAACAGACAGCTCCCACAAACCCAAGGGCTAAGAGCATCATCAGGTACCATCTGACCCCTGTAACAAGGTCCCCCACTTTGCTGTAACCCCCTCTCTGATGTTTCTACCAATGTGCTTGAAGGGTCGTTATGTATGCCCTCCTTTGTTCTGTGACTATAAAAACTCCACTACCACCTTGGAACACGGAATTTGGGGTAATGTAAATCTTGTTCCTGGGCCATAGGCACTCATTTTGTTTCTATAATAAAATCTTAACCCCTTTGAGGTGATAGTTGTGATGCATACCATGACTCTCTGGGAACAGGATAGTGGAGCATATTGTCTCTGTAGGAAAAGTGAGAAAGAGAAGAAGTAGACTAGATACCAGCTAGGGGACCAATCTTTCCATGACATGAAGGTTGAGCACATTTGGGGAACCTGGAGGGCATACATGTTTGTGTGTTTGTGTGTGTGTGTGTGTGTGTGTGTGTGTGTGTGTGTGTGTGTGTAGCAGAAAATTGCAGCTGTGTTTGTGGTCTGATTGGGAGCAGGTGAGTTGTTTTTACTATTGTGTCTGCAGGTGCAGCTGAACAGTCACTCTGGGGCTAAGCAATCCCTTATGGATGGGGCTAAAGCCTAACACATCCTGACTCACTTCTTCATGACCTGAGGCTCTTACTCAAAATATCCCAACTCTGGTAAGGTGAAAGAGAAAATGGTGGAGAGGAGTCATCCTTTGGAGAGGCTGCTGGTGGGTCCCAAAGATGGGGTGAGCATGTTGAGGATGATGCCTGGTAAGATCCTAGTTTGGACATGGAAAGCACATAGTCTTTGTTGAAGCAAATTGGTGAGACAGCTAAAACAGCATAGACCAAAAGGTAAAGTTGGCATAATTATAATGATTGGGCCTCCCAAGGGGCCAATCCAAGTCCCCAGGCAGAAGGGTCTTTCCATAAAGTATTGTCTGCCTTTCTCTGTGTTTGACTCTTTCTAGTAATCGCCTAGCATTTCCCCTTACTAGGCAGGGTTGATTTGCATCAAGGCAGCATTCCTTGCCTACAAAGGCTAGCCTTTTATAGAAATAGCCTGTCAATGGAGGTGACAGGTGAGCAACTTCAGAGATAGAAGATCAGAGCCTGATTAGAATAGGGAATGTAGGTGAATCAGGATATAAACCATCAGATGGGGTGCTGGTTGTGGGGAAGGAGTGTGTTTGCTTACTGAGCGCAGAATAAAGGAGCCAGAAAAGGCAGAGAGAGGCAAGCCAGACCTTCACACAGGACCATGTTTATATTGGTGGAAACATAGTGAGGGGTCATCTCAGATCTAACTCACATGGATGGATGGGCATATATCCCATGCCATGTTGGTGTATGAGCAAATGTCCACTCTATGAGGGTGGACAAGAGGAAATTCCCACTGGAAGAAACTGGCTTCAAACTTTTTGGAGGCACACATGACTTCCATAGAACAGAAGCTGAGACTTGCAGTAGGAAACTATCCAAATGCCTTGTGTGTGGACAGCTGTGAGGAAGGAGTGTCTTGAGTGTACAATGTAAGCACTGGAGATGGTGTTTTTGTTGTTAGAGCAGAGTTAAGATAAGACAGGACAGTCTGTTGGGCCATTTGGTCAGCCTGGATTTTTGAGAAGAGAACTGAATCATTTGTCTTTTTGATGTCCCCTGCAGTGGGGAATGGCTGATTGGGAAAGGGAACTGCTTCATTTTGATATCCAAAGGGAGTTCATAATTGATGTTTCCTTTTGGTTAGGAAACCCCTTTCTCTGCAGAGCAAGGTGTTGCATGGACTATGCTGTAGATGTATTTGAAACCAGTGTGTGTACTGTCTATAAGGCAAGAAGAAAAGCAAGTGTGAGAGCCCAGGTAAGGACAATTATTTCTGCCCTTGTGAAGTTGTGTGAGGGGGTAGGGATTTGTCCTCTACTAAGTGTGGGCTTGGGGGAGCAGTGGGGTTCTGCCAGCGCCCATGTCAGAGGAGCTACAGTCAACAAGGGAACTTATGGAGTTCAGTTCACCTAATAGCAAAGCTAAACCCTGGAGGGACAAAGCCCTGGGAGGAGGAGGCAGGGAAGGGAGACAGAGATTGTTCCCAGAATGCCCCTTGCTTCTACAGTGCTTCCTCCTGCCTGCTGCTGCCATGTGCCTGCTGCATTTGGCATGATGTGATTAAACCCCACTCCTCACTGGGCATTTAATTGGGCTTTCTGGGTTAGCCTAAAACATATAGATAGTTAAGACAGTAAAGATGATTAGGAAAGTGGTTTAGGTTATTTGGCCAATTGCTCCAATAAAATATATATATATATATATATATCCTTCATTTTAGACTAAGTGTTACCTTCCTCTTGTTAGATGTGAGAATAGAAGAAGGTAGAAATGACAACAAGGAAGTTTCGGTATTCTAGACCCATGAATTCTGCCTGTGGAAAAACAGGCTGTTGATCAAAGAAAACAAAACTATGTCTCTGTACCCAAGGTTAGACCTGAGTTTCTTAGTCATGTAACTTACAGAATTAATCACAGACCCCAGTATTCACTTTGAAAAAGCCAAGTTGTGGAAGGAAATTACATGACCCGATTGTGTGTAAAGAAAGACAGATGGTTAGCTGATCAGTCCTTTAAAGTTTCTCCGGAGTAAAAACAGGATAGGAATCTGTACACTAAAAGCACAAACAGCTGCCTGCCAGTACAAAAGGAACCGGCTAAAAAACACTTAGCTTACTTAACTATTTGTCAATCAGTAATAAAAGAATCAGTGCTTTGGAGTGAAGATGTTATGGTGGGAATATTAATACAAACAAAAATGTTTAACAACGTGTGGGCTTCTAAGAAAAACAGGTAACTTGTGATCATAATGTAATTTCTTCCTATGTAACATTTTAATTTGTTTTTGGAAAAATATGTAACTTATGATTATGAAGTAACTTCTTTCAGAGAAAATTTTGTTATTGGACTGGAGAGATGGCTCAGAGTTGAGAGCACTGGCTGCTCTTCCAGAGGTCCTGAGTTCAATTCCTAGCGACTCCATGGTGGCTCACAACCATCTACAATAGGATCTGATGCCCTCTTCATACATGGGGGCAGGGGAGTTTTGCCTTAGGAGGTGTAACAGGAATAAGAGAAAAATAAAAACAGGAGAAGGAAGAATGAGGAAAGATGTAAAGGGAAACATCCGGGAAGAGGTAACAGGAAAAACATCCGAAAGAAGTAGACAGGAAACAACTGGGAAGAATAAGACAAAGGAAACAGCAGGGAAAGAACAGGACAGGAAGGAAAGAAAACAGAGCAGGAAGAACGACCAACAGAGAGAGAAACAACAGGAGGAATTGAGCTTTGGCCTCATTAAAGTCCCCATGTGTGTGGGTGCATCAGTCCAATAGTTTGCCCATCCAAGTCTCCTCTCCAGTTTTTCTGACCTCCTGGGAGCCTGCTGGGGGCTGGGCCCCTCCACAGCAGGGTGCCCTTGAAGTTCAGCATGTCCTGCTGTGTAAGGGTCTGTTTTAGGCTGTCCCCATCTGTCAGACAATCTGGAGCTTCTTCAGGGGTGATCAAATACATGGGCAAAAGGGTTAGAAGGAAGGTCAAGTATGTCAAAGCAAGAGTGAAGGAGAGCAGAGGATGTGGAGGGTTATGGAGAGGTGGTGTGGAGTTGAGAGCGGCCAAGGCTCCAATATGAGGCTGCGATTTAATATTAGTAAGTCTGGAGAAGCTGTACTCTGGATGGAGGGAGAGTCAGGAAATCTCAGTGGTTGATGAGGCCCTTGAGTGAGTGTAGTGAGGATGTGTAGGGGACTGTTAACTGAGATTTCTTTTGCCTTGTGGATAAGTAGTGCCACTGTGGCCATGGTCTGGGGCAAAGGGGCCAGCCTACGCTGACTACATCTAGATGTTTAGAGAAACGGGCCACTGGATATGTGTCACCTCTCAACTTTTGACAAAGTATTTTGAGGGCTTATCCTTGGTTAGCATGTGAAAAGAGATAGATGGGCTTGTATGGGTCCAGAAAGGATAGTGTAGAATCCAGAGAATAGACTTAAGTATGTTTATGGGGGGAAAGGAGGGATTGAGGGGGAGAGTGACTCCTGTAGGGACCCCTTCATGGCATAATAAAGAGGCTCAGCAGTGGTACTCCATTGTGTATATGTACCACATTTTATTTATCCATTCTTCAGCTGAAGGATATCTAGGTTGTTTCCAGGTTCTGGCTATTACAAATAATGCTGCTATGAACATAGTCGAGCATGTGTTCTTGTGGTATGATTGAACATTTCTTGAGTATAATCCCAAAAGTGTTATAGCTGGGTCTTGAGGGAGGTTGATTCCCAGTTTTCTAAGGAAGCACCATATTGATTTCCAAAGTGGCTGTACATGCTTGCATTCCCACCAACAGTGTAGGAGCCCCAATGGACTTGGACCAGGCCCTCTGGGTAAGTGAGACAGTTGATTAGCTTGAACGATTTAGGAGGCCCCAGGCAGTGGGAATGGGACCTGTCCTCGGCTGGCTTTTTGGAACCTAGGGCCTATGCCGAGACACTTTGCTCAGCCTTGGTGTAGGGAGGAGGGTACTGGACCTACCTCAACTGAATCTTCGAGGTTGGGCTGACTCCCCAGGGGAGACCTTGCCTTGGAGGAGATGGGAATGGGTGGTGGATTGGGGGGGAAGGCTGGAGTATGGGAGGAGGGAAGACAGGAGAATCTGTGGCTGATATGTAAAATTAAATTAATTATAAAATTTTTAAAAAGAGGCTGAGCATCAAGGGAAATGTTAAGGACCCATATGCAGAGAAATAAACGAGGTTTGGTAATGCAAGCAGATTACATTTGGTTTGTGGGGTTGGGAAGGCAAGGAGTTCCTCTAACCTGGCTCTGGGTATTCTTCTCCCTCTTGTGAGACTGACAGGCCCAGATAGGTGACTGATGGCTGCCAGATCTGGGACTTGTCTCTGGAAATCATATGCCATAAGAAGACAGATAAGAAGGGTCATAGAGCCAGTTTGTGGTGGCACATGCCTTTAAACCCAGAACTTGGGAAACAAAAGCAGATGGATCTCTATGAGTCTCAAAAAAAAAGGTCATGGAGTGCTAGAGATATGCGGTGCACATGGGCCGCAATGATGGTGCCGAGAGGAAGTTGGACAGGCGGAGCCCAAGTTGCTTACACTGAGGTTATATTGGATACAGAAATCAGGCGAGATGATGTCAGCACATAAACAGCTCATGGACAAAGGAATGGGTTTAGGGTGCCTGAACATGTGATAGGTTGACCTTTAAAACAATTGGTTGCTTCCTTCCACCCCCTCTTAGGGTTCTGCGGTTTTCTGCTTTAAAAGATGCTTACTGCTTGATAATAAACAAGTTCTAGCTGACTTGACTGCCCGCCATGTCTGATTGTCTCTGTGACAAAGGGAGGCTGGGGCACATGCAATAGGTGCACTTACCTTTCCTTGGACACAGTTCATATAGCGCCTAACATGGGGCTCAAAAAGTGGAGGCTAAGTGGTCCCTCAAGGTAAATGAAACCTTAGTATGAGTAATTCTATTTCACCTAAGGTAGGCCTGCCCTAAAGGATTTTCAGCTCATGGTCTAGACTAGAAGGCTTGAGTTATCTCATAGTAGTGCTATCAAGACCTGGGACACTATCATCAACCTGGGCCCCTGAGAACCTATCTCCAACATTTTTTCATGGACAACCTGAGCCCAGGTGTAGAGATTAGCCACAGAGAGAGAAAAACATTTTGGCATGATGCCACCTTGGGATTCTTCCCCACTGTCACAGCCCTTAAAACCTCCTTCCACCCAGATGTGATACCTCCCCCCACCAGGGATCCAGAGAGGAGAAAAAAAGACAACACAGGGCCTGGGAGAAAAGGGAAAAGGCATCAAGGATAAGGAGGACAAGGAATGGGCCAAATTCCACAGGGAGTGCGGTGAAGCCCAAACAGTGGAGGTTAAAACGAAAGTAAAAGTCATTCCCCCTGAGTCTTGCACCCCAAAGGATCCTAGGCCCCCGCCTTATGCTCCTGGGGCCAAGCCAGGACTGTCACCCTACTCAGCCCTGCAGAGGGACCTGCATGACCTGGAATATGACCAACCTTCCGCCTAGGGACAGGGATTGGGAGAAGCAACCTATACTGAGGCTTATCTTGTCAAGGAAGGACCAGGAGGGGACTCCGGCCCAGGGTGCCTGGGCTCACTCCCCCACCCTGTCCAGTAAAACTGGCTCCAGAGACTAATAGGCCCCTAGAATGATACCCATGGGAGGCCAAAAATCTGAAAGACCTCCATAAGGCAGTGGCTGAGGTCGGCCCCAATTCCCCTTGGACCCAGACTCTATTACAGGACATTGTCTATCACCTGTGTGTCCCTCAGGACATCCTCACTAGCTCTGGGCTCATCAAATGGTGTGACTTTTTAAAAGAAGAATACAGTAAGCCTCCATACACTGCCCATATCGTGATCATGTGAGACAAGTGGGGTTTAATGCCTGGTACAAATTGAATGAAGGGCCTACCGAGTCCCCTGTAGCCGGGGTAAAGCAAAAACCTGGTGAGCCTTTGCCAGACTTTATAGACTGTGTCCAGCAGAGTGTTCATTGTAAGTTACTGGCGGGAGACCTCCAAGATAAGTTTGTAAAATTGCTGGTTTGGGAGGGAATGAATGCAGACCACTGCACAGCCTTGGAAGGGCTGAGGGAAGCTCCCTAAGCCGATGGGTAGTGGCCTTCCAGGATGAAGGCACACAACAACATCAATCTCAATTGCTGGCCCTGGCCCTACAAGCTCAGACATCTGACTGAGGCTATCACTCAGGTGTTAGAGGCCCAAGACCAAAGGACTTCAAGGCCCTTGGGGAAGGGGGGGTCTGTTTTAAATGTGGACAAGAGGAGCATTTAATAGGGAGTGCCCACAGCATCCCCCTGCCAATCGGCTGGAGGGATCATAGCCACCCTCCACCCCCTGCCCTAGATTCAGGAAGGGGTATCCTTGGAGAAAGGACTGTAGGTTGTGGTGGTATTGTGTTCCCCTAAATATTGTGCAGGCTAATAAACTTATCTGGGGTCAGAGAACAGGATGGCCACAATATTAAACATGAGGATAGGCAGTGGTAGCTTATGCTTTTAATTCTAGCATTTCAGAGACAGAAATCCCTCTGGATCTCTGTGAGTTCAAGGCCACATTGGAAACAGCCAGGCTTGGTGACACTCGCCTTTAATCCCAGGGAGTGATGATAGAAAACAGAAAGGTATATAAGGCATAAGGACCAGGAACTAGAGGCATTTGGCTGGTTAAGCTTTCAGGCTTTGACCAGCACAGTTCAGCTGAGATTCATTCCGGATGAGGACACAGAGGTTTCCAGTCTGAGGAAATAGGATCAGCTGAGAAACTGGCAAGGTGAGGTAGCTGTGGCTTGTTCTGTCTCTCTGATCCTCCAGCATTCACCCCAATAACTGGCCTCAGGTTTGATTTTATTAATAAGACTCTTTAAGATTCTTGCTATTGGGTTGGGGATTTAGCTCAGTGGTAGAGTGCTTGCCTAGCAAGCGCAAGACCCTGGGTTCGATCCTCAGCTCAAAAAAAGAAAAGAAAGAAAGAAAGAAAGAGAAAGAGAGCGAGAGAGAGAGAGAGAGAGAAAGAGAGAGCGAGAGAGAGAGCGAGAGAAAGAGAGAGCGAGAGAGAGAGCGAGCGAGAGAGCGAGGGAGAGAGAGAGCGAGAGAGCGAGAGAGCGAGAGAGAGAGAGAGAGAGAGAGCGAGAGAGCGAGAGAGCGAGAGAGCGAGAGAGCGAGAGAGCGAGAGAGCGAGAGAGCGAGAGAGCGAGAGAGCGAGAGAGCGAGAAAGCGAGAAAGCGAGAAAGCGAGAAAGCGAGAAAGAGATTCCTGCTACATTTGGTGCCCAACGTTCGTGGTATGAATTCTCAAAAAAGCTGCTTGCCTGTGGCTTTGCGGGCCCCAGCTCAGACCCAAGCTACATTCAGCCAGTTGTGGTGGCACACTGGTTGGATTTACTGAAGAAGTCAGAGGCAGGAGGATCCTGAGTAGGAGGCTTGCTAAGGAAAAGCTACAGCCAGCCAGGAACTAGCTACAAACGGTAGTGGTGAGATCATGGAGGCAGTGACTGCTGCTCCAAGTTGCAGGCTGCTTCTCATCACGTTGGTGACTGTGGTGATGCTGCTACCTGGGATGAAGGGTTTACTGGTGCTGGTTCAGAGAAGAATTGCCAGGACCATCCTTTTACAAGAAAGTATCGGCAAAGGTCAGTTTGGAAAAGTTTGGCAAGACAAATGGTGGGGAAATTTTTCTGTGAAGATTTTCTCTTCTAGGAAAGAATGTTCATGGTTCCAAGAGACAGACATTTATCAGACTGTGATTGCTCCAAACCACAGAGGAGGGGGAAAAAAAATGATTGATGGGAACCATGACCACACCTAACAGTGACTTTGAAATCTTCAAAAAGATGACAGGAGCCCACAAAGATGATTCCAAATGGACTATGATAAAGCCATTAAGCTTTATCAACACCATGGAAAGATGAACTTTGGACTACAAACTGCTCAGGACAATTTTGAGATGACTGGCTGAGATGATCCAGCCTGACAGACTACTTGAACAAGGACTTGAGACAAGCCCTGAACTTTCCCATTATGCAGAGACTGGACAAATGATACAGGACTTGACAATTAACCCAAAATTTTTCTTTTCAGGATCCCCTAAAGATGTCTTCAACCCCAGAAAGCAGGAAGTAATTTTGAGAAAATGACGCCCACATTCCCAAGAGGTGGGATGGGAGGGTTTTGGTCGTTTAATGAGTTTTGGATGTTGTCATTGTTTACATTGGTTGATTACAAGTTGTTAATTGTTGATGGTTAGGAAAAAAGCTGAACAAGGAGATTAGATTCAGAGTTTTTGTTTGAAAAAGAAAAAAAGAAAAAAGAATATAGATATGATCATCTATTCTGAGAAAAAATATGAAGAAATAATAGGATAAATGGGTAGATGATTGAATCTACACTAAAAAGAAAAAGGAGAAGATATAAAAATGACAAAAGGTACACTACTGAATCTATTATGAAAAGAGAAAAGATAGAATATAGATATGATAAGATAAAAAGGTCGCCAAGCAGTGGTGGCACATGCCTATAATCCCAGCACTTGGGAGGCAGAGGCAGGTGGATCTCTGTGAGTTTGAGGCCAGCCTGGTCTACAGAGCCAGTCCAGGGCATGCTCCAAAGCTACAGAGAAACCCTGTCTCGAAAAACCAAAAAAAAAAAAAAAAATTTAAAAAAAGATAAAAAGGTCAATTATTGAATCTACATTTAAAAAGGAACTACTTGTTTTAAATAGAATAAGTAATGAAAATTTTTTGTCTGAGTTTATCAAATGTTACTGGACTGGACATTGTTAATATATATAATGGAGTTTTTTGTCTGAATCTGTCAAATGATAATGGACTAGACATTGTTAATGTAATTCCTGACTATATATTGTATATACTTATTTGATATAATTTTTCTTGTATTAGTTATGTCGTTTTTAATTTTAGACAAAAACAGGGGGAAATGTGGTGGTATTGTGTCCCCCTAAATATTGTGCAGGCTAATAAACTTATCTGGGGTCAGAGAACAGGATGGCCACAATATTAAACATGAGGATAGGCAGTGGTAGCATATGCCTTTAATTCTAGCATTTCAGAGACAGAAATCCCTCTGGATCTCTGTGAGTTCAAGGCCACATTGGAAACAGCCAGGCTTGGTGACTCACGCCTTTAATCTCAGGGAGTGATGATAGAAAACAGAAAGGTATATAAGGCCTGAGGACCAGCATTTGGCTGGTTAAGCCTTCAGCTGAGATTCATTCTAACTGACACTAGGTAGATAGGACAGTGCATCAAGAAGAGGAGGTGCCTCCTGATTGGGAGCTTGCAGCCAGGCGCCCAATACTAGGGGCAGGGGTCAACTCTCAATCCAAAGAAATGGTCGCCCTCATGAGATGAAATAGTCCAGCTAGAGAACAAGGACAAGTACGGCCCCTGGTGGCTAAAACCCTCACAGCCAACTTACTGGGCCGAATTGCTAGGGCAAATGGATGCTTTGGTCACCGCAGACCACTTGGTGTTTGGGAATTAGAAGGGGTCAAAGAAAAGGATTTTTTCATTAATTATAAGGAAGGAACCCAAGAGACCCACTCGGGTGGACCCCCATTCCTAAGGGCTACTACCCCCCAGGTATCCCCATCAGGGTGAAGCCAGGAAGTCCCATTTGGGTGGAGCAGTGGCCATTATTCAAATATAAACTGATGGCACTCCACCTTCTGGTAGAAGAACAAATAACTCTTGTCCCTATGCACCCTTCCTTGAGCCCCTGGAAAACAGTGTTCCTCATCCAAAGGGCATCTGGAGCCTGGCGCATGCTGCGGGACATATGTAAGATGAATGAGAGGATGAATTGGTGGGCACCCTCTTAAGGGATATGCCCAGGACCCCCACTATACCCTCAGAAAATACCCTAGTTGTGATTGATATTAAAGATTGTTTTTTTCTCCATCCCATTACATCTGGATGATTATGAGAAATTTGCTTTTCCATCCCTTCTCTTAATTTTTCCCAACCTGATCAACCATTTGAATGGACAGTATTGCCACGAGGGATGGCCAATAGTCCAACCTTCTGCCAACAATACCTAGCCACACTCTTGGGACCTATCTTGAGCTCAGACATCTCCCTTGCCTACACCTATATGGATGATATAATCCTGGGACAAAGGGACCCCACCTACTTAGAGGGCTTCCTGACCCAGGGCCTCACAATACTCCAAGAAGGGGGTTCATGGTGGCCCCCAATAAGATTCAAATGGTACCTCCTTTTAAAGTGCTAGGGTCTCATCTTACCTTAACCCAAGCCAACCCCCCTTAAGCCCCTGTTGGATAGTCCAGTCCTGTTGGATATGACCTTAACCCAACTTCACAGCCTCCTGGGAGAAATTAATTGGCTACTGCCTTGGGTCTCTGTCCCTAAAAATAACCTTATACCCTTATTTGCCCTGTTAAAGGGAAAAATGCCACAAGATGTTGTTACCATTACAAAAAATCATCAGGCGGTATTTTTATAGTTCCAAGAAGCTCTAAACACAGTTTCCTTAGGAAAATATTCCGTTTTTAAGCCCTTTTCCCTTTGGTTATTTGCTGGTATTACCCTGGTTTCGGCAGTCTTAACTCAAGAGGGGGAATGGATTCACACCCCTCTGGGGTACACACCCGGATATACTCTCAGGCTGATCAACTTGCCAATGCCATAGTCAAGGACAGAACCCAGGCCCAAAGGCATCATGGCTTAGACCCCCATTCCATTATCTTTCTCTTTCAGATGTCACATGTTGAATGGCTCACCCAGGCTAAGGCCTGTCTTGCCCTGTGTCTGGAATGAGGGTTTCTAGGACATATTGATTGCCATTATGGGCCATCCAAATGGACCGTCATGTTATGATGGCTCTCCTTACAGATGCCTTCCCTATTTTCACCCAAACCTATCCCCAATGCCCTTCACGTTTTCACTGATGGGGCTTGGGCAGGTTCAGATATGCAGCCTTCAAGGATCAACAGGAAACCCCAAGCCGACAAAGATTTCAGCCTTGCCAAGGAAATGCTTGCTGTAATTATGGCCCCTCAGGATATTCAAGGGCCCTTTAATCTATATTCTGATAGTCTATATATGATTAATTTACTTCCTCATATTCCCCAAGCACATGTTAAACTGGATGGTGACCCGCCTCCCCTCTCATGGTTACCCTCAGAGGCTGCTGGAAGGATGAGAGGCTTCCACTCATATCCAACATATGAGGGGCACTCAACACTTCCCGGGTTCCTATCCATGGGAAACAACTGGGCTGGTGGGCTAGCTACTGGCCCTCAAGCACTGACCTTAAAAGAGGCCACTCAGCTATGTGACTTGACCCATATTAATTGGAGAGGCCTACAACACAGGTTCCTCCAGGTCCCTATAAAGGACCTCAAAAGATAGTGCACACTTGTAAAACGTGTCAGCCCATTTTAAAGGTGCCCCATTACAAACACAGGGGGTAAATCCTAGAGGCCTCAGACTTCTCAGGCTTTGGCAAGCCCAAATATGTTTTTGTCTTTGTAGATACTTATTCAGGAGCTTGTTGGGCCACAGCACACACGGGTGAAAAGACTAAACACGCACAAACACACTTCCTTCAATGCTTTGCCATCTTAGGCTTCCCGGCACAAGTTAAGCTTGACAACGGACCCTGCTTTACTAGTGAGGCAGTGTTAGATTTTTCTTTGACAGATGGCATATTAAACACACCACGGGGATCCCTTACAAACCCCAAGGCCAAGAAATTATAGAAAGAAATCACCAGTGTCTAAGGAATAGCTCTCAAAACAAAAAGGGGGAATTAGCCCCCACATCAGTTAAAAATGGCCTTATTCACTATTAATATTTTAAATTTTTCCAAAGGGGCAACTGAATCTAAATTTCAAAAACACTAGGGCCAATTGAACTCTAAGCCCCAAGTTAAAATTAGACGGTAGGATCTTCTGGTGCAACAACAGAGGGGACTAGATCCCCTGATCACTGTGGGTGGAGGGTTTGGGAGCATCTCCCCATAGGGGAAACAGCCCCAGTCTGGCTCCTGGCTAGGAACCTTGAGTTCCTACCAGTTGCCTCTATACAGAAAGATACCCAAGAACAAACTGACTAATAAGGAGAAAAAAACAACTATGGTGATATTTTATTTGTACTGAAATGTGATTTTATTTGTGTGTTAATAAAGTTGCCTTGGGGTCAGAGCAAACCATAGCAGAAGCTGGGCGGTGGTGATGCACACCTTTAATCCCAGCACTTGGGAGGCAGAGCTAGGCGGATCTGTGTGTTCAAGGATACAGCCAGCATGGAGACACACGCCTTTAATCTCAATACCAACCATAGAAGACCTGTAAGTCTGTACAGACAGGCAGTGACGAGGAGGTCATGTGGTTGGGTTTACAACCAATGAGAAGGCAGAACAGAAAGTCTATAAAGAAGACAGGACACAGGAAGTAGGCCTCTTGCAGAGAGGAAAGACAGGAAAAGCACTGAAGGGTAAGGTTTTCAGCTCTCAGCTATTGCTCTGACCTCTTGGCTATTAACCCTGTATTTGGCTCTGTGTTTCTTATTTAACAAGATGGTTACATCTACAGAAGTCACAACTCCTTTTTAAAAACAAAAAATCCAGAAAAGTCACCACTAATCACCCCAAGGGCTCCCAGCCCTTGAGAAGCTCTAATGTTCCTAACAATGGTGGTGCTCCAGCTGGTGGTCCTCCTGCTCTTCCTGCCTCAGGCTTCCGCCCAGAGGGACCAACCTCAGCAGGTGATCTGGGCAGTGATCAGTGCTGGCAATGCAGAGACCCTCAACAGCACCACCTGGGAAGTCGTCCCACAGACCTGGTGGCCTGATCTTTACTTTGACATTTGTGACCTGGCTAGAGGATCCTGGGACGTTGGAGATTGGACACCCCCACACACAAAGGATGGCCCCGAGTGCGCCCCCCCCACCCCCATGTAATCCGCCACAAGTGTCAAACCCTCAACATCCGGGCTGCTCTCATGTTCTGAAGAGGGCAGCCTTAAGAGACACTGACTTTTATGTGTGTCCTGGAAGTCATCGGACTGCCATAGACGTTTCCAAGTGTGGTGGGGCGGAAACCTACTATTGTGCCCAATGGGGATGGGAAATGACTGGGATGGGCTCCTGGATCAAACATAAGGGGCCCATCATTGTTCAACGGGTCCCGCTCCCCCGACTTGCTACAAATCCCCTATATGGCCCATGTACTTCATATCTATGTACCCTGTTAAAGAGACCTTCACAGGGGAGGGGAGGAGGGTAACCAATTGGGAAGCTGGCAGGATATGGAGGCTCCGGCTATATCAAACAGGGTATGATCAGGTACTACTCTTTTCTATCCGGAGGTCAATTCAGCCAATACAGGGACCATAGCTGGTGGGGCCCCTACCACCAAGATTGCCCAAGACCACTCACCCTGATCTGTACCTTTGTGCCCTGCACATTAAATACATTGGTTATACTCATAAGGACTAAGACTCAGGAAATCCAGCTCATGACTCTCCACGCCCATTATGATAAGCTCCGCACCAAAGATTCCCCATATGCCCTAGGTATACCTTAAAGAAAAGGTGCCAAATTGGTGAACTTTGTAAAGAGGTGCCCTGAGCCTGAACCTTAAAATAAGTTGGGCCTGCTTAAAAAACAAAAAGGGAGAGTCTGAAGGGCACATGGGCCACAATCATGGCGCCAAGAGGAAGTTTGACAGGTGGAGCCCAAGTTGTTTAGGCTGAGATTAGATTAAATTCAGAAATCAGGCAAGATGATGTCAGCACATAAACAGCTCATGGAAAAAGGAATGAGTATGTGATAGGGTGACTTTTTTTTTTTTTTTTTTTTTGAGCTGAGCTGAAGATCAAACCCAGGACCTTGCTCTTGCTAGGCGAGGGCTCTACCACTGAGCTAAATCCCCAACCCCAACCTTAAAATGGTGACCTTTAAAACAATTGTTTTGTCCCTTCCATCCCCTCCTAGGGTTCTACTATTATCTGCTTTAAAAGATGCTTAGTGCTTAATAATAAATGAGTTCCTGCTTGACTTGACTTGACTTGACTGTCTGATTATATCTGGGACAAAAGAGAGCCTGGGGAACAGGTGAGCAGTGTACTTAGCTTTCCTCGGACCCACTCCATCCTCCTTCCAGTGGGGCTAAGACCCTACAGAGAGAGGTCTGTGGAGAAGGACTACATAAGAGGAGATTATCTGCATACTGAAGAAGGAGATGTGGGTACCAAGCTAGGTTGGTGAGGTCCTTTTGTAAGACCTGGTCAAAGCAGTGGGGACTGCCTCAGAATCCCTGGAGCAAAGCCATCCAGTGAGCTGCTGGGCAGGCAGGTGTCTATGTCTTCCATGTGAAAGCAAAGGGGGCTTGGGAAGGTGGGTGCAGAGGGATAGTAAAAAAGGGGTCTTCAAGACCAAAGACAGAAGAGATGGCAGCAGAGGAGGGGATTGGGGGGATGGAGTGTGCATGGGTTAGCAACCACAGGGAAGGTTTGAACCCTTGCCTGGTTGTTTTTCTGGAAGTCCTGGACCAGGTGATAAGTACACTTGGGATTTTTGACACCTAGATGGGAACATTGTGAAGAGAGTTAGTGGCAGTCAAGCTCAGCCATGGGAGTCTGCAAGCATGGGTGGGAAGTCTTCAGGAGACTGAGATAGCAAAGGGAGTCAAAGCAAGCAGGTTTAGGATTTGGCTCAGCATCCAAAGAAAGGTATAAAAGAAACCCTATTGAAAACATATACACACACACACACACACACACACACACACACACACACACACACACACACAAATAAAAATAAAAGAATGAAAGAAAGAAATGAAATGAAAGGGCCCCTACAGGTGTCATACAGGGTAGTGAGCCCCACAAAGAGATAAGAATAAACACCCAATGCAGATTGACTTCACCAACGTGGGTCAGACTTCGGAGAGTCTAAAAACAGGCACTTTATTCACAATGTATTTAAGTCCTGCATAATTTGAAAAAAGTGTCCTTTTGTAAAACAATCCCCATTACACAAGAAAGTGTAAATACAAACATTTAGACTCAACTAAGAGTACATGTCATTTCTTCCTAGAAGATGGGTTATAGAGATAGGATACTTGTAGTAGCTAAAGGGCCTAAAGCCTGGTCTCAGTCATATAGATACCGTAGAGGTCATTTGGGTTGTTAGATACCTCTGGTCCTGGTTATAGCTGCTTTGTTGAGCCTCTGGCTATCAGGGTCATTTGGATTACCAGCCACCTCTGGTCTTAGTTATAGGAATTGGATAAGGCCTGGCCCAACAGATAACACAGATCACCAGGCTTTTAATCACATCCAGTTGTCAGCTTTCTGGATGGAAGAATAGATTTTTCATCTTTCCCGTTGTAAAGACAATTCTGTATGCTTAACATTCCTGGTTTGTCTGGAGATCTGTGGGATCAAGGACCTTCTCACTAGGCTCCCAACATCTCCTCCCTTCTAATTTTTTAAAGAAAATATAATGGCCCTAATAAAGGCCAAGGTTGTATGCATTTCCTTTATAGCTAATTTACAGGCAAGCATAAGAGATTTAATAGGAATAGCTAGTGGAGGACAGAGGAAAGGTAAAAGCTATTCAAAATTCATCCACCCCTTGATTCATTTCTGCTAATATTTTTGCTGTGAGAAAAATAGAACAACCGGCTCTTAGTTTTTATTTAGTGTTTATTTCAGGCTGTGTCTCCTTTATGGCAAAGGCTTTTGGGCAGAAGAAATACCATTATATTTTAAAATGAAATTCTTACAAATAAATAAAAGTTAATATAGCTTAATAGTATGTAAGAATTTAGGTTTGTGTAACTACCCCATTAATTAATTAATTAATTTGCTTATTAAGTATAATTTGCCAGTTAGGTACTTGATGGTGTTGACCTACAATAGCTTGACCCTGTGAATATGAAGAGATTTTAGGAACATGATTTTTATTAAAATTTCTCAAATCATTTGGTAGCATAAACAAGAAGTGTAGCAGGAATCTTAAAGAGTCTTATTAATAATATCAAACCTGAGGCCAGTTATTGGGGTGAATGCTAGAAGATCAGAGAAGCAGAGCAAACCACAGCTTCCTCACCTCGCCAGTTTCTCAGCTGGTCTTGTTTCCTCAGACTGGAAGCTTCTGAGTCCTCATCCAGAATGGAACTCAGCTGAACTGTGCTGCTCCAAAGCCTATAAGCTTAACCAGCCAAAATGCTTCTAATTTCTAGTCTTTATACCTTATGTATCTTTCTACTTTCTGCCATCACTCCCTGGAATTAAAGGCTTGCTTTCTGGGATTAAAAGCAAATGTCACCATGCCTGGCTGTTTCCAATGTGGCCTTGAACTCATAGAGATCCGCCTGGCTCTGCCTCCCGAGTGCTGGGATTAAAGGTCTGAGCTACCACCGCCCCGCTTCTGCTATGGCTTGCTCTGACCCATTTTCTAGCCACCATTTTTGGCTCTGTATCTAGTGGTTGTCTGTTCTCTGACCCCAGATAAATCTATTAGGGTGCACAATATTTTGGAGAACACAATACCAACACAAAGAAGGACCATTATCATTTATAGTTGTACTGGATCCTAGAAAGAACATACATAAAGGGAAACTAGGCAAAGTTAAGTTCCAGATAAATATAATGTTATCTTCCTGGAGTCACCAGAGCCCCATGCTCTGTAGCTGACTAGTTAGGGAAAGGTATTGTGCATGTCTGAGGTGCACTTTGAGTACAGATCTTTACATACCTGACAGCAGAGAATGTCCAAGACACAGACAGCTGTATTTTCAGATATCAAGCTGAGGTCCATTTATTACTAATTATGGAAGTTTGAAGTACTGTATAAAAGTTGTCTGTATGCTGTATATAAACAATGCTTTTGATAAAGGACAGGCTTTTGTGAGCCTCTTTTAACTGTTTTCCTTGCCAGAGCTGATCTTTTCTCACACCAAGGGAAAGCATAAAACTAAAAATCAAACTAAATACATTTAATTAACAATTATCAATAACTTTTAATAATTTAAACAAGACCTTAGGTTAAGATTTAGGATCATTAAAGTTTAGGACAATTTTAGTTCTGAGTTTAAGAAAACCTTCTCACTAGGTAACAGGATATTTAGAAGTACCTCAGAAGTAATCATAGACTCCTGCAGGAGAAAACAACTGGGTTCCCGGAAGCACGAACATACCTATACAGCTGATACTATAAATGAAACAAAACCGTGACCAATATCAAAGCATAAGAGTTTCATGGGGGAAGACCTTGCTCGAGGATTTAGTTTTTACTACCTCTTACTACCTATAGGCAATTTGATGGATCAGATTCTCAAGCTGTAAAAAAAATAATTCTATGTAAAATTTTTCAAAACAATCTAATTCTTACTGACTGTCTTTTTTTTGGTTAATATCTTTTGAGACTCCAAGGGGATTTAAGAAACATATAATTAGGTTTGTACTTTTCTACCAACATATTATCCAGAAAAAAATATTTTAAAGATCTTTATTGTTCCTATTTATTCCTATTTTCCCTTTTAAATCCATCTCAAACCTGTTTGAGATTTAAAAAAAAATTGTGTTGTACAAAAGTATAAGTCTAAACCTTGAAGCTTTAGACTATAAGCAGTCTAGGTGGATGGGTTTTCAGTGCCTAAAAGGCCTAAAACAGAGGAGGAAACCTCCATTTTCTTGATGTGAAGAACAGATAAACATTTTTAATTTTCCTAATATGCTGAGTACGTCATTGTATGGATGTGGAATTTGACCAGGCAAACATCATTAAATACATCTGACTTTAAACAAACTTTACTTGTTTTCAGTTAACTTGTCTTAGGCTTAACCCTGAAAACATATATAGAAGGCCAAGGTTTGTCCTTGTAAATTGGTACTTAGCATAACTGCAAACTTGGTTCTGAGGACATTAAAGAATTTGATCGTTTATAAGGTGATTGGCCATTACCTTGCATGTCTTAATTATCTTTTAACAGTATATAAGAAATTAGTAACTTTCACAAGATTAGGATTTTAGACATATATCTCTAAGTTAATTTTTGTTAACCAGACTATAACTTTATAACCCTTAGAAATGTATCATCATACAAAAAAATTTGTTCTAATCCAATAATAATAAGCAGAGGGTCATTAGAACAAAGACATTTTATAGGTCCTGCCTTTTACCAATAGCAGCCATGCTGCTCCTGGCTTTCCTCCTAGGCAGGACTTTCCTGCTAGTGTTTTCTAGAGACAGAGGGGCCAGCTGTTCAGTATTACTGTGGTGTTTCAGTAAGATTGGATTCCACTGAGCCTTTTCTCCACTTTTGTCTCCTTTCCATTTCTATTTCAAACAACTTGTGTCCCATCCATCCCAACCCTCTGTTAACTAGTCTCCATTCTCCAGTATCACGTTTCAAACATATCCCTCCACTACATCCTCTTTACATTCACATTCCTTATGCAACGTTCCTTTTCCCTCAAGTTCCGTCCCTCTCCATTCCCAGTGCATTTCTGTCCTTTGTGTGTTAATTTTATATGAGGTCAGTTAATGTTGAGCCTCAGTCTTCCTTAAGGATACTTATTTTGAATGAGGATGTGCAGATTGGGGTTCCAAAGCTACCCATTATGACTATAAGACTCTGATTCTTCATAGTCCATCCACTAAACTATCATCCATATTAAATAAACAGCAGTCAGTTAAAATATTCAGTGGCTGAGAAGCAGCTAATAAAACTGATAACACTGAGTTTAGATATTTGAGCTGTATAACAACCTAGAGTGAGTGGGTACAAACTTTATTGTGTAGCCTGTGGAATTTGCACATAAACAGACTCTTTGTCCTTTTTAAGAGCCTCTAGAAAAGCATATAAAGCAATCTCTATTGCATTTGTAACTCAGGGCAATACCCATGGAGTACTTTTATAAAATCTTAAAAAGAGGTCTTTTTTTACTAGAATCTGAGTAACATGTTATGTGACCTGCCAATTATTAACAGTATGGAACAAATAACTTACCTGCATTTTATTTAGTAGAAAATAATTTTTGTAGACTCTTTCCCAGTAAGAGATTATTTTTGTGACCTACTGCTTTAGTAGCCACATTATTTAATAAGCTAATGACCTGCTCTGTTTCAGGTGTTACATTATTATAGAATTTACTCAAGGGTTTCCAGAAAGCAACTTAAAAAGAAGACCCAGACCCTCCCTCATGAGAATCAGACAAGAGCACACCCAATGCTATGGTTCAAATTTATGAATTTTGTGCCTTTAGTTTATTTACTTTGAAAATTTAAGCATTCATTAAACATTAACTAGACAATCAGGAGGAGAAAATATCCTCCATATAACGAATGACTAATACCTCGGGGAATTTAAACAGCCTTGGCTTAGTGATTTATGCCTGGTTGTGATTGTTTCTGTACTAGAAGTTGGGCGTGTTTTAATTATTTTCTCCCAAGAAGGGACCATTGATGCTGGGATATTCAGCTATTGGCGGGGATTCCCATGAATGGGTCTTTAATGTTGTGTTATTCCACTATGAGGGGAAATAGACATTTAAACAGAAATCAAGCAAACAAACAAACAAGAAAAGCTGAGTTCTGGGCAGACTGAGCTAGCTGATGCAGCAGCAGCAGAGACCTACCTGGCTTTTCTTGGAACTCGGGTGTTGCATTTTGAGTGGACCTGCCCTGGGCAGAAGGGGCTGACAGGAAGCATGCAGCCAGAGAGCTCTGAGCTCATGCAGGAGAGCAAGTCCTGAATCTGCCTGGATGGTCTGGAAGTCCAGAGGCTCTGGAGTCCATTCTGCCCACCCTGCCAAGATGTGAATGGCAGAAAATTTTCTCTCTCTCCACTTTTTTTATAAAAAATTGACAGGAAGTTTATTATCCCCATTTGTGTGTGGTCACTATACTTTAGTTCCTATTCCTATGAAGTGGCAGAGCTGTAATTCTGAATACTTTGTTCCTTTGGATCTTAACAAATATTTTAATAGTTGTACTAAATGTTTGGTCCAGAAGACTTTGAAGAGCCCATATTTAGTTCCTCTCTCTCAATTTAAGATTGTGAAGCCTTTCCAGTGAGAGGACCAAGTTTCTCTAACATTAATTTTTATTTAAAAAAAAAATCTTTTCTTACCTTCTCTGAGGTCATGAGCCCCACATTGCAGTGCCAGATGAGGGGGGACCCTGCAGGTGCCACACAGGAAAAGGCACCCCAAAGAGGTAAGAATGAACACCCAATGCAGATTGACTTCATCAGCCTCGATCAGATTTTGGGGAGTCTAATAACAGGCAGTATATTCACAATGTATTTAAGCCCCATATAATTTCAAAAAGTTTCCTGTGTAATACAATTTCCATTGCACAAGGAAGTATAATTACATTGAAACTCAACTCAGGGTACATTTCATTTCTTCCAAGAAGATGGGTTCTAGAAATAGACTATTTTTACTAACTTAAGGACCTAAGTAAGGCTCTGGCCTGGTCTCAGTCATACAGATAGCAAATAGAGGTCATTTGGGCTGATAGCCAATCTGGTCCTAGTTGTGGGAGCATGGGGAAGTATCTTTCTATCAGGGTCCTTTAGATTACCAGCCACCTCTGGTCTTGGTTGTAGGAGTTTTATATGACCTAGCCCATCAGATAACACAGATCACAGGCTGTTAATCACTTCCAGTTCTCAGCTTTCTGGATGGAAGAACATGTTTTTCATCTTTCCCATTGAAAAGACAATCCTGTTTGTTTAACATGCCTGGTTTTTCTGGAGATGTTTTGAGTTGTTTAACTTCCTGTCTTCCTATATTCCCTTCAGGAAAGAAAGTTCCCCCTGATGTAATTGTGTCCGCACCATATTAGCTCAATAAAGAAATTTGGTTGACATTGTGACCCTGGTTGATATATTATTATTAATGTAAAAAATGACTTGTAAGTCACACACCAAAGAAAGCATGGATTATCCTTTTTATAATCCAGTACCTAGAAAAATTTTGAAGCCCCTATCACAAGACTTCTTCATGTGTAAAACAGGTCAACAGATGGCAATATCACTGGCAACTCTCAGTAGATGTTGAATGTCCTCGATTCCACTACTGCATTATGGAGATGAAAATGAAAACAAAAATAGTCTTCACTAGACTTTAACCTCTAAATGAAACTGCTGCCACCCAGAGGTGACAGCTGTTCAAACAATTTTTTCATTGTCACTGGAATTCACCACTAGTTGAAATTTGAAATTGGAATTTTGCTGTTTCCTGGCTATAGGTAGACAATATGTATGCTTCTCTTGTGCAAGGTAACAGAAGTGAGTTCAGCACCCAGACAGCCTCATGGTCAGAGTGTTCCCTGTTGTCTCCATTGTTTAGATGCAGTTATTAGATATATTTCAGAGTGTGTGTGTGTGTGTGTGTGTGTGTGTGTGTGTGTGTGTGTGTGTGTAGAGGGGGGGGGAGTTATGTATTGTATTTTAATGTTTTATTTTTTGTTATGTGAAATATAACAATGTTTTATAGGCTGGGTGCAGTGGTGCATGCCTTTCATCTCAGCACCTGAGAGGCAGAAGTAGGATCTCTGTGAATTTAAGGCTAACCTGGTCTACATATTGAGTTCTTGGCCATCCAAGGCTATATACTGACAACTTGTCTCAAAAGCAAAATCACATCAACAAAACAAACCCAGTTTTATATTAAGTTAGTGCTCTAACTTAAAAGCAAAATCCCAATGAGGGACAGGAGAGATGGCTCAGTGGTTAAGAGCACTGGCCGCACTTGCAGAGGACCCAGGCTTGATTCCCAACACCCTGTGGAGACCCATATCCATCCCTAACTCAGCCAGGCATCTGGTACCTTCTTCTGACCTATGCAGGTACCAGGTGTGTACATGGTACACATACATATTTGCAGGCAAACACTCATACACAATAAAATTAAATAAATAAATCTTTTAAATTCATAAATAAACTTATAACAACTACATGAATCTCTATTACAATTCTGAAGGCTAGAAGTTCAGAAGAGATCTTATTGGTAAAATTTTCACTGGGGCCTTGTTCCTATTGTAGGGTTAAGGGAAAACTCTTCCTTGTCCTAAGAGACTCTACAGACTAGTTGCTTTCCATGGCAGGGCCCTGTCCTCCTTCTTCAATGCCAATACTATAGCATTTAGCTTTTTCTCTGATGTCCTGCCTTCTCTATTGAAGAACCTCATAATTATATTAGACCCCCTACATGATTAAGAAACATCTCTACATCTCAAGGTCTTTACTTCAATCATATTTCAAAAGTCCATTTTTCTATGTAACGTTCTTTGTTCACAGAATGAGGGGGGGGTTAGGTCAAATTTGTGTGTGGACATTGGCTTGTAACTACACATGTATAAATGTAAACAACCATCCTGTAAAAAGCCAATCCTCAGGCTTTGAGGATTGTGGGGACACACAGAGGCTCCCTAGTAAAGACTCACTCAAGGTCTAAGAATCTGAGCTTGCCTTACCCCTCAGGGCTGCATAATATGATGATTTGGCCAGAAGTGTGAGTACCAGATGTTTTCAAGGGTCAACACTTAGCTGTACATTGTGCTTTGATCTTGAAAGGGCATGGTCTTTTGCCTCTCCCTTTGGTGGTGTATGGAAAGCCCACTAGAATAAACCTCAAGGCGAATGGGTATTGACTCAAGACCCTCTCAAACCTACTCTGTGTCTCTGTCTTTTTCTATGCCTATATTTCTATCTAATACTTCCTCATTCCTCTGTCCTCCCAGCAAAAACCGTCTGACATGTCAGAGCTGAACTCCTACATATGGAGCCCGGACATGGAACTTGGGTACATAGGATAAAGAGAAGTAACATTGCAGGTTAAGTGGGCATGCTCAAATAATTAATTGGAGTGTGACGATTTTCTTTCTTTGGGGGTAAAATTGTAAACATAGAACATGGTAATGGTAGACAGTTGTTTACACATTTGCTTGTATATAACTTGAAAGCTAGGGAAACTGAGGTTAGGCTGCAGCAAGTCTCTCTCTCTCTCTCTCTCTCTCTCTCTCTCTCTCTCTCTCTCTCTCTCCTAACTTAGGTCTAAAGTTATATATAAGTAAGTCATAAAAGTTTTGGTGAGATATAAGAAGTGTAGGGTTTAGGTACAGGGATATGATGAAGATATTTAGGCTTAATAGAAAGTTTAACTTAGAGTGGAGTAGATTTTCCCGAGCACTGGACCTGGGACAAAGAAAGCAGTGTCTAGGACTGAGCAGCCACTGTGAACCTAGCAGTCCCAGAATGAGCAGCAGCTTCAGAAGCCTTGACCAGCAGCAGTAGCAGCAGAAGCAGTGGTTGACATAGCATTGGCATCACTGAGACCCACAGGGAATCATCTCACCACAGGCAACAGACATCAAGACAGCCAGGAAGAGCAGAGAGGGTCTGTGTGCTTTCTACCATAAAGGAGCTGTGAACACAGTCAGCCAGAGTGTTTTTCAGGGCATAGCTGGAGGCTATGCTCCACAACCTTGACAAGCTGCTGGGCAGTACCTAGAGCTCTTGTGATGTAAGGCCGCAATTGAGAGCCTCAGGACACCAGGATCTGTAGGCTGGTGGGTCCAGAGATGGGAGGCACAGACAGACCAGGAGTGTAAAAAAGTCAAAATGGGAAGGAGCTAGTAGCCAAAGTTGCACTGCTTCTGTTTGCTGGTGGGGAACAATGCATGGCTTCTTTAAGACACAGCTTCCTGGTTCATGCTGGCTGCTTGGAGAACTCTTTCAAGAGGTCTGCAATGTCTCAGCTATGGTGACAGTGATGGCTCAGCTATGGTAACAGTGATGCAACCTTTACCCTGGAGCAGATTGCCAGGGGAAGGTTACCAGCCACAGAGGCAAAGTGCCTTTGAAGCAGAGAGGGAAGTTTCAGACACTCTTGTTTGAACTGGGTTTTCCATTCAAGGGAACTGCAACAAGTTTTGGGTTTCTTCATATGTGGAGATTTTTTGCTTCAGATTCATTATGACTTGGACAACTATACAAAGACTTCAGGGCAGCTGACAAGCCAGGCCCTGATTTTGAGCTTTCAGTGGAACTTTAAGACTGGTAACACAACCAGCATTTTGAACTTTTCAGACTTAAGAAATGGGACTGACAGGAGTGGTTCAATTGCAATGGGACCCTTTTGATTTCAACTACTCATACATATATACATTATCAACTGTGATGACTTACAAACTGCTTGTGTAGAAATAAAGAAATTTGATTTTTCTACCCAGACTCAGATGCAGCTTCAAAAACTGATAAAGGGGGAGTTGTTATATTCCTCAGTCTATTTAATTTTTTTAAAATGTACTGAATAAGAATTGGGATAAAGTTTTTGACTGCTGGTCTGAAGCAGCTCAAATGCAAAAACATTTTCTTGTTCTTTGATGGATAATGTTAGCCTCTATTAATGTACCCTATGATTTGTTAGCAAGAAATGCAAAAAGCTCTATTAAGAAATTTCTTTTGAATGTTTGCTAAAGTTTATAAAATGTAAATACTTCTATTAAGAGTTTGCTTTTGGGTTTAAATTTGTGAGAACTGTACTTGTGCATAGTAATATTCATACTAGAATTATGATGTTAACCTGTTAATGTTAATGAACTGTAGTATGGTGATGCTAAGGAGTCCTTAGATTTGATGTGGTTGTATCAGGATTTCATTAATTTAAAAAGTGTTTGGTGCAGCTAAAACTGCTATAGTCATCTTAGACCTAAACTAAAAGGCCATTCTATCTTGGTCATCTTCCACTCATTTACTAGGAGATATAGCAGCCATAAGGAGCAGGTATATTGGTATGATTATTCCAGATACTTGCAAGACTGTAGTAGGACAGGCCCATTGGGTCAAGGTAATTGGCTCAAACCAGTTGCCAAGGCATCCACTCTACATACTTCCTTATGGGCCAACCTGAAGTCTGCCTGAGGTCCTAGCAGTGGGCACTGTCAGAGTTCCTGGTCACCTTCAGAGTTCCTGATTGTATGGAGTCTGCCTGAAGGCCTAGCAACAGGCACTGTCAGAGTTCCTGATAGTGGCCAGCCAATGAGGGATGACTATACAATGCCACCAGAGTGTGGGTGCTAGGAGGAGGGTATATAAGGCCTTTCCTGTTATTGAATAAATGAGTTTGCTGTTTGCTTTCAACTGACTCCTGGTATCTGTGTTGTTTATGCTGCACCTTCTCACCCCCTCCCCCAAGAAAGCTGTTAGGATCCAGCAACATCTGGCAGCTGAACATGGAGCTTCTGTTTCTTTCACTTTTGTGGTGCAGATTCTGATCATCTCTGTCCCTTCACTCAAGGTGCTTGACAGCCCCTTTAACAGTTAGTTTTGGTGAGAAGGCCCATCAGTGTTGAGTTCCTTCAGTCCCTTTAGCAGGTAAGCATTGGAACCTCCATTCTTTCCTTTTCTGTGTGTGTTGTGTCATGTTTCTCTGCCCATCCCATTAGGAAGACACATTTTTTTTCTGTTTTGGTTTACCTGGTGCCTCCACTTAAACATTGACCCCCCACAGAAGGTAGAACCAAGCAAGGCTAGGCTCCCAAATGCCATTCCTTGTTCAGAGACACCATGTGGGAATATGGCCATGGCCTAAAATATCACAGAAGTCCCCCACTAAGCACAAGATGTAAGGGTACAATACAAACTTTCACCACTGTTGACTGTTACCTTCTCTTTGACCATTGTTTACTTGATGTTTCCCTCTAAAATATGGATAATCTTTTCATCACCCCAACCACTTTCATACTGGATATCTCTATGATATCCAATGGTGAGGAAGCAGACAGTTTGAGTCCCACAAAATCTGTCAAGGAGAATGTAGCTGTCAGTTTGGGCCCCATGGAATCTGTCAAGGGGAACATAACCATCACTTTGGGCCCTGAAGAATCTCTCAAGGAAAATGGTACCTGTCAGTTTGGGCTCTGAGATGTCTATAAAGGAGAATTCGGCTGTCATTAAGTCATGCACTGTTCCCTCCTCTGCTCCACCACCACCATAGACCACTATGCCTCCACTGCAATATTCTTGGGGCAATCTACCCAAGTACCTGCCTACCTCAGGAGGTGACTAATCTCTCATGGTGCCAGGATTCTTAAAACCCTCACAGCCTGTACCACTGTCAGTCCATAGGCCCATAGAAGCCTTCCTAGTCAATATGGGCCCAAATGCTAATGCCCAGCCCTGGATTCCCACACCCACAGCTGAAAACTCCCTTATTCAGAAGGCAGCCAATGAGTCAGGCCCAGATTTCCCCTTTTCAGCAGGTCCTTGCTCAATGGTCCATGCAGTTACAACTTATTTCAGTTGGTACAGTTTACTTAAAGCTGTATTGGAGACAGTTGTCTTTCTTGGTTGGAGATCAGCCTATGATGATCAGGCAGACTTTCAGGCCCTGAAGCACTCTCTGTCTCTACAGACCTCCAGGTCTCTATTGTTGGTACTGGGATTAAAGGCATGTGTCACCAGGATTGGCTCTGTTCCCTAGTATGGCCTTGAACAGAGCCCCTGCCTGCTAAGTGATCAGATTAAGGGCATGTGCTGTCTGCCTTCTTTGTTTACTTAAAATGGCTGGTCTTTCTGCCCTGATCTCCAGGGAAGTTTTATTTATCAAAGCACACACACACACACACACACACACACACACACACACACACACACACATACACACACACACACACTGGCTCTCTGAGAGTGCTAGAGAGAATTGAGAAGAGCAAAGATGAGAAAAGAGATGGAAAGAATTAGACAGATATGAGAGAACAGCAGAATGGACTGAGAGCAGAAGGGACTGAGAGCAGAAGGGACTGAGAGGAGGTAAGTATGAGAACAGAAAAGAAATTGTATAGATAGAATTGACTGAGAAGAACAAAGTGAATGGACTAAAGAAAACAGTATGCTTAGATTCATTGAATATCTCTCAGATTAGTATCCTTAGCCACTTGTAGTATCTGTTCTGGGCCCTGGTAGAAATCCCCTCAAGGCAGGCACTTGGGGCAACTCAGTAACTTGGTATCCCAGTGACCTATGATATGATCACAAGGTGCAGTGAATATGTCCATCCTGTGCACCAGGCACAGATTAGCTTGAATGCCTATTTTCAACAGGTCTTAGACCAGGCCCTCGAGGTCCTACAAAGGGCTCCACCCAGCCTATAAGCACTGGGCATCTCTGCCAAAGAACACGTCCCTGCCCCTGCTGAGATAGACAGATCCTCTCTCCCTCTAATGGAAGCCATCAGCCCCCCTGATAACCAGTAGAAGAGAGTATGGTTGTGTTTTTCCTCAGAGTGCCATGATGCCAATATGGATCCCAGCAAGAGATGTTTGCTTGGCCACAGATCAGCCTGCTTCCACCAAGGAGGAAATAACCCAGGATGGGTAATATATATACTCCCCTTTCTTGCTCTCATTGCCCCTCCAAAGGCTGAAGACTTGTGGATATTTTGTATGACACCTTTTGAGATGAGAAATGTTAATTTACCAGTACAGGAGCTAGCTAAATATATTAAGGGCCCATGGTCTACTAAGTTTCTATATTATTCATTACAGCTAACACATGGAACTTTCTAATTAAATCAAACAAGGGCAGAGGATATGACCTTTAGTCTTTAGTTTTTGAGGTTTAGCATGATATAAAAAGACTGTTGGATCCCTCCTGGACTTTCACTTATATTTTGATTGGCAGGATGGTGCTTTTAATCTTTGTCCTCTTTGTTTCCCACAGCACATCTGGCAACAATGTTCAGCCACTAAGGTGACTGTACATGCGTTAATGGCTCTTAGACATCTAACTAATAGCCCTCCACAGGAGGTTATGCATGCCTGGCTTTCTGAAATTCAAATGGTTACTGCCTGACCATCCCCACCCAGGGTGACTCCAAAAGGATAAATGCTATTTGAGGGCTGATAGTCAATGATGGGTAAGAGCTTATTTGGCAAGCCAACCTAATACAAGCACAGTCCAGTGGTTGAGCACCCCCCTTCATCCCCCTGCCTATGAGGTGGGGACAAGGCCAGAAAAAAGAAGTACAGCTCCCACTGAGCCCCCATGTAATAAAATAAAAGGGTGGATATGTAGTAAGAGACACCCATAGGATCATGAAAATTGGCTCAAACCAGTTGCCATGGCATACACATAATGTACTTCCTTATGAGCCAAACTGAAGTCTGCCTGAGGGCCTAGCAATAGGTGCTTTCAGAGTTCCTGGTCACTCTCAGAGTTCCTGATTATGTGGAGTCTGCCTGAGGGCCTAGCAACAGGTGCTGTCAAGAGTTCCTGATTGTGCCCAGTCAATGAGAGATGATCTCGCAATGCCACTAGATTGGAACACAGCTTGGGTGCTGGGAAAACAGTATATAAGGCCTTCCCTGTTATTGAATAAATGAATTTGCTGTTTGCTTTAAACTGACTCCTGGTGTCTGTGTCCTTGATGCTGGGTCTTCTCATCCTCTCCCCAGAGGGAGCACTTAGGATCCAGCAACACAAACTCTTACTGGAAAGCTGATTCAGAGCAGCATGAAGTTAACCTCATTTGAGACCTTCATATTATTAAGATGGGGGATCTGTGGGGGCCCACAGAGGCTCCCTAGTAAGGCCTTACCCAAGGTCAGAGAAACAGAGCTTGCTTTACCCAGCAGGGCTGCATAATGGGATGATATGGCCAGGGTCGAGGGTACCAGGTGTTTGAAGGGTCTACATTTGACTATACATTGTGCTTTGATCTTGAAAGAGGGGGTTCTTTTGGCTCTCCCCTTGACAGTGTATAAAAAAGCCCATTAGAATAAACCTTGAGGCAACTGGGCCCTCCTGAAGCTATCCTGTGTCTCTCTTTTTTATCATCTCCACCTATATTTCTATCTAATACTTCCTCATTCCTCTCTTCTCCCACCTAGAATCCTTCAACAGGTCTGAGCTGGACTCAGAAAAATGGTCATATTGAATGTGGCCTTTGCCTCATAGTACACAGTCCTTTAAGCTCCTCATTCATCCAGTCTCTCTACCATGTCAGGCTGCCAGAAATAGAGGGTCCAAGGGCAATGAGGCAGAATAAACAAAGGACAATAATTTTCCTGATGTTTGTTTGTTTGTTTTGTATCTTTTCAACACAGTTTTATTATTCATCACTGACATATGTGTCCAGGACTTTTCTATAATGCATGTACCTAAATATCACCCTTGTCTCTTTAAAAAACACAGTAAACTCTCTGGTCCACTAACATGAACAGGGGTGTGCTTGTTTCTTTAGTTCATAGCTACTCACCCTATCTGGGAAGAATAGAAATAGACTCCTGGTGAAGATGTTGTCTCACTGCTTAAGGTGAAATTGATGTAAATTTGTTTCCTTCTGGGAGGTTATATGTCTCAGCTTTATGAATAGGAAGAAATAGAAATATGATAGAAACCATTCAGTGCATAAGCATTAACATTAAATTTGTATGTAAGGACTAACTATTTTAAATGCACAGAACAGAATGGTGAATTGAGGCTCTACCCACACAAAGAATTACAGGCAATTAAGTAATACCTAGGGGAAAGAGCAACCACTTGTTTACCCAGTACCAAATGGTCAGCTCACATAGAAGTAACATTATGCAGACTGAACAGGTTCTGTTTAGAAATATATGTATGCTTGCATGCAATAAAAATTAATGCAAAATAGGCCATGAATTTGAAAGAGAACAAAAATGGAGTGCTCATATAGGAAGGCTTGAAGGAAGTTTAGGAAGGGAGAAATGTAATTATAAATACTAGCAAAAAACCTAACAAGTTTATTTGAATTATAATTGTTTTAACCATTTTATTTTCATTTTTATTTATTTTACTTTTCTTTATTGAAAGTATATTTTTTTCATTCCATATATGCTAATTACATTTTCCCTCCCCAACTCTTTCTAGATTCTTCCATCTCCTATCCACCCATATTCACACCCATTCTTTCTCTCTCTCATTAGAAAACAAACAAGAATAAACAAAAGTAACACACTTTAAAATCATATTTTACTACATTTTCCCTTTTTGTCTAAATAAAAATAAAGGTTTTAACTTTATCATAGTATAACTATATAGAATCAAAACATTACCAAGTAAGAATTAATTTACAATATTCAGTCCATTTGTAGTTAGCATATTCAAAGAAAATAATGCATTATCTATTATTTTAGTTGAACCAAAGTTTTATATCTAACTTATTTTTTATCATGACAAAGAAAAACTGCAACTATAACATTCTAGTTTTCAACTCCATCAAAGGCACAGACGAATGAAATATTATCTAACAACAGAGACATTTGGCTGCCTGAACAGTCACCTAAAGTTTCTCTGCAACATTAGGGCATCCAACTTCAGCCTACAGGCCTAGAGTATCTGGCAGACTTTTCTATGAAGCAAGAAATTTGGACTGTCCTGCCTTGTTTGGGCAAAGTTCATCAGACACTTTCCTCTGTGTCCTGCAGAATATCTGGCAGACTCTTCTATAAAGCAGGAATTTTGAAGGACTGTCCTCCTTGTTTTGACAAAGTTCAACAGTCACTTTTCCTATGTGTCCTGCAAGTCCAGTCTGCACAGCACTTGTCAGGAATCAAAGGCAAGAACAGTTTCTTTGCCTAATCATTGTGGCTAACCTTGCCACAATGAAAGCAAACTCCATAAGCAGCTTCTTCAATGCCCATCATCTTCCCTGAAGTAAATTGGTACTACCAGGAGCAGATGTGTCTCATTGTCTGAAAACCTTAAGTTAACAAAACATTTTAAATGCCATACTCTGTAGGTCTTTGAAAGGTTTGAAGACCATTTATCTATCTAAAATATATGTCTATATGATCTGGAAAGCATACCTAACATATCTACAAATTTGATTGTTATAAATGACTAACCAATAACCTATGTTTCCTGATTATCCTATATAGTTTATAATAATAGCTTTCAAAAACTAGAAATTCACCCTACATTTTTATAAACTGCATAGGTACAATACCTTAAAAATAGAAACATATATACAATATGATATAACAAAAATAACCTCAAATTTTTATCAATATACAAAAATATTTTAAGCAAGAGTAGAAACATATATACAGAGTAACAAAAATAACTTGAAATTTGTGTCAATATTCTACACTCCCCTACATGATAACAAACATCCATAACCTACCAAATAACCAAAAAACACCCACCCTATTTCTTGGGAATATGGGCATAGTATTCTCCATACTTCTTCCTGCTGTCTGTGAATGAAGTATCTTTAGGGTCCCAGAAAGAAAATTTGAGATCATGGCCAAGTACCAGAAAGACCAGCAGTAGCCTTTGCTGATAGATGTCACCTATCAAGTGTCAGGAGGTCTTGCCTGATCAAACCTCATCCTTATTAACTCTGAAGAAATCCACAGCCTCTCATCTCATGTGGGAACAAAACTCCAAAGCATTTTTATCTCTATTAGACAAATATATTTTTTGACTTCTTTTTTAAAATTAAGACATTTCTAAAATATCTAGGTTGGTTCAATTTAGCAGTCTGGTCCACAATCCCATGTGTCCTAACAGCTGTCTTTTGTTTCTTAACAATTCAAAATCAACACATGCAGGATCCCGACTACCTGTGTATTTCCCATCTTACATGGCTTTTTTCTTTTATATTACTATTACTCTCTCTTTAAAGACTTTTATTATTTTTTAAAGTATTTCTTTCTATGACCATCCATACCCTTTTTCTTAAGCCTACACACATTGTAAAACATACTGGAACCTCTTTAGAGTTTTTCTATCTGGATCTCTTTTACTGCATACCTTTCAACCTTTTTTGACTGCACAAGCAAACTTTTAAACTGACAAGGTACACCTGGATTCTCTGCGTGCATGTGGCTCTCAGCTGCCTCAGCCTGCTTCTTGGGTCAGGAAAGCCAAGCACAAGGAGCTGCTTTCAGGAGGTTTATCTGACCGGATCTGCATTCAACTTCCCTAGAGCTCTACACTGCTGATGCTCAGACTGCAGCAGGCGTTTCTACTTAGATACTTAGTTTTTTTGCTCCTACTTCACATACTGGCTGCTCAAGAGCTTACTGATCAGCAGAAACTGGCCAAAACAAAGGAGTTGTTGCTCCAACTGCCTTCTCTTCTTACTCAAAATATGGCTCTATGTCTCTCTCTTTCTCTCTCTGATGTCAAGGCCCAGCCCAGTGTTGGGGTTCAGCCCTGACCTACCAAAGGGTCCCTTGAAGGGGAAAGGGAGGAATTGGGGAATGCTAGATAGGAAATACAGAAGTAGTTGAAGAAAAAAGATAGAGACACAGGATAGTTACGGGAGGACCCTGGGTCAATACCCAGCAACCTTGACTTATTTCTAATGGGCTTTTTATATACTAGCAAGGGAAGGGACAGAAGACCTCCCCATTTCAAGATCAAAGCACAGGCCTTGGTGGTGCACACCTTTAATCCCAGCACTCAGGAGGCAGAGCCAGGCAGATCTCTGTGAGTTCAAGACCAGCTTGGTCTACAGAGTGAGTTCCAGGACAGGCACCAAAACTACACAGAGAAACCTTGACTCAAAAAAATAAAATAAAATAAAAAATAAGATCAAAGTACAACATACAACCAAGTATAGACCCTTCAAAACTCCTAGTCATCACAACCCATAAGAAAGCATCTTGTGATCAGGCCTTGAAGTATGACACCTAGTAACCATGCTTTGCACCTTATTATGCAGCCTTGGAGAGCAACATAAACTCTGATTCAGTTAATTGGAAACAAACCACAAGCTGGAATCTTTGTGGGCTCTGACACTCTGGGTTAATTGTTATTATACAAATCATGTTTGTTTACAAAAATCTTGGTGAAATCTAGGAACTTCCTGTTAACCCATTTGGAACCAAGTCACTAGGAAGAGAATGCTCTTCCTATGATTTGGGAAATTCTACAGGACTTCTCGATTCAATTGGAGACATCCTGAGAACTGAAAAGTTTTGCTCCATAAACAATTATTCTCCCTGTGTCTCTGCCTCTGCATCTGACTGCATGCAATCTCCACTCTCATTTCCGCCTCCATCTTCACCCCTCCCACTCACCCTCCCACTCCAGGTGACCCACCAAAACTGAAACAGGTACCCTGCTGACACTTGCCTCTTACAACTAAAGTCTGCAGTTCTCACCAAGCATAAAGATCTTCCCCTTTAACATTTTAAATAACCTTTCCCCCTCTTCCATCCATGAAACATCTGTTTTGGTCTCTTTCCTGCACCTAATTTACCTCATGGTGCATTATGAATGATTTATAAGATTGACAATTTCCCTATACATTTATGATTAAGAGCTTTCATTTCCATACTGAAACCACTTCAATTCAAACATTATTTTTTAGGCTAAATCTAGCAGAATAAAATAAAAAGTTCTAAGTTTATACAGACAACTAACTTATACTATGCACTGTTATAGTAGATTTACTTAAACTTTAACCTATTAAACATAATTAAATAATATAACTTAATGATTAATCAGTCTTCTACCCCTCACCCTATGGGAGAGAGATTTGGTACAGCAGATGGGTATATGGCTGATGTCTTCTAATGAACTAGTATAACCTCAAATGTTATAAATGGAAATAAACACTGAAAAGGGCTTGGGTAAATAAGACCAGGGCAAAATTGAGCCCATTATCCCAAAGATTAAAAATGACAGATCTAACTTAGGATATCAACATTTACCACTGTTCCTTTAACTACTGATCCCATTATCTGGAAGTCTGATGCTCCTATCTGGGTGGGACAGTGGCCTTTACCCTGTGAAAAGATTCAGGTAGTTACCTGTCTGGTGGAGGAACAACTTCAAACAGGTCACATTGAGCCTTCCACCAGCCCTTAGAACACTCCAATATTTGTTATTTTTTTAAAAATCAGGCAAATGAGGATTGTTACAAGATCTTAGAAAATTAAATGAAATCATAGAGCCTATGGGCACTTTACGACCTGGACTGCCATCACTGTCCACCATCCCTAAATGCCATAATGTAATTGTTATAGACTTACAAGATGGTTTCTTTACCATACCATTACATCCCCAAGATGGTCAGCGTTTTGCCTTTAGCCTGCCTTCACCAAATTTTCAGAGACCTTCTCAGAGATATGAACGGAAAACTTTACCTCAAGGGAGCAGGACAAGCCCGACTTTATGTCAGATTTGTAGATACAGTCTCTTGCAAGTTCCTAAACAGTTGACTCTGATGTTTATCTTGTTCATTATGTGGATGATATATTGATTTCTCATGCTGATAGAGTTCATGTACAGGAGGTGTTACAATTCCTGGTTCAACAGTTAACTTTATATGGGCTTCAGGTGGCCCCAGAAAAAATTCAAATCTGGCCTCCTTTTTCCTATTTGGGACATGTTATTCACACAGGCTTTGTTTCTCTACAATCTTTTTAATTACGGACGGACCATTTAAAAACCTTAAATGATTTTCAAAAATTGCTTGGAGATATTAAATAGATTAGTCCTTACCTAGATATACCCACAGCCAAATTTAAATCTTTATTCAATATTCTCCAAGGTGACCCTAATCCTAAGTCATCATGAAAGTTAACACCTGAAGCTGAAACTTCCTTGGCTCTTATAAAAGAAAAACTTAATTCTCAGAGACTTCTTCATGTAGATTATACTAACCCATGGAGTCTTGTTTTACTGCCCACTAAATATATCCCCACTGCCTGCTTGTGGCAGAAAGAGCTACTGGGATTATTACATTTGCCAGCAACCCATAAAAAAATTGTAACTCCCTCTGTAACTGTTAAGGATAACTTTTACTTAAATCATAAGCTATTAAAATGAAATAGTTTAATACTTAATCATATTACAAATGATTGTATTCTTTATTATATTCAAAACTATACTTCTAAACATGCTAAATATTAATATAAACAATTCCTTAACTTAGCCCCCTGACATTTAAAATGTTTAAATGTACCCCTCTGGTTGCCTCATTACTAAGTAAAGGAAGAAAATGGAATACAGAATTGTTTGGGCAAGATGTTCATGACATAATAACTCCTTACACAGCTAAACAACATAATATTTTGTCTTATGAGTCTGTAGAATGGCAAATTTCTGATATCAATTACCTGACCATTATTTGTTAAAACTCCTATTACTACATCCTGCTTTATTTCCTTATAGAACTAAATCATCCCCACTTCCTCCTCCAGTTGCCTTGTCTTCACTGATGGTCCAGCCTCTCGTCAAGATGCATTGATTACCATTGGTCAAAAAGAGTCCTGTCTGGGTGAAGGGAGGAGGGGACTAGACCTGCCTCCACTGAATCTACTAGGCTGAGCTGAATCCCCAAGGGAATCCTTGCCCTGGAGGAGATGGGAATGGAGGGTGGGCTGGGAGGAGGGCGGGTGTGGAGGGGGAGGGAGGACAGGGGAATCCATGCTGATATGTAAAATTAAATTAAATTATAAAATAAAGAAAAAAGAGAATATAAGATTGTAAACAATTTAAAAATTAAAAAATAAATAAGTAAATAAAGAGTCCTGTCCTACACAGGAAACCTCTGCACAGGGACTGGAATTAATAACAGTGATTAATGTTTTTGAAAGACTTAAAGACAAAACTTTTAATTTATATACTGATTCTCAATACATGGTCAGATTGTTTCCTCACCTAGAATCTGCATCACTCCCCATCTACCAATAGCCTCAACTATAAACTGTTACATATAACTTTTACTTAAATCAAAAGCTATTAAAAAGAAACAATTTAATACTTAATCATATTACAAATGATTATATTCTTTATTATATTCAAAACTATATTTCTAAACATGCTAAATATTAATATAAACAATTCCTTACATAGCCCCCTGACATTTAAAATGCTTAAACTTCTCACAATAAACAAAACTGTGCCTTGTTTTGATTTCTGCCAGGGCTCTACTTTAATTATACTTTAGACTCGATCACCTTCCTTTGTCTGATAAAAAGGTGGGGTCTATTCCCCAAGTTACTCCTTTACACAAAAATCTCGGACCTAAATTCAACAGCTAAAGTTCTATACTGCTCCTATTGACAAGTAAAATCTATAATCATTGCCTCCAATAAAGTTATGGTTAAATATGGTAAACACCCTTCCTGAGGTTTCAGTTGCCTTCTCAACTTTTCTTATTAACTAAAAATCAGGCCACTGGCCTCACTTCCTTGTGTTAATGACAAATCTGTCATGCTACCAGATCCCAAATAAAAAATAAATTCCCTATACAGGTTTCAAAATAACTTATTGTCTTACAATGACTTCCCTCAATAATCAACGACCTGTGTTTCTTGACAAATTAAATACGAAGAAGATATTTTAGGATGTAAAGTTTGTGCAAACTATAAAAGCTTGAGCTTTGAGTGTGAAAGTCTAAGAAGTCATAAAGCTTTGAGTAAATGACTTTGGGTTCAAAATAAGGACTGAGATATAAAAGCTAAAATTATGATATATAAGTGAAGGAAAATGAATGATACAAGGTATACAGGTCTAAGTTACATCTAAAGTTATGACAATATATGTTAAGGTCTAAACAAGGTTTAAATAAGTTATAAGTGTAGTTGGAGAGCTTCTCTCCAGGTGCCACCAAGCCCCTACAGTCCCACAACCCACGTATAAAATAATCACTCAGAGGCTTATATTACTTCTTGTTATCTACTTCTTCTATCTTAAATTAACCCATTTCTATCAATCTATAACTTGCCACGTGGCTCGTGGCTTACCTGTACCTTACATCTCGCTTGTCATGGTGGCGGCTGGCAGCTCTCTACCACCCAGCCTTCCACTTCCCACAATTCTCTTCTCTCCTTGTCCCGCCTATACTTCCTAACTGGCTACTGGCCAATCAGCATTTTATTTATACAGAGCAATATCCACAGTAAGGGTTTAAATAAATTATTTGTGGGTCTGAGACATAAGAAAAATAAAAGACTTAATGAATGAGATACATAAAGGCTTAGATATAAAAATGCTTTGGGACAAATTATTGAGAAATGTAAATATAAATTATGAGGGCTAGAGGATAAAAAGGCTTGGATGTTGATGGAAAGAAAATGATTTGAGATATATAAAAGATAAAACATGTTTCAGATTTCTTTCTCATGCTATTCTGCTGTTATTTTGTTATTCTGCTATTATAACCTTCCCCAAAGGTTCCTAGTTTTAACATTAATTAATAAAATTCTGATAAACTATTCATCTAGCACTACTACTATTATCTTAGCCACAGGCTTGATAAATTCCCTTTGGCTGTTTTTTTTACTATGGACTTAAATATGCTTTTCCTTATGTGAGGGAGTCTGTCTAATCTATATACATCCAGTTTTTCTGAATACAGAAAATGCTTTTACCAAAATCATTTTTAGGTTTCAAAACTCTTATTATGACTCAAACTATGAGTCTCTTTGCCTCTTCTACAACATGGATTCCAATACAAATCATAAATAATAATAATGCTAACATATCTGACATTTCTGCCTCTTAAAAGGGGTCTTATAAACTTCAGGAAATCAACTTGAATCTGTTATCACAGCTCAAAATCAATTCAGATAAGTATTACTTATCAACAGTTTGTTTTCCCACCTGCCTAATTTCTTTTGGGGGGCAGGTTGGGGGGGTATCCTCTCTCACTGGCCTGGAATGCCCTTCTCTCATCTGCCAATCCAAATGTACAATTAAAAGATAAGTTTCCTCTTTAAATTACCTTGACTTCCTGTTGTGCCATTAATACATATTTGTCACCAGATTTCTAATCACTTAAAAAGTTACAGATTGCTCCATCTGCCCTCTCCCCTCTGCCCTCCAGCTCAAATTCCAGAGGACCATGCTGCACCCTCCCAATGCAGACTGCTCCAAAGCTGCCTACATGTCTCTCAGAGCCTGGAAAATGAATGAAACAATCTACTCTTCCCAGGTTTCCACTCCATTCCAGATTGTAAGCCAAACACAGCTTTGCCCCATATCAGCAGGAAGTAACCATGAGCAATTTCTACACCCCTGTCACTTATGGCTTTTTCTATATTGAACTCTGTAGTTGAAAGATTCTCTGTCCTGTCTGGTCCTGCCAAACCTGGTGTTCCTCTGGCCTGGTGGTGCCACAGCCACTTATAAAATAATCACTCAGAAGCTTATATTAATTGTAACCACTTGGCCATTAGCTCAGGATTATTACTGACTAGCTCTTACACCTAAATTAACTGATAATTCCTATCTATATTTAGCCATGTAGCTTAGTACCTTTTCTCAGTTCTGCCTTGTCATCTTGCTTCCTCTGTGTCAGGCTGGCAATTCCTGACTCCTTTCCTCTTCCCAGCATTCTCCTAGGCTGCTCACCCTGCCTATACTTCCTGTCTGGCTACTGGCCAATCAGCATTGTATTTATCAACCAATCAGAACAACATATACACAGCATGCAAAACAACATCCCACAGAACTTCCCCCTTTCTGTCTAATCAAAAGGGAAGGTTTTAACTTTAATATGATAAAATTATATGTAATAGAACAGTTATCAAGCAAGAATTATAGTTACAATATCTAGTCTATTTATATTTGGCAAATTCAAAGAAAATATTCTATTTATCCCATATTTCTGAGTCTAAGGTTTTATATCTAATTTATCTTTTATCATAACTAAGGAAAACTATAATTATAACCATCTAGTCTTCAACTACATCAAAGACCTCAGAAGGATATGCTATTACCTAAGTAAACAGGAAAAGCATTGTAAGCAACTCTCAAAAATCTAGAATGACAGGAACAGCTGGCTACCTGGACAGCTACCCAAAGTTCCTTTGTAATGTTGGCACATCCATCTTCAGCCAGTAGGCCTAGAGTTTTTTAGTCACTTCTCCCTGTGTCCTGTAGAATATTTGGCATTCTCCTCTGTGAAGCAGGAACCAGAAGGATCATTTCACCTTGTTTTGGCAAATTCAGTGGTCATTTTTCCATGGGTCTTGAATGTCAAGTCAATACAACATTTTGGCAGGCAGTTCAGACAAGAGAAGTTTCATACCCAAATGGCTATTTTTGCCAAGAAGAAGATAAACTCCATATGGAATGTTTTTGATACCCATCCTCTTCTCTGAAGTAAACTGGTGTTGCCAGGAACAGACATGTCTCACTGTCCAGAAAGTTTACGTTTTTAAAACATTTTAAATGCCATATTCTGTAGGTCTTTGAAGTGTATGAAGATTACATATCTAATTAAAATATATTTTATATACCTAAAAAACTTAATTAACATGACTACAAATTTGATTATCCTAGATGACTATTAATCTGCATTTCTCAATTATCCGCTACAATTTAAATGAGTTACATAAACATAATACCTTAAATGACAGTAGAAATGTATATACAATATAACAAAATTAACTTTAAATTTGTGATAAATTAATATGTATAGCAATTTAAAACAAGTTGTTGCTCTTTAAAAGTAGGTTCAATAATCTACCCTTTTATCCTATGATATGTATAATATATCTTTTCTTCTTTAGAAAGAGATTGTATTTATAATCAATCTGCTTTAAATAAAAACAAACATTTATAAACAATTTTTTTAGAATATGAGCATATTCCTTATACTACTTCTTATACTACTTCCTGCTGGTTGAGGGCATTGGCAATCTAATGGGGATCCTGAAAAAAATTAAGAATTAAGGTCAAGTCCTGACAGGACTAGTCTGTGGGGCTGCATTGTCTGAGCCAGCTGCCTTGAAGCCGTTTTAGATGTTGGATCATTTGGGCCATGGTATCATCAGAGACCTTCCTGGGCATCTTTGATGATCAAACCATATTAGCATGGAAGCAATCCATAGGTTTTAATCTTCTGTGGAAAGAAAAGCAGAGCCCCCTTTCCAAAGCAACATAAACTTAGATCCAAGTTTTAAAGTCAAGATACCTTTAAAATATACTTTTTGGTTTAACTGAGTAGCCTTTTCAATCAAATGTCTCTCTCCAGTTAAAAATACCAAAAACATAACCCAGACTCTCTGTGTAATCTTCATCTTTACACAGCTTAACCTTTGCATTACTTCTACTGTCTCTTTAAAGACTATTTTAAAACAGTTTCTTAATATAACTGTCTATACTCCTTTTCCTCTCTCTTCCAAACCTACAAACATTTTCATATACAATGCAAATCATTTAGAGGTTTATTTCATCTGATTCTGTCTTTTTGTGAATCTATTGCTTTAAACTGCAGCATGACTAGGACTGAAATGGCAGCTTTGGCTGCTGGCTCCGTCCACCTCAGCTCTCCAACATGGCAGAATTACATTTACCGCCAGCTCAGGGGGAACCATGCAGTGGATCTAGGCTTTCAACCAGAAGCGTGTAGCCCAAAAACCTTTTCTTTCTTTTCTTATTTTATTATTATTTTTTTTTTTTGTACTAGCAAAAGCTATAACGACCATGAACCATGCTGCATGGCTTGCAGATCCCACTTCATACAGTGGCTGGAATCTGCCATGCTGTACTCAAGCCAATACACTGTGAATCCACCATAGTAGCTCAAGTCCACATGCCAGAGTATCTCTGTACCTTGGTGTCCCTATACCTCAACCCACATGAGACATGAAGTAAAAACCTGGTTTGGGGCTCCATTATTCTGTTTTTAGAAGCCCTTTTTAAATTCAAGAGTCCCAAATTGGTATGCTAAATGTAGCTGAAAGTTTCTCCATCCTGCCTGGTCCCACTAGACCCCGAGTTTCTCTGGTCTGGTGGTCCCACAGCTGCTTATAAAATAATCACTCAGAAGCTTGTATTAATTGTAACTGCTCAGCCATTAGCTCAAGCTTAATACCGACCAGCTCTTACACCTAAATTAATCCATAATTCTTATCTATGTTTAGCCACGTAGCTTAGTACCTTTTCTCAGTTCTGCCTTGTCTCTTGCTTCCTCTGTGTCAGGCTGGCAACTCCTGACTCCTCTCCTCTTCCCAGCATTCTTCTAGGCTATAGTATAGCCCCACCTATACTTCCTGTCTGGCTACTGGCCAGTCCGAGTTTTATTTATCAACCAATCAGAACAACACATTCACAGCATATACAACAATATCCCACAGCAGAACTTTCCAGCCTAGAAGCTGGACTGTCCTTAAAAAATGTTGTATTACTAATTGTATAAGTTCTGCCCATGATCCTGAAATGTATATACTATCGAACAATCTCCATATGTACTTCTGACAATTGTTCTGATATGTAAATCTTGCTATGTATACAAGGAGACCAATTGGTACCGCTCTCTCATAGCCAAAATGGTTTATAATTGCTTTGGTTATAAGTTTAAGATGTAAGACAACTTCAACTAGAGCTTTGGCCCTACAGGTGCACACCACTAATTCAGGTATACTCTTTATCTAACAATGCTTCATTAAAATACAGACTAATGAAATTAATACAATTATTCAGAGATTAATGTTCTAAACTAAACTATACTGTTTTGATAACTCACAATCATAATATTTAGACACACCTAATCACATCATGTCATGCTAACTAATGATAGATTTTTATATTACTCCTCTGCCTTACTATAGATCAAAGGTATTCTGAGACCATATGCAACTACACCTACAAGGTGTTTAAACTAGTTCTCAGCTTATCATCAATATAGATTATTGATTATTAATTATAAATATAAGCTATTGATTCATTATAAATATATGTCATTGATGAAAATGTTGATTACATGTCTATAAATTATTGATTCTTATTACTTTCAATATCATTACAATATTACTTCTCATTCTTAAAATGATCTTTAGACTTTTAATTTATCCACATACTCACTGGCCTAAGAGAGATTTACATGCTTCTTTTTTTATCAAATTAAAAAGGCGGAAGTATTGGAGGCCGTGCCAGTGTATAGCAGGTGACAACTAGTGTTCAGCAGGTCTACCCACCAGACAAATGACTCCCTGATGGGAAGCCCCACTTGGCAAGGCCATGGGGTCACTGATTGGTTGCTTCTGTCTGTAATTTTTCTCATGTGCCACTATATCTCTTCCCTAAAAACAGCTATGGGTGTTCCTCCCACTGCTTGGGTGTTTATCTTGTGAATATATTCCATCTACTGGGCACACACACAGCTGTGGATGGTCTGGAAGATGATTTCTACTGCAGATGTATAATTTTGATGAATAGAATATACTAGTATATGCCTCATAACTAGACTATTGTCCCTCAAGGACTGTAATACAACTAAAAGACTGCTTTGTTCCTTAAATTCAGACTAAGATAAGAAAAGAACAATTTCACACCAGTCTACAACAAGCTAAACACATTTTGTTGATTTGAAATTTCAAAGCAGTTCAAACTAGACTGAATATTTCTGTAAATGGATCATAAGTTAAAAACTCTACAGTTATGCACAAGGTCAAAGTCACAGATGTCTAACCAAGGTTTTCTTTTTCTTTTCTTTTTTTTTTTTTCTTGGTTTATTAAGACAGGGTTTCTCTGTGTAGCCTTGGAGCCTGTCCTGGAACTCACTCTGTAGACCAAGCTGGCCTCGAACTCACAGAGATCCACGTGCCTCTGCCTCCTGAGTACTGGTTATTGACACAAAGACTCAAATACTATGTCAATTCTTCACTTGCCAAGTCTAGCCTATAAAGACCTGATGCCTTATGCAGATCTGTCAGCAGCCTATCTCACCAGGCACTGTACCCCCAGCCTCAGGTCACAGTTGATACACAAGGAATCTTGGAACATTGAGTTACCATGGTGAATGGATCTGCCCCTCATTGTTTACTCAAGGATGCACTATGACCTTCAGAGGTAGCTTTGTAACTCTTTTGTTATTGAAAATGTCTCTTGAAAAATATGTATATAGCTGTTCAGAACAGAGAAGAACTAGAAAGAATTAGAACTTAGAAGGAATTAGAACAAGGAAGAATTAAAGTTGTAAAGATAATTAGAGCTGAAGAAGAATAAAGAGCATGACCTGAATAGATCGTGTGTGAAGTTATTATAGAAATCTTTCTATCCTCACTCTTGAGAAGTTACTCTGGGTAGTGGCTCGGTAGCTAGATTCAAAGGAAGCTAAAATCAACATGGCCTCAGGCAGCGATAAGAACCACAGACACTTACATGGGCCCCAGTGGCAGGATGGACCACAGATATCGACATAACCTCAGTCTACAACATAGATCACACACATCAACATGGCCTTCAGCAGCAGCATGAACAATAAACATCAACATTTCCTCAGACAGCAGTCAAGATCAGGGACATCCACTTGTCTTCTGGAGGAAGTATGGACCAAGAATATCAATATGGTCTAAGGCTGAATCATGGAGCAGAGACACCAGTATGGCCTCTATTGGCAACATAGACCACAGGCATCAAACAAGGACTCTGGTGGTAGCTTGGACCAGGGGCACCAACATGGGCTCCAATGGCAACATGGACCATAGGCATCAACAAAGGCCTCTGGCAGTTGAACAAATCACTGACATCAGCATGGCCTCCAGTAGCATCATGAACAAGGGATGCCAACATGGCTTCATGTCAACTGTGACAGCACAGTACATGGACCAAACCATGAATATCAACATGGGCACCAATAATAGCACAGACCACAGAGGCTGACAGGGCCCCTACTGGTAACAGGAACCATGCTAATTGACATGGCCCCCAGCAGCATCTCAGACTATGGACAGGAGCATGGCCTCAGGGGGCAGCAAAATCATGAACATCACCACAGCCACAGGCTAGATCACAGACCAGGGACATCCATATGGTCCCCAGTAACAGCATGCTCCATGGGTATCAATACAACCTGAAGCAGCAGACAGAACCATGACACCAGCAAAGCCCCAGCTGTGGCATGGACCACGTAAAGCATCATGGAGTCTGGTGGCAGCACACACTGTGGAGATTGTTTGAGAAGGCCCAATCCAGAAAATGAACCATTCTCCATCCTGGACATTCCACTGTTGCTCAGAGTCAGGATGGTCGTGAGGCTGGGTAGTGTATTAGGGGGCAGAGGTGGCAAGAGATCCAGGCTGTTGCTTACCACCCTGCCAGTGCCAGTTTTTTGAGGAGGCCCAATCCAGAAAAAGAACTGTTCTCCATCACAGACATCCTGATGTTGCTCAGAGCCAGGGTAATCGTTGACTATCACTGAGACTGGTCTGGGATATCCTGTTGTTGCCCAGAGACAGGGTGATCTTTCAGCTGGGCAGGGTATCTGAGGCAGGACCCACTAGAGCTCCAGGCCTCTGCACATCTCTCTGTCCTCAGTGAAGGCCTTCTTGCTGACTCAGTAGGTATGACCATTGTACCTGTGTCCCAAGGGCAGATCCACAGCAATGGTGTCTCCCATTGGAACCAAGAACCCACCCTATGAACCACCATCTTGAATCAATCTTCATTTTTTAAAGGTTCTGACAACAGATATTCCAGACATGCCAGGGCACATTTATGGAGATGCAACCATTCTCTCTGACACTCTTCTCTGATTTTCTAACAGCAGGACACCATTGTGGCTTTGGCTTGGGTTGCAGAGGCTGTGGCATTGGTATGTGAGGCTCTTCATTGGTGGCTGCAGACCAGTGATGTGGCCTGGTGCAGGATACCCAGAGCTGTGGGGGAAGGGTGCAGGAGGATGCCTCCCTCTCTAACCTCTATAGGAGGCATGTATGCTGCAGCCATCTTGGCTCAATCCTGTCTTTCCTTCATTTTTTTTTTTTTTAAGGTCTCAGTCATTCAAAGGAAGAACTAATGGAAAAAAATTCAAATTTGGTCATAAGAGTGGAGGTCACTAAAGCTAACAAGATTGTAATTCACGTTTAAGATATGAGTACCAACTCATACCAAAGCACTGAATTTAATTTAGAATCTCTCATAGACTCCCAAACACCCATAAGTATAGTTGGCTATGATAGTTTTGATCTTGAATATCACCACAGATTATGAATTGATTTTTGATAATTTTAAGATAAAGAAATGAGTGAGTGACTGTAGATAACATGTTACAGGACTCTCATGATTGCTTTGACACAAGCTATGAAACTTCTGGGCAATATAAAGTTTAGCTCTTGGGCTTGCTACAAATCCACTTCTTAGACGTTCGGTCCCTGCCACTGCTGATCCCTCTGTCACTCAGGTAGGCACATTCTCCTTCTCCTCGGATGAAACCCCTAAAACAAAAAACAAACAAAAGTTTTGCAAAGTCTGCCATGGCATTCACTCCTGCAGTGATAGCTCACTCTTCTCCACTGCTTATTTATAACATGGATCACACAAAGGCAGAGTCCAGGAGGAATCACCACCATGAGACTTACACCTAGTGACTTTCACAATCGCAGGTTTGATTTGATGAACACACCTTTGTCATTCATCTATGTTGAGCCCTGTACTGTGTGTACAAAATATTGACTGGTTCTTGCTGTCATGTTCAAGTGAACTTCAGCCATGGGTAACACCACAGGGTGATCATCAATTCTATCTTGTAATATTTTTCACATGTATAAAAGTGGGAGGAAAAGCAACACTTAATAAATTGCTGAAAGTTCTTTAATCATGGACGTGACTGGGACTGTGTTTCACCATTCCAGTGAAATGGGTCTGTTCAAAACGGCTATGCTCACATCCAAGAGCTGTCCTGGGTGCTCTTTGATGATGAGACTCTAGAGGAGGCTCCCAAAGCCCCTGGAGGCTCTGCTTTTGTGACAGGTGCAGCTGTGCAAACAGCTGTCTGACACATCATACCCCAGCAGTTCTGCAGTGGCTTCCTGGGGTTTCAGAGCCCTCACTGCCCATCTGCAGTTCTGTCTACATCCCACGAGGGCAGTTATCAGCAAGGAAAGATTTTCAAGTGCCACAGCACAAAACATCTACCCCAGGTGCCAACACCATGCTAAAGATTTGGAATAAAACAACACTAAGGAAATCCAATGGATTAAAATTTGTCGGGATGTGGAGTTCACTGGGGATTGGCTGATACATGTACCACCAACCTACACCCAAGGCACACCTCCAGTCTAAAGGATTATGTTTCCAGTACAACTGGCTCCACATGACACTGCCTTTCATCTCTCATAGCCACAACTCACATACATCACAACACAAGAAAAGAGGTCTGAAATCATACATGCTCTTATTATATTCAGTATTGTCTGTCCACCTCCACGAGTGCTTTGATGACTTCCTGTGCAGGCCAATCCAGTAGGCAGAATCATTCATGTGTCTCTTTAGAAAATCCTGTCATAAAACATGGAAAGCAAATAAATGTGTGTAGTTGGAGAGCTTCTCTCCAGGTGCCACCAAGACCCTGCAGTCCCACAACCCACATAAAAAATAATCACTCAGACGCTTATATTACTTATAAACTGTATGGCAGGCTTCTTGTTATCTACTTCTTCTATCTTAAATTAACACATTTTTATTATTCTATAAATTGCCACATGGCTCGTGGCTTACCTGTACCTTACATCTCCCTTGTCATGGTGGCAGCTGACACCTTCTCCCTCCTCCGCCTTCCACTTCCAGAATTCTCTTCTTTGCTTGTCCCACATATACTTCCTGCCTGGCTACTGGCCAATCAGTGTTTTATTTTAACCAATCAGAGCAACACATTTGACATACTTGAACATCCCACAGCACTTCCCCTTTTCTTTTTTTCAAAAAGCAAGAATCTATTGGTACCAATCTACACAGGGTAAGATATCACTGTCTAGCATCTATATCTCTATCAATCTAGAATAGTTGTGGTTCCAATTCAATTATAAACCAAAGGAAGAAACAATTAAATCCAGTATTCTCCCTAAGGAAAGAAATTATGTCTCAAAAAAACACAGGGAAAGAAAAAATGGAATGGATAGGTATAAGATATTATGGTAGACTATCGTATACATTAGTAAACAAATTTAGTAAAATAGCAGCCTTAGATAATTTACACTGTAATTTGCACTGTTATGAAATCTTATATGTTGATACAAATATAAACTTTTATATTCATGTTTAAGATAATTTGTATATTGATACAAATACAGAACTATGTTTGTTATAATGTACACATATTTTTACTCTTATTTGAAATATTTGTATATTGATACAAATGTAAATTTATATCTGTCATACTGTATGTATGTTCTACTTCTGTTTAAGATATTCTGTATACTGATATATATTTAGGATTATTATCATATTACATATTACACTATACATTCCTACCTCTGTTAAAGATATTTTGTGTACTGTCACAATTTTGAAGTCATTGTCCTTTTACTGTACATTTGCTTACAGACTGTTTGACTTGTTAACATGAAGCCTTAGTACTTAGGTTGTTTAGGTAGATAAGACTTATAGATTTATAGTCACCTATGCTTATCATCTCTATAATTATGTTAGTTAGGTTATCCAGATTTACAGATACATAGGTCAGATGGACAGGTAATCTTCAAACACTTCATGAAACTAGAGAATATGGCATTTAAATAACTTAGAATTTTTGTTGACACAAGACACAATTGCTCCTGGCAGCACCAATTTGAGCCCAAGAATGTTGGGCTTCTAAGACATTTCCATTTGGAAGTTCATCTTCTTGGCAAAAACTGGCCTACTGGACAAAGAATTGCCCTTGCCTCAACTGCTGACAGTATGAATGCTGTCCTTTCTGGACTAGCGGGACACAAGGAAGGCAACCACTGTACTCTGCCAAGACAGGGTAAGATGGTCTTTGAATTCCTGCTTCTGAAAATGGTCTGTCAGATACTCTAGGCCTGTAGCCAATTTGAATGCACCAACGATGCTGAGAAACATTAGGTGACTGTCCAGGCTGCCAGCTGTCTCTGTCTACTCTTGCAAGACTCCCAAAAGTTGCTTGCATCCTTCTCCCATTTCTCGGGTATTATTATATTCCTTCTCAGGTCTTTGATGAGGTTAAAGACTAGCAGTTATAGTTACAACTTAATATATTCACTCAGGTTCTTTAGGATAGGACACCTTTTGGAATGACCTTTGTAACATGCCACCTACCCACGCTCTAGACTTCCCTGGATTTTAGTACGTGTTTCTTGCTTGATATTGTTTGCATTGATTGTAGTTCCATCTTATCTAGGTTATTATCCCTCATTACTCCTGGACAATATTTGATAACCATTTCTTTGTATATAGTCTTGTATTAGGTTAGACCCTTCTTATTTAAACAAAAGGGGGAGATGTAGTGAGTAGCCATTCCAGCATTAGCCTGGAAGTCCCAACCCCCATTGAGGCTTCATGTAATGGTCACGCCTACAAGGTGGGGCCAAGAGAGGATGCTGAAGACCCAGGATCCAAATGAGAAGGATCTCTAGGTGCCCAAACACTGGACACTGGAGGTAGACCAAGCAGAGTTCTCCAGAGAACACCACCGGAGTGTGCCATACCTTTGCCAGACCCTACAATCTACCTATCCCTTCATTTGTAAGTTACGCCACAAAATAAACTTCCCTTTAACTACTTGGAGTGGCCTTAATAATTTCACCAATACATGTGTCTCTCAGCTTCAGATGACCATGGAGTCTCTGCCCTACAGCCTCCTCTCAGGGTGACAGCAGGTTTGAACTCAGGATAATCAACTAAATAGCCCTTAGTTCTCAGTGGATGTGTTTTACTGCCATAATCCATAGTACACTGACAACCACCTGCCCTTCTGCGGCTGAGCAAGTCCCTTGTTAAGCCTGTATTCACAATTATTAACAGTTGTCACCTTAAAAATGCAACACTTGCCAGCTTGGACAAAGACATGACCACCATGTCTCTCAGTCAAATATATGTCTGGCCACAGAGGTTGACTATGAGCATTATAGGACAGAAAATCTTTGGAATGCCTCAGGGATACAGACAGATGTGTTACCATCACAAAAGGACCATACTAGCATGTTCCCCATGTCCCTAGGGTGGGAACCTTCCTCTTGCTTCAGCTTTAAGCTCTCTATCTCAAAGAAGTAAATATTCAACAGAACAAACAACAAACAAAACCTGATCCTTTCTTACCAGCTCCTCCAGGCTGTCAAATTGAGCTAGTTGGGCCTTTTTTCCCATACAGAAAGTCTGGCTGAATGTCCAGTTGCTTGAGTCTTCAGAAAAATAGAAACATTTACTCCCATTTCTAATCCAGTCACTTGGGCAAGCAGTATGGTTATTTTCATTCTCCCCTCCATTTGTAATAAGAAAACTCTTCTCTTCTCTGGATTTAACTATGGATAAATACATATGCAAAACATGACATGGTCAAAATAGGTTTTTGATACCAAAACTTTGATCAAGGATTTCCTGTTATCATGTACACACATATTAAATCCATATGAAAATATACTGGCTCTCATTAGAAGCTGTCAGAATGACAATCATCAAGAAATCTCACCACAGATGTCAGGACTCTGGGCAGAAACTGGGACACTTACTCACTGCTGAAGAAAGTATAAACTTATACATCCAGTAGGGAGGCTCTTTTAAAAATTACAAATAGACCTTTTGTGACTAAGCTATGCCACACTCCTGGGCAAATATCAAGAGAACACTACATCATAACACAGAGAAACTTGCACATCAATGCTTATTAATAGCTCCATATTTACAATAGTAACAAAATGAACGACCTACATGTCCATCAACTGGTTAACAGGTCATGAAAATGAATTACATGTACAAACACAATGTTATTCAGACATAAAGAAAAATGAAACTTGCAAAGTAAAGGACATAGAAAATACAATATTAAATAAGTCACACAAACTCAGAAAAAGACCCCATGCACTCCCCCATATGCTTACCCTAGCCCATACTGTACAGAGTGAACAGCTGTGAGTGTGGGCATAGTGTAACACGGAGAACAAGGAAGAGTAGTGTAAGGTGAAGAGGAAGGACAGGATGCAGCAATGGGCCCATAAGCCATGAATAGGGTTACAAAGGGCATTATTTTTCTAGTTTCAACTTTGCTGGTGTTTGTTCTAGTTTATGGATGATAAGTGTATAAAAATGTAAATACAGTGACAATCTAAAACCATGACCCAAGTTCCTTGACTTCAGAGTGTCTGTTCTAACTGTGTGGAAGTTCAATGAGATACATAGGGTTTGGTATTTGGCAAGTGTTGGAGTGGTTATGTTGATGGAGTTTTGTGATGTGTTCATTTCTGAGTCTATTATAATAAAGTGGTGTGTGTGTGTGTGTGTGTGTGTGTGTGTGTGTGTGTGTGTGTGCATGACTGTGTGTGGCAAACCCTGAATGCAGCAACTTTCAGAGGTTAGAATGCTTAGAAAAATAAAGACATTTTTTTTTCATAACTTTGTCTTTTCTTCCTTTAACAGAGAAGAATGAATGGATGACTCTTTGAAGGGCTATTGAGCCTAGAAACAAGTGATGTCATAAGAAACATTAAATACTAGAAATCACACACACACACACACACACACACACACACACACACACACACACACTTATTTTTAGTGTAGGACAACATGTTGCAGCTGTTCCCTGGTCTCACATGCAGTACCATGAGGCTTTAATGAAAGGGACAAACACAGCAGGAAATGAAGGTGACTGTGTCTTCTCTTTATCTGACTCTTTTCACAGCTACACAACAGTTTAGGTTACAATGACTGTCGTCTTGGCAAATGTTTGTCCAGGTTTAGACTTGAGTATTATTCATTGACATGGTTAAAGCTGATTTTATAAAACAGTATCATGAATCATCTGCTCTAGCTATGGCAGGAAAGCTATACAAGTTTTATCACATTATTCAGAATAGTCTAACAATGAAAGCTTGGGAATCACATGTTTCTGGAACATTCTATTTAATATTTTCAGACCATGGTCGAAGATGTTAACTGAAACCATGAGTCATGGTTGGGGTGGGGGTGCTGTACCTTCCCCAACCATATTACTCTTCACTCCCCTCACTTCCCTTAGCTGGAGCAGTCTCCTTGAGGCTGCTCCTTTGGGTTTTCCTTTCCTTGTTCTCTGCCTGAATAGGTCTCCCAGGTGAACATGTGTCTCCTGCATCTCTCTAGAGTTTGCTTGATGTCATCTTCCCAGGGATGCTGAGCCTGGCCTCCTGTGCACACTACAGCCGGTGCTGATCCTTCACTGCATCTTCCTGCTAGACCCAAAGTTCCCAGAGAACAGGAATTTCCAGTGTGTTTTCTCTCCAGCCCTTCCCACAGTGCCTGGCTCACATGGTCAGTAAGTATAGGTGACAGTGTGGATGTGGACAGAAGACTGCAGAATCTGGAGATGAGTCACTCACCTGACAATGAGAAAGCCAAGGGAATCGCAACTACAGCCACAACACTCATAAACACGGCAAAGCAGCAGAAACACTTAATAAACACGGAGTTGGTGATTATGTGAAATTTTCCTTGAAGCTTTTTACCTGTAAAATATGAATATAAGAATGCCCACTTCTTAAGAAAAATGAAGGAAACTTACAACAAAAACCCACTTTTCAATTGCCCACAAGTACCTAAAAGGATCCTGCAAACCCCTTTCAGAGAAGGTCCTGGACCATAAAGGATGCCATGGTGGAAAGAAGACTAGAGAGGACGGAAACAGAACTTTGGCCAGGGTCTTCCAGTTCCTGAACTAAGGGTGAATCATCAAAGAACAAGAAACAAAAGGAGTGAGGAGCAGTGAGAAGTAACAACAGTCAGCTGGATTTCTCTCCATAACGTGTTCTGGTTAGAAGGAGTAACAGACACATTAGGGGAATCAGGGTAATTAGACCTATGAACAAACTAAGAAAAGAGGAAAAATAGAAATACTCAATAAACACACCAAAAGTGTGTGAAAATTAGGAATCAGAGGAACTTCCTCACACTACAAAAGGTATCCATTAAAAACAAAACAATAAATCCAACTGCAGTCTGCTTCATTCTCAAAGGTACAGTTATAAAGGCTTTCCCAGTAATCAGGAGCAGGAGCAGGAGCAGGACATCTGCTCACTACTCCAGGATGACTTTTCACAAGAGGGCTTCACCAGGGCAAAGAAATAGGGTAATGTGGCTGGAGAATGCTCAGCAGTTAAGACCATTGGCTTCTCTTCCAGAGGACACAGGTTCATTCCTAGCACCTACAAGGTAGCTTTCAACCATGCCAACTCCAGTTCCAGGAGACCCAAAACCATCTTCTGGCCTCTGTAGTCACCAGGATGCATGTGATGAACAAATGTGTGAAGAAAACATCCATACACATAAAATAAGTTTCTTAAAGAAAGAAAGTTTACACATTTTGAAAAGAGATAAAAGTGTTTCTCTTCACAGATGATGTGGTTCTATCTGCATAAAAATTCTATCAAATCTACAAAAGACTACTGGATGTAAACAATAAGTTTACAAAGCTTCAGGACACAATGTCAGCATGGCAAAGCCAGTTGCATTTTACTGTCAAAAGGAAGTTAACGTGTAAGACTGCACCATTAACAGTAACACCAAAAACTATAAAATTATAAATCTAAAAAAAGTTCATAATCAGCATACCAAAAACTACATGTAAAATTATGAAGAAATCAGGACAGGGCAGGAGACTTTGCTCAGTGGTTAAGAGCACTTGTTGCTCTGGTAGAGGACCTGGGTTTGATTCCAGTACCCACATAGTGGCTTACAATCATCTATAATTCCAGTTTCAGAAATCTGACGCCTTTCCTGACCTTGGTGGGCACTAGGAATGCATGTGATGGATAGATATTTATGTAAGCAAAACATTCATATGCATAAAACTTTTAAATTAAAGAAAAAGAAATCAAGGCAGATATAAACACATAAATGTTGTGGGATATTTGTTCACACAGACACTCCAACAATGCCAATAAAATGTAACATTGAATCATGGGCAGAGCTAGTGACTAGCTGACAAGAATTAGTCATGGATGTTTTGTAGGACCCAAGATACATAGAGAGAGAGACACACACACACAGGAAGTAGTAGGGAGGGGCTAAAAGATTCCCAGGCCATTTTGGATTGGGGAAGGCAAGAGACAGAAGGTCACTGGTCACTTCTCCACTGCTTCTCTGATCAATCAGATTCTTACCCCATTACTTGACTCCCAAGTTTTATTCAACAACAGAACAATATAAGTAAATACTTCACATAATAAACTGGAACACTCAATATTGCTCATAAGTCAACAATTCCTGGGCAAGTTTATGTTTTCAACAGTTTCACTGCCTGGGGGGTGATTGCCTTCAGAAAAAAATTTATAGCATCAAATTATATGATAGGTACTATGAAAATTACAAAGAAACTAGGATAGTCCAAAATGATTCTGAAAAAGAAGGGTCGGATTCAGAGATCATTCTGCCTAATCTCATGACTTATGGGAACAGGAATAAAGACAGCCTGGTGCTACGAAAAGAGTAGACACTAGAACAGTAAAGCAGAAAAATCAGAAGTCATATCAAACACATGTGATCAACAGATATTTAACAGAGATGTACAGTTTACAGATTGGGAAAAGGTGGCATCACTCCAGCATATGCTACTGAAACAACCTGGTGTCTGTCTGCTAAAAACAAGACACAAGATGGACTGTAGACCCAAGCACAAAGCTTAATATTGTTTTATTTGTTATTTGTTTGTTTGTTTTTGTTTTTGTTTGGTTTGGTTTGTTTGTTTTGCTTTTTTTGTTTGTTTGTTTGTTTTGTTAGATAGGGCTTCTTTGTGTAGCTTTAGAACCTGTCCCAGAACTCACTCTGTAGCCCAGGCTGGCCTTGAACTCACAAAAATCCCTCTCCCTCTGCCTCCTGAGTGCTGAGATTAAAGGCATGCACAACCACTGCCTGGCCAAAGCTTAATATTGTAAAGTTATTTAATTCCTTAAGTAGTAGGAGAATGACTGTGAACTTGTCTTGGGCAAAAATTATCTGAGTTTCAAGAGAAAGTTCACTGTCTATATAACAAAAGATTGATGAATTCAATGTTAATGTGACTCTAACGCCCTTCTTTTGGAAAGGCAAAATTGTGCAACCACTATGATGCTGTTTGTGCAGGAACTACACAGTATGGTGATGTGCCCCCATCCTGCCCATATATCACCACACTGAAAGGAAAGCTGGCATTTAAGCTTTAAGAAAAAAGAAAAAGAAACTTTACATGTATGTCTGTAGCAGCTTTAAGGATCACTGTAAAAAAGAAAGAAAGAAAGAAAGAAAGAAAGAAAGGAAGGAAGGAAGGAAGGAAGGAAGGAAGGAAGGAAGGAAGGAAGAAAGAAAGAAATGCAATATTTGCAATTATTCAAATGTCCCTATGCTGATGACAAGTTAACCAAACCCTCTCAACAGAAGAAACAAGATTGACCCCAAGCCTGCACTTGCCTATTTCCCATACCACTTTACCAGGCCAAATGTCCCAAGGCTTCTGACTCTAAAGTCTCTAAAATAAACCTATCAAGTTTAAGCGAGCTTAAAGGCAGGGAGCTGCAAGAAACTGTCCCCTTCTGTTTACTTTGAAAAGAGACTCAAAATGCCATGACTCACTTCCTCTTCTCACTTCTTTACAAGTTTCCTGCCAGATTTTCTTAAGTTCTTGATATAACATTTGATCATGTGGTGTTTGCTCACTTGTGAATCAGAGCTCTGCTCCTGTGCCAGTGGTGCTGTGGATAGTGTCTTAGAATTAGGCCAGAGCTGTGTCTGAAGAGTAGAGAGCAATGCTATGTCAACATGAAAGAAGTCAAATATGAATGCTTCAGAAATCCATTTTGTGACATTCTGGAAAAGTAAGTGTGTAAGGGCTGGGGACAGAGATACAGAGTGTCTGCCAAAGGGAATGGGGAAGCTGGAGTGGGGTAGGGGACAGGGGTCTCTATATCCTTTATAAAGTATTATCTTAGATCAATTTTATGTGTATGCATGTTTTGTCTGTGTGTGAATGTATAGGTGTAAGATATGCATGCCTAGTGTTAGGGGGGGTCCTGAGAAGTGTGTGAGTGTGAGGCACCATATGGATGCTGGGAATCAAACCCAGTCCTCTGTAAGAGCAATAAATGCTCTTAATGGTTGAGCCAACTCTCCAGCCCCTATATATCTTAACGAAGAATGCATGATTATATGTTTTCAAAAGTGATGAAGATGTATATCAAGTGAATTAATTTTACTGAATGCTAATTATACTTTTTACACAGTTTCCACTGACTTTAACCATTGTCTTTTGCTCGGTTTTACACATCTAAAATACCAGGAAGCCTCTCCCATTAACAATGAGGAGAAGGATATGTAGGATTGGAAGGGTTTAAGCACCAAACTGTGGCCTTTGGATTTTGTCCACACAAAACTCTCGACCTTCATTCTTCCTAGTTATACAAAGACATAGAAAGTAGCAGGATAATTCTCACCTGCTCATTTCCAGCTCCAGCACTTCTAAGCAGGTGAGCAATCTGGTTTCCCTGGGTTCTGCTCCTCATAGCTCCTCACACTCGCTATAGAAAGTAAATCTTGGGAGATTTCTGAACTCCTCCATATTTTGAATATATAGACTTCCTTACCATTTCTAGTTTTGCATCAAACTTAAAAAAAAAAAAAAAAAAAAAAACAATGTTTTGGGGTTGGGGATTTAGCTCAGTGGTAGAGCGCTTGCCTAGCAAGCACACGGCCCTAGGTTCAATCCTCAGCTCAAAAAAAAAAAAAAAAAAGTTTCCAAATCCAAGAAAATAATATAAACTCCTTTCTGATTTTAGCTAGTTCTCTCAAACTAACAAGCAGTGTTAGGCTTCAATGCTTGACTAATTTCTCTCAACATGTCATCCAGGTCCACCCATGTTGTCACTAAAGAAGACATCGTCTTATTGGTGCATAGTATTCCCTTATATATGGAAGTTGATAAGTTTTGGATTCTCAGTTATTGGATATCCTCCACCACTGATGCAATAGCCAATCAAGCCAAATTGATAAATCCAGGTTTAATCTGAACAGAGCAAAGCATCTCCCTAGCGGCTCATATGTATGATCTTGAGCAGCCCCAGGAGAGACTGACTCCTGGCAGGCTTTCTGAGGGGAGGGGCAACTACTTGGCAGGCTTTCTGAGGAGCGGAGGAAACTACTTGGCGGGCTTTCTGAGGGGAGGGGCAACTACTTGGTGGACTTTCTGAGGGGACAGGGTCTGGAAAGGGAGGAGCAGGCCAAAGCATGGAAATCTCCACCACCACCATCCGCAGCTAGAGATTCCCCAACAGGAGTATTTATCACAATTTTCCTCATTTATTCACTGATAGATGCAGATGTGTTCCATGTTCTAGATATTGTGAACAGTGTTACAATACACAATCGAGTACAAATATCTCTTGGGGGAGGTAGAGAGGAAGTAGACAATATTTACTACAAAAAGGTATCAGGCCTGGTGTTTAAAGGCACAGTAGGTTGAATACAGTTTACAATAACATACAGTGTTTCTAAAAACAGCTGAGAGGGTTTCAATATATTCACCATCATGAAACAAGGAATGTGTGTTCATTTTAATGTGCCAATCAAAAATACACATCCTACTTTGTGTTGGAATTCCCCGCCACTCCTTCAGCTACATGACCGCACATGCGCAGTTCAGTAGCCGAGCAAGGGGCCTGACGTCCGACGTAATCCGTGCACTACGTGATCACACAATCTGCTCATGCGTGGTGTAGCTCTGTAATCCCATATGAGCATGTGCAGGCGAATCCATAAGAAACAGGACACAGAGCCCTCCCCGCTTCGTCCTTCTCTCTCTCCACGTGTCTCTTCCACAGGCCTGGTCACCCTATCCTCTGTCCCTCCCCTCTCCCTTCTAATAAAACTCAGCTCCGATAGAGGATTTTGTCGTGACTCGTGACGTTTCCTTGCAGAGTAAAAGCACCTCCTTAAAACCAACACTCGGCCCTGAGCTATTAGAACTGGTTCACCAACAGGGCCCCACTGGCAGGAGAAAAGGCTTGCCAGGTTTTGTTTTAAGCCACCCTAGGCTTTGTCTCAGGCCTGGAAGGTGATGAAGAAGGCCGCCATCTTGGGAGTTCACCATCTGTATTGTGTAGTCTCGGGCTCTCTTATGGCCTTCACAGCATTTATCTAACCCCTAATCCCTCAGAAGTACTTGCTTACCTGAGAAACAGTAGCATTGTTCATGAGCTCTCTCTTTTGGTATTAGTCAGAGGAGGTGAAACTGTTACAGAGGCTGCAGTGGGTTCGAGACAGCTGAGTCTGCAGACAGCAGAGGAGAAGGTGCAAGTGTTAGAGAGACTGCCATGGGTTGGAGATAGCTGCATTCACCAGAGGCAGAGGAAAAGCTGAAAGTGTTAGAGAGGCTGCCATGGGTTCCATGAGTTCCAGAGGGCAGGGTCCACAGACAGCAGATAGGGCAACTTTCACCTAAGTCAGTTTGTTTAAGGACTTGGCTGCCATTTTCAACCCACAGATAAGTCGGAAGAAGGAAGGAAATCTTTACTTTTGTAACTTTTCCAAGCACAGTAAGGGCTCTGACTTACCAGGAGGAGTATGTGACTTGCTGGCACCTGGAGGGCCTAGCCACAACTCAAAGTCAGGGGCAGCAGTAGACACCAACACCTCTGGCTTAAACTAAGGAGGGTGGGTTCTTCAGTCTGTTTAAGGGTCCTGGGTAGGTGTGGAGAACCAAAGCAGCCCCATTTCAAGCAAGCCTCTCACCCCAGCTTGAAACAGGCCTGAGTTTCAAAATTCTCAGAGCCGGTGACATAGGTCCCGGAACAAAGTCAGGATGTTTGAAGAGCCATCTGGTGGCAACTGATTTTCCATAGAATGCCCAATGCTGGAGATGGTCAAAAGCACAAAGTCAGGATGTTTGAAGGATTATCTGGTAACAACTGATTAACCACAAAATGCCCCAATGCCGGGGGTAGTCTATAAAGTTTGACAAACAACCGGTTTAAACTACAAAGGAAGATAACACAGAGATTCTGGAAAGCCCCTAAAACTTGAGCCAATCAGAATTGTACCTGTACTAGCACCCCTAACAGATGTAACCTTGTGGTTTTTGCCTTTAAAAAGTGAGCTTGCAGAGGGGCAGGCACCTCCTCCAGCCTCTACTGAGTTGGATGGCTTGACCAGGTCCCTGCTGCACAGCTGGAACTACTTCAACAAGCCTTTCTTTGGCATTTTGGTGAGTTCCTGTCTCTGGTGGTCACTTGGGGGTCTCCCACTCAGGGCACAACAGGTGTGGAGGAGGGGAAACTTAGGTGTGCACTGGATGGCCAGGATAGGGCTCAGAGATTCCAGGGAGGCCTAGTTAGATTGCCTTCCTCTTCACTTTGTCCCACAGCTCCCAGACCCTGTTTCCCATCACCACAGCAGGGGGCATGTCCACCTAGAGGAACTTGGCCTGGTCTCCTGAGGCTGCCACTAGACCCCTGAGTTAACAATAATTGTGAACTCCGTTTTTGAAGAACTATTCTATTCCTAAATAAAAATATGAAAGTAGGGGTGGAGCCATGGCTCAGAGGTGAAGAGCACTTGCTGCCCCTGGAGAGAGAGAACTCAGTACATTTCCAGCACCCACAGGGTGACTCAAAACTGTCTAAGTCCAGTTCCAGGGGATTCAACACCTTCTTCTGACCTCTGTGAGCACCAGGCATGCATGTGGTGGACCCACAGGGCAGGAAAAACTCCCATACACATAAAATAAAATAAAACTTTAAAAAATTAACGGGAAATGGATTTAAAGAATGAAATATAACTGTTTTTCAAAATGAGAGGATACAGTTTTAAAGTAGAAATTTTCAATGTCCTTTTCCCACCATTTACCACAAAGAAAAACTGCAGATGGATTTGCGGGATTTTGTGGGGATCTCCCATCCCCTCCCTACTGAAACACCTAGATTACAACAACAGGAACAGAAGGACTGAGATTGTTCCCTGATGCCACAGGATCATTTAAGGCCAGGAATATACCGGTGCCCTAAGGAAGGGGGAGAATTTCTGACAGCCAGGAAGTCTGGGGAAAGGAGCAAGGGGAGACAGGAGGGGCATGGGCTGTGGGAGTCCTGAATGGAGGTGGAGGGGAGGTTTGGAAGAGGGGCACTTCAGGAATGCACTGGATAGAGCGATGTGCCTGAGCATGTCAAGGTCCTCCAACCAATCCTCTAGGAAATCCGGATGCCTACTTTGCTTCACAAACTCAGAAAGGCTGATTATCTCTCTCCCTGAGATAGCAGGGATCTCAGAATCAAGTATGAATGCAGGGCTGGGCGGCTGCAAGTGTCTCTAAGACCACGGGAAATGTGATCTGATGGGCGGCTATTTCGATCCTAACTCCTACAACACACCGCTACAGTTCTTTTCATTGCTGTGGGCGAGACAAGTGTAAATCCCAGACTTACAGGCTACTTCCGCCCTCACTCTGGCGGGAAACAGTGGATCGAAAATTCCAGATGCCTGTGAAGAGTGCACTAACAAGGTCGCTGTTGGCTGCTCTTCCCCAAACGTACATATGCCATGGCAGAATAATACAGAATTACACCGGTGCTTCCTGCCCACCCTAGAGCTCCGCACCACCCCACCCCAACCAGCCCCCCCACCCCGCCCGCTCCCTGCTGGTACCTATCTCTAGAGACCCCTGTGGAGGCTAACACCAGAGATTCAGCTCCCCTAGCGAAGCTCCCTCTCTCCCTTAAACTCAGTTCATTAAATACATACGGTTTTCTCCCACTCCAGCTGGCAAAGAGGACTCTGCAGTTAACTTTATCAAGGAGGCTTTACAGCGCATATCTTCTTCCTTGTAAAGCAAATATGGAATGAATGAGGTTTGTGGAGGGCGGGTTTTCAAACCAGCTGACTTGGAGGCACTGCCCAGCTTCCCAGTGATTTGTTGCCTGATTAATCAATCCTGAATATATCCGCCCTTTTGGCACATAAAACCTGCTTTTGGGAGAAACAAATCTGGAGAGGGATTGTGACAGGAAATTTGCTGTACCATAAAAGGAAATGACAAAAAAGAAGAAGAAGAAGAAGAAGAAGAAGAAGAAGAAGAAGAAGAAAAGAAAAAAGAAAGAAACAAACAAACTGAGCTAAGAAATGTTTTAGAATTTGACCCTGAAAAATGCTTATTAATTACAGCAACTTCACACACTTTACTCTTCTGCCAAGGTAGGATGACAGGGGGTGTCTCACTGTCCTGCTGAAATCAACCTAAAAACAAAACATCTACAAAACAGGGAGATGTAATTGCCATCTCTTTTAAGCCTTGTGGAAATAGAAGTTTCTGGAAAGAAACAGCAACTTCCACAGAACCTTCTACACCCCTGAGTGATTAACACTTAGTCACCCTAGAGGGTTTGAAAATCTGTGAGTTCAGAGCCATCTTTAAAAAAAAAAAAAAAAAATCCTGATCAACCTGTTCTACAGAATGAGATGCAGGACAGGCAACAAAACTACATGAGGAAACCCTGTCTTGAAGAAAAGAGAAAAAAATTATTTTACCTTATGCATATGTGTTTTCCCTTGCGTATGTGTTTGTGCATCTGGTACTCATGGAGGTCAAAGAGAGCATCAGATCTCCTGGAACTGACTGAGCCACCTCTCCAGCCCTCCATCTTTAGCCCTCTCAATACCTGTTTGTTGTTCTTCACTGTCCCTGAGCTTTATGACCATCAGGTAACTCAGAAGACTAGCTTTCCTTAGAATGTATTAACAGACAGACAGCTCCCACAAACCCAGGGGCTAAGAGCATCATCAGGTACCATCTGACCCCTGTAACAAGGTCCCCACTTTGCTGTAACCCCCTCTCTGATGTTTCTACCAATGTGCTTGAAGGGTCGTTATGTATGCCCTCCTTTGTTCTGTGGCTATAAAGACTCCACTACCACCTTGGAACATGGAATTTGGGGTAATGTAAATCTTGTTGCTGGGCCATAGGCACTCATTTTGTTTCTGTACTAAACTCTTAACCCCTTTGAGGTGATAGTTGCGATGCATACCATGACTCTCTGGGAACAGGATAGTGGAGCACATTGTCTCTGTAGGAGAGTGAGAAAGAGAAGTAGACTAGATACCAGCTAGGGGACCAATCTTCCCATGACATGAAGGTTGAGCACATTTGGGGAAGCTGGAGGGCGTACGTGTGTGTGTGTGTGTGTGTGTGTGTGTGTGTGTGTGTGTGTGTGTAGCAGAAAATTGCAGCTGTGTTTGTGGTCTGATTGGGAGCAGGTGAGTTGTTTTTACTACCCAGTCACATTGTGTCTGCAGGTGCAGCTGAACAGTCACTCTGGGACTAAGCAATCCCTTATGGATGGGGCTAAAGCCTAACACATCCTGACTCACTTCTTCATGACCTGAGGCTCTTACTCAAAATATCCCAACTCTAGTAAGGTGAAAAAGAAAATGGTGGAGAGGAGTCATCTTTTGGAGAGGCTGCTGGTGGGTCCCAAAGGTGGGGTGAGCATGTTGAGGATGATGCCTGGTAAGATCCTAGTTTGGACATGGAAAGCACATAGTCTTTGTTGAAGCAAATTGGTGAGACAGCTGAAACAGCACGGACCAAAAGGTAAAGTTGGCATAATTATAATGATTGGGCCTCCCAGGGGCCAATCCAAGTCCCCAGGCAGAAGGGTCTTTCCATAAAGTATTGTCTGCCTTTCTCTGTGTTTGACTCTTTCTAGTAATCGCCTAGCATTTCCCCTTACTAGGCAGGGTTGGTTTGCATCAAGGCAGCATTCCTTGCCTACAAAGGCTAGCCTTTTATAGAAATAGCCTGTCAGTGGAGGTGACAGGTGAGCAACTTCAGAGATAGAAGATCAGAGCCTGATTAGAATAGGGAATGTAGGTGAATCAGGATATAAACCATCAGATGGGGTGCTGGTTGTGGGGAAGGAGTGTGTTTGCTTACTGAGCGCAGAATAAAGGAGCCAGAAAAGGCAGAGAGAGGCAAGCCAGACCTTCACACAGGACCATGTTTATATTGGTGGAAACATAGTGAGGGGTCATCTCAGATCTCACTCACATGGATGGATGGGCATATATCCCATGCCATGTCGGTGTATGAGCAAATGTCCACTCTATGAGGGTGGACAAGAGGAAATTCCCACTGGAAGAAACTGGCTTCAAACTTTTTGGAGGCACACATGACTTCCATAGAACAGAAGCTGAGACTTTCAGTAGGAAACTATCCAAATGCCTTGTGTGTGGACAGCTGTGGGGAAGGAGTGTCTTGAGTGTACAATGTAAGCACTGGAGATGGTGTTTTTGTTGTTAGAGCAGAGTTAAGATAAGACAGGACAGTCTGTTGGGCCATTTGGTCAGCCTGGATTTTTGAGAAGAGAACTGAATCATTTGTCTTTTTGATGCCCCCTGCAGTGGGGAATGGCTGATTGGGAAAGGGAACTGCTTCATTTTGATATCCAAAGGGAGTTCATAATTGATGTTTCCTTTTGGTTAGGAAACCCCTTTCTCTGCAGAGCAAGGTGTTGTATGGACTATGCTGTAGGTGTATTTGAAACCAGTGTGTGTAATGTCTATAAGACAAGAAGAAAAGCAAGTGTGAGATCCCAGGTAAGGACAATTATTTCTGCCCTTGTGAAGTTGTGTGAGGGGGTGGGAATTTGTCCTCTACTAAGTGTGGGCTTGGGGGAGCAGTGGGGTTCTGCCAGCACCCATGTCAGAGGAGCTACAGTCAACAAGGGAACTTATGGAGTTCAGTTCACCTAATAGCAAAGCTAAACCCTGGAGAGACAAAGCCCTGGGAGGAGAAGGCAGGGAAGGGAGACAGAGATTGTTCCCAGAATGCCCCTTGCTTCTGCAGTGCTTCCTCCTGCCTGCTGCTGCCATGTGCCTGCTGCATTTGGCATGATGTGATTAAACCCCACTCCTCACTGGGCAGTTTACTTGAAGATCACAATGAAGATGATTTTTATAAGAGCAATGATGATTAGATCATTTAATTGGGCTTTCTGGGTTAGCCTAAAACATATAGATAGTTAAGACAGTAAAGATGATTAGGAAAGTGGTTTAGGTTATTTGGCCAATTGCTCCAATAATATATATATATATATAAAACCTTCATTTTAGACTAAGTGTTACCTTCCTCTTGTTAGATGTGAGAATAGAAGAAGGTAGAAATGACAACAAGGAAGTTTTGGTATTCTAGACCCATGAATTCTGCCTGTGGAAAAACAGGCTGTTGATCAAAGAAAACAAAACTGTCTCTGTACACAAGGTTAGACCTGAGTTTCTTAGTCATGTAACTTACAGAATTAATCACAGACCCCAGTATTCACTTTGAAAAAGCCAAGTTGTGGAAGGAAATTACATGACCCGATTGTGTGTAAAGAAAGACAGATGGTTAGCTGATCAGTCCTTTAAAGTTTCTCTGGAGTAAAAACAGGATAGGAATCTGTACACTAAAAGCACAAACAGCTGCCTGCCAGTACAAAAGGAACCGGCTAAAAAACACTTAGCTTACTTAACTATTTGTCAATCAGTAATAAAAGAATCAGTGCTTTGGAGTGAAGATGTTATGGTGGGAATATTAATACAAACAAAAATGTTTAACAACGTGTGGGCTTCTAAGAAAAACAGGTAACTTGTGATCATAATGTAATTTCTTCCTATGTAACAATTTAATTTGTTTTTGGAAAAATATGTAACTTATGATTATGAAGTAACTTCTTTCAGAGAAAATTTTGTGTTATTGGACTGGAGAGATGGCTCAGAGTTGAGAGCACTGGCTGCTCTTCCAGAGGTCCTGAGTTCAATTCCTAGCCACTCCATGGTGGCTCACAACCATCTACAATAGGATCTGATGCCCTCTTCATACATGGGGGCAGGGGAGTTTTGCCTTAGGAGGTGTAACAGGAATAAGAGAAAAATAAAAACAGGAGAAGGAAGAATGAGGAAAGATGTAAAGGAAACATCCGGGAAGAGGTAACAGGAAAAACATCTGAAAGAAGTAGACAGGAAACAACTGGGAAGAATAAGACAAAGGAAACAGCAGGGAAAGAACAGGACAGGAAGGAAAGAAAACAGAGCAGGAAGAACGACCAACAGAGAGAGAAACAGCAGGAGGAATTGAGCTTTGGCCTCATTAAAGTCCCCATGTGTGTGGGTGCATCAGTCCAATAGTTTGCCCATCCATGTCTCCTCTCCAGTTTTTCTGACCTCCTGGGAGCCTGCTGGGGGCTGGGCCCCTCCACAGCAGGGTGCCCTTGAAGTTCAGCACATCCTGCTGTGTAAGGGTCTGTTTTAGGCTGTCCCCATCTGTCAGACAATCTGGAGCTTCTTCAGGGATGATCAAATACATGGGCAAAAGGGTTAGAAGGAAGGTCAAGTGTGTCAAAGCAAGAGAGAAGGAGAGCAGAGGATGTGGAGGGTTATGGAGAGGTGGTGTGGAGTTGAGAGCGGCCAAGGCTCCAATATGAGGCTGCGATTTAATATTAGTAAGTCTGGAGAAGCTGTACTCTGGATGGAGGGAGAGTCAGGAAATCTCAGTGGTTGATGAGGCCCTTGAGTGAGTGTAGTGAGGATGTGTAGGGGCTGTGAAGTGAGATTTTGTTTGTCTAGGTGATAAGCAGTGCCACTGTGACCATGGTCTAGGGGCAAAGTGGCCAGCCTAAGCTGACTATGTGTAGTTGTTTAGAGAATAGGCCATGGGATGATGTGTCCCCTCTCAACTGTTGGCAAAGTATTTTGAGGGCTCATCCTTGGTTAGCATGTGAAAAGAGACAGAAGGGCTTGTATGGGTCCAGAAAGGCTAGTGTAGAATCCAGGGAATAGTCTCAAGTATGTTTATGGGGGGAAAGGAGAGATTGAAGGGGAGAGTGACTCCCCTAGGGGCCCCTTCAAGCCATAACAAAGAGGCTGAGCAGCAAGGGAAATGTTAAGGACCCATATGCAGAGAAATTAAAGAGTCCTGGTAATACAAACAGCTCATATTTGGTTTGTGGGGTTGGGAAGGCAAGGAGTTCCTCTAACCTGGCTCTGGGTATTCTTCTCCCTCTTGTGAGACTGACAGGCCCAGATAGGTGACTGATGGCTGCCAGATCCGGGCCTTGTGACTGGAAATCATATAGCCTCAAGAGGCCAGTAAAGAAGGGTCATGGAACCATTTTGTGGTGGCACATGCCTTTAATCTCAGCACTCGAGAAGCAGAGGCAGATGGATCTCTGTGAGTCTCAAAAAAACAAAAAAAAGGTCATGGGGTGCTAGAGAAATGCAGTGCTCATGGGCTGTAATGATGGTGCCGAGAGGAAGTTGGACATGCTGAGATTAGATTGGATACAGAAATCAGGCGTGATGATGGCAGCCCATAAACAGCTCATGATAAAATAATGAGTATAGGGTGCCTGAACATGTGATAGGGTGAACTTTAAAATGAATGGTTGGTTCCTTCCACCCCCTTCTAGTGTTCTGCAATTTTCTGCTTCAAAAGATGCTTACTGCTTAATAACAAATGGCTTCCTGCTTGACTTGACTGCCCACTGTGTCTGATTGTCTCTGGGACAAAAGGGATTCTAGGGAACAGACCTGTGTGACCTGGATAATGACCAGCCTTCTGTGGAGGAATGGGGATTGGAGGAAGCAACCTATACTGAGGCTTATCTTGTCAAGGAAGGGCCATGAGGGACTCTGACCCCGGGCCGCTGGCTTGCTCCCCCAAGCCTGTTCGGTCACCCTAGCTCCAGGGGCTAATAGGCCTCTAGAATGGTACCCATGGGAAACCAAAGATCTTAAAGAGTTCCCTAAGGCAGTGGCTAAGGTCAGCCCAAATTCCCCTTGGGCCCAGACTCTATTACAGGACTTGCCTACCACCCGTGTGTCCCTAAGAATTGGCCATCCTCACTAGCTCTCAGTTCATCAAATGGTGTACCTTTTTAAAAGAGGAATACAGGGTGCTGTGAGGGCCCAACCAACAAGTCCATCCCGCGATTCTAATTACCTATGTTTTGTTGGCGGGGACAGGAGAGGGGTACTCCACTGGAGTACAGCAAGCCATGATATCCTGCCCATATTGTGATCAAGTCAGACAAGCAGGGCTTAGTGCCTGGTACAAATTGAACGAAGGGCCTACCAAGTCCCCTGTAGCCTGGATGAGAACAAAACCTGGTGAGCCTTTGCCAGACTTTATACAGAGTGCTCATCATAAGCTACTGGCAGAAGACCTCCAAGATAAGTTTGTAAAATTGCTGGTTTGGGAGGGAATGAATGCAGACCACCACACAGCCTGCACCAGGCTGGGAGAAAGCTCCCTAAACAGATGGGTAGTGGCCTTCCAGGGTGTGGGCATGCAACATCATCAATCTCAATTGCTGGCCTTGGCCCTACAAGCTCAGACATCTGCAATGACTAAGGCTATCACTCAGGTGTTACTGGCCCAGGGCCAATGGACTTGGAGGCCCTCAGGGAAGGGAGTAAGTTTTAAATGTGGACAAGAGGGGCATATAAGAGGGAGTTTCCACAGCATTCCCCTGCCTATTGGCCAGGGGTGGAGGAGGGAGGATCAAAGCCACCCTCCACCTCCTGCCCTAGATTCAGGAAGGGGTATCATTGGAGAAAGGACCGTAGGTCCAAGTTTGATCTAGAGGGAAAGCCTTTAAACTAGACAAGGGGCAGCCTCCAGCCCCATTAACTCAAGGAGGAACCCCCTCCAAAGAGAGGCCAAGAGCACCCCATGCCAGGATGACCCAGGCTCACTGGGCTGTCCCTTTAGTGGAGGGGCTCCAACCTAAAATGAGTGTCTTCATAGGCAGAAAGAGGTTTCACATTCTAACTGACACTGGGCAAATAGGACAGTGCTTCAAGAAGAGGAGGTGCTTCCTGATTGGGAGCTCACAGCCAGGCCTCCAATACTAGGGGCAGGGGGCAACTCTCAATCCAAAGAAATGGTCGCCCTCATGAGATGAACTAGTCCAGCTAGAGAACAAGGACAAGTACGCCCCCTGGTGTGGTGGGTATTGTGTTCCCTGAAATACTGTGTGTTCCCCAAAATAAACATATCTGGGGTCAGAGAATAGACAGCCACTAGAACAAAGCCAAAAATGGTGGCTAAAAAATGGGAAGAGTAAGCCATAACAGAAGTTGGGCGGTGGTGGTACACACCTTTAATCCCAGCACTTGGGAGGCAGGCCAGGTGGATCTCTGAGTTCAAGGCCACTTTAGAAACAGCTAAGCATGGTGACCCACGCCTTTAATCCCAGAAACACAACCTTTAATCCCAGGGAGTGGAGGCAGAAAGAGAAAGGTATATAAGGCGTGAGGACCAGGAACTAAAGAAGGAGTAAAGCATTTAGTTAGTTAAGCATTTGGCTGGGTAAGCCTTCAGGCTTTGGAGCAACACAGTTCAGCTGAGAACCATTAGGATGAGGACTCATAAATTTCCAGCCTGAGGAAACAGGATCACCTGAGGAACTAGCAAGGTGAGATAGCTGTGGCTTGTTCTGTGTCTCTGATCTTCCAGCAGTCACCCCAATAACCTGTCTCAGGTTTGATTTTATAAATAAGACTCTTTAAGATTCCTACTACACCCTGGTGGCTAAAAACCTCACAGCCAACTTATTGGGACAGGACTTGCTAGGGCAAAGGGATGTTGTGGTCATCACAGACCACCTGGGTTTTATGAAGATACTTTAGATAAGGAAGAAGCACAGGGGCATGGTTGGGTCTTAGAAGGGGTCAAAGAAAATGATTTTTGCATTAATTATATGGAGGAACCCAAGAGACCCACTTGGGTGTACACCCAATCCTAAGGGCCAGATATCCCCATCAGGTGGAAGCCAAGAAGTCCCATTTGAGTGAAGCAGTGGCCATTAATCAAATCTAAATTTATGTCACTCCACCTTCTGGTGGAAGAGCAAATAACTCTTGTGCCTATATGCCCTTCCATGAGCCCCAGGAAAACAGTGTTCCTCATCCAAAAGGCTACCGGAGCCTGGCGCATGCTTCAGGACATACGTAAGATGAATGAGAGGATGAATTGGTGGGCACCCCTTAAAGGGTATGCCCTGGAACCCCACTATACCCTCAAAGAGTACCCTAGTTGTGATTGATATTAAAGATTTTTTTTCTCCATCCCATTACAACTGGATGATTATGAGAAACTGGCCTTTTCCATCCCTTCTCTTAATTTTTCCCAACCTGATCAACCATTTGAATGGACAGTATTACCACAAAGGATGGCCAATAGTCCAACCTTCTGCCAATAATATGCCTACACCTATATGGATGATATAATCCTGGAACAGAGAGTCCCCGCCTACTTGGAGGGCCTCCTGACCCAGGTCCTCACAATACTCCCAAAAGGGAGGTTCATGGTGGCCCCCAATAAGATTCAAAAGGTACCTCCTTTTAAAGTGCTAGGGTCTCATCTTACCTTAACCCAAGCCAACCCCCCTTAAGCCCCTGTTGGATAGTCCAGCATCTAAGACCTTAACCCAACTTCAGAGCCTTCTGGGGGAAATTAATTGGCTACTGCCTTGGGTCTCTGTCCCTAAAGATAACCTTGTACCCTTATTTGCCCTGTTAAAGGGAAAAATGCCAAAGATATTGCTACCATTACAAAAAATCATCAGGTGGTATTTTTACAGTTCCAAGAAGCTCTAAACACAGTTTCCTTAGAAAGATATTTCATTGCTAAACCCTTTTCCCTTTGGTTATTTGCTGGTATTACCTTGGTTTCGGCAGTCTTAACTCAAGAGGGGGAACCTTTGGAATGGATTCACACCCCTCTGGGTGGCACACCCGGATATACTCTCAGACTGATCAGCTTGCCAATGCCATAGTCAAGGACAGAACCCAGGCCCAAAGGCATTATGACTTAGACCCCCATTCCATTATCTTTCTCTTTCAGATGTTAGATGTTGAATGGCTCACCCAGGCTAAGGCCTGTCTTGCCCTGTGTCTGGAATGAGGGTTTCTAGGACATATTGATTGCCATTAGGGGCCATCCAAATGGACCGTCATGTTATGATGGCTCTCCTTACAGATGCCTTCCCTATTTTCACCCAAACCTATCCCCAATGCCCTTCACGTTTTCACTGATGGGGCTTGGGCAGGTTCAGATATGCAGCCTTCAAGGATCAACAGGAAACCCCAAGCCGACAAAGATTTCAGCCTTGCCAAGGAAATGCTTGCTGTAATTATGGCCCCTCAGGATATTCAAGGGCCCTTTAATCTATATTCTGATAGTCTATATATGATTAATTTACTTCCTCATATTCCCCAAGCACATGTTAAACTGGATGGTGACCCGCCTCCCCTCTCATGGTTACCCTCAGAGGCCTGCTGGAGGGATGAGAGGCTTTCACTCATATCCAGCATATGAGGGGAACTCAAAACTTCCCGGGTTCCTATCCATGGGAAACAACTGGGCTGCTGGGCTAGCTACCAGCCCTCAAGCACTAACCTTAAAAGAGGCCACTCAGCTATGTGACTTGACCCATATTAATTGGAGAGGCCTACAACACAGGTTACTCCAGGTCCCTATAAAAGACCTCAAAAGATAGTGCACACTTGTAAAACATGTCAGCCCGTTTTAAAGGTGCCCCCAGTGCACACTTGTAAAACATGTCAGCCCGTTTTAAAGGTGCCCTCATTACAAACACAGGATAAATCCTACAGGCCTCAGACCCAATACTCTTTGGCAAATGGATGTTACCCACTGCTCAGCCTTTGGCAAGCTCAAATATGTTTTTGTCTTCATGGATACTTATTCGGGAGCTTGTTGGGCCACAGCACACACGGGTGAAAAGACTAAACACGCACAAACACACTTCCTTCAATGCTTTGCCATCTTAGGCTTCCCGGCACAAGTTAAGCCTGACAACGGACCCTGCTTTACTAGTGAGGCAGTGTTAGATTTTTCTTTGACAGATGGCATATTAAACACACCACGGGGATCCCTTACAACCCCCAAGGCCAAGCAATTATAGAAAGAAATCACCAGTGTCTAAGGAATAGCTCTTAAAACAAAAAGGGGAAATTAGCACCCATATTCAGTTAAAAATGGCCTTATTCACTATTAATATTTTAAATTTTTCCAAAGGAGCGACTGAATCTAAATTTCAAAAACACTAGGGCCAACTGAACCCCAAGCCCCAAGTTAAAGTTAGATCGAAGGACCCTCTGAGGCAACAATGAAGGGGACCAGACCCCCTGATCACTGTGGGTAGAGGGTTTGGGAGCATCTTCCCCAAGGGGAAACAGCCTCGCCTCAATGTGGCTCCTGGCTAGGAACCTTGAGTTCCCACCTGTTCCCTCTATATAGGAAGATGCCCAAGGACAAACTGACTAACAAGGAGAAAAAACAGCTATGGAAGTCACAACTCCTTTTTAAAAACAAAAAATCCAGAAAAGTCACCACTAATCACCCTAAGGGCCCCCAGCCCTTGAGAAGCTCTAATGTTCCTAACAATGGCGGTGCTCCAGCTGGTGGTCCTCCTGCTCTTCCTGGCTCAGGCTTCCGCCCAGTGGGATCAACCTCAGCGGGTGACCTGGGCAGTGATCAGTGCTGGCAATGCAGAGACCCTCAACAGCACCACCTGGGAAGTCGTCCCACAGACCTGGTGGCCTGATCTTTACTTTGACATTTATGACCTGGCTAGAGGATCCTGGGACGTTGGGGATTGGACACCCCCACACACAAAGGATGGCCCGAGTGCGCCCCCCACCCCCATGCAATCCGCCACAAGTGTCAAATCCTCAACATCCGGGCTGCTTTCACGTTCTGAAGAGGGCAGCCTTAAGAGACACTGACTTTTATGTATGTCCTGGAAGTCATCGAACTGCCATAGACGTTTCCAAGTGTGGTGGGGAGGAAACCTACTATTGTGCCCAATGGGGATGTGAAATGACTGGGATGGGCTCGTGGATCAAACATAAGGGGCCCATCATTGTTCAACGGGTCCCGCTCCCCCGACTTGCTACAAATCCCCTATATGGCCCATGTACTTCATATCTATGTACCCTGTTAAAGAGACCTTCACAGGGGAGGGGAGGAGGGTAACCAATTGGGAAGCTGGCAGGATATGGAGGCTCCAGCTGTATCAAACAGGGTATGATCAGGGACTACTCTTTTCTATCCGGAGGTCAATTCAGCCAATACAGGGACCATAGCTGGTGGGGCCCCTACCACCAAGATTGCCCAAGACCACTCACCCTGATCTGTACCTTTGTGCCCTGCACATTAAATACATTGGTTATACTCATAAGGACTAAGACTCAGGAAATCCAGCTCATGACTCTCCACGCCCATTATGATAAGCTCCGCACCAAAGATTCCCCATATGCCCTAGGCGTACCTTATAAAAAAAAAAAAAAGGTGCCAAATGGGTGAACTTCGTAAAGAGGTGCCCTGAGCCTGAACCTTAACATAAGTTGGGCCTGCTTAAAAACAAAAAGGGAGAGTCTGAAGGGCACATGGGCCACAATCATGGCGCCAAGAGGAAGTTGGACAGGTGGAGCCCAAGTTGTTTAGGCTGAGATTAGATTAAATACGGAAATCAGGCGAGATGATGTCAGCACACAAACAGCTCCTGGATAAAGGAATGAGTATAGGGTGCCTGAACGTATGATAGGGTGACCTTTAAAATGATTGGTTGGTTCCTTCCACCCCCTCCTAGGTAGGGTTCTGCAATTTTCTGCTTTAAAAAATGCTTACTGCTTAATAACAAATGAGTTCCTGTTTGACTTGACTCCCCAAGGTGTCTGATTGTCTCCAGGACAAAAGGGAGGCTGGAGAAGAGGCCAAGGGTGCACTTACCTTTCCTTGGACCCACTCCATCCTCCTTCCAGTGGGCTAAGAACCTACAGAGAGAGGTCTGTGGAGAAGGACTGCATACGAGGAGATGATCTTCATACTGAAGAAGGAGATGAGGGAACCAGGCTAGGTAGGTGAGGTCCTTTTATAAGACCTGGTCAAAGCAGTGGGGGCTGCCTCAGAATCCCTGGAGCAAAACCATGCAGGTGAGCGGCTGGGCAGGCAGGTGTCCAAGTCCTCCATGTGAAAGCAAAGGTTGTTGGGAAGATGGGTGCAGAGGGATAGTAAAAAAGGGGTCTTCAAGATCAAAGACAGAAGAGATGGCAGCAGAGGAGGGCATGGGGGGATGGAGTGTGCATGGGTTAGCAACCACAGGGAAGGTTTGAACCCTGGCCTGGTTGTTATACTGGAAGTCCTGGACCAGGTGATAAGTACACTTGGGATTTTTGACACCTAGATGGGAACATTGTAAAGAGAGTTAGTGGCAGTCAAGCTCAGCCATGGGAGTCTGCAAGCATGGGTGGGAAGTCTTCAGGAGACTGAGTTTGCAAAGGGAGTCAAAGCAAGCAGGTTTAGGATTTGTCTCAGCATCCAAAGAAAGGTATAAGAGCAACCCTGTTTAAAACATACACACACGGGTTAGGGATTTAGTTCCGTGGTAGAGCACTTGCTTAGCAAGCACAAGGACCTGGGTTCAGTCCTCAGCTCAAAACACACACACACACACACACACACACACACACACACACACACTGAATCAGACTTTATTCATGGCACTTTATTCATAATGTATTTAATGCATAATTTTTTTAAAGTTTCCATTTCTAAGACAATCCCCATTGCACAGGGAAGTGTAATTACATTGAGACTCAACTAAGAATACATGTCGTTTCTTCCAAGAAGATGGATTATAGAGATAGGATACCTGTATTAGCTTAAGGGCCTAAAGCCTGGTCTCAGTCATACAGGTAGCATATAGGTCATTTAGGCTGTTAGACAACTCTGGTCCTGGTTGTAGCAGCTTGGTGGAGCCTCTGGCTATCAGGGTCATTTGGATTACCAGCCTCCTCTGGTCTTGGTTGTAGGAGCTGGATAAGCCTGGCCCAACAGATAACACAGATCACCAGGCCAGCTTTCTGGATGGAAGAATAGATTTTTCATCTTTCCCATTGGAATGAAAATCCTGTATGCTTAACATTCCTGGTTTCTCTGGAAATCTGTGGGATCAAGGACCTTCTCGCTAGGCTCCCAACATCTCCTCCCTTCTAATTTTTTAAAGAAAATATAATGGCCCTAATAAAGGCCAAGGTTGCATGCATTTCCTCTATAGCTAATTTACAGGCAAGCATAAGAGATTTAGTAAGAATAGCTAATGGAGGACAGAGGAAAGGCGAAAGCCATTCTCAATTCATCCATCTGTTGACTGATTTCTGTTAATATTTTTGATGTGAGCAAAATAGAACATCAGGCTCTTTCTTTTTATTTAGTATTTACTTTAGGTTGTATCTCCTTTATGGCAAATGCTTTTGAGCAGAAAAAATACCATTATATTTTAAAATAAAATTCTTAAAAATAAATAAAAGTTAATATAGCTAAATAGTATAATAGGATGTAAGGATTTAGGCTAATGGGTGTGATATGGCCTATTTCACGTAAACCTCTATATATAATTGTAGTTGTTGGATGTTCCAGCTTTGACCTGGAAGTACTACCCCCATTGAGGCTTCAGTAACTGTCATGCCCACAAGGCAGGGCTGAGACAGCAGCCCTTAAGACTGGAGCTCATCTTCCAGCTCTCTTGGTTCCTGGATCCTGGACACTGTAGGTAGACTGAGCAGAATTTTCCAGAGAACGCCGCTGGACTGCGCTACACCTTTCCCAGACCCTGTAACCTATCTCTTTACTTGTAAGTTACCCCACAAAATAAACCTTCCTTTTAACTACGTGGAGTTGCCTTAATACTACAACTAATATCCGGCACCCAACATGGGGCCCGAACCCATTACCCTGAGATTAAAATGGATAGGTATAAGATATTATGCTAAATTATTGTATATACTAGTAAACAAATTTAGTAAAATAGCAACCTTAGAAAATTTGTACTTTTATGGATTCTTGTATATTGATACAAATGTAAACTATCTTTATATTCCTGTTTAAGATAATTTGGATATTGATACAAATACAGAATGACATTTGTTGTAATATACATATATTTCTACTCATATTTGAAACATTTGTATATTGATACAAATGTAAATTTATATCTGTCATACTGTATGTATGTACCTCTGTTTAGTACATTTTGTATATTGATATATATTTAGGATTATTGTCATATTGCATATTGCACTATACATTCCTTCTTCTGCTAAAGATATTTTGTGTATTGTCACAATTTTGAAGTCATCGTCCTTTTACCGTACATTTGCTTATAGACTGTTTATCTTTTTTACATGAAGCCTTAGGTTGTTTAGGTAGATAAGACTTATAGATTTATAGTCACCTATGCTTGTCATCTCTATAATTATGTTAGTTAGGTTATCCAGATTTACAGATACATAGGTCAGAAGGACAGGTAATCTTCAAACACTTCATAGACCTAGAGAATATGGCATTTAAATAACTTAGAATTTTGTTGACACAACACACAATTGCTCCTGGCAGCACCAATTTGATGCCGAGAGAATGTTGGGCTTCTAAACATTTCCATTTGGAAGTTTGTCTTCTTGGCACAAAATGGCCTACCAGGCAAAGAATTGCTCTTGCCTCAACTGCTGACAGTATGAATGCTGTCCTTTCTGGACAAGCGGGACACAAGAAAAAGTAACTACTGAACTCTGCCAAGACAGAGTAAGGTGGTCTTTCAGAATTCCTGCTTCTGAAAATGGTCTGTCAGATACTCAAGGCCTATAGCCAATTTGAATGCACCAACAATGCTGAGAAACATTAGGTGACTGTCCAGGCTGCCAGCTGTCTCTGTCTACTCTTGCAAGAGTTCCAAAAGTTGCTTACATCCATCTTCCATTTCTCAGGTATTATTATATTCCTTCTCAAATCTTTGATGGGATTGAAGACTAGCAGTTATAGTTATGACTTAGTATATCTTAGATAGAAGATACTAAGTATTAGGTTCTTTAGGATAGAACACCTTTTGGAATGATCTTTGTAACATGCCATTTACCTATGCTCCAGACTTCTCTGGATTTTAGTATGTGTCTCTTGTTTGATATTGTTTTTGTTGGTTGTAGTTCTGTCTTATCTAGGTCATTATCCCTTATTACTCTTGGACAATATTTGATAATAATTCCTAATGTATAAAGTCTTGTATTAGGTTAGAACCTTCATAATTAGACAAAACAGGGAGATGAGGTGGGTAGCTGTCCCAGCTTTGACCTGGATGTACTACCCCCATTGAGGCTTTGGTAACTGTCATGCCTACAAGGCAGAACTGAGACAGGAGCCCTAAAGACCTGAGATCCAGATGTGCTGGCTCTCTTGGTTCCTGGATCCTGGAAGCAGGAGGTAAACTGAGCAGAGTTTGCCAGAGAACATTGCTGGACTGCACTATACCTTTCCCAGACCCTGGAACCTATCCCTTCACTTGTACATTACCCCACAAAATAAACCTCCCTTTTAAGTACATGTAGTGGCCTTAGTAGCACAAGCAATACATAATCTTTAGCATGGCAAGTCAATATCATATGTCTACTATCAGAGGAGTGTCTTTCCTACTCCCTGACAAAAGGATTCTTCATTGATAAGAATTAATGTGCAATACAGTCATTAAATATAACTAACATTTGGATTAGTCCTTGTTGTTACCCCAAAGCCTCAGCTTAATGAGTTAATGTCCTGGTGTCTCCCCAAATTATTTGCTTACTCTCCCACTTGAGACATCTCCTCTTAATAGATCTGTCATTCATCTGGTGGTCTCTAGATGTCCTTGTTGTGTGTTTTAGATGTTTCCTTTCTCCAGTGGTCTCTGGATGTCCTGGTCAGATGCATCAGATCAGGAGCCTTCAGGGACTTTGTTCATATTCTGAAAAGATTCAAGCCTCCCCTCACCTCAATGTTATACTATCAGGCTCTTTCTTTTTACTTAACATTTACTTTCGGTGTGTCTCCTTTGGGGCAAATGCTTTTGGGCAGAAGAAATAGCATTAAAAATAAATTAAAGTCAATGTAGCGAAATAGTATAATAGTATGTGAGCATTTAGGTGGGTGTAACTACCCTCATTAATTAATTAATTAATTAATTTGTTTATTTATTCGTATATAATTTGCCAATTAGGTACTTGATGGTGTTGACCTACTATAGCTTGACCCTGTGGCTATGAAGAGATTTTAGGAACATAATTAATATTAAAATTTCTCAAATCATTTGGTAGCATAAGCAAGAAGGACCATTACCATTTTTCATTGTAATAGGTCCTACAAAGTACATACATAAAAAGCTACTAGGCAAAGTTAAGTTCCAGATAAACATAATGTTATCTTCCTGGAGTCACAAGGCCCCCATGCTCTGTAGCTAACTAGTCAGGGAGAAGTATTGTGCATGTCTGAGATGCATTTTGAGTACAGATCTTTACATACTTGACAGCAGAGAATGTCCAAGACACAGACAGCTGTATTTTCAGATATCAATCTGATGTCCATTTATTACCAATTATGCATTTGAAGTTTGAAATATTGTATAAAATTTGTCTGTATGCTGTATATAAACAATGCCTTTGATAAAGGACAGGCTTTTGTGAGCCTCTTTTAACTGTTTTCCTTGCCAGATCTGATCTTTTCTCATACCAAGGGAAAGCATAAAACTAAAAAACAATCCAAATACATTTAATTAACAATTATCAATAATTTTTTTTTAATTTAAACAAGGCCTTAGGTTAAGATTTAGGATCTTTAAAGTTTAGGACAATTTTCTTTCTGAGCATAAGAAGACCTTCTCACTAGGTAATAGGATATTTAGAAGTACCTCAGAACTAATCATAGACTCCTGCAGGAGAAAACAACTGAGTTCCCATGGAAGCATGAACATACCTATACAGCTGATACTATAAATGAAACAAAATCGTGAACAATATCAAAGCATAACAATTTCATGGAAGAAGAACTTGCTCAAGGATTTAGGTTTTACTACCTCTTACGACCTATAGGCAATTTGATGTAACAGATTCTCAGCTGTAAGAAAAATAATTTTAAGTGAATATTTTCAAAACCATCTAATTCTTAATGACTGTCTTTATTGGTTAATCTATTTTGGGACTCCAAGGTAATTTAAGAAACATATAATTAGGTTTGCATTTTTTACCACAATATTATCCAGAAAAAAATTCTAAAAATCTTTATTGATTCCTATTTTCCTTTTTAAATCCATCCCAAGCCTCTTTAGGTTTTTTAAAAAATTGTTATGTTGTACAAAAGTATAAGTCTAAATCTTGAAGCTTTAGACTATAAGCAGTCTAGGTAGATGGGGTTTTCAGTACTTAAAAGGCCTGAAATGGAGGAGGAAACATCCATTTTCTTGATGTGAAAAATGGATAAAAATTTTAATTTTGCTAATACACTGAGTACATCATTGGATAGATGTGTAATATGACCAGGTAACCATGATAAGTACATCTGACTTTAAACATACTTTACTTGTTTTAGTTACTTGTCTTAGGCTTAACCCTGAAAACATATATAGAAGGCCAAGGTTTGTCTTTGTAAATTAATTAAATTGGTACTTAGCATAACTGCAAACTTGGTTCTGAGTACATTAAAGAATTTGGTCGTTTATAGGTGATTGGCCATTACCTTGCATGTTTTAATTGTCTTTAACACTACATAAAAAGTTAGTAACTTTCACAAAATTAGGATTTTACTTTTAAATATACATCTCAAAGTTAATTTTTGTTAACCGGACTATACCTTTATAACCCTTAGAAATGTATCATCATATAAAAATTTGTTCTAATCCAATAAAAATAAGCAGCGAGTTCATTAGAACAAAGACATTTTATAGGTCCTGCCTTTTACCAATAGCAGCCATGCTGCTCCTGGCTTTCCTCCTAGGCAGGATTTTCCTGCTAGTGTTTTCTAGAGACAGAGGGGCCAGCTGTTCAGTATTACTGTGGTGTTTCAGTAAGATTGGATTGCACTGAGCCTTTTCTCCACTTTTGTCTCCTTTCCATTTCTATTTCAAACAACTTGTGTCCTGTCCATTCCAACCCTCTATTGACTAGTCTCCATTCTCCAGTAACACGTTTCAAACATATCCCTCCACTACATCCTCTTTACATTCACATTCCTTATACAACGTTCCTTTTCCCTCAAATTCCGTCCCTCTCCATTCCCAGTGCAGTTCTGTCCTTTGTGTGTTAATTTTATATGAGGTCAGTTAATGTTGAGCCTCAGTCTTCCTTAAGGATACTTATTTTGAATGAGGATGTGCAGATTGGGGTTGCAAAGCTACCCATTATGACTATAAGACTCTGATTCTTCATAGTCCATCCACTAAACTATCATCCATATTAAATAAACAGCAGTCAGTTAAAATATTCAGTGGCTGAGAAGCAGCTAATAAAACTGATATTTGAGCTGTATAACAACCTAGAGTGAGTGGGTACAAACTTTATTGTGTAGCCTGTGGAATTTGCACATAAACAGACTCTTTGTCCTTTTTAAGAGCCTCTAGAAAAGCATTTAAAGCAATCTCTATTGCATTTGTAACTCATGGCAATGCCCATGGAGTACGTTTATAAAATCTTAAAAGGGGGATTTTTTTTATAGATCCTGAATAACATGTTAATATGACCTGCCAATTATTAACAGTATGGAACAAATAACTTACCTGCATTTTATTTAGTAGAAAATAATTTTTGTAGACTCTTTCCCAGTAAGAGATTATTTTTGTGACCTACTGCTTTAGTAGCCACATTATTTAATAAGCTAATGACCTGCTCTGTTTCAGGTGTTACATTATTATAGAATTTACTCAAGGGTTTCCAGAAAGCAACTTAAAAAGAAGACCCAGACCCTCCCTCATGAGAATCAGACAAGAGCACACTCAATGCTATGGTTCAAATTTATGAATTTTGTGCCTTTAGTTTATTTACTTTGAAAATTAAGCATTCATTAAGCATTAACTAGACAATCAGGAGGAGAAAATATCCTCCATATAACGAATGACTAATACCTCGGGAAATTTAAACAGCCTTGGCTTAGTGATTTACGCCTGGTTGTGATTGTTTCTGTACTAGAAGTTGGGCGTGTTTTAATTATTTTCTCCCAAGAAGGGACCATTGATGCTGGGATATTCAGCTATTGGCAGGGCTTCCCATGAATGGGTCTTTAATGTTGTGTTATTCCACTATGAGGGGAAATAGACATTTAAACAGAAATCAAGCAAACAAACAAACAACAAGAAAAGCTAAGTTCTGGGCAGACTGAGCTAGCTGATGCAGCAGCAGCAGAGACCTACCTGGCTTTTCTTGGAACTCGGGTGTTGCATTTTGAGTGGACCTGCCCTGGGCAGAAGGGGCTGACAGGAAGCATGCAGCCAGAGAGCTCTGAGCTCATCAGGAGAGCAAGTCCTGAATCTGCCTGGATGGTCTGGAAGTCCAGAGGCTCTGGAGTCCATTCTGCCCACCCTGCCAAGATGTGAATGGCAGAAAATTTTCTCTCTCTCCACTTTTTTATAAAAAATTAACAGGAAGTTTATTATCCCCGTTTGCATGTGGTCACTATACTTTAGTTCCTATTCCTATGAAGTGGCAGAGCTGTAATTCTGAATACTTTGTTCCTTTGGATTTTAACAAATATTTTAATAGTTGTACTAAATGTTTGGTCCAGAGACTTTGAAGAGACCATATTTAGTTCCTCTCTCTCAATTTAAGATTGTGAAGCCTTTATAGTGAGAGGACCAAGTTTCTCTAACATACAGGGAAAGGTACCCCAAAGAGGTAAGAATGAACACCCAATGCAGATTGACTTCATCAGTCTCGATCAGATTATGAGGAGTCTAATAACAGGCAGTATATTCACAAGGTATTTAAGCCCCATATAATTTGGGGGAAAAAAATGTTTCCTTGTGTAATAGAATCCCCATTGCACAAGGAAGTTTAATTACACTAAAATTCAACTGAGGATACATATCATTTCTAGAAATAGACCGTCTGTACTAGCTTAAGGACCTAAGGCTCTGGCCTGGTCTCAGTCATACAGATAGCAAATAGAGGTCATTTGAGCTGATAGCCAATTCTAGTTCTGGTTGCGGGAGCATGGGGAAGTATCTTTCTATCAGGGTCCTTTAGATTACCGGCCACCTCTGGTCTTGGTTGTAGGAGCTTGATAAGGCCTACAGATAACACAGATCACAAGCTGTTAATCACTTCCAGTTCTCAGCTTTCTGGAGAGAAGAACAGGTTTTTCATCTTTCCCATTGAAAAGACAATCCTGTATGTTTAACATGCCTGGTTTCTCTGTTTGGAGTTGCTTAACTTCCTGTCTTCCTAGTTTCCCCTCAGGATAGAATATTCCCCCTGATGTAATTGTGTCACCACCATATTAACTCAATAAAGAAATTTGATTGACATTGTGACCCTGGTTGGTATATTATTATTAATGTGCAAACTGGCTTATAAATCACACACCAAAGAAAGCATGGATTACCCTTTTTATAATCCACTACCTAGAAATTTTTTGAAGGCCCTATCACAGGGCTTCTTCATGTGTAAAACAGGTCAACAGATGGCAATATCACCGGCAACTCTCAGTAGATGGTGAATGTCCTTGATTCCACTACTGCATTATGGAGATGAAAATGAAAACAAAAATAGTCTTCACTAGACTTTAACCTCTATATGGAACTGCTGCCACCCAGAGGTGACAGCTGTTCAAACAATTTTTTCATTGTCACTGGAATTCACAACTAGTTGAAATTTGAAATTGGAATTTTGCTGTTTCCTGGCTATAGGTAGATAATATGTATGCTTCTCTTGTGCAAGGTAACAGAAGTGAACTGCAGCACCCAGACACAACCTCATGGTCAGAGTTCCCTGTTGTCACCATTGTTTAGATGCAGTTATTGGATAAATTTCAGGGTGTGTGTGTGTGTGTGTGTGTGTGTGTGTGTGTGTGAGAGAGAGAGAGAGAGAGAGAGAGAGAGAGAGAGAGAGAGAGAGAGAGTTATGTATTATTGTGGGATGACTCATTCCTAACAGGCTTGAGGGCCAGATGACCCAAACAAGTAAAGAAGATACTTTCTGAGAGCCAGCCTGGGTCTGCCGAAGGGCCTTAGCAACAGCAGCTGAGACATGATCTGGAGATGACCTGGACCAATGAGAGGCAGCCATGTCGCACCAGCAGATGCATGTTCATCAGACCTCCCCCCAGGGTGGGGTGGAAGGTATATAAGGCTTGCCTCTTCCTAAATAAACTGAGCTTGTTGTTTTGACATTCTCCAAGAGTCTGTGTGGTTTGATTCTGTGCCTACTTGGCCCCCGCTCCCATAGGAAACAACATCAAGTACCCTGCTACATATTATATTTAAACGTTTTATTTTATATTATGTGAAATATAACAATGTTATATAGGCTGGGTGCCATAATAATAGTTTAATAGGCTGGGAGCAGTGGTGCATGCCTTTCATCTCAGCACCTGAGAGGCAGAAACATAAAGATCTCTGTGAGTTTGAGGTTAACCTGGTGTACATATTGAGTTCTTGGCCAGCCAAGGCTATATACTAACATCCTATCTCCAAAACCAAAATCACAGAAACAAAACAAAGCCAGGTTTTTATTAGTGCTCTAACTTAAAAGCAATATCCCAATGAGGGGCAGGCAGGAGAGATGGCTCAGTGGTTAAGAGCACTAGCTGCATGTGGTGATATTGTGTTTCCCAATATATTGTGCATCCTAATAAACTTATCTGGGATCAGAGACCAGAACAGCCATTAGATATAGAGGCCAGAAAATGGTAGCACACTGTAGTTAGAGTTTTCCTGCCTGGCCTGCAGTCAGGACAAATCTCTCTCACCCGCCAGTCCCACAGTCGCTCAGACCCAACCAAGAAAGCACACAGAAACTTACATTGTTTAGAAACTGTATGGCCATGGCAGGCTTCTTATTATCTGCTTCTTCTATCTTAAATTAACCCATTTCTGTTAGTCTGTACTTTGCCACATGGCTTGTGGCTTACCAGTGTCTTTACATGTTGCTTTTCATGGCGGCGGCTGGCAGAGTCTCCTCCAGCCTTCTACTTCCCAGAATTCTCTTTTCTGCTGTCCTGCCTATACTTCCTGCCTGGCCACTGGCCAATCAGAACTTTATTTACACAGAGCGATATCCACAGCAGCACATGCCTTTAATCTTAGCATTCCAGAGGCAGAGATCCATCTGGATCTCTGTGAGTTCAAGGCCACACTGGAAACAGCCAGGTGAGGTAACAAGAGCCTTTAATCCCAGGAAGTGATGGCAGGAAGCAGAAAGTATAAAAGGCATGAAAACCAGGAATTAGCCTGGTTAAGCTTTTAGGCTTTTGAGCAGCAGTTCAGCTGAGATTCATTCTGGGTGAAGATTCAGAAGCTTCCAGTATAAGAAAACAGGATCAGCTGAGGAATTGGTGAGGTGAGGTAACTGTGGCTTGTTCTGCTTCTCTGATCTTCCAGCATTCACCCCAATACCTGGCTTCAGGTCTGTTTTTATTAATAAGCCCTTTTAAGATTCATGCTACAGCCACACTTGCAGAGGACATAGGCTTGATTTCCAACACTTCATGGAGACCCATAACCATCCCTAACTCAAGATCCAGAGCATCTGGTACCCTCTTCTGACCTACACCTATCCCTGGTGTACACATGGTACACATACATTTATGCAGGCAAACACGCATACATAATAAAATTAAATAAATAAATCTTAAAATGCATAAATAAGCTTAGAACAACAGCATCATGAATCTCTATTACAATTCTGAAGGCTAGAAGTTCAGAAGAGATCTTATTGGACTAAAATTTACACTGGGGCCTTCTCCTTTGGTAGGGTTAAGGGAAAACTCTTCCTTGTCCTAAGAGTCTCTAGAGACTACTTGCTTTCCAAGGCAAGGGCCCTGTCCTCCATCTTCAATGCTAATAGTATAGCATTTAACATTTTCTCTGATGCCCTGCCTTCTCTATTGAGGAACCCCATAATTAGATTAGACACCGCGCCCCCCCCTCCCTGTGATTTAGAAACATCTCTACATCTCAAGGTCTTTACTTCAATCATATTTCAAAAGTCCATTTTTCTACATAACATTCTTGGTTCACAGGATGGGGGTTTAGAACAAATTTGTCTGTGGACATTAGTTTGTATGTAACTCTATATCTATAAATGTAAACAACCATCAGGCTTCAAGAGTTGTGGGGGCTCACAGAGGCCCCTCACTCAAGGTCAAAAGTCCGACCGACCAATAAAGACCTGACTCCCTGTGCCGATCTCTTAGGAGCCTGTCTCACCAGGCACTGTGCCGTCGCCGTGGTGAATGGATCTGCCCCTCATTGTTTACTCAAGGATGCGCTATGACTTTCAGACATAGCTTTGTTACTCTTTTTGTTATTGAAAAAAAAAAAAGCCTCCTGAAAAATATGTATATAGCTGTGCAGAACAGAGAAGAACTAGGAAGAAGTAGAACTTAGAAGGAATTAGAACTAGGAAGAATTAAAGTTGTAAAGTAATTTAGAGCTGAAGAAGAATAAAGAACATGACCTGAACAGATCATGTGTGTGTGAAGATATTATAGAAATCTTTCTCTCCTCACTCTTGAGAAGTCTTCTCTGAGTTACTCTGGGTAGTGGCTTGGGAGCTGGATTCCAAGGAGGCTAAAATCAACATGGCCTCAGGCAGCAACAAGAACCACAGATACCTATGGGCCCCAATGGCAGGATGGACCACAGATATCAACATAGCCTTAGGCTGTAGCCTAGATCATAGACATCCACATGGCCTCTGGATGCAACACAGATCGCAGACATCAGTATGGCCTTCAGCAGCAGCATGAACAAGGCCATGGACATATGTTTGTCTTCTGGTGGTAGAACTGACCAAGATTATCAACATGGTCTATGGCTGCAGCACAGATCAAGGACACCAAGGTGGCCTCTGATGGCAACACAGACCACAGACTTTAACAAGGCCTCTGGTGGTAGCTCAGACTAGGAGCACCAACATGGGCTCCAATGGCAACATGGACCATAAGCATCAACAAAGGCCTCCAGCAGAAGCAAAATCCACTGACTTCAGCATGGCCCCCAGTAGCATCATAAACAAGGGATGCCAATATGGCTTGATGTCAACTGTGGCAGCACAGTACATGGACCAAACCATGAATATCAACATGGCCTCCAGTGTTAGCACAGACCACAGAGGCCGACAGGGCCCCTACTGGTAACAGGAACCATGTTAATCAACATGGTCCCCAGCAGCATCTTAGACTGTGGATACAAGCATGGCTGGGGGGGGGGGGGGCAGGGGAGGCAGCACAGACCACAAACATCACCACAGCCCTAGGCAAGAGCACAGACCAGGAATATTCCATATTGTAAATAAATTTGTTGCAAATCTGTGGGTTTGCTCCTGTATTTCTGCACCAAAACATGAGTTTTGCAACTCTGGGAAGAGTATCCTGACCACTTGGGAGTCAGGTGACAGCTGAAGCTGTGATGAGACAGCAACCCTGGAGGGCAGTGAGGTAGCATCTTAGAACAGCTAAGGGCTGGAGGGCGAGGTACCTTAAGCCACCAGCCGCTTAGGACAGCTCTGATGTCTGCAAGGCAAGATATCCCGCATACCTAGCCACTTAGGACAGCACTGCCCTGCAGGGGAAACTTTTCTGACAGCTCGGGAGAGTCAGGCCTGCAACTGCTTCAGCAGGGAAGAGTGTCCTGATTGTTTGGGAAAGTCAGGCCTGGATTTGCCAGGACAGCTCTGCAGGGAAGGGTATCCTGTTTGGGAGAGTCGGGTTTACCGGGTGTGGTGGGGGATGGTCTCCCCACAGGACTTAAGCAATCCTGCTCCTCTCTGGAGAGTTACTACAGCTGAGCTTTGCCCAGCCCCCACATAAGGGGGCTTCCTTGTGGAGCTTTGCTTCTCTGGCCTAAGATGTTGCTTCTTTTTCTTCACTCTGCAAAAAGGGAAAATGTAGCAATCTCCTCGGGCTCAGGAGAAAAGTGTTACTTTTTCAACTCTCCCTTGCTCTGTCCACTGAGGGACGTCTTAGCAAGGATCTTCTCTACGCCAGTGAATGAAGATCTTCACACCCAAAACTCTTTAGAGAAAGAGATTTGTTTGGGAAGGAGGAGTCCAGGAGAGTAGCTGCCTCTACCAGGGTGGAGAGAACAGCCCACAACTGACCAGGCAAGGCAGTTTATATAGGATGTCTTGGGGGCAGGGTCAACTAGTAATTGGTTAGTTTTTTTCTGCCCAGAGATTGGCCAGTTTTGTGGGCTAGGGACAGAGATGGCCCTGATTTCAGAGCCAAACTGTGTTTCTTTCACTGGCCTTTCTTGGCTTTTTGACACTACCTCTAAGGCCAGGGCATATTTCTTTCACTGACTCTGATTCTAGGGACCAAGAGTGTTGTTTTGACATAGTTTCAGAGTCAGGGCATGTTTCTTTGGTCTGGGTTTGGAGATAAAGTGTCCATTTCTCTGGCTCAGGTCCCCAACCCAGGCTGTGTTTCTTTCCCTGGTCCTGGGCCAAAGGACTGTCCTGCTCTGTGATTGGTTGGTTTCACAAGTCAGTTGGCCAGGGGCAGAGATGGCTCTGATTTGAGCCAAACTGTGTTTCTTTCACTGGCATTATCTGAGCCATCTTTCTCTAGTTCTGGGCTCTACGGTCAGAGTGGGTTTCTTTAGCCAGCCCCTTTTCCCTACACATATGGTCCCCAGTGACAACATGCTCCATGGGTATCAACACAGCCTGCAGCAGCAGACAGAAGCATGACACCAGCAAAGCCCGAGCTGTAGCACAGCCACGTAAAGCAACATGGAGTCTGGGGGCAGCACATACCGTAGAGATTTTTTGAGAAGGCCCAATCCAGAAAATGAACCATTCTCCATCTTGGACATCCCACTGTTGCTCAGAGTCAGGGTGGTCATGAGGCTGGGTAGTGAGTGCATTAGGGGGCAGAGGTGGCAAGAGATCCAGGCTGCTGCTTACCACCCTGCCAGTGCCAGTTTTTTGAGGAGGCCCAATCCAGAAAATGAACTGTTCTCCATCACAGACATCCTGATGTTGCTCAGAGCCAGGGTGATGGTCGACTATCACTAAGACTGGTCTGGGATATCCTGTTGTTACCCAGAAACGGTAATCTTTTGGCTGGGCAGGCTATCTGAGGCAGCACCCACTAGAGCTCCAGGCCTCTGCACATCTTTCTGTCCTTGATGAAGGCTTTCCTGCTGACTCAGTAGGTATGACCATTGTACCTGTGTCCCAAGGGCAGCTCCACAGCAGTGGTGTCTCCAGTTGGGACCAAGAACCCAACCTATGACCACCATCTTGAATCAATCTTCAAACATTTTTTAAAGGTTCTGACAACAGATATTCCAGACATGCCAGGGCACATTTACTGGAGATACATCCATTCTCTCTGACACTCTCCCCTGATTTTCTAACAGCAGGACACCACTCTGGCTTTGGCTTGGGTTGCTGATGCTGTGGCCTTGGTGTGTTAGGCTCCTCTTGGTGGCTGCAGACCAGCGATGAGGCCTGGTGTATGATACTCAGAGCTGTGGGAAGAGGATACAGGACAGACTCTACTCCTCTGCCTCCCATTCTAGCCCTTTGCAGGAGCTGTGTGTGCTACAGCCATCTTAGCTCAATCCTGTCCTCCCTTCATGCTTTAATGTATCGGTCATTCAAAGGAAGAACTAATGGAAAAACTTTCATATCTGGTCATAAAAGTGGAGGTCACTAATACTGACGTGATTGTACTTTAGGTTTAAGAAACAATGAGTACAAACTCGTATCAAAACACTGAATTTAATTTAGAATTTCCCATAGTCTCCCAAGCACCCATAAGTATAGTCCTCTGTAACAGTTTTCATATTGTATGTCACCACACATTATGAATTGATTTTGACAATTTTATAAGATAAAGAAATGAGGCAGAGACCGTAGATAACATGTTGCAGGTCTCTCATGATTGCTTTGACACAAGCTATGAAAACTCTGGGCACTGTAAATAGCTCTCAGGCTTGCTACAAATCCACTTCCTAGGCGTGTGGTCCATGCCACTGCTGATCCCTCTGTCACTCAGGTAGGCACGTTCTCCTTCTCCAATGGAAACCCTAAAACAAACAAAAAACAAACAGAATTTCTGCAGAGTCTGCCACGGCATTCACTCCTGCAATGATAGCTCACTCATCTCCATTGCTTATTTATAACATGGGTCACACAAAGGCAGAGTCCAGGAGGAATCACCAGCACAAGATTTACACCTAGTGACGTTTACATTCCCAGGTTTGATTTGATGACCACACCTTTGCCATTTGTCCATGTTGAACTCTGAACTGTGTGTACAAAATATTGACTGGTGCTTGCTGTCATGTTCAAGTGAACTTCAGCCATGGGTAACACCACAGGGTGATCATCAATTCTATCTTGTAATATTTTTCACATGTATAAAAGTGGGAGGAAATGCAACACTTAGTAAATTGCTGAAAGCTCTTTAATCATGGACATGACTGGGACTGTGTTTCACCATTCCAGTGAAACGGGTCTGTTCAAAACGGCTATGCTCACATCCAAGAGCTGTCCTGGGTGCTCTGTGATGATGAGACTCTAGAGGAGGCTCCCAAAGCCCCTGGAGTCTCTGCTTTTGTGACAGGTGCAGCTGTGCAAACAGCTGTCTGACACGTCATACCCCAGCAGTTCTGCAGTGGCTTCCTGGGGTTTCAGAGCCCTCACTGCCCATCAGCGGTTCTGTCTACATCCCACGAGGGCAGTTATCAGCAAGGAAAGATTTTCAAGTGCCACAGCACAAAACATCTACCCCAGGTGCCAACACCATGCTAAAGATGTGGAGTAAAACAACACTAAGGAAATCCAATGGATTAAAATTTGTCGGGATGTGGAGTTCACTGGGGATTGGCTGTTGCATTTAACACACCACTTACCCCAAAGCATGCCTCCAGCCCAAGGGTTTATTTTTCTTCCTTTCCAGTATAGTAGGCACTGTATTTCATCTCTCATCACAACTCACACACATCACAACACATGAGCACAGTAGAAAGAAAAGAGGTCTGAAAACATACAAGTTGTTATATTCAGTGTTGTCTGTCCACCTCCATGAGTGTTGTGTTGACTCTCTGTGCAGGCCGATCCAGTGGGCAGAATCACCCTTGTATCTCATCAGGAAACTCTGTCATAAAACACAGAAAGCAAATACATGTGTCTCTCAAGCTTCAGATGACCATAGAGTCTCTGCTCTACAGTCTCTTCTCAAGATGGCAGCAGGTTTGAACTCAGGATAATTGACTTTGGAGTCTAAATAACCCTCAGTTCTCAGTGGATAGATTTTACTACCATAATCTACAGTACACTGACAAACACATGTCTGGTCATGCAGGTTGACTATTAGCACTACAGGAGAGAATACCTTTGGAATGTCTCCGGGCTACAGCCATCACAAAGGGACCATACTAACATGTGACCCTTGTCCCCTGGTGCCTGAGGTGGAATCCTTCCTCAAATTTAAGCTCCCTATCTCAAGGAAGTAAATATTCAACAGAACAAGCAACAAAACAATTCCTGATCTTTTCTTACCAGCTCCTTCTTGCTCTCAAATTGAGCTAGATGGGCCTCTTGTGCCATACAGAAAGTCTGGCTGAATGTCCAGTTTCTCATGTCTTCAGAAAAATAAAAACATTTACTCCCAAATCCAATCCAATCTTTTGGGCAAAAAGCATAGAATTTTTTTATTGAGACCTGTTCTTTCTTTTCTTTTTCTGTAATGACAAAATAAAGAAAACTCCTCACTTCTGTGGATTTAACTATGGATAAATATCAGCACATAAATCATGACATGGTCAATATAGGTTTCTGATATGAAAATTTTAACGAGGCCTTCCTATTATCATGTCACACATACATTAAATCCATATGAAAATATACTGGATCTCATCAGAATGGCAAGATATCATCAAGATATCTCACAACAGATGTCAGAACTCTGTGCAGAAATAGGGACACTTACTCACAGGTGGTAGAAGTATAAACTTAAACATCCAGTATGGAGGCTCCTTTAAAAATTACAAATAGACCTTTTGTGACACAGCTATGCCACACTCCTGGGCATGTATTGAGAGAACATTACATCATAACACAGAGAAACTTTCACATCCATGCTTATTGCTGCCCCATTTACAATAATAACAAAATGGACCTGACCTAGATGTTCATAAAATGGCTAACAGATAATGAAAATGTGGTACATGTATAAAACAGAATGTTATTCAGACATTAAGAAAAAAGGAAACTTGCAGCAAAGTGGGAGACCTAGAAAGTATAATATTAAATAAGTTCACACAAAATCAGAAAGAAAAAGACCCCATACATTCCCCATGATAATAGATGGTTTGTAATCTAACAAATAAAGCTTGCCTGAAGGTCAGAGGACAGAGCCAGCCACAGAGTTAGCCATAGAGGTTTGGTAGGGGTGGCAAACATCTTTAAGCTAACTAGATCCTTCTGGATCTCTGTGAGTTCAAGGCCACGATGGGCTACAAGAAATTAATACAGTCTTACAGAGAAACAGAGCCAGGCAGTGGTGGTACACAACTTTAATTCCAGCACTTGAGATCACACATCTTTAATCTCAGCACTAGGAAGTTTGTACAGGAAATAATATGGCTGAGCAAAGAAAGGAATATAAGGTGGGAGGAGACAGGAACTCACACTCTTTCAGGCTGAGGAGTTGGTGAGGTAAGACATGGTGGCTGTGGCTTGCTCTGTTTCTCTGATCTTTCAGCTTTCACATTTATGTCTAGCTCCGGGATCTTTATTATAAGACCACTTAGGATTCATACAACACTCCCCCATATGCTTATCCTAGCCTATAATGTACAGAGTAAACAGCTGTGAGTATGAGCATAGTGTAACACGGAGAACAAGGAAGAGTAGTGTAAGGTGAAGAGGAAGGACAGGATGCAGCAAAGGGCCCATAAGCCATGAAAAGGGTTACAAAGAGCATTATTTTTCTAGTTTCAACTTTGCTGGTGTTTGTTCTAGTTTGTGGCTGATAAATGTATAAAAATGTAAATACAGTGAAAATCTAAAACCATGACCCAAGTTCCTTGACTTCAGAGTGTCTGTTCTAACTGTGTGGAAGTTCAATGAGATACATAGGGTTTGGGACTTGGCAAGTGTTGGAGTGGTTATGTTGATGGAGTTTTGTGATGTGTTCATTTGTGAGTCTATTATAATAAAGTGATAGTGCATGTGTGAGTATGTAAGAAGCCCTAAGTGTGTGTGTGTGTGTGTGTGTGTGTGTGTGTGTGTGTGTGTGTGCAATAAGCCCTGAATGCAGCAAGCTTTCAAGGGGCTGCTTAGAAAAATAAAGACATTTTTCTTTCCTAACTTTGTCTTTTTCTTCCTTTAACAGAGAAGAATGAATGGATGACTCTTCTGAAGGGCTATTGAGCCTAGAAACAAGTGATGTCATAAGAAACATTAAATACTAGAAATCACACACACACACACACACACACACACACACACACACTTATTTTTAGTGTAGGACAACATGTTGCAGCTGTTCCCTGTTCTCATGTGCAGTACCATGAGGCTTTAATGAAAGGGACAAACACAGCAGGAAATGAAGGTGACTGTGTCTTCTCTTTATCTGACTCTTTTCACAGCTACATAACAGTTTAGGTTACAATGACTGTCGTCTTGGCAAATGTTTGTCCAAGTTTAAACTTGTGTATTATTCATTGACATGGTTAAAGTTGATTTTATAAAACAGTATCATGAATCATTTACTCTAGCTATGGCAGGAAAGCTATACAAGTTTTATCACATTATTCAGAATAGTCTAACAATGAAAGCTTGGGAATCACATGTTTCTGGAACATTCTATTTAATATTTTCAGACCATGGTCGAAGATGTTAACTGAAACCATGAGTCATGGTTGGGGTGGGGGTGCTGCACCTTCCCCAACCATATTACTCTTCACTCCCCTCACTTCCCTTAGCTGCAGCAGTCTCCTTGAGGCTGCTCCTTTGGGTTTTCCTTTCCTTGTTCTCTGCTTTGAATTGGTCTCCCAGGTGAACATGTGTCTCCTGCATCTCTGACTAGAGGTTGCTGAACGCCATCTTCCCAGGGATGCTGAGCCTGGCCTCCTGTGCATACCACAGCCTGTGCTGATCCTTCACTGCATCTTCCTGCTAGACCAGAAGTTCCCAGAGAACAGGAATTTCCAGTGTGTTTTCTCTCCAGCCCTTCCCACAGTACCTGGCTCACAGTGGTCAGTAAGTAAAAGTGACAATGTGAATGTGGACAGAAGGCTGCAGAATCTGGAGATGAGTCACTCACCTGACAATAACAAAGCAACCAAAAGTGCAACTACAGCCACAGTGAGGATGGTGATCACTCCATAGCGGCAGCGAAACTTAACACGAGACACATGGGAGATGATTGTGAGATATTTTTCTTGGAGCTTTTTACCTGAAAAATATGAATATAAGGATGCCAATATCTTAAGAAAAGTGTAAGAAACTTACCACAAAGAGCCAATGTACAACTGCCCACAAGTACCTGAAAAGGATCCTGCAAACCCCTTTCGGAGAAGGTCCTGGACCATAAAGGATGCCATGGTGGAAAGAGACTAGAGAGGACGGAAACAGAACTTTGGCCAGGGTCTTCCAGATCCTGAACTAAGGGTGAATCATCAAAGAGCAAGAAACAAAAGATTCCACCTGGGATCTCCTGCTCCCCTAAGCTTTCTTTCGCTCAAATCTTGCCCTGCATTACTCCCACTGTCGTCCAGGTTGTTCATGTAGATCTCATCCATTTCTCTGTCATTGGGTGATCCCTGGGTTTTTCCTAGGGTCCCGTTTTCTAGGTAGCCTCCTTGGAGTTGTGTAGCAGTCTAGTTATCTTTGTTTTACATCTAGTATCCTCCTATGAGTGAGTACATACCGATCAAGAACAGAAAGGGAGAACAAGGAATAACAGACCATGATAAATGATGACATGAGAACAAGAATAGGCAGAGTGCTGGAGAGGTCCCCAGAAATCCACAATGATACATCCTCTATAGGCTGCTGGCAATGGTCAAGAGAAAGCCTGATCTAACCTAGTCTGGTGATCAGATGGCCAAACACCCTAAGAGTTGAGCTGGAACTCTCATCCAATAACTGATGGAAGTGGATGCAGAGATCCTCATCCAGGCCCCAGGTGGAGCTCCAGGTGTCCAATTGTTGAGAAAGAGGAGGGACTGTAAGAGCATGAATTGTTGAGACCAAGATTGGAGAGGCACAGGGACAAATAGCCAAACGAATGGAAGCACATGAATTATGAACCAAAAGCTGTGGAGCCCCCAGCTGGAGCAGGCCCTCTGGATAAGTGAGACAATTGAATAGCTTGAACTGTTTGGGAGGCACCCAGGCAGTGGGACCGGGACCTGTCCTTAGTGCATGAGCTGGGTGTTTGGAACCTTGGGCTTACACAGGGACACTTTGCTCAGCCTGGAAAGAGGGGACTGGGCCTGCCTGTACTGAATCCACCAGATTTAAATGAATCCCCAGGGGAGTCTTGGCCCTGGAGGACATGGGAATGGAAGGGAGGGACTGGGGGGAAGGTGGGGGTGGGAGCGGGAGGGGGGAGGACAGGGGAACCCATGGCTGATGTGTAAAATTAAAACACAAATATAACAAATTTTAAAAAAGGAGCCAAAAAAAAAAAAAAAAAAAAAAAGAAGAGGAAGAAGAACAAAGAAACAAAAGGAGTGAGGAGCAGTGAGAAGCAACAACAGTCAGCTGGATTTCTCTCCATAATGTGTTCTGGTTAGAAGGAGTAACAGACACATTAGGGGGATCAGGGTAATTACACCTATGAACAAACTAAGAAAAGTGGAAAAATAGAAATACTCAATAAACACACCAAAAGTGTGTGAAAATTAGGAATCAGAGGAACTTCCTCACACTACAAAAGGTATCCATTAAAAACAAAACAATAAATCCAACTGCAGTCTGCTTCATTCTCAAAGGTACAGTTATAAAGGCTTTCCCAGTAATCAGGAGCAGGAGCAGGACATCTGCTCACTACTCCAGGATGACTTTTCACAAGAGGGCTTCACCAGAGCAAAGAAATAGGGTAATGTGGCTGGAGAATGCTCAGCAGTTAAGACCATTGGCTTCTCTTCCAGAGGACACAGGTTCATTCCTAGCACCTACAAGGTAGCTTTCAACCATGCCAACTCCAGTTCCAGGAGACCCAAAACCATCTTCTGGCCTCTGTAGTCACCAGGATGCATGTGATGAGCAAATGTGTGAATAAAACATCCATACACATAAAATAAGTTTCTTAAAGAAAGAAAGTTTACACATTTTGAAAAGAGATAAAACTGTTTTTCTTCACAGATGATGTGGTTCTATCTGCATAAAAATTCTATCAAATCTACAAAAGACTACTGGATGTAAAAAACAAGTTTACAAAGCTGCAGGACACAATGTCAGCATGGCAAAGCCAGTTGCATTTTACTGTCAAAAGGAAGTTAACGTGTAAGACTGCACCATTAATAGTAACACCAAAAACAATAAAATTATAAATCTAAAAAAAGTTCATAATCAGCATAACAAAAACTACATGTAAAATTATGAAGAAATCAGGACAGGGCAGGAGAGTTGGCTCAGTGGTTAAGAGCACTTGTTGCTCTGGTAGAGGATCTGGTGTGATTCCAGCACCCACACAGTAGCTTATAACCATCTATAATTCCAGAAATCTGACACACTTTCCTGATCATAGTCAGATCTAGGAATGCATGTGATGCTAAATATTTATGCAGGCAAAATGCTCATATACATAAAATTTTTTAAATTTAAAAAAAAAGGAAATCAAGGCAGATCTAAACACATAATTGTTGCAGTATATTTGTTCACACAGACACTCCAAGAATGCCAATACAGTGTAACATTGAATCATGGTCAGAGCTAGTGACTAGTTAACCAGAATTAGCCATAGATGTTTTGGAGGACCCAAGATACAGAGAGAGACACAGGAAGTAGTAGGGAAGGACTAAGAAAGATTCCCAGACCATTTTGGATTGGGGAAGGCAAGAGACAGGAGGTCATTGGTCTCTTCTCCACTGCTTCTCTAATCAATTAGGTTTTTACCCCCATTACTTGACTCCCAGTTTCATTCAATAAAAGAACAATATAAGTAAATACTTCACATAATAAACTGGAACACTCAATATTGCTCTTATGTCAACAATTTCTTAGCAAGTTTATATATGCAACAGTTTCTCTTACTGGGAAATGATTGCCCCCCAGAAAAAATGAAATTCATAGCACCAAATTATATGAAAGGTACCATGAAAACTAAAAAGAAATTAATAGTCCAAAATGATTCTGAAAAAGAAGGGTCGAATTCAGAGATCATTCTGCCCAATCTCTTGATTTACAGGAACAGGAATAAATAAATAGCACCACAGCCTGGTGCTAGGAAAAGAGTAGACACTAGAACAATACAGCAGGAAAAAAGACTCCAGAAGTTACATCAAACACACATGGTCAACAGATATTTAACAGAGATGTACAGTTTACAGATTGGGAAAAGGTGGCATCACTCCAGTATATGCTACTGAAACAACCTGGTGTCTGTCTGCTAAAAACAAGATGTGAGATAGACTGTAGACCTAAGGTTCAAGAAAATTGACTGTTTATATAACAGAACGTTGATGAATTTGATATTGATATGACTCTAACACCCTTCTTTTGGAAAGGCAAAATTGTGCAACCACTATGATGCTGTTTGTGCAGGAACTACACAGTATGGTGATGTGCCCCCATCCTGCCCTTATATCCCCACACTGAAAGGAAAGCGTGCAATTAAGTTTCAAGAAAAAAGAAAAAGAAGCCGGGCAGTGGTGGCGCACACCTTTAATCCCAGCACTTGGGAGGCAGAGCCAGGTGGATCTCTGTGAGTTCTAGGCCAGCCTGGGCTACAGAGTGAGTTCCAGAAAAGGTGCAAAGCTACACAGAGAAACCCTGTCTCGAAAAACCAAAAAAAAGAAAAAAGAAAAAAGAAAAAAGAAAAGAAAAAGAAAAAAAGAAAAAGAAACTTTCAAGCTTACATTTGTAGCAGCTTTAAGGATCACTGTAAAAAAAAAAAAAAAAAAAAAAAGAATGCAACATTTGCAATCATCCAAATGTCCCAAAGCTGATGACAAGTTAAACAAACTCTCAAAGAGAGGAAATAAGTTGGAACACAAGCCTGCACTTGTGTATTTCTCATATCACTTTATCAGGCAAATGTCCCAAGGCTTCTGATTCAAAAGTCCCTAAACTAAACTTATCAGCAAGCTTAAGCAAGTTTAAAGGCAGTGAGCCAAAGAAAACTGTCTCCTTCCTGTTTATTTAAAAAGAACCCGAAACTGCCATGACTCGCTTCCTCCTCTCACTTCTCTACAAGTTTCCTGTCAGATTTTCTTAACCTCTTTGTGTAACATTTGATTATGTGGTGCTGGCACACTTGTGAATTCAGAGCTCTGCTCCTGTGCCAGTGGTGCTGTGGATAGTGTCTTAGAATCTGGCCAGCGGTGTGTCTGGCACACTATTGATAGACACTGCATTGTCTGAAGAGCTATGCTGCATCGACGTGTAAGAAGGCAAATGTGAAGTCTCTGCTTCAGGGATCCATTTTGTGACATTCTGGAAAAGTAAGTGTGTAAGGGCTGGGGACAGAGATACAGAGTGTCTGCAATGGGGAAGCTGGAGTGTGGTAGGGACAGGGGTCTCTATATCCTTTATAAACTATTGTTTGAGATCTATTTTATGTGTATGAGTGTTTTCTCTGTGTGTATGTGTATAGGTGTAAGATGTGCATGCCTAGTGTTAGGGGGGGTTCTGAGAAGTGTGTTAGATGCCTGGAATTGAAGTTAGGGGTGAGTGTGTGAGCCACCATATGGATGCTGGGAATCAAACCCAGTCCTCTGTAAGAGCAATAAATGCTCTTAATGGTTGAGCCAACTCTCCAGCCCCTATATATCTTGACGAAGAATGCATGATTATATGTTTTCAAAAGTGATGAAGATGTATATCAAGTGAATTAATTTTACTGAATGCTAATTGTACTTTTTACACAGTTTCCACTGACTTTAACCATTGTCTTTTGCTTGGTTTTACACATCTAAAATACCAGGAAGCCTCTTCCATTAACAATGAGGAGAAGGATATGTAGGATTGGAAGGGTTTAAGCACCAAACTGTGGCCTTTGGATTTTGTCCACACAAAACTCTCGACCTTCATTCTTCTCAGTTATAAAGATATAGAAAGTAGCAGGATAATTCTCACCTGCTCATTTCCAGCTCCAGCACTTCTCAGCATGTGAGCAATCTGGTTTCCCCGGGTTCTGCTCCTCATAGCTCCTCACACTCGCTATAGAAAGTAAATCTTGGGAGATTCCTGAACTCCTCCATATTTTGAATACATAGACTTCCTTACCATTTCTAGTTTTACAACATTCTTAAAAAACCAATCTTTCCAAATCCAAGAAAATAATATAAACTCCTGTCTGGTTTTAGCTAGTTCTCTCAAACTAACAAGCAGTGTTCGGCTTCAATGCCTGACTAGTTTCTCTCAGCATGTCACCCAGGTCCATCCATGTTGTCACCAAAGAGGACATCCTCTCTTATTGGTGTGTAGTATTCCATTGTTTATGGGAGTTGATAAGTTTTGGATCCCTGTTATTGGATATCCTCCGCCGCCAATGAAATAAGCCAATCAAGCCGAATTAGTAAATCCAGGTTTAATCTGAACAGAGCAAAGCGTCTCCCTAGTGGCTCTTGGGTAGCCTGTACGTGTGGTCTTGAGCATCTTTAGGAGGGACTAACGTTGGCGGGCTTTCTGAGGGGGCGGGGTCTGGAAAGGGAAGAGTAGATTCCCCAACAGGAGTATGTATCACAATTTTCCTCATTTATTCACTGATAGATGCAGATGTGTTCCATGTTCTAGATATTGTGAATAGTGTTACAATACACAATCGAGTACAAATATCTCTTTGGGGGAGGTAGAGAGGAAGTAGACATCATTTACTATAAAAAGGTATCAGGCCTGGTGTTTAAAGGCACAGTAGGATGAATACAGTTCACAAAAACATACAGTGTTTCTAAAAACTAGCTGAGAGGGTTTCACTATATTCACCATAATGAAACAAGGAATGTGTGTTCATTTTAATGTGCCAATCAAAAATACACATCCTACTTTGTGTTGGAATTCCCCGCCACTCCTTAAGACCGCACATGCGCAGTTCAGTAGCCGAGCAAGGGGCCTTACGTCTTACGTAATCCGTGCACTACGTGATCACACAATCTGCTCATGCGTGGTGTAGCTCTGTAATCCCATATGAGCATGTGCAGGGGAATCCATAAGAAACAGGACACAGAGCCCTCCCCGCTTCTTCCTTCTCTCTCTCCACGTGCCTCTTCCACAGGCCTGGTCACCCTATCCTCTGTCCCTCCCCTCTCCCTTCTAATAAAATTCAGCTCCGATAGAGGATTTTGTCGTGACTCGTGATGTTTCCTTGCAGAGTAAAAGCACCTCCTTAAAACCAACACTCGGCCCTGAGCTATTAGAACTGGTTCACCAACAGGGCCCCACTGGCAGGAGAAAAGGCTTGCCAGGTTTTGTTTTAAGCCACCCTAGGCTTTGTCTCAGGCCTGGAAGGTGATGAAGAAGGCCGCCATCTTGGGAGTTCACCATCTGTATTGTGTAGTCTCGGGCTCTCTTATGGACTTCACAGCATTTATCTAACCCCTAATCCCTCAGAAGTACTTGCTTACCTGAGAAACAGTAGCATTGTTCATGAGCTCTCTCTTTTGGTATTAGTCAGAGGATAAAAAACTGTTAAGAGAGGCTGCAGTGGGTTCGAGACAGCTGAGTCTGCAGACAGCAGATACAGCGACTTTTACCTAAGTCAGTTTGTTTAAGGACGCTGCCCACTGCTGTGAGGACGTGGCTGCCATTTTCAACCCACGGATAAGTCTGAAGAAGGAAGGAAATCCTTACTTTTGTAAGTTTTCCAAGCACAGTAAGGGCTCTGACTTACCATGAGAAATATGTGACTTGCCTGCACCTGGAAGACCTAGCCACAACTCAGAGTCAGGGGCAGCACATAGACACCAACACCTGTGGCTCTCCCATAAGCAGGGTGAGTTCTTCAGTCTGTTTAAGGGTCCTGGGTAGGTGTGGAGGAGGGGCACTTTAGGTGTGCACTGGATGGCCAGGATAGGGCCCAGGGATTCAAAGGAGGCCTGGTTAGATTGCCTTCCTCTTCGCTTTGTCCCCCAGCTCCCAGACCCTGTTTCCCATCACCTCAGCAGGGGGTCTGTCCACCTAGAGGAACTTGGCCTGGTCTCCTGAGGCTGCCACTAGACCCCTGAGTTAACAATAATTGTGAACACTGTTTTTCAAGAACTATTCTATTCCTAAATAAAAATATAAAAGTAGGGGTGGAGCCATGGCTCAGAGGTGAAGAGCACTTGCTGCCCCTGGAGAGAGAGAACTCAGTACATTTCCAGCACCCACAGGGTGACTCAAAACTGTCTAAGTCCAGTTCCAGGGGATTCAACACCTTCTTCTGACCTCTGTGAGCACCAGGCATGCATGTGGTGGACCCACAGGGCAGGAAAAACTCCCATACACATAAAATAAAATAAAACTTTAAAAAATTAATGGAAAGGGATTTAAAGAATAAAATATGAACGTTTTTCAAAATGAGAGGATACAGTTTTAAAGTAGAAGTCTCCAATGCCCTTTTTCCATCATTTACCATAAAGAAAAACTGCAGATGGATTTGCGGGATTTTGTGGGGATCTCCCATCCCCTCCCTACTGAAGCACCTGGGATACAACAACAGGAACAGAAGGACTGAGATTGTTCCCTGAAGCCACAGAATCATTTAAGGCCAGGAATATACTGGTGCCCTAAGGAAGGGGGAGAATTTCTGACAGCCAGGAAGTCTGGGGAAAGGAGCAAGGGGAGACTGGAGGGTATGGGCTGTGGGAGTCTGGAATGGAGGTGGAGGGGAGGTTTGGAAGAGGGGCACTTCAGGAGTGCACTGGATAGAGCGATGTGCCTGAGCATGTCAAGGTCCTCCAACCAATCCTCTAGGAATCCGGATGCCTACTTTGCTTCACAAACTCAGAAAGGCTGATTATCTCTCTCCCGGAGGTAGCAGGGATCTCAGAATCAAGATGAATGCAGGGCTGGGCGGCTGCAAGTGTCTCTAAGACCACGGGGAAATGTAATCTGATGGGCGGCTATTTCAATCCTAACTCCTACAACACACCGCTACAGTTCTTTTCATTGCTGTGGGTGAGACAAGAGTAAATCCTGGCCTCACTCTGGCAGGAACCAGCAGAGTGAAAATTCCAGATGCCTGTGAAGAGTGCACTAACAAGGTCGCTGTTGGTTCCTCTTTCCCCAAATGTATTTAAGTAACATACGCCATGATAGATAATACAGACTTACACCGGTGCTTCCTGCCCACCCTAGAGCTCCGCACCACCCCACCCCACTCCCCTACCCCCCAATTCACCCCACCCCCCCCCACACACACACCAGCTTCCCATCCTCTACTGATCTCTAGAGACCCCTGTGGCTGGCTAACAGAGGAAGATTCTGCTCCCTTAGTGAAGCTTCCTCTCTCCCTTAAACTTAATTAACCTTTCATTCATACATACGGTTTTCTCCCACGCCAGCTGGCAAGGTGGAGTCTGCAGTTAACATTCTCATGAAGGCTTTGCTGAACTTGTGTCTTCCCGCTGAAGCAAACCTCCAATGAATGAAGGTTTGCAAACCAAAGGTTTGCAGTAAGCGGGTTTTCTAACCAGCTGACTTGGAGGCTCCTCCCAGCTTGCCAGTGATTTGTTGTTCCCTGATCGATCAATCCTGAATATATCCCACCTTTCAGCAAATAAAATCTGCTTCTGGGAGAAAGAGAGTTACAAATTTGTGACAGGAAATGTGGTGTGCCGTAAAATAAATAAACGGAACTGAAAAATGTTTTAGACTTTGGTAGTGCTCAATGCTTTTTAATTACAGCAACTTCACACACTTTTCTCTTCTGCCAAGGTGGGATGACAGGGGGTGTTTCACTGCCCTGCGGATATCAACCTAAAAGCAAAACAACTGAGAAGAGGGGAAATGTAATTGCCAGCCCTTTTCAAGCCTTGTGAGAATGGAAGTTTCTGGAAAGTAACAGCAACTTCTAGAGAACTGTCTACATGGCTGACCGCCTAGCAATCAGTGACCATAGAGGGTTTGAAAACCTATAAGTTCAGAGCCATCTTTAACACTCTTTAAAAAATTATTTTACTTTATGCATATTAGTGTTTTCTGGGCATATGTGTATGTGCACCTTGTGCACGCCTGGTACTCATGGAGGTCAAAGAGAGCATCAGATCTCCTGGAACTGACTGAGCCACCTCTCCAGCCCTCCATCTTTAGCCCTCTCAATACCTGTTTGTTGCTCTTCACTGTCCCTGACCTTTATGACCATCAGGTAACTCAGAAGACTAGCTTTCCTTGGAAAATATTAATGGACAGACAGCTCCCAAAAACTCAAGGGCCAACAATATCATCAGTTACCATCTGACCCTTGTAACCAAGGTACCCCCACTTTGCTGTAACCCCCTCCTTGATATTTCCACCAATGCACCTGAAGTGTCTTTATGTATGGCCTCCTTTGTTCTATGACTATAAAGACTCCACTACCACCTTGGAACATGGATTTGGGATAATGTAAATCTTGTTGCTGGGCCATAGTCACTCATTTTGTCTCTAAAGTAAACTCATATCCTTTGAGGTCAGAGCTGTGTTTCTCCATACAAAGGACAGTGACTCTTTGGGAAGAGGATAGGAGAGCACATTGTCTCTGTAGGAAAAGTTTGGTAGAGAAGAGGTAGACTAGATACCAACAAGCTGAGAGTGCTTTATTGGAATAGTGAGGTGCTTGTGACCTGAGTCTATTACTCTAAATAGCCCATCTCTGGTATGGTGAAAAAATGGTGGAGAGGAGTTGTCCTTTGGAAAGGCTGCTAGTGGGTCCCAAAGGTGGAAAGAGCAGGTTGAGGAAGAAGAGGGTTCTTTCCAGAAAGTATTGTCTGCCTTTCTCTGTGTTTGATTCTTTCTAATAATTGTCTAGCATTTCCCCTAACTAGGCAGGATTGATTTGATTCAAGTAGCCGGCTTTGCCTACAAAGGCTAGCCCTTTAAAAAAAAAAAAAAAAAAAAAAAAAAAAATAGCCTGTCAGTGGAGGAGGAAGGTGAGCAACTTCAGAAATAGAAGATCAGAGTCTGATTAGAATAGGGAATTGAAGTAAATCATAATATCAGCCATCAGTGGTTCAGGGCTTGTTGGGAAGGAGTGTGTCGGCTTATTAAGAGTTGATTAAAGGAACCAGAAAAAGCAGAAACAGAGAGGCAAGCCAGACCTTCACACAGGACCATGTTTATATTGGTGGAAACATAGTGAGGGGTCATCTCAGATCTCACTCACATGGATGGATGGGCATATATCCCATGCCATGTCGGTGTATGAGCAAATGTCCACTCCATGAGGGTGGACAAGAGGAAATTCCCACTGGAAGAAACTGGCTTCAACCTTTATAGGGGCACAAATAAATGTCTTCCATAGACCAGAAGCTGAGACTTTCAGTAGGAAACTATCCAAATGTCATGTGTGTGGACAGCTGTGGGGAAGGAGTGTCTTGAGTGTACAATGTTGGCCTTGGAGATGGTGTTTTTGTTGTTAAAGAAGAGTTAGGATATGATAGCGCAGTCTATTGGGCCATTTGGTCAGACTGATTTTTTGGAAAGAGAACTGAATCATTTATCTTTTTGATGTCCCCTGCAGTGGGGAATGGCTGCTTGGGAAAGGGAACTAAGTCATTTTGATATCCAAAGGGAGTTCATAATTGATGTTTCCTTTTGGTTAGGAAACCCCTTTCTCTGCAGAACAAGCCACTGCATGTATTATGTTGTAAATGTATTTGAAACCAGTGTGTGTACTGTCTATAAGGCAAGAAGAAAAGCAAGTGTGAGAGCCCAGGTAAGGACAATTATTTCTGCCCTTGTGAAGTTGTGTGAGGAGGTGGGGATTTGTCCTCTACTAAGTGTGGGCTTGGGGGAGCAGTGGGGTTCTGCCAGCGCCCATGTCAGAGGAGCTACAGTCAACAAGGGAACTTATGGAGTTCAGTTCACCTAATAGCAAAGCTAAACCCTGGAGGGACAAAGCCCTAGGAGGAGGAGGCAGGGAAGGGAGAGAGAGATTGTTCCCAGAATGCCCCTTGCTTCTGCAGTGCTTCCTCCTGCCTGCTGCTGCCATGTGCCTGCTGCATTTGGCATGATGTGATTAAACCCCACTCCTCACTGGGCAGTTTACTTGAGGGTCACAATGAAGATTATTTTTATAAGAGCAATGTTGATTAGTTAGATCAATGATTTAATTGGCCTTTCTGGATTAGCCTAAAATATATGGATGGTTAAGACAGTAAAGATGATTAGGGAAGTGGTTTAGGTTATTTGGCCAATTGCTCCAATAAAAGATTTAAAAAAAAAAAAAACTTTATTTTATATTAAAAGTTACCTTCCTCTTTGTTGGATGTAATTTTTGAAAAGGATAGAAAATGAGAACAAGGAAGTTTCATGTATTATAAACCCATGATATCTGACTGAGGAAAAACAGGCTGATAATCAAAGAAAAAACTATGTCCCTGTACCTGAGTTCCTTAGTCATGTAATTTACAGAATTAATCACAGGCCCCAGTATTCACCTTGGAAAAGCAAAGTTGTAAAAGGAAATTACATGACCTTATTGTGTGTATAGTAAGAAAAATGGTTAGCTGACCAGTCCTTTAAAGTTTCTCTGGAGTAAAAACAGGATAGAAATCTGCTATATTAAAAGCACAAACAGCTCCCTGCCATTCCAAAACACTTAGCTTGCTTAAACCTTTGTCAATCAGTAATAAAAGAATCACCTCTACGGAGTGAAGATGTTATGGTGGGAAAATTAATACAAAGAAGAAAGGTTTAACTACTTGTGGGCTTCTAAGAAAAACAGGTAACCTGTGATCATAATGTAATTTCTTCCAATGCAACATTTTAATTTTTAAAAAACAATATGTAACATACTTATGAAGTATCTTTTCTTTCATAGATTTTGTGTTATTGGACTGGAGAGATGGCTCAGAGTTGAGAGCACTGGCTGCTCTTCCAGAGGTCCTGAGTTCAATTCCTAGCCACTCCATGGTGGCTCACAACCATCTACAATAGGATCTGATGCCCTCTTCATACATGGGGGCAGGGGAGTTTTGCCTTAGGAGGTGTAACAGGAATAAGAGAAAAATAAAAACAGGAGAAGGAAGAATGAGGAAAGATGTAAAGGGAAACATCCGGGAAGAGGTAACAGGAAAAACATCTGAAAGAAATAGACAGGAAACAACTGGGAAGAATAAGACAAAGGAAACAGCAGGGAAAGAACAGGACAGGAAGGAAAGAAAACAGAGCAGGAAGAACGACCAACAGAGAGAGAAACAACAGGAGGAATTGAGCTTTGGCCTCATTAAAGTCCCCATGTGTGTGGGTGCATCAGTCCAATAGTTTGCCCATCCAAGTCTCCTCTCCAGTTTTTCTGACCTCCTGGGAGCCTGCTGGGGGCTGGGCCCCTCCACAGCAGGGTGCCCTTGAAGTTCAGCACATCCTGCTGTGTAAGGGTCTGTTTTAGGCTGTCCCCATCTGTCAGACAATCTGGAGCTTCTTCAGGGGTGATCAAATACATGGGCAAAAGGGTTAGAAGGAAGGTCAAGTGTGTCAAAGCAAGAGTGAAGGAGAGCAGAGGATGTGGAGGGTTATGGAGAGGTGGTGTGGAGTTGAGAGCGGCCAAGGCTCCAATATGAGGCTGCGATTTAATATTAGTAAGTCTGGAGAAGCTGTACTCTGGATGGAGGGAGAGTCAGGAAATCTCAGTGGTTGATGAGGCCCTTGAGTGAGTGTAGTGAGGATGTGTAGGGGCTGTGAAGTGAGATTTTGTTTGTCTAGGTGATAAGCAGTGCCACTGTGACCACGGTCTAGGGGCAAAGTGGCCAGCCTAAGCTGACTTTGTCTAGTTGTTTAGAGAATAGGCCATGGGATGATGTGTCCCCTCTCAACTTTTGGCAAAGTATTTTGAGGGCTCATCCTTGGTTAGCATGTGAAAAGAGACAGAAGGACACATGCCTTTAATCCCAGCACTCGAGAGGCAGAGGCAGGTGGATCTCTGTGAGTTCGAGGCCAGCCTGGTCTATCAAGTGAGTTCCAGAAAAGGTGCAAAGCTACACAGAGAAAATAAAAAATTTCAAAAAAGGGAGAAAAGAAAAGAGACAGAAGGGCTTGTATGGGTCCAGAAAGGCTAGTGTAGAATCCAGGGAATAGTCTCAAGTATGTTTATGGGGGGGGGGGGGGAAGGAGAGATTGAAGGGGAGAGTGACTCCCCTAGGGGCCCCTTCAAGCCATAACAAAGAGGCTGAGCAGCAAGGGAAATGTTAAGGACCCATATGCAGAGAAATTAAAGAGTCCTGGTAATACAAACAGCTCACATTTGGTTTGTGGGGTTGGGAAGGCAAGGAGTTCCTCTAACCTGGCTCTGGGTATTCTTCTCCCTCTTTTGAGACTGACAGGCCCAGATAGGTGACTGATGGCTGCCAGATCCGGGCCTTGTAACTGGAAATCATATAGCCTCAAGAGGCCATAAAGAAGGGTCCTAGAGTGCTGGAGGTAGGTCTGTAGGAAAGGACATTAGAGGAGATTATCTTCATACTGAAGAAGGAGATGAGGGGACCTGGAAATGTAGGTGAGGTCCTTTCGTAAGACCTAGCCAAAGCAGTGGGGGCTGCCTCAGAATCCCTGGAGCAAAACCATCCATTGAGCTGCTGGGCAGGCAGGTGTCTATTGGTGAAATTATTAAGGCCACTCCACGCAGTTAAAAGGGAGGTTTATTCTGTGGGGTAACTTACAAATGAAGGGATAGGTTGCAGGGTCTGGGAAAGGTATAGGGCAGTCCGGCGGTGTTCTCTGGAGAACTCTGCTCGGTCTACCTCCAGCGTCCAGGGTCCCGGAACCAAGAATGACCTCTCCTCTCGATCCTGGGTCTTCAGCGTCCTCCTCAGCCCCACCTTGTGGGCGTGACCATTACCGAAGCCTCAATTATTGGTGAAATTATTAAGGCCACTCCACGCAGTTAAAAGGGAGGTTTATTTTGTGGGGTAACTTACAAATGAAGGGGTAGGTTGCAGGGTCTGGCAAAGGTATAGGGCAGTCCGGTGGTGTTCTCTGGAGAACTCTGCTCGGTCTCTTCCTGCGTCCCGTGTCCCCGGAACCAAGAGAGCGACCTCCTCTTGATCCTCCGTCTTCCGCTCCCTCCTCTGCCCCGCCTTGTGGGCGTGATCATTACTGAAGCCTCAATGGGGGTTGGAACTCCCAGGCCAATGCTGGGATGGCTACCCACTACACTCAATGGGGGTTGGAACTTCCAGGCCAAGGCTGGGATGGCTACCCACTACACTCAATGGGGGTTGGAACTTCCAGGCCAAGGCTGGGATGGCTACCCACTACAGGTGTCTATGTCCTCCATGTGAAAGCAAAGGGGGCTTGGGAAGATGGGTGCAGAGAGATAGTAAAAAAGGGGTCTTCAAGATCAGAGACAGAAGAGATGGCAGCAGAGGAGGGCATGGGGTGGAGTGTGTATGGGTTTGTAACCACAGGGAAGGTTTGAATCCTGGCCTGGTTGTTTTTCTGGAAGTCCTGGACCAGGTGATAAGTATTTGGGACTTTGTCACCCAGATGGGAGGTTGTAATGAGAGCCAGTGAGAGTTCAAAGGGATGCTTGTAGAGATCAGGGAAGCAGTCAGGCTCAGCCATGGAAGTCTGCAAGAGGTTTCATTCATCTGGTATTCTCTAGATGTCCTGGTTGTGTGTTTTAGATGCTTCATTTGTCCAGTGGTCTCTGGATGTCCTGGTCAGAAGCATCAGGTCAGGAGCCATCTGGGACTTTGTTTATATTCTGAAAAGACTCAAGCATAACCTCACCATGATGTTAGAATATCGGGCTCTTTTTTGTTGTTGTTGTTTTTCAAGACAGGGTTTCTCTGTGTAGCTTTGCGCCTTTCCTGGAACTCACTTGGTAGCCCAGGCTGGCCTTGAACTCACAGAGATCCACCTGCCTCTGCCTTCTGAGTGCTGGGATTACAGGCGTGCGCCAGCACTGCCCGGCACTTTGTTTTTATTTAGCAATTCACTTTTGGTTGTGTCTTCTTTACAGCAAATGCTTTCAGGCAGAAGAAAACTATTATCTTTTAAAATGAAATTATTTTTAAAAATTAAATTTAATATAGCTAAATAGTTAATACTATGTGAGGATTTAAGTGGTTGTAAATACCCCCATTTATTTGTTTATAATTTGCCAATAAAGTACTTAATGGTGATGTTCCACAATAGCTTGACCCTGTGGGTAGTAAGGGTTTCTAGTCATTTTAATAGTAAAATTTCTCAAATCATTTGTTAGCATAAGCAGAAAGGACCATTATCATTTTTAGCTGTGATGGGTCCTAGAAGGGACATGCACAACGTGTTATTAGGCAAAGCTAAGTTCCAGAGAGACAAAGTGTTTTTTTCCTGGAGTCACCAGGGCTATGCTTGGGGCTGTGCTCTGTAGCTGACTAGTTAGGGAGAGGCCTTGTGTGTGCCTGAGGTGCACTTTGAGCACAGATCTTTACATACTTGAAGAGAATGTCCAAGATGCAGACAGATATAGTTTCCGATATCAATCTGATGTCCATTTATTACTAATTATGCAATAGAAGTTTGACATATTGTATAAAGTTTGCCTTTATGCTGTATAAACAATGTCTTTAATAAAGGACAGGCTCTTGGGAACTTCTTTTAACTGTTTTCCTTGCCAGATCTGAGCTCTTCTCACACCAAGGGAAAGCACAAAACTAAAAAAGAAGCTAAATACATAAAACAATGATCACTAGTTTTTAAAAACTTAAACAAGACCTTAGCTTAAGATTTAGGATCTTTAAATTTTAGGACTGTTTCAGTTCTGAGCTTAAGAAGACCTTCTCACTAGGTATAGGATATTTGGAAGTACCTCAGAACTAATCATAGACCCCTGATGATGAGAAAACAGCCGGGTTTGCCCACGGAAGCATGAACGTACCTATTCAGCTGGCACTGTAATCGAAACACAATTGTGAGCAATATCAAAGCATAACAGTTTCATGGAGGAAGACCTTGCTCAAGGACTTAGTTTTTACCACATGTTGTAGGCAGTTTGATGTCACAGATTCTCAAGCTGTAACAAAAATAATTTAGGTAAAAATTTTCAAAAAAAAAATTAATTCTGACTGACTGTCTTTTTGGTTAGTCTTTTAGGCCTCCAAGGCCAAACGTATAATTATGATTGCATTTTTTACCACGGTATTATCCAGAAAAAAATACTATAAAAACTTTATTGATTCCTATTTATTCCTATTTTCCTTTTTAAATCCATCCCAAGCCTGTTTGACATTGTTAAAAAAGATTTTCTTACGTTGTACGAAAGTATAAGTCTAAACCTTGTTGCTTTAGTAATCACAAATGAAAACAATCTGAGTGGCTGGGATTTTCAGCGCCTGAGAGGCCTGAATCGGGGAGGGGGAACCTCTACGATACCTTAGGTTCCCGGGATGTATACAGAATGATCACAGGCAAGCTCTCTTGTCTCTTTCTTCAGGTTTTTCTTCAACTGCAATTTCTAGCTTTCATGTTTTGGAGATTCAACTGATAAATGTCACACCCCATGGTCAAGACGGTTGACAGTCATGTCTCTGACATGCAGAGGCTCCTAGATTATAATAAACAGCAACATAAGGTCCCTCTGGGCCACTGCAGGGAAACCCCTTCAAACAAACTCACTTGCCTTGGGCGCCAGCGCTTGCCGGTTGGAAGACCTCTTTTCTGTGGTTTTATTTCTAGCCAGCGCTTGCCGGTTGGAAGACCTCTTTTCTGTGGTTTTATTTCTAGGCTCTTTCCCTTGCCTTAGAATCCCGCCTCCGTGGGAGAAGGATGGGGTCTCCTTTCTCCCTCCCCCTGGAGGACAAGATGGACGCGGGAAGCCTGTTCTTGTCGCATCCCCATTTGTGGGGCTGGTGGCCTGGAGGCGTGAGTTGTGAAATAAGAATTGTATCTCCCTCTCGCCTCTTCCACTCGGCTCTGTGTGTGTTTCGGGTCACTTACACTTGCTCCATGTTGACCAGAACGAGGGGGTGGCTACACCCCGGTAATGCTTTCTGAAGTCCCTACTGGCGATAAGGTCAGTTCATTTCTTCTACTGGATCAAAGAAGTAATATCGGACTTCAAATTTTGAGTTCTTCCGTTTTTGAAATGTTAGTTCGCATAATATATACCGTGTCCTGAAGGAAATCAAGAGACTCCCTTGAGAACATTCACCTCGTTTGTGGCCAACTAGTATTTTGCGGGTTGAGGAGGGAAGGGTCCTCCCAATATCTCTAGGTATTTACAAGAAGGAAATTCACGGTATATCTGAGAGAGGCAATCCTACCTTAACTGTGCATTAAAATATATAATAAAGTTTGGTCTCTGCCAACGAGAGTAACTCTAGAGTCACTCTGTGCATTGAGCTCCAAAAAGTGTATAGTCCAGGCTGGCCTCGAACTCAGATCCTCCTGCCTCTGCCTCTTCAGCATATCCTACCGGCTTGCGCCACCGCAGCCGGCAGAAGCTTTTGTTGCTAGTTTAGTAGTTGAAGCTTCCTCTCTTAATGACGTAACTGTTGAGGGTGAATGTCCCTGGCGGTCCTTCCGAGAACTACACGCCCAAACTCCGGGCAGCTCCCAGGCCAGTCCATTCTGCAACCCAGCCCACGCTTGCCTCTGTGTACACTTGCAATTCCTCTGCCCTGCGGCCCTCCACCTTCACAGCGGAAGATCAGTGCTCGGAGGAAGGCAGCACACGGAGGTGGCCTTCCTCAGGGATGGCTGACAAGTCTCAAAACTCAATCCTCGGGAAACGGCTGGGGCCACCTGCACTCGGACGCTAGACACTGACTTCTAAATGCGGGAATCAGGAGAGGGCGGGTCAGGGCGGGAAGACAAGGGCGTGACACTGATGGTCCTTGCCCAGGGGTCCTCCATCACCGGAGCATTCTCCTCCCTTCAGCTGTAGACACCTCCTTCAAGGAGTCCACTAGCTCCGCAGGACTATCCCAGCCCCAGCTTTCGGTGAGTTCAGAATTTCTACCCATCGTATGTGCCCATGAATGGGGCAAGATGTTTAAGAATGTTAACGATTTTCAATTCTTTAAGCCCGAGGATAAGGAGGGCGGGCAAAATCCAGTTCTCAAACATAGCACAGGGTGATTGTCTTTGTTTCTTTTCCTGTCGCTGTGATAAAATACCTCCTTAACAAAGGCGATTTAAGGAAGGGAGTGTTCTTTTTAGCTCACAGTTCAAGTTACAGCCCGCAGCTAGTCACGTGCGTGGACTCCACCAGAAGGAAGAAGGAGGAGGGGTCTGTGCCCAGCTCACTTTCCCCATTTACACATTCCAGAGTCCCTACCTAAGGAACGGTCCTGCCCTCAATTAAGAAGGCTCTTCCCACCTCAACTGATGCAATGGAGATGATATCTCACAGACATTCTCAGAGACTCAGGGTAATCTAAATAAGACTCACAAGTATGCCTACGGGTGTGATTCGGTCTCACGGGTGATTCTGCAGAGTCCGCCAAGCAGACAGTTAACACCATCACAGTTTTGTTCCTTTGAAGTTTCAAAAATTGTAATGAGCATACACTGTGAAATATTAACACTGTGTTGCTCTGGGTTCTGAAATGCTTTGTGCAAGTATTAAAATAGAAATGCTGTTCAGAGAAGAATTCCAATGTTTGCCTGTTGTTTTTTCCTCTGCAATGCGTTAATCAGACTTCATCTCTGTGAAGAGTATCTGGAAGGGGTTTAAAGTGTTTCTTTGGCCTCGGGTTCGAAGTTTTAGTCCCAGTGTGCTGTTTCTAGGCCCATGGAGATGCAAAGTGTGAAGTCAGGGAGTGGGTGGCAGAGCAAAGCTGCCCTCGCGACAGTGGGGATCCAGAGAGTGATTACATTGGAACCAAGGATAGATAAGACAGACACGTTCCAGGGTCTTCCAGCAGCTAGGTGTCATCTCAGAAAGTCACCCTCACTCACAGTAAGGTTATCAAATTACAAAGTCACGTGTGGATTGATTCATCGCTGGAGGCTGAGCCCTCATGATCCAGTCCCCCCTCACTGCCTGCCTCCCTCAGCTGAGATCAAGCCTCCCACACTCAGCCTCCGCAGGGCACCAGACATCTAAACACAACAGAGGTCATCTAGGACTATACCTTTGTGCCCGTGAATTACCGCATGGCCATGTGACTGCTGCAGTCTACTCAACTAGTATCTTACTGCTGGGTGTTTTAAGAACCAGGGTGTAATTTCCCTTCTTTTCTTTACCAAAGCAGACAACGCTGCCAAGCCTACCATCTTCCTGTGGATCGAGGAATGAAACAGAGGAAAAACAGGACCTCCGAGCAACCTGAGTGGGCACATTGTGATGTCCTATATATTTAAAAGGAAGTCTCCAGTCGTCTCTCCCTGAGTTGATAGATAGATGATAGATAGATAGATAGATAGATAGATAGTGTGGTGTGTGTGTGTGTGTGTGTGTATTATGTGTGCGTATTCAAGCATGCATAGTCTCTGTATCGACCTCAGAACATCACTTCTCAGGCAAGCACTCACTCCAGAACCTGAGCAATAAGTAACTCGAGACCCTCTGTCTGTCTTAGGTCTGCCTTATCTCCCATCTCTGTCTGAGACGACTCCAGACCTGCCATGTTCCTTGACTGAAGTCTTGAAAGAAACTGGGTGAGAAAAACCCTTCTGACCTGAAGACTGTCATGTAAAATAATGGTTGTTATATTAAATCACTACATTTTGGAGTAATTTCTTCAACAGCAAAGGGGGGGGTGTCAAATATAACCATCAAAAAAAGAACCATATAACAGAAGGAAATATGGAATGTGGCAGGAAATGAGGGTATCAACATGGATTCCAGGATATAGTATTACACAATACAGTATTTTGTTCAGGGTTAAGTTTTTCCCCAATTTAATGACATATTCTATTTGAAGCTATTTCCTGTAACCTAACAAAATAATTGAGAACAGGTTATATATATATACATACATACATATACACTAGAAGACAACAGAGAGCTCCCGGCCCTACCCTGACGGGCTTGGGGCTTTCCAATTGTACTGCTGCATTGGACAAGCGTGCGCTTGAATAAAGATTGCTTTTGCATACTGATTTGGGCTCCTTGGTCATCTCTGGGGGATTCTGCACCTTGGGCATACCAGGAACATTGATTGAGAAAATGCCCCCATTAGAATGGTATGTAGGCCAGCCTTTCAGGGTACCATCTTAATAAACATTAATGAGGGCAGGTTGGGGAAGCTAGCACATTGGCTGAAGTATTACCGCAGGGCTGGTGTTCATGGAGGTATAAGAAAGCAGACTGAGCAAGCCACAAGGTTGAAAGCAGCATTCCTCTGGAGTTTCAACCAGTTTCCTGCCTCTGTGCTCCTGCCAGGAGGTCCTACCCTCAGATTCCCTCAGTGAGGGTGTGTGATTAGGACCTTAAGCAAAAGAACCCTTTTCCTCCCCAACTTGCTTTGGGCCATGGTGTTTTTACAGACCTATAGAAAGCAAACTAAGCCAGGGAAGATTCATGAAATGACAACATATATTTTTAAAAGAAAGAAAAATACGTACTCACTCTTAAATGGATATTAGATGCAAAGCAAAGGATCACCAGGCTGCAATCCACAACCCCAGAGAAGCTAGGTAAAAAGGAGAACCCTAAAAGGGACACACATGGAGAGCCCAAGGAAGGGAAAATAGTTAAGATCTCCTGGGTAAATCGGGAGGAGCAGATAGAAGGGAAGGGATGAGGGATGAGAACAGGAGGGACTGAGATGGTCACATGGAGGGAAGGATGAAGAGGGAGAGCAATGAAAGAGATCTTGGTAGAGGGAACCAATACCCGGTTAGAGAGAAACCCGGGGCTAGGGAAATCCCCAGGAACCCACAAGGACGACTCTAGATTAGACTACTATCAATAGTGGAGAGGGTGTCTGGACTTACCTTCCCCAGATTAGTGAGTACCCTAATTATCATCATAGGACCTACATCCAGAACCGATGGAAGCAGATGCAGTGATCCACAACCAAGCACTGGGCTGAGCTCCTAGACTTCAGTTGAAAAGAAAAAGGAGGGATCACAGGAGCAAGTGAGGTCAAGATCATGATGGGAAAAACCACAGAGACAGCTGATCCAAGCTGGTGGGAGCACTCTGGCCTGTCAGCTGGGGAACATGCATGGGACCGAACTAGGCCCTCTGAATGTGGGTGACAGTTATGTGGCAAGGTGTCCCACCCTAGGGAAAGTGTTCCAAAAAGCCATTTCATGCACCTGGGATAATTCCTGGTCCCACTGCCAGGGACTCCCCTACAGATCTAGCCACATAACTGTCACCCACATTCAGAGGGATGGGGCTTGTTCCTGCCTCAACTGTGTATGCCAGACTTTGTTGACTCCCCAAGAGAAGCCTTACCTCGCTGAGGAGTGGATGGGGGTAGGATGGGCGAAGGTGGAGGGTGGGGTAAGGGGAGGGAGGGGGGACTGGGATTGGCATGTAAAATGAAAAAAATTTTTTTTTGTTTTAAAGAAGGAAAAGAGGAGAATGAAAAGGACAAGGACAATGAAGAGCAGAGATTCCGTGTGGCCCGCAGCAGCAGTGGGGGAGGAAGAAAACGCACCAGGTCCAGTGACAGTGAAAGAGGTCATCGTGCTAAGTGAACAGAGCAGACACAGAGCACACATCCGAGGGTCATGTGCAGGGTGGGATGCGGAGGGCGCGTGGGGATGCAGATCTCTTTGGCTGGGGTTCGCTGTGAGCCCCACTCTGCGAGCCCTGAAGGTGATGTCAAGATGACCAGGCAGAAGAGAGATGGTGCAGAGAAGACGGAGAAGTGTGGCTCTCTGTGTCTGTGAGTGTCTGTGAGCACTGGAGTGGTGCTGGCTTGAAGACAGCTTTCAAACCAGTTAACAGAGATAGACGGATAATTTCAGGGCAGCTAAATCAATAGTAAGGCTGGTCTTTCAGGAGTAAATGAGGGAGAGTTTCAGCGACTAGCCATAGGATTTCCTTTTTTTGTTTTTTGTTTCTTGAACTTTCTACCTTCCTTTTCCCCCCCTTAAGATTGTTGTTTGTACACAAGCTGTCCGTGTACTATTGGCGGTGCGAAGTAAGACAAAAAAGGTGGCTGGAGAGACAGCCGTGGGTGCTGGGAACCGAACTCTTATATTTTTGGTTGTGAGCCTAGCCTTTAACGGCTGAGCCATCTCTCCAGCCCGACTGCGGCTCGCATTCTTTCCCCCATGTAGTGAGCAGGCGTTGCGCAATCTCGACGCCGCTGGCCATTTTCTCCTTTCCAATTCTAAATAAACCTCATTTTTTCGTGTTGTTCATTAAAACCAAAGACCTGAGGTTAAAAAAACAAACAAAAAACAGACTCTGCCGCGAACATTTCTGCTCCGAGCGGTGCCTGCTGACTTGTTTCGCGTGTGCAGGACTAGAGGAAAGGAACCCAAGGGTCGGGAGGGCTGAGATGGCAGACTGTAGGGAGGGGAGCGTGTCCGGAGAGGAGTGCGGGGTGCGGCCGTGGGCAGGCGCGGGGGTCGGGCGTGTGAGTCGGCGCGTGGGCCAGGGCTTGGGAGCTGCGGTGCGGAGCCGGCGCCTGAGTCCGGAGGAGCTGGTGCGGGTTGAGTGGGGTGGGGACGCGGGCAGCCGAGCGGGATCCGGGTGTAAGGAGCATGGGGAGCGGCCTTGTGGCTGTTGGAGGTGTGTTTGTGGGTGTTGTGTAGCCGCCGATTTCTGTAGAGTTGTTGAAAATTGGAGAAAAAAAAATGTGTATCCCAGGCTGTCCTCGAACTCCAGATCCACCTGCCTCTGCCTCCTTCAGCAAATCCTACCGGCCTGCGCCACCAGAGCCGGCAGTTGATTTTGTACAAATAACCCTATTGAAGCTTTTGTTTGATGACGCAAGCTCATGTGCGTCTAACGGGAGAATTGTTGCACCGGTAGAGCCAACGGTACCTCGTTTTCATCCAAACCCACGTTCTCCACCAGCTTTCCATACACTGCCCGCTGAACTCCCACAACTCTCTGGCCTCACTCCTGCCGCTCCCACTCCAGGGAACCACACTTGCACAATCCCGGAAGGTCCCCTGCCCCGCGACTCCTGCAGGTCACACCGGGAAACCCACTCCGGCACCGCCAGGAAGCTCTGTGCTCAGCCGCAAGTCCCTGCTGTCCAGCGCTCTGCCCCGCAGCCCACGCGTGGACTCGCTAGTCCTCTGCCCTGTCGCCCTCCACATTCACAGCAGATCAGTGAGTGACCGAAAGGAGGCTGCACACGGAGGTGACCTTCCTCAGGGATGACAAGTCTCAAAACTCAATCCTAGGGAACCTGCTGGGACCACCTGCACTTGAGTGCTTGACACTGATTTCCACGTGCGTGACTCCAGGGGAGGCCGGGTCGGGGTGGGAAGAGAACTCGATTTGAAAATAAAACAGTGCGTGGACACCGCTGTTTCTTGCCCAGTGGTGCCCCGTCACCATCACCGGAGCACTCGCCTTCCTTCAGCTCAGGGGATCCCACACTCCCAGCTTTAAGCATCCTTGCCAAGGGTGGGTTAAGGATATCCACCATCTATGCATGCCCTGGACTTGGCTGTAACAAAATGTTAAAAGAATGTTAATAATTTTCAGTCTTTAAGCCCAAGGATAAAGAGTGTGGACAAAAATCCAGTTCTATTGTGTCAGACAGCACGAGGTTGTCAGTTAACACTTAACCATCACCGCTTTGTTGCCTAAAAGGGAAAAATAAAAGAAAAACGTCTTAAGCATGCATTCTGAAATATTAATAATGTATTGTTCTGGATCCGGGAGTCTTTGTCAAAGCATTAAAATGTTAGTGCTGTTCAAAAATGGATTCAGATGCTTGCTTTTCTCTACGGTGCATTAGACATCATCTCTGTGAAAAATACCGGAGGGTTTAAGTGGGAAGCACTTCGGTCCACTCAGTTTCGGAGTCTCAGTCTTGACAAGTTCTTTCTGGGCCCATGGGGGAGGGCACGAGATGGCAGAGCAAAGCTTCCCTCCTAACACTGAGCAGCGAGACTGAGAGCAGATCGGAGGACAAAACACAGCTCCCAAAGAGTACCTCCAGTGTCCTCCAACCATGAGACCCCATCTTAGAAAGCTTCCCTCACTTTTTGATAAGGCTATTAAATTATGGAGCCATGTGGGGATTGATCCATTGGTGGAGGCTGAGCCCTCATGATCCAATCACCCCTCACTTACTGCATCTATCCATCAGTTGAGATCAAGCCTCCCACACAGCCTCTGCAGGGCGCCAGAAATCTAAACACAACAGAGTCCATATTATAGGACTATACCTTTGTGCCCGTGAATTCAAGCATGGCCATGTGACTGCTGCAGTCTACTCAACTAATATCTTACTGCAGGGTATCTTAAGAACCAGGCTGTCCCAAATAATTAATAAAAACATTATGATGGGGCGGGGAGAAAGAAGATGCTTCCATAAGAATGGGGCTATAAGCAAGACGATAGGGCATTTTCTTAACTAGTGATGGGGAGGGCCCAACCCATTGTGGGTGGTGCCATCCCTGGGCTGGTGGTCCTGGGTTCTATAAGGAAGCAGGTTGAGCAAGCCATGGGGAGCAAGCCAGTAAACAGCACTCCTCCATGGCCTCTGCATCAGCTCCTGCCTCGAGGTTCTTGCCCTGCTTGAGTTCCTAACTTGACTTTCTTTGATAATGAACTGTGATGTGGACGCATAAGCAGAATAATAGCTGTCCCCCCAAAGAACCAGGCAGTAATTTGTTGTTTTATCTTCAGCACAGTGGCTTCACCTTAGTCTACTGCTATTTCAGCCAGCAACTGAGACTCTGCAGTTACTGGCCTGCCAGGAATTCTGTTCCCACAGGCACGGCCCTGTCGCTATCTCTAAAGGTAACTTGAACTAAATCTCTATTGTTCTATTTATAAATAAGACTCGAAATTCAAAGGCTGGGATGAAAACCTTGGAGCTCACAACTAGGTAACCCTCTCTCCTTGCTGGTATCTCCGAAAGACCCTGACTTCGGCTCTGCTAAAGCTTAAAATAGCTGGGCCACTCTAAATTACTCCCTACTACTTCCTGTGCTTCTCCTTAACTCTTAACGGATGCCCCGATGCTATATGATTTCTTTCTGTCAACTAGTTGCTAGCTCAGCCTCCTGACCCAAGGTTAATTTTATTTAATTAATACAAACGCAAACTCGGGATCAACAGTGTGATCCAATATCCCCCAGCAGTAATTTCCCTTATTCTCTTTACCAAAGCAGACAAGGTTGCCAAACCCACTAAACCACTCGAGACCCTCTGTCTGTCTTAGGTCTGCCATTCTCTCCCATCTCTGTCTGAGACGACTCCAGACCTGCCATGTCACTTGACTGAAGTCTTGAAAGAAACTGGGTGAGATTAGCTAGCTCAGCTACCCCACCCTTCTGAGCTGCAGGCTGTCATGTAAAGTAACATTTATTGTATTAAATCACTACATTTTTGGAGTAATTCTTCAACTTCAATAAAACCAAATATAACCATCAGAAAAGAACTGTATAACAAAAGGAAATGTAGGATGTGCTAGGAAATGGGGGTTTCAACATGGATTCCAGGAACCAAACTCTGGCAGCCTGTCTTGCAAAGCCAGCATCCTTAATAGCTCAGCCACCTGCTAACCCTCTTCTTTACTTGTGATGAATACAATAGTTTGTTTGGGATTAGGTCCCCCCCACACACACTTTGAAGACATCATTTGAATAAGTTTGTTTTTGTAATTCAAATGAAATAATTGAAGGCAGGTAATGTAAATAAAGAAAACTGCTGGGATTAGAGGCATGTACCACCACAACCCAGCAATAGTTTATTAATTATACAAAAATAGCAAGCTTCCTTGTGACATGATATAATACATTTTGGTCACATTGACCACATCTTCACCCTCACTTCTCTCTCCCCCTTGCGTTTATTCCCCTTCATAAATAATCCTTCTAATTTCATGAAAAGAATTTTCTCTGGTTCATGGTTTTGAAGGCTAATCCAAGAGTAGGTGACCTCATGGGTTTGACCCCTGGTGAAGGGCTCAGGCAAGCAGCATCCCCAGGGAAGAAGCATGTGTGAGATCACGTGTTGGACAGGGATTCTAGAGCAGAGAAGAGCCAGCAAGGGCCTCCCACCAAGCCCCATGTTTCAGCATCCTGATCTACTCAGTGTTGACACAGTATGTCCAGCTTTTTGAAGCTGCAACAGGACAGTGTCATCTCAAAAGTTCATCCTTGAACTCCACAGTATTGTTACACACACACACACACACACACACACACAGAGAGAGAGAGAGAGAGAGAGAGAGAGAGAGAGAGAGAGAGAGACTGTTTAAATCAAGTTTACATATTTGTTGTCTGTGTTTCTAACTCTTCTGGAGCACATGCATCTTGTGGATGTGAGTGTGAATGCAGTGTGGTCCTAAACAGGTAGATGTTCAATCATTCATGTTGATGACAACAGCATTCACAACAGCCATGTGGCCAAAGCAACAGGCAAATTTGTTTATTCCTATTAATGGTTGGTTACCCAGTAAATAATGTATGCATAGGCCCAGAAATTCTTCAGCCTAGGATGGAAGGGCTGTATAGTTTCGCTCACCTCCATACTACCCACACTGAGAAAGACCTGGAAATCCATCACCAAGGAACCACTGCCATCCGTTGTCCTCAGGCCCCAGTAGAAGCACTTCTGCCCTGGTCCTGCTGGTAGCCTGCATCACACATCACCTTTGACAAACCTTAGGAAAGCATGCTCTTAGGAAGTTTGACCACTGGGGAGAATACCAGAGCTGCAGCCCAGGGGTTAGGCTTGACACATAGGAACAGACAAGCATGATGGCTGCCCTGGACAAGAAGAGTTGGCCCTCCACAGAGCTTATGGTGGGATTGCCTACGGATGTCTAGGGAAGGGAGAACTCCATGAGCAACTGAATAGTTTAAGACAGCTGAGCACAAGAGTCTAGAAGAAGGGAAAAGTTGTGGGAGTTCCTAGATAGGTCCTTGGTGGCTTGAAGGAAGTCCATGAATGCCAACAATATTTTTCAAAAGGAGAGAAGGAGTAAGGGAAGGAAAAATAGGAAGATGAGGAGGGGAAGGAGGAGGAGGAGGTTTGGAGTCACCAGCAGCAGCAGTGGGGGAGGAAGAAAACGCACCAGGTCCAGTGACAGTGAAAGAGGTCATCGTGCTAAGTGAACAGAGCAGACACAGAGCACACATCCGAGGGTCATGTGCAGGGTGGGATGCGGAGGGCGCGTGGGGATGCAGATCTCTTTGGCTGGGGTTCGCTGTGAGCCCCACTCTGCGAGCCCTGAAGGTGATGTCAAGATGACCAGGCAGAAGAGAGATGGTGCAGAGAAGACGGAGAAGTGTGGCTCTCTGTGTCTGTGAGTGTCTGTGAGCACTGGAGTGGTGCTGGCTTGAAGACAGCTTTCAAACCAGTTAACAGAGATAGACGGATAATTTCAGGGCAGCTAAATCAATAGTAAGGCTGGTCTTTCAGGAGTAAATGAGGGAGAGTTTCAGCGACTAGCCATAGGATTTCCTTTTTTTGTTTTTTGTTTCTTGAACTTTCTACCTTCCTTCCCTCCCCTCCTTAAGATTGCTGTTTGTACACAAGCTGTCCGTGTACTATTGGTGGTGCGAAGTAAGACAAAAAAGGTGGCTGGAGAGACAGCCGTGGGTGCTGGGAACCGAACTCTTATATTTTTGGTTGTGAGCCTAGCCTTTAACGGCTGAGCCATCTCTCCAGCCCGACCGCGACTCGCATTCTTTCCCCCATGTAGTGAGCAGGCGTTGCGCAACCACAACGCCGAGGGCCATTTTCCCCTTTCCTGTTCTAAACAGACTTCATTTTCTTGTGTTGTGCATTAAAACCAAAGACCCGAGGTTAAAAAAACAAACAAAAAACGGACTCTGCCGCGAACATTTCTGCTCCGAGCGGTGCCTGCTGACTTGTTTCGCGTGTGCAGGACTAGAGGACAGGAACCCAAGGGTCGGGAGGGCTGAGATGGCAGACTGTAGGGAGGGGAGCGTGTCCGGGGAGGAGTGCGGGGTGCGGCCGTGGGCAGGCGCGGGGGTCGGGCGTGTGAGTCGGCGCGTGGGCCAGGGCTTGGGAGCTGCGGTGCGGAGCCGGCGCCTGAGTCCGGAGGAGCTGGTGCGGGTTGAGTGGGGTGGGGACGCGGGCAGCCGAGCGGGATCCGGGTGTAAGGAGCATGGGGAGCGGCCTTGTGGCTGTTGGAGGTGTGTTTGTGGGTGTTGTGTAGCCGCCGATTTCTGTAGAGTGGTTGAAAATTGGAGAAAAAAAAAAAATGTGTATCCCAGGCTGTCCTCGAACTCCAGATCCACCTGCCTCTGCCTCCTTCAGCAAATCCTACCGGCCTGCGCCACCAGAGCCGGCAAGCACGAGCTTCGCTAACTTGATAGTTGAAGCTTGTCCTTGATGACGTAAGCCGCCGGATATGTTTCTACTTCCTGGTCTGAAAAATAACTAAAAACTGGGGGCTCCAACAAGGCCCCCACTCTCCTTCTCTTCAATCCCACACTCTTCATCCGGTTCATGAACTTCAACTCCCCAGTCATTTTACTGACACTGTTGGTTCTTGCGGGTCCTTCCCCTGCGTGCCACACCTCCTTCAAGGAGCCCAGGAGCGAAGGGCGAGCACCCCATCTACCCCTCCCCGCAGCTTTATGCTTCGTTGCAGGGGTGGGTTCAGAATATCCACTCTTCTTTACATGCCCTGGACCAGACTGGAGCAATGTCAGGAATGTTAGCAGCTTTTAGAGCGTTAAGATGAAAGATTCTGTTTGAGAACAGAATTCAGTATTCATCAGTGTTTCGGAGATAGCGTGGGGTTGTTGCCTTCGTTTTGTTTTTCGTTGCTTTGGTAAAATATCCTGACAAAGGAAACTTAAGGAAAGACAGGTTTATTTTGGTCCACACTTGAAGGCACGGTCAATCAAAGTAAAGGCAGCCAGAGCTTAAAGTGGTTGGTAACATCACATCCAGTCAGGAAACAGAAATGTGCGCTCAGCTAGCGCTCCCCCTCTCTCCCTCCCTCCCTTCCTTCTCTCTGTGTCTCTGTCTCTGTCTCTGTCTCTGTCTCTGTCTCTCTCTCTCTCTGTGTCTCTCTCTCTGGTTGTCTCTCTGTGTCTCTCTCTCTCTGGTTGTCTGTCTCTCCCTCCCTCCCTCTGTCTCTGTCTCTCTCTGGTTGTCTGTCCTCCCTCCCTCTGTCTCTCTCTGTGTCTATGTCTCTATGTCTCTGTCTGTCTTTCTCTTTGTGTCTCTCTGTCTCTCTCTTTGTGTCTCTCTCTGTCTCTCTGTCTCTGTCTTTCTCTCTGTCTCTGTCTCTCTGTCTCTCTGTCTCTCTCTGTGTCTCTGTCTCTGTCTCTCTCTGTGTCTCTCTGTCTCTCTGTCTCTCTCTGTCTCTCTCTGTCTCTGTCTCTCTGTCTCTGTCTCTCTGTCTCTCTCTGTCTCTCTCTGTCTCTCTGTCTCTCTCTGTCTCTCTCTGTCTCTGTCTCTCTGTCTCTCTGTCTCTCTCTGTCTCTGTCTCTCTGTCTCTGTCTCTCTGTCTCTGTCTCTCTGTCTCTCTCTGTCTCTGTCTCTCTCTCTCTGTCTCTGTCTCTCTGTCTCTCTGTCTCTCTCTGTCTCTGTCTCTCTGTCTCTCTGTCTCTCTCTGTCTCTCTCTGTCTCTCTCTGTCTCTCTCTCTCTGTCTCTGTCTCTGTCTCTCTCTGTCTCTCTCTGTCTCTGTCTCTCTGTCTCTCTGTCTCTCTGTCTCTGTCTCTGTCTCTGTCTCTATCTCTCTGTCTCTCTCTCTCTGTCCTCCCCCCCATGGTCCTGCCCACCATCGAGCTGGGTCCTCCACGTGCATCAAATGCATTCTCAGAGCTACCCACCCTTAATCGGGATAAGCCCTCCCCCGGGTGCCCTGGGCCTGGCAGTAGCGGCCCCAAGGCAGAAGCAACAGCCGAGTAGTCAGTACCCGACGCTTTGAAAGCAACCGGGCAATGCCTGGTTGACAGTTAAAGAAGCTGTGGAACAGTCTGAGGGAGGCCAAGATCAGAAGAATGAGGAAGACAGCAGGACGAGGACAAGAGAGAGCAGGAAGGGGAAGCTGGAGGGTGAACGCCACGGGGAGCTACCGAGACTTCACAGACAAAGGCCCGGGACGAGACTGTCACAGAGGCTTCTGCCCAGGTCCAGGCACTTGGGGCCTGAATGCGTGTGGCTTGCCCCTCCTCTAGCCTCGGGATGCGCTTGCACTCATGTGCACATACCCACACAGAAATATGAATAATTAGAAGTAAAAAGTAACAGGGCTCTTACAGCGTATATCAATGCTTCTACAATATTAAAATGTATTTAATAATGTATTTTATTAAATGTACTTTTAAAATGTCTTCTTCCATTTTGCTCCTTCAGAGGTAACATGTAGATCTGAGGTTTAGAGACTATTTGCAGGTATGTATTTTGTGTATTCACCACAAATATTTAATGATAGATGACATAGAAATCTGTTTATGTAAATTTCTATCTTCCCAGTCACAGAGATCTGCCTGCCTCTGCTTCCTAGTGCTAGGATTAACAGCATGAGTCACTATGCCTGGAGGGAAGAAATTTTTAACTCTATCTGTCCCCACAGACTTGGGCAAGTGTTATCAGCCTGATAATATGCTAATGGTTAGCATGCCTGCCAGCCATAATTACCAAGCCAAAGCCTCTTGGCTGCTACCTTGGGACTTTCTGTGCTTTATGTAGATTCTTTAACTTTCGCCTCCATCCCTAACACCACAGCTATCTATGTAACACCAGGCAAGCATCTACTCCAACTTAGACTTTGAATTATGGAGATGCAGCGTTTTGCTTTACATTTGCTGCTGCCAAGCTTATGCCGTGCACTTGAATCTCATACTTCTGCTTTTGCATAGGGCTCTCTCAACAAGTGAGATGAAGGGGTAACATGAATGAATGTTCATTAACAACGGACAGATTGAACTGGTTCCCTTCTAACAAGGGAGCCACGTTGCTTCCTAAAAGGGGAACTGAGCATTTTAACTTCCAGCAGCTGTCTTATTCCCATCAACAACCTTTGTTTTTGATAACACAAAATTATGTCAGCCATATTATTCTAAAAAATAAAATAAACGCCATTATTAGGTAGGGACAAACAGCTTTTGGTTTTGTGTGTGGCTTAGGGTGTTCATTTGTTTGCTTGTGTTTAAGAAAATGTCTCATTACAATGACCCGGCATATGAAACTCACTATGTATCTCTGCCTGCCTTTGCTTCAGAGTGCTGGGATTAAAGGCATGAGCCACTACACCCAATGGGAAAAGAATTTTAACTCTTCCTATCCCCCACAGACTTCAGGCAAATGTTATTGGCTCATTAATACATGTGTTGACATGCCTGCAACCCATGATTACGAAAGTCTGTTTCTAAGGAGATCTTTGTGGTTGGTATTTCCTGTGAAAAAAACAACTGACCTACTTTTGTTTCCAGTTACGAGCTCTGTAACTGGAATAGCAACATGTTTAGCTGGTGTTTTGTTTTGTCACGATTTTGAAATTTTTCCAAGTGTTGGTGTAATTTTATTACAGAGTAAGTTAGAGAACAGCACTTTTCTATTTGAATGAAATTTGCATTTAAAGTCTTAGGCTTATCAGTAGTTTCACTTGGTGTCTAGAAGTCATAATTTTTTGGGTCCTGGCCTGCATATATAAATACCTATACATTTGTTTTATGGCCCAGTCATATACACACAAAAAATCATTTTCAGGCAAATGCAACGGACTGTTTAAGGTGAGCGGGACATGTTATGAACTGAATTAGGTTCTCTGCTCCCCTAAACCACAAGAAGATGACTTAGGTCACTCTAACCTGATAACACCTCCCTCAGTCACTGCCACTTTCTCACCTTAACCCTTTCCCTGTCCTGATACTTCCTTCACTACAACAATCTGTAATGACAAAAGTTTATTACATTTATGGTCTATGGTTTATTTTCATACTAGAAGATCTCCAATTAAATCTTCAACTCAAACAGGGATAAAGCTGCAAGTCCTAATCTTACAAAAACTATATTAACTTACTATAAACTGTTAAAGATAATTAAAACATACAAGTTAATTATCAGTTACCTCAAAAATAATCATATTCTTTAATATATTCATAAATATACTTATAATCATGATTAATTATAGAAATAAGCTTCATTTAGCATATATATGTATATATGTATATGTTTTCAAAGTTGAGCCTTGAAACAAAGTTTATCTAGTCCAGGTATACTTAATAGATAAAGGTTCTCAAACTTCTCAGAGACTTGATGAATAAGGCATTTTAAATGTTCAGTAAAAGCTTCCCACAATAAACAGAGATACCACCACCACTACCACCACCTGCCACCAACAAGAAAACTTTAAGGTCTCCAAGGAAAACAGATAAAACACTACACCAATGAGTCCACCTGGACTGTGGTAATGCTAACCACTAGGAAAACTGCCCCATGCCTCATCTGCTACCAGGATCCTGCGCATACTGTGGACACTTTTGGATTGACTGTTGTACCCTGCCTTGCCAAAATAAAGTTAATTTTCCCAAGTTCTTCCTCTCCAGGAAACATTCAGACCTGAGTCTGACCAACCAAAAGCCTGTAGCTCTATGAGGCAACTGAAGATTAAACAAACACTGCGCTTTTCCGACAATTGATGATTGACTACTGCATCTATAACACAAGCCTCAAATGACTGTCTAAGCAAGCCTCTGTCATTATAATTGATAGAAAAACCACTTAAATTATACCTGCTACTCAAATTTATCCCTCACAGGTCTCTGATGACTAACTGTAGCTTTAACAACAGCAACACCTAGCTGCCTGGTCAGTCCGTTTCATATATACAGTTTATCTTGCTGACAGGCTTTACTCTAACAAAAATTTAAAGTTTCTAAAGGTTATGACAAACGGACAAGTAAGTTATGTAGGTCAAGGAAAATTAATAATACAAGGTATGCAGGTCCAAGTTATGACAGTACTGTTAAGATCTGAAGATATGAAAGCTTAAGTCAGTCATAAAAGTTTGAATAAGCCATTTACAGGTCTAATCAAGTAATTTCAAGTATATGAAAAGTTGTTTCGATTTCTATCCCTCTTTCTGTGTTAACCCCTCTCCATCACCCATAGTCAGAATACATAACTAGTCTTCCAGACCCCTCCAGACTCCTCCTTTAACTTGCTCCTTCACAGTTTTTTTCTCCTCATTCCCTCATGCCCTATACCCTTACTAGGAAAGAATTTCCTCTCCAGAATTGACATAAAGTTTGCCTGCTAGCCCAACCCATAAACACCTCACTTCAGACCACCTTGCCCATCCCTGCTTTCATAGCCAATTTCCTCTGCTCATGGTTCCCTGAATATTCAATCCTAGTACATCCTCTATCCCAAGCTCCTTCGGCCCCACACCCCATGAACCTCTCCCTCCCATTAATAAACAGTTCTTTAAACTCAGAAAACACTTCCTTTCAGCTCCAGATCTCCCCGTTACAGATCTATATACATCTTTCCGCCCTTACACTTCCAAAATACATAAACACTTCCTAAGACTGACCTTTGCCCCTGCAGGCCACCTCTCCCAAACTCTAGAAACTACCACAGCTGACCTCCCTGTCTGTATGCTCTTGTTACAGCCCCTCAGCTCACCACTAACTCTAACAAATTCACTCTGGGACCCCCTCTTGTGGAGTATTATTTTAACTAGGCGAAGATGTGTTACATTTGTTTGTGCCGCGGGACATTACTTTAACTGTGTAAAGGTGTGTTTATGCTGCATTTGTTTAAGGATGTAGAGCTGGGTTCTTGTATCTGTTGCACCTTTCCTGCCTGATTGGTCTAATAAAAAGCTGAATAGCCAATAGCTAGGCAGGAGAGGGATGGGTGGGGCTGCCAGGCACAGAGAATAAATAGGAGGAGGACTCGAGGCGAGAATAAGGCACCCAGAGCCAGAAGCCAGAAAGCCGACAGACAGACAGACAGACAGACAGACAGACATAGAGAAGCAGTGAAAGTGAGATATACAGACTTAAGAAAGGTAATAAGCCCTGAGGCAGAGGGTAGATGAAGAGAAACAGGTTAATTTAAATTAAAAAACTAGCCACCCGTTAAAGCACACGCCTTTAGTCCCAGCCCTTGGGAGGCAGAGCCAGGCAGATCTCTGTGAGTTCGAGGCCAGCCTGGTCTACAGAGCAAGCTCCAGGACAGGCTCCAAAACTACATGGAGAAACCCTGTCTCGAAAAACCACACATACAAAAAAAAAAAAAAAAAAGCTTTCAAAACTAATAAGTCTCTGTGTCATGTTTGGAAGCTGATTGGTGGCCCAAAAGAAAAAGCCTGGTACAATCCCCTCTCCCGATCTATTCCCACCAACATCTCCCTCTACTCCTAAATCTCGTCCACCGTCTCGTATTCCATCCCTGCAAGCTTCTCTGATCAAATATTCGTCACTCACAGTCCTTACCTGTCCTCGATCGATCCTTCCACACTCTCCCCTTTCCTCAGTGTTCCCCAGATCCTCTGCACTCCGGTCCCAAACTCTCAAAGACCTCCTCCCCACCCCTCTCAGACACTTGATCTAAGTCCCCCTTTCGGAACCAAAGCCAAGTTCTCTCAACCTTGCGCAACAACTTCAGAAGCCTGTTACAGACCATCCCTCTCACCATTGGCCTCCTCAATCATCCGTGTTCCTAAAACATTTCAATCTCAAAACCTACCGAAGCACCCGGAAAGGTGATTCTGGTGTAACAAAAGCCTCTCAGATTGTATTCTCCCAAACACAACCTGCTTTTGACAGTTGTTCCCCAATTAACTTAGTATAGCAAATCTAAATTTTCCGGGCTCCTCTCAAGAACTCTCAAACTCCAGATAAATACTCTTGCCAACCAACAACCTAAGTTTTCCTGCCCATAGCCTATTCCTGAGGGTGGGACTTCTGCCCCTTCCCCTGGGATTTCTGCCCCTTTCCCGGGTCTTGGGACTCCTCTTCCCAACAACCAGGACCACAAACTTAACAGTTCCAAATGTACATACAAGATCATTTTTTTCCCTAAATTCCTTAACTTCACCTCTGTCCCTAGTCTATCTATCCCATCAGATTTCAAATCAACCACAGACTGAACTTCAACAGCTCAGGATCTCCATCCTGGTGTGGCCTCACAGAGTCTTCAGTTTGTCTGGTTCAGTAAAGTGAACCTTTTAGGGTTACCCCAGGCTGAAAGTAAGGGGTTAGAACACAGACACACACTGGAGGAGACCGCATGGAGAAATGAGAGGCAGCCTTGCGAACCCACGGGAGAGGCCTCAGGAAACCCTGCCAGCCCTCTGTAGACTTTAGCTTTCAGAACTCTGAGAATGCACATTTCTCTTGTTTAAGCTGTCTAGTCTCTAATGCTTTTTAAAGCAAGCCTGAACTAATACAGAGAGTGATCCATATCTGCTCGCCAGTGCAAATGGTACTTCAAGGTCACAGATAGAACAGATATCCCAGGAAAGGCTTTCATTTAAGTCATGAAATGATTCTACCATACCACAAATTATTATAAATCTTTTATGTACAAACCTGAAGGAACACAGAAGAAGGAAGGGTTAAATGTATTTTTAAAAAAATAAAAACTTATTTCTGAGACAGGGTCTCACATTGTAGCCCAGGCAGAGTTATACAGCTTAGGCTGGCCTTGGAATTTACAGAAATCTTGTCTCAGCCTCCCCACTGCCTGTATTGATAGAATTATATCACACCTGGCCATTTTTATGGAATTCTGAAGCACCAAGACAAAAAACAACTAGAGTCTAATGAATGAGAAGCCAAGAGATGACAACCCACAGCCACAGGTTAAGAGTTTACCCAAGAAAGCAGTGTTTTCCAATTACACAAATTTGGTAGGACTCAGTCTTTTGTAATCACACTTGAGTGATTTAGTCGTGCACAGGGCTCAAGTGCAGCATGAGCTGATGCAAACTGGAGAAAACAGACAATCTTCAATCATCAAGATGCTCACTCGCTCTCCAGTCTCTACCATTCTCTCAGTTTCTTCAGTGACTGACTGCTTGACAATTTTATAGATGAGGAAACAAAACAAAACAAAACAAAACCCAGAAGAGTCCACTGAACACATGGTCCTCACATCTCCGTTGTCAGGGCTGGTGTTCTCTCTTCTCTTCTTTTATTTGTTATCACCCAATACTACACCTGAGTTACAAAAATTCACTGCTGAAATTTTCTATGGTGGAAAAAGTGTATAATATAAAATTTACAACCCTATTAACAGGCTGACAGAATGGAACTGTTAAGTGTATCTATAACCTCATGAAACAGGTTTTGTGGTTTGTTTTTTAGCCAGGATCTCATGTAGCCTGGGATAGATTATCTTGGATTTCCTTCTCCAAACCCTGACACCCTTCACTTTCTGTCTCTATGAATTCACCATCTCTAAGTGCTTCCCATAAGTAAGACCACACAGTGCTTGACATTATGTAAATGGCTTCTTTCACTTAGCATGATGCTCTCTGTAGTAGATATCTGTTCTATCTGTGACCTTGAAGTACCATCCCTAGAGATGTAGCAGATAACTGTCCTACCCACCTATGACCTTGAAGTACCTGCTCCTGGGGCGTGGCCTTGGGGTTACCCTTAAGACCTGAGATGTGCATACACCTGGCTCTTCTCTCCCTCTTGGGCTTGGATGTTGGGACTGACTCAGGAGGAAGAACAGCGTGTGGCAGAACTATACCTCGGCCTTCCAGGACCCTACAAGAAATCTCCCATACTGTAGTGAGTCTTTCTTCCTAATAAATGTTACCCTTTAAGCAGACTCTGTGGACCTCTTGTATTAGTTCTCAGTTCATCCATATTGGCACATGTGTCCAAATTTCTTCTCCTTTGAGGCCAAGTCAATTTCCTTGTGTAGACACAGTATTTTGTCCCTTCATCCACTGATGAACAATATGGGCTTGTCCATATTCTGGCTCGTGTGAGCACTACGTCCTTGAACAAGGGTGTGCAAATAGCTCTTTTATTTGTCTTTAGTCTCTTTGTGGGACCACAGATACAAGCACACAAATTGTTTCTCAAGTACAAGGTCAAGACACAGGCATCAGTGTCTAGTGAGGACCTTTATACTGCATCCTTACATGTGAAAGGGATGAAAAGGCAGAAGGATGAATGCTGCGTCCCCACACAGCAGTAAGGAGAAAAACAAGAAGACTGTGAACGAGGTTTGTTCCATTTATAAAATCCATTCATGAGGGTACAGTACTTGTGGCTTAATCCCTTCATCCTTAACAGAATTTCCACCACGGGCTCAATTGCAAGCATGAATTTTGAGAGACACAAAATAAAATTATAACAGAGATCCTGTTTTCCGTACTAGAAGACTCACCACACTGTTTTCCACAGGGGTGGCACTGTCCTGCTTCTCCAACAATGATGTATAATGCTTTCAACTCCACATTCTCACCCACACTCAACATCCTTTCATTTTCTTAGGGGGAAATTGCTTGCTTGAGAGTAGTCATCCAATGGATAGATAGCAGGTGATCCCTTGGTGTGATTTTAACTCTCAAGTCACAGGGTTTGCTTGTGCAGTGCCTGGGGCTTTATCTCAGGTAACCAGGTGAAGGAAGTGCAGAATTAGACCTTTAGTGTGCTGGTGAGGTGCCCAGAGAGGCAAATGTGCTAAGGGTGTTGGTGACCTTCTGCCTCCGACCGTGAGCTCGTGTTTCTTCACTATTTCCTCTGTCTTACAAGGAAGGATTGGTCAGACAGAGCAGCTGAGGTTGGCCGCTTCCCTTTTTCACCTAGAAAGCTAGAGTGGGCTGAAACTGACATTTACCTTTTCTGTGAGGAAAGTGGAGCTGGTGGAGTTGGCTGTCTCTTGTCCCTGGTCTGGTAGGCTAAACCTCCGGCCACTTGGGTTCTGGGCTCCTCCCTTTTCTGAGAGCAGACATCTGTTGGGAAGAGCAGAGGGCTCTGTCGTCTTTTTTTTTTTTTTTTTTTTTTAATATAATAGTTTCTCTTCCCTATGTTCTTAAGGTTAATTTTGTGTGGTGGTTACTATGAAAACTAGGACAAGTTCCTGGAGGCCAGTATCACAAACTGTGGTTGCCTTCCCTGTTGCTAGTAACTACAAAGTTAACCACACTAAGTCCACGCACTCTGTTGATGGCAGCTGAGGTTTGCTGGTTCTGGCTCCCTCATAGGAAAGACAGAGCCTGAATCTCTGCTCTCAAGAGCTATGGTTCCTGCCCTCCTTCTTCCGTCTCTCCAGGGCTGAGGGCACATCTTTGCCCTGTGTCCTCACCTCTCTTGCACAGCCTAGAAGAGCTGGTTCACCTTGGTGTTTGTGTGAGATGAACTGGAAATGTCCGGGCTCCTTCATGCAGATCTAGAAACCAAGAGTCATTCCTCAATGTGTTTTCATCTTAATCCTTATGATGGTTAGTGAGGTTTGCAACCTTTCACCTGCTCCTTGGGAAACTATGCTGCTGTGATATTTAACCTTCATTGTTAGCTTGCTAAGATTTAGATACAAATGCCTAAGATGTTAGGAAAGCACATCTCTGAGTGTCAGTGTGGACATGTCCAGACACCATTACATTGTGAGGGCTCTAACATAATTAACGGATTAATCCTTTGCAGTGTTTCACTTTGGGCTCTCCCTATATGCTCACGGCCCTTTTCTCTGCTTTGTGGACCACCTTGTCACCTGTGACATTTGTCATTAAAAAAACCTTTAAGGTTCACATAGTCTCGTTTGTCTATTTTGCTTTTGTTGCTGATGTGTTTGATATTATTCCCAAGAAGTTTCTATTAATGTCCTGAATAAATTCCCTATATATTTTCTTACAGAAATTTAATAATTTTAGGTTCATATTTAGGTATCTAATCCATTTTCAGTCTATTTTTGCATATGGTATAAATTAAGAGTCAAAGTTCATTCTTTGTGTATAGACATATAGCTTAATATTACTTAATATTATTAATTAATATTTAGTTACTTAATTATTTAATATTATTAATATTACTCATTGAGGGCTGGAGAGACGATTCAGCAATTGATAGCATTTTGTTGCTCTTGCAGAGGACTTGAGATAAGTTCCCAACACTCACATGGCAAATTCATATCTGCCTGCAGCTCCAGGGCCAGGGGATCCAATGCCCTCTTCTGACCTCCACAGCCCCCTGCACCCACATACACATAAATATTAAATACCCAGGCACATACACATAAATAAATAAAAATAAGATATTGTGCATTGACGAGACTATTTTATCCAAGTGGGCACATTTGTCAAGCTCATTTGACCGTACACGTGGGCATTTATCCGTCCTGTCTGTTCTGTTTCTTTCTCTTGATCTATGTGTCTTTATGCTAGTAGAATTTTCTTAATATGGATAACAAAGACTTTCTCAAATAAGTCAGCATGCGTCCTCCAACCTTGTAGGCTTCCAAAAGTGCTTTGAATGTAGTGTTGAATCTTAAAATTCTGTTTATTAAGGGAACAATTTGATATTTCCTCAAAAGAGATCGTTCTTAGGATTATGATGGATGGAGATTGCTTCGAATCTGTAGATCACTTTGTTAGTATAGTCATCTCAACATATCAAAGCCAACCATCTCATTAATCCAAGATTTCCTTTATTAGAGTGTGCTTAATTTCATCCAGCATGTTTTATGGTGTTTGCTATATAAGTCCTTCTCATCTGTACCTGGGTTTATTCCTCATTATTTTAGTCTCTTTCGTGACATTATGGATGGAATTGTTCTCTTAATTTTCTTTTTGACTTTCTTGTTAGAAGTGGAGTACAGAAAGGTGACTAATGTGTTATTTCTGAATGCTCATGACTTCCCCTCCCTTGTTCTTCTCTCACTGACTCCTTTCATACTTCATTATTTCTTACAGTGCTATGCTTTGATTTGCGTCTTACTTTCTGTTGCCTCTGTTCTGTATGGTTGGAATGTGCCCATGGGCTCCCCGTGTATTTGAATGTGGTCCTCAGTTGGTAGACTACTTAGGAAGGATCAGGAGGTGTGGCCTTTCGGAGGAGGTGTGTCACTGGGGTGGGCTCTGAGGTTTCCAAAGTCCACACCAGGCCCATGATGGAAATGGACTCATTCTCTGAAGCTGTAAGCAAGCCCCAATTAAATGCTTTCTTTTATATGATACCTTAGTCATGGCGTCTTAGTTAGGGTTTTATTGCTGTGAAGAGACACCATGACCACAGCAACTCTTATAAAAAAGAAACATTTAATTGGTGCTTGCTTACATTTGGCGGTTTAGTCCCTCAGTGTCATGGCAGGAAGCATGGTGGCATGCAGACAGACATGGTGCTGGAGAACTAGCTGAGCAGTCTACATCTGGATCCAAGGCAGCAGAAGTGACAGTGACACACTGGCCAGGCTTGAGCTTCTGAGACCTTTTTTTTTTTTTTAAAGATTTATTTATTTATTATGTACACAGAAGAGGGCGCTAGATCTCATTACAGATGGTTGTGAGCCACCATGTGGGTGCTGGGAATTGAACTCAGGACTTCTGGAAGAACAGTCAGTCAGTGCTCTTAACCTCTGAGCCATCTCTCCAGCCCCAGCTTCTGAGACCTTAAAGCCCACCCCCGGGTGACACACCTCCTCCATTAAAGCCACACCCACACCAACAAGACCACACCTCCTAATAGTGCCACTCCTTATGGGTCTATAGGGGACATTTTTATTCAAATCACCAGTGTCTTTTGACAGCAATAGAACAATCAGACACTATATGTATTAGCTTTGTGGTTACCACTGCAATTACATAATGAAGCTTCTTTTAAGAATTATTAAAAATTACCATTTAAATTTAAAGAATGTGGGTACACATGCAGAGGTCAGAGGACAACTTGCAAGAGCTGATTCCCTCTTTTCACATGTGGGTTCCCAGCATGCATCTTAGACTCAGGCTTGATGGCAAATGCCTTTACCCACTGATCCATCTTGTCAATTCCTGTATAAAGCTTCTTAAAGATATAGAATTCTATTTTAAAATAGTATTAGCTTAATTTCAATCACAAACACTCCATTATGTTGCAGTTTTTTTCACTCAAGATTTGTTATTGATGTTAAAGTATTATATACACATTGCACACAATTATACCTGCTTTTTCACGTTTGTTTGTGACTTAAAAATCTATGTACCAGTATTAGAGTAGCCTGTGTTGCTGTGGGTGTTGAAAACTTTGTGTGACTGTTTTTCTCCTCACTGTCCTTTCACTTTGAAGACCTCTGGGTTGTCTCTTGGACAGCAGGTCCAGTATTAATAAACTCCTTCAGATTTTGAATATTTGGGAAAGTCTCAGTTTCTTCTTCACTTTTGAAGGATAATTTTGCTGACTGCAATATTTTTGGTTAAAATGAATTTTTCACCACTTGAAGACATCTGTATGAGTCAGTTTGCTGCAGTTATTATGAAATAATTGAGATCAGAATATCTGGAAAGAAAAGTAGCTCATCATTTTTTCCACTTTCTATTAGAAGGTATTAAGTGGACAGCATAATGGTTTTCTCCGTGACACGTTGACACATGCTTGTACCATGTCTTGACCCACGGACACCCTGTCACCTTCAGTGGCTCCCCTCTTTTTCTCCCATCCTTCTTCTCCTTCATGAACATTCCATCTTCTGCTTTCATGAGAAGAAATTTGTTTTGCTCACGTGTTTGAAAAGTACCAAACTCCCTTGACCCTCAGTGAGCATTTCATTTCTGCTATTGTAGTTTTTCATTCCCAAAGTCTGTTTGGTTCTATTACAGTTCCCGTGTCCTTGTTGGCAGGTGATTTTCCTTCCTTGTGTCTCACTTTGCTGGGTCCCCGCTGCTGTTATTGGTGATGTCCATCAGCTCATCAAAACTCCTCCTGAAGAAGTTCATACATTGGTGATGCTCTAATCTATAAAGTGTCCCTTCCTTTCTCTGGCTGGGCCATCTTTCCCTGTTTTTGTTTTGTTTGTTTGTTTGTTTGTTTTTGTATCTGTTTTGTAAATTTTTCCATGATTTTGACATTTGAAATTTCACTCACCTCTCCTTGTCTTTTTTAAATTATTAAATTATTTTTATTTTATTTCATGTGTGAGGGTGTTTTACCTGCATGTATGTCTGCACACCATGTGAGCACTTGGTGGCCAGAGAAGCTAGAAGAGGGTATCAGGACCCTTGGGACCAAGTGACAGACAGTTTTGAGCTGCCTGGTGCGTGCTGGGAATCAAACTCTGGAAGAGCAGCCAGTGCTCTTAACCTCTAAAGCATCTCTCCAGCCCCCTTTATCACTGTTATTTGTGTAGCCTCTTTTTTATTTCTTCACATGCAAGAGTAATGCTCATATTTCACTGTTTTTCTACACATTCTAACTTCCAAGAAAGCTTACCAAGGAAAAAAAAAAAAAAAAAAAAGAGTACACTGGGCTGTGGCGGCGCACGCCTTTAATCCCAGCACTCGGGAGGCAGAGGCAAGTGGATCTCTGAGTTCGAGGCCAGCCTGGTCTCCAAAGCGAGTTCCAGCTACACAGAGAAACCCTGTCTCGGGACAAAAAAAAAAAAAAAAAAAGTGGAAGAGTTCAATAACAAAGCAGGCTACCACTAGGAAGCTTGTCTTTCTTAATCTTTGAGATTTTCAATATGACTTTAACTACAGCCACTTTAAAATTTGGTATCAGGGTTTGGAGAGATAGCTCAGCAGATAAGAATGATGTAGCAAGCCAGGTGTGGTCCCTGGAACACCTTGAACCCCAGCATCCAGAGGAGAGGACAAAGGAGGATCACTGGAGCATGTTGGTTTCCAGACTGTCTGAAAACACAGACAAAATCAATGCTAGGTCCAGAAGAAACCCTGCCTCAAAGGAGGAAAGAATGTCTCACACTCTCCTCTGGTCTCCGGGCATGCACACGGTGTGTACATCCTCAAACACATGCACACATGCCACACAAACATATACTATATTCACACGCATGTATAAACACATACACCTACATGGATAAATAAAAGTCAATAAAATCCAGGATCACGTACACCCATTCACCATTTGAATTCTTTGGATTTCACATCACATCATATATACTTAATATCACATTTTACTCTCTCTCGCACACAAATACACATCCACTTACCCTCCTTATATTTTATGGCAACAAGATCAATATAATCCTGAAATCCGACAGTGAAACTATCATTTGGGCAATGAGGTGGCCAGACGACTTCAATAGCCAGATGCATCCCCGGGTGTTAATTCTCAGGAGGGTTTTATTTTTATCTGTACAATGATGGCTACATAAGAAAACATTCGTTGTAAAAATAACTGTGTGGTAGTTGGTGTGGCTCCTGTCACTCCATCACAGGAAAAGTGGTCTATCAGCTGCATGGAACACACAGACCAATGGCGATGTATTTGGTTGTTATTTTTAGTTTCTCTACGCTTTGTGGCTTCGAGGCTTTTGGGAGCACCTGCTGATGAAAATACCTCCCCTCGAATCTCCTGCATTTAATAAGGCCATTGCAGATCCATCAGAGTCAGGCTTCAGAACTTGTTAAATTTCAATGTTGGGCCTGTAGAGAGGACTCAGTAGTCAAGAGCACTGTCTGTACTCCCAGGTCACAACCACAGATCAGCAACACACATAAAATATTCGAGGAAGACTAAAAAGAAAATCCTTCAATGTCCTCAAAGCTTCAGTTTTCATCAAAATACAGCTTCAGATTCTCTTTACTCTGTTGATCTGTCTACTACATCACCGTAGTCACCGACCACAGGAATGTTTGCTTAAGCATGGTCCAAGACCCACCTCAAATATGTGGAATGTTCTTCACATACTTACCACTGAAAGCTAGGGATATCTTGGAATGGGAGGGACATTATGGGACAGCAAAATGAATTATTAATAAACTTTCAGATGATCCTTATATAAACTAAAGCCTGAGGACCTGATGTATATAAAATTTATCTATACTAAAGGTTCAACACTGGTTGAAATCAGCACTCTTTGTCTACCAGAGGATTTAGTAATCTGAGTAAAAGAAATATGTAGAATCACTCAAGATGGACAACTCTGGAAAATCTTGTCCACTTATTGAAACTTTAGGTTTCGATGGAGCATGAGGCAGAAGCCCAGGCCTGGCGTTGAGTGATGACTGCCATCGAACAGTGACAGCTGGTGAAGATCCATGGAGTCACTAAGTGTGCTGTGAGACCCTCCCTTTGTAATCATCAGTGGTCTTGGGGAATGAGGGTGTGCCCTGTGTTGTGAAAGCACACAACCTGTCTACGGGAACTCACAGCCAGCAGACTGCTGCCAGTGTTACATAATTGTGAGCACCTGATACAATTCCACTCTGACCACAGAAAGTGGCTTTAAGGAAATCCTTGCTTTTCTTCTTCTTTTTCACTTGTGATATGAGAATATCTGACTCGGTGGCATGTGTAGTCCTTGTTCTAAGGCCCTGGGTCTGGAAATCGTTAGAGAGGTTAGCATGTGCCATAGACCTGTGTCCTCCACTCTCCGTAGCTCTGACAGATGAAGTATTTTCACTCAGGGCAACACTGAGTGGCATGATCTGCCCCCGTCATTGCTCTTCCAACTGCGTCCGTCGTGAGTTTTTGCCCACATTCATGTTTGCCTTTCCACACTTCATAGCTCGTTTCACAACGTGGGTATCTCGTATCTCAGGAGGATTTTAGAGCTTCAGCTGGTGCCAAATAGCACCGTGCACTTTGATGTACTAATCCTCAATTTCATAACATAGCATAAAATGTCCTACATCTTAACCCCTGGGAGTTCAGGGTAAGGTAAATTTGAATCCGGGATGAATATTTCACTGGAGCTGTGAGAAGACAATTCATAACGGGTGGTCAGAGGAACAAGAACCAGAAAGACCTTCCCAGAAATTTGTCTGAAAAACCACTCTATGTTCTGTGTGTTGCACATTCTTTCTTAAAAATAAAATAAAATGTAAGCTACATGAGCAGGACAGACACCAAAGTCAGTAGCTATGGAGAAACCCTCAGAGACAAGTGTGGGTGGGTGTGGACACACAGCAGAGTGTTCACAGGGGACTTCCTTTTTTGCTCATTTCCTCACAGACCTTGGAGTTTGTCCCTGTCCACAAGTTCAGTGTCAGGTCCCTCACCTACAATGGATGCATCAGTAGTCTACGCTGACTTAAACCTAACCAAGACCCGAGAGCCTAAGCGTGCATCACCTCCATCTCTTCCTCCAGGTAAGCAGCTTTACTTCTCCGTCATCTGAATTATCTTCCAGAGTTAAGATTTCCCTCTAAAACCTGTGGGTTTAAGTCACTGCTTTGAAGGTGAGAATTAGCTCTGTTAGTGTTAGTGTAGGCAGCCTGTCTGCAGAAAACCACAGTTCTGGAAAGAACATACATTCCATTTTTATTCAGGTAGACAGCAGGAAACCTGAACATCAGTTCCCCTATTCAGCCTTTGTTAAATATCCTGAAAAAAGGATATTTTACTTACATGAGCAGAGGCCTATTTTTAGAGATACTTGATGCAATCAATTGCCAATTCCAAGTTTATCTACAGAATGTGGACACTGTGACCCAGCTCTACTTCAGCAGCAACCCCAGCTGTCCTTCACAGTGCAGAGTAGACTTCATGGTTAATGTCTTCATCTCCCAAAAAAGGAGGGTGATCTTTGGGGAAAAGTCACAGTTGAAATCAAAGATTTGAATTAAATTAAAAGCTGGTGATTTATATATATAATTGAATAAATTCATATTAAATTAAAGATATATGTTAAATATATTAAATTAAATGAAAATAAATAAATATATGTTTATTTAATATTTTTTAAAAGCTGGTTCTTTCTGTCTTGCAAAGTATAACAGCTTTAAATGGGTGAATCACACAAGTTACCAAAGCCAGTCAGGCATTAACCTTTCAACACTGGCTGAAAGTAGCACTCTTATCTACCAGAGGATTTAGTAATATGAGCAAAAGAAATGTGGAAAGCTGGTAAGATGCAGCACATGACCTGGGAATGGCTGAGAAGTGAGAGACCAGAAGATCAGGCAGAAAGTATAGAAAATAATCATGATACAGTATTCCATTCTGCTGTCTAACCAAACCTACTGACACCCGTCTCAAAGCAGCTGTTTCCCAATTTGATATATCTTCTATGAGTTATGACATGTAAACTTTGAACTTTAGGGCTTCTTTTAGAAACTATTATATTGTCAAAGGATTGAGTCAAGGAGAAAGTCTTAGAGTCACCAAATAAATTTCATGATAATGTTTACGTAAAGGTGAGGAAAAACTGATTTGATAACTGTAGGGGGAATTAATGGCACCAGCTGTTTTTTGTTGGGAAAAAGCAAGTCTTTGTTTTCCCATCATGCCTAGCAAAAGTGGAGGAAGGGCCTTGTTGCAAAGGGTATAATAAAATGAATATAGAGAAAGAAAATGACACTGTCCTCAAACTGCTGTCTATGATCCCCAAAAGACTAGAAAAAAGTGTCTAGAAAGCAAAAAAAAAAAAAAAGACTACAAAAACCATTGTTTCAAACATCAATAATCTGTAAATAAACCTGAAAAAAACCCAAATAATAGTAGAATAAAAACAGAACACAGTGTTCCACTAGAAAATGCTGACGCAGAAGCACAATAACAGTGAAACCACTGGGACCCGTTAACTAAAGGGCTCAAACCATGATGAATTCAAAGCACCATGATTAGATCTGCCAGCAAAGGAACCGGAAAGGGGGACATGGGCAGTGACCTATTTTGTTTGCGGTCAAATGGCCAAAGGTCTGTTTTGATGGTACAGTGGATAAAATATGTAGAAATGCCTCCAGAGTGTATTCATTCATTCAGAAATAACTAATTACTATGAGATAAACATTGCTCTGGACACTGGGGAAACAGCCATGAAGAAACAGGAAACCATCTTTCTCCCTGCAGATTTTATATTACTGTGGAGTTTTAAATCAGTGACAGAAACACTTGCATCAATGACTGTGCGATGTTGGATGCCAACAAGAAAACATTTCAATGGAAATTAAGATTTTCGCCTTTAGAGATGGCATCAGGCCAAGCAGAGTGATCAAAGCAGGTCTTTCTGAGAGTCAAATCCTGGAAGTCTCTGGGGACCAAGGCTGAGGAGCTGAGTGATGAGCCTTCTAGGAAGCTAGACCAGCAAAAGCAAAGGGAGAAGATGCCTGTGATGTTGTAGGGGAACATGCATGCCCGGTGTGCTGTGGAGATCAAGTCAGGAGGATGGTGTCAAATGGAAAGGGGTTTGGAAGATATTCTATAGATTCAGATGTTGAAATGTCTAGAACAGTGAAGATGGCTTAGCATTGTGTGGATACCGAAGAATGCCTGAGGAAGGACTTCTACAAAAGCAGTGCTCACACAGGCTCGTCATATGTTAACTAGAGTAGCAGAACAGATAGTACGCGGAGCCCAGGAAGCCTAGCTCTGAGGACGGGAGTTCTTTAAATTTTGTCATGAATGAATGAAGATTTTTTTAATTCACCAAAATGGCTTTTTACTTATAATTAAAATAAAAACAAACAAACAAACAAACAAAAAAGCTCACTTTTTAGGAAAGGAAGGAAGGAAGGAAGCGAGAGAGAGAGAGAAAGGAAGAAAAGAAAGAAAGAAAGAAAGAAAGAAAGAAAGAAAGAAAGAAAGAAAGAAAGAAAGAAAGAAAGAAAGAAAGAAAGAAAGAAAGAAAGAAAGAAAGAAAGAAAGAAAGAAAGAAAGAAAGAAAGGTGGTATTTATTGGCAGTTAGCACAGGCCAGATGCTATGCCTGGGAATTTAGAACAATTGTTGCCTACAGCCCTCTCTAGAGCATTATGAAGTAGATATTGTCCACATTTTACAGATACAGATAAAAATTCATGGATTATGAAATATTATGGGCCTAGGGGCTTTGGAGTCTCCTCTGGTGTCTGTTCCTGCTTCCTGTCCAGGACATTCATGACCTACACAGCAGCAGTGGTGATCCACTGGCCACATCCTCAAACCTAACACATTGACTGCCTCCTTCTAAGACAGTCTTGTATCACCTCTCTCCATAGAACACTGCTCACTGTCCACAGAGGGTTGCTTCCAGACCTCTGCATATATGCTGGTCTCCTACATAAAATGTAGTCCTTATAAGTAACCGGCTTGCATATTGCTGTGTGCTTCAGATAATCTGTAGATTACATACAGCACCTAGGCTAATTTCAAAGTCACAGGAATAGCTGCTGTTGAGTATTTGTTTAGAGAATAAAGATGGAGAAAGGATGTGTGCACTCCACACAAATGCAGCTTTTTGTATGTGACTATCTTCAGTCTGTAGTTAGTTGGGTCTACAGAAACTACTCCAAGTATAAGTTAGGCTGAGTGTCTTTTGTCTCTTCTGGGAGATTCTTGTTCTTCTCTCCCCCTCTATCCCTTCCTTTTATTCTTTCTCCAAAGGAACATTTTAAAAGGAACTAACTCATCTAAGTGGCTGTCGTGTCTCAATGCTGGTCTAGAGACTAGAGACAGTTGGTCTTGTCTCCAGTCTGGGTTAAACAAGTCAGTTGCCAGGAATCATGTAAAATATGATACACAGACAATTCCAGAAAATACAATGAAAATAAAAGACAGTATAGTAATGGCACATCTGATTTTAAAAATATAACATGTAACTCAAACATGTATTCATTCATATTAAGGAATATTTAGCAAAATATAAACCAACAGAAAGTATATATAAAACATAAATCAAAAGGTACTTTGCAGAAATAAGGAGACTTTAGCAAGGTATGTGGCTCATACCTATGATACCAACCAGAACCTGGGAGGTGGAGGCAGGAAGATCAGGAGTTCAAGGCCATTCTCAACCACATAGGGAGTTAGAGGCCAACCTGGACAACAGGGACCCTGTCTCAAAAAGAGAACAAAGTACAGCAAAAAGACAACCAGGAAAGCTTTCTTAGAATTTATAAAGCCATTATAAATGTAAATGCTAGATACCAAATAGGAGCAGTAGGGTATTATAATTCAATTAGAGTGATAGGAGCTAGCTAATGTTTCCCCATAGTATTTTTATAAATTAAAAAAACCTATTATTATGTTCCATATGACATTCATGCTTTTAAAGGTGTTTAAAATAAAAATAAATTGACCAAATCATGATACTTTATAAACACATTTCATAACTTGATGTATCTCAACTTCTGATATACATAAGATATTCATTGTATAGTAACTGATATGGTCATCAAGAAAGCAAAGATACAGGATGTGGTGTTTCACCAATGCTATGTTGTAGGTGTAAATATGTGTTATACCCACAGTACCTGCTTTAGCTGCCATTTCAGTTTGTACACTCTCATAACTTGTAGTCAACAAACATTAATAAAAATTTTAAATAGAAAATTCCAGGAATAAATTACTCTGTGTGTTAAACTGGACATTGTTTGGAGCAGCACAATTAAATCTCACACCATCTTGGTCAAGACATGAGTCATTCCTCACTACCTGTGTGATGTTCTTGGTCGTCAACTTGACTATATTTGGAATGATCTATAATCCAGAAATAGAGGGCACTTTTGTGATCCGGATCTTGGGGCAGGAAGACACCTAACATGCCTTTAATCCAGACCTTGAGGCTGGAAGGCACACCTTTAATCTGGGCCACACCTTCCATTGGAAGCCTATGTAAGGACAGTGGAGGAAGGGGTGTTCTTCGCTTGCTTGCCCTCACTTTCATCCACACATTCATTTCTTCTTCAAGATCCCAGCAGACCAGCTGAGACACCCAGCCTTGCAGGACTGGTCATTTCAGTAAATTCCCACAGGGTGGGGAGAGAGAGAGAAATTATTCCATAATTTCTGTGACTCCAGAGAACTCTGACTAATACAACCTGCCAATCACCATGGTTTGTGCTCAAATAACTCACTTTACTGAACAGTGGCCTCAAATTGTGAACTCTGTGAATGCTGGCAACCCTGCTGTGTGAAAGAAAAACCATGCATGCTTCCTCTACATGAAAAGGTGAAAACACTCTATTTAAGGAAAGGAAAAAAGCAAACAAACAGATTTTGCTATTACATACCAAACTGTGAAAGTTACAGCCACAGTGTGCATGCGCTCAGTTAAAACGGAAAACTCGGTGTTTTCGTGTGTGTGATACTATGTCCATAGAGGTTGCTTCTAACCACAGTTCAGCTCTCCATTAAGAATTTGAGAACTCGGCCTGTGCAGATAAAAAGAGACCATTGTAGTCAAAATACTGGAAACAACAGGGTGGTTGAGGCCCCAGGGGTCTGCTTAGAGTTCCAGACCAGGCAGGACTACATACTGAAACTCTGCCCAAAACAAATAAACAAAACAACATAGATGCCTAAACTTTGCTCTAAGTTGGAGAAGATCATTCTAGACAACCGTGAAGCGGGCCCCATGTTAAATAATAGAATTGCTATACATCACCAACACCAAAGGTGGTACTTAGCACAAAACTGAGCTCTCTCTCTCTCTCTCTCTCTCTCTCTCTGTGTGTGTGTGTGTGTGTGTGTGTGTGTGTGTGTGTGTGTGTGTGTGCCTTCTAGAAATGAAGATCCTTTCTAATATGAATTGCTAAATGGTCTTATTAATAAAAAAAAACCCAGAGCCAGATACTGGGGTAAATTCTGAAAGATCAGAGAAATGGAACAAGCCACAGCCAGCCTCACCTTGCCAACTCCACAGCTGATCCTGTTTCCTCAGACTGGAAGCCTCTGAGTCATTACCTGGAAGGGATCTCAGATGAACTGTTTAAAAGTCTCTAGTTCCAGTACTTACCTGGCAGGGGAGATACCATGATCACGAAGGTGGTTTTTCCAAGGCGAGGCTTATCTATTGCACTTCGATGTGCTGACCCCTGCGATTTCCCCAAATGTGGGAAACTCAACTGCATAATTTGTGGTAGTGGAGGACTGCATTCACACTCTCCTCTGAAAAATAAAAAATAGGAAAAAAAAAGCTTCTAGTTCCTGCTCCATGCTCCTTATACACCCTTCTGCTTCCTGCTACCATTTCCTGGGATTAAAGGCATGTGTCCTTTCCAAACAAAGATATAAGATCTCAAATCCTGGGATTAAAGATGTTTGCCACCATTGCCTGGCTGTTTCCAGTGTGGCCTTGAACTCACAGAGATCCAGACAGATCTCAGCCTCCTGAGTAATAGGGTTAAAGGCATGTGTGCCAACACTGTCTGGCCTCTATGTCTAATCTAATGACTGTTCTGTTCTCTGATTCCCAGGAAAGCTTTATTAGGGTGCACAGTATATCAACCACAGATCCTCCTCCTTGGAGGAAATGCTGGCTCATTTCCATAACAGAACACATTCTTTACTTTGTATAGTACTCACTCAGCAATGTTCACAACATCTTCCCCATCAATCAAGTTGACCCTCCTAACACCCCCTTTCACATGAATCATGTACAAGTCATCCTATTTTATCAGAGAAAACACTATTGACCCAACTCAGAACTCATCTTGTGGAATTCCACAGTAAGGTGTCCAGGAAAGTCTCTTTTCTGCACCCTACCCTCAACTTGAACCCAACTATCCATGTTAATCAAACCACCTCTGACTTTCATTCCAAATGCACTCAACTAGGTTAAAAGCGTGTTTTCTTTAACTTCTCAGACACCTGTAGGTGCCCACGCTGGCATCGGTTGGCTCTGAAACTCGGCTGTGCTGGGCTGATCCTTCTTGTCCTGAGTGTGATTGGACTCGGTGTCTTAGGTGAGTGAGACAAAAGCTTTTTACCTTAGAATTCTTTCTCTAGCCTGGCAGTGGTGGTGCACGACTTTAATCCTGGCTCTCAGGAGGCAGAGGCAGGCAGATCTCTGTGAGTTCAAGACCAGCCTGGTCTATAGAGCTAGTTCTAGAACAGCCAAGGCTACACTGAGAAACCCTGCCTTGAAAAGCAAAACAGTCTACGGCCATACTACCCTGAATGTGCCTGATCTCATCTGATCTTGGAAGCTAAGCAGGGTTGGGCCTGGTTAGTACTTGGATGGGAGACTGCCTGGGAATACCAGCTGCTGTAGACTTAAAATTAAGAATTTTTTAAAAAGTAAGAAAGAAAAACAAAACAAAATCTCTCTTTAGTTCCACTGTATTTCGGCTTCTTCACGTGATCTGTCCATTTTGAGCCTGTGGGAAGATCAATGATGTCTCATTTCTCTTACTTGTTTTGAGAATCACTATGGGGATGACACATGTGCAGCTAGAACTCTAAAAAAGGTCACAAATGTGACAAGAGGTCAATAACAGTGAAAACCACAATGCCTAAATATGAGTTTATTAGGTGTCTACTAAAGTCCAGAAGGCAGCCAGCAACCTTCTCCACTGTGGGTGTGAGTACACTCGCTCCACAGGGGAGAAGTTTAGGGTTCAAGCAGTGCAAGAGCTTCAGCAATGCTTTTAGATACCCTGCGAACAGCATGTGAATCCATTTGTTCTCTTTTCTTTGTTCTCTAGTCATTGTCTCCAGAGTGGTCCATTGTTAACATGTTGCTAGTCTCCTGCCCATACTCAAGCTTGCTGAGATGACTTCATTTCCTGAAGTGATAGATACAATATCCATTCTAGTGCACATAGAATGTACATTTCATCTTCTTCCTGTGTTTTCTTATTACTAGTGCTATCATTATTACAAAAAACATCAGTAGAAAAAAGCAGTGTGGATGTTCAAGAGAACATGACGAAAACAACAGGTAATTTTGATATCCTGGTATTTGATCACTAGCACGTTACCTTCAGTCAAAGCTCACATCACTTTGGGTCTTATGTTTGAGAAAACTGCAGCATAAAAAGGTTAAGAACTTGTCACAAGTCATGTGACTGGTAAGTGATGCTGCTGGAAACTTCAATGAAGATAAGCAACCTTGAATCTAGCATCTTGGCCATCTGACCATGTAGCCTCATCTTGCTAGCATAGTTGGTTACAAATAGCAACTTAAAAAGTAAAATATGGAACTTAAGAAACAGCTCAGTGTCAAGAGTACTTGTGAGCAGGTGTGAAAACTATAATTACAACCCCAGCATCTAGGTAATGAACACCCCAGGACAGTCACTGAGACTTTCAGCTTTGCAGAAAAAACATTAGCTTCACGTTCAAGGAGAGGCCCTGCTTCTAAAGAATAGGTGGAAAGGGATAGAGGAGGAGACCTTACATCCTTCTCTGGCCTCTGCATGTGCATAGGCACATGTACTTGCACACACATGCACATAACCCCTCTGTCTTTCTCTGACACATATACCAAAATATTATTATGTTTTAGAGGAATGCTTTAGAGTCAGTATTCTATTGCTGTGCAGAAACACCACGACCACAACAACTCTTATAAAAGAGAGCATTTAACTGAGGTCTGCTTACAGTTTCAGAGGTTTCGTCCATTGTCATCATGGTGGGGAGCATGGTGCATACAGGCAGACATGCTGCTAGAGAAGTAGCTGAGAGTTCTACATCTAGATCTGCAGGCAGCAGGTTAAGAAGGACACTGGACCTGGTTTGGGCTTTTAAACCTCAAAGTCCCCCCCTCCCCATGACACACTTTCTCCAACAAGGCCACACCTCCTAAAGTAGTGCCACTCCCTAATGACTAAGCATTCAAATATATGAACCTATGGCAGCCATTCTTATTCAAACTCCCATAAGGAATAATTGATTGTTTTAATAAGCATGTCATATCAGTGATTTTGTCTGAAGTTAATTAATAGAAACAAAAATAAAATAAATTCTGTTTTTTCTATTTCTTGGATATGTCATAACAGTAATCTTGTCCTAGCATAAGTTACTATAAGTGTGTGTTAGTAAAGCAACTACCGTGTGTAACTGGATGTGGTGCAGCAAGAACAGGGTAGAAATACTCCATGTCTCCTTCTCACTTCAGAGAGTCCAGCTAAGTTAAAGTGCCCAAAAGACTGGCTGCCACACAGAGATAAATGCTTACATTTTTCTCAAGATGCCAATACTTGGAAGGAAGGTCTAGTTGACTGTAAAAAAAAAGGAGCCACTTTGCTGCTCATTCAAGACCAAGAAGAACTGGTAAGTTGTTCTGTTTAACAGAGATGTCACACGTTCTTGAAGCTACACTCATGTCCTAGACTTAACGGCTCCTCCATGCAAAGGAAGTGGAGGCTTTACATTATGTAAGCTCATGGTCATGTGATCCTATAACTGTTTATGCAAGGTGAGTGTCCTAGGATCATCAATAACTGACACAGATTTCTCAAAGGAGCAAGAATTAACTGTGCTGGGGACTCAGGACAGATACAGGGGACACTTGAACTAGGTTTCAGGAGGCTGGGAGAATATGAGTCACCAGTACACAGACTCAGGATTAAGTTCTCTACTCTGTTTTGATTGTAGAGATTTGTAAAGGACTCAGCAAAGGAAAAAGGCAGTTCATTTTGGATTGGACTAAGTTACGCATTGACAGACAAGAACTGGAAGTGGATAAATGGCTCTACTTTAAGTTCTGATGTGTGAGTATTGGAGGAGCTAACCTGAATATTCATTTCAGGACATGTCAGGGCTCTAACACTGATACCAAAGATTAAAGAGGTTCAGAACAGTCTGAAAATATGATTCCAAAGGTGATTGAAATTGTCCATGTATGAAATGATACCAGCTTTTCATAAAGTCATGTGTATATATACATGCATGTATGTATATGTGGATGCAATGTATGTATGTTTGTGGGTATGATGTATGTATGTATGTATGTATATATGAAGGATGCAATGGAGTTTTAAGGCTGGGGAGTAGACTAATTCCTTTGAGAAATGGCTACTTAGAACCTTTCAGTACACATAATTGTTCTTTCTTTCTTTTATCTTTTTTGTTTGTTTGTCTTTTCAAGACAGGGTTTCTCTGTGTGGTTTTGGTGCCTGTCCTGGAACTCATTTAAAATAATAAAACAAATGTAGGCTTATATACAATATAATGATAATGTATTAAGATTAGAGACTGTTAAACAGAAAAAGTTTACCTAGATAGCAAATGTTGGCAGTATACAGGACCACATTTTGAATTTTTCAAAGAATGAGACTTTAAAGTGAGGATTATTTAAAAACAATTGTTCTGTTCTAGAATATATTTATGAAAACAAAAATATACACATTGTTTCATAAAATCTATCCTGATTTTTCTCAATGCTTTCTGGGTATCTTACTTACAGATACTATTATTGTGACAAAAAGCAAGTTGGGGAGGAAAGGGTTTATTTCCTCATTGTTCATCACTGAAGGAAGCCAGGACAGACACTCAAAACAGGACAGGTACTCTGGAGGCAGGAGCTGACCCAGAGACCATGGAAGGGTGTTGCTTACTGGCTTGTTCCCTGAGGCTTGTTGAGCCTGCTTTCTTATAGAATCCAGGACTTGCCTACAGCCTTATCATATGAAGACACTTTCTTATTGAGGTTTTCTCCTTTCATATGACTTAAGCTTGTGTCAAGTTAACATAAAACTAACTGGAACACTGAAGATTATTTTCTACATAGTATCTATAAAGAAATAAAACTTTGATGTTAAATTATATCTTTAATACATAGCAAGGTTTGATTTGTGTTATTCCTTACTAATTTCATCCAAATAATTAGTGAATTTTAGTCATTTTCATGTACTATTTCCTTCTCACATCTTTCTCTCTCTTCCACCAAAACTCTTTTTTCCCAACAAGCTCCTGAAGCTCCTCTACTTTCTCTCTCTCTGTCTCTCTGTCTCTGTCTCTCTCTGTCTCTCTCTCTGTCTCTCTGTCTCTGTCTGTCTCTCTCTCTGTCTCTGTCTCTCTCTGTCTCTCTCTCTCTGTCTCTCTCTCTCTGTCTCTCTCTCTCTCTCTCTCTCTCTCTCTCTCTCTGTGTGTGTGTGTGTGTGTTATGTGACACTATTTCTGTGGAGATGTGGTCAAATGTCTATTGACCCCAGATATAGAACCAATGACAGACCAAAATAACAGTACTACCAAAGTCCAACTTGATAAACCAGTGAGTTAATTGGAATTACTTATAAGAGTATGAATGAGGGAGTATTTACAGAAGCATAGATAACATAAAGGCAGCTGATCACTGAAAACCCACCCCAGCCCTGGTGCCAACTCAGTGTGTAGGCAGCTCAACTAGTTGGAGAGTCTCCTCTTCTCATCAGTCCTTACTGTTCATAAAACCGTTGAGAGTAAAAGGCCTCCTGCATTTGGTCAGTTTCAGGAGCTTGTTGTTAAGACTTGTGAGTTGTTTATTTCCTGGGTTTTAAGGAACTTCTCTTTAAGACTTTGTGAATCTTTTTTTTTTTTTGGTTTTGGTTTTTCAAGACAGGGTTTCTCTATAGCTTTGGAGGCTGTCCTGGAACTCGCTTTGTAGAACAGGCTGGCCTCGAACTCATAGAGATCCACCTGCCTCTGCCTCCTGAGTGCTGGGATTACTGCTGCCGCCGCCACCACCACCCGGCCAACTTTCTGAATCTTAATGAGTCTCCCTCCAGAACAGAATGTTTCAGTTCAGAGGAAATTGCTACACAACAGTGTCTGTGACCTGCTGAGTTTAATTGTGATTTCTTGCATGAACATGAATTGGAGGTTATTCACTGAAGTATAAGCAAATGAATAATCACTATCTCACTGAAGAAAACAACATTTCCTCACCCAGCGACTATTAACTGCCCATATCCTCAGGGAAGTCTGGAGTCTCAAGATCTCCTTTCCACCTGTAATAGAAGGTTGTAGCTGCAAGTTTTCCTGTGGCCCACCTGGTCTGCGGTCAGGACAAATCTTTTTCACCCACCAATCCCACACCACTCGGAACCAAACAAACACACACAGGCTAATATAACTTATAAACTGCATGGCCATTAGCTAAGGCCTACCATTGACTAGCTCTTAAACTTAAACTCAGACCATTTTTGTTAATCTCTATGTTGCCACATTTTCCGTGGCTTTGCCTGTGTGACATTACACAGTGTTCCCTGGATGGCAGGCTGGTGTCCCCTGCTTCAGTCTTCCTTTTTCCAAAATTCTCCTTGTCTGCTTATCCCGCCTATACTTCCTGCCAATAAGCATCTTATTAAACCAGTGTACAAAAGCATTATCCCACAGCAGAAGGTTGGCTGTCCAGTCCCAATCTTCTGCAGGTCCTGTGCAGCTAATCACAGCAGCTATGAGTCCTTGAGTGCACCAACCATGTCAAGTTCAGAAGGCACTTTCTTCACTTTTCCCCATCCTCTGGCTCTTACATTCTTTCTGCCTCCTTTTCTGTGGTGTTTCCTGACCCAGGAGGTAGGGGTGATGATACAGATGCCCCACTTAGGGCTGAGCATTCAACAATCACTTATTCTTAGCATTTTGACCAGTTGTGAGATTCTACATTAATCATTTCTCGCAACAAAAAGAAGTTTCTGTGCTGAAGACTGAGAGCAGCAATAATCAATAGTATAAAGTTATGTATTCAGATGGCATTTCAAAACATGCTCATTTAGCCGTACAACAGTAGTATGTTCCCATATGGGATTGGCCATGAATTCCAGCCTATAGATGGAATCCACCTGTAGAGGGGGCCTGAAGTCCAGTCAGAAAGAGGTTGGTTACTTCCATAATAGTCTTGCCACTATTACACTGGTGGTTTAAGCAGGTTGTTGTTATAGTTTGTGAGATCCACAGCTAAGTTGGACATTGATCACTCTTCTCACCCAGAAGCCTGCATAGCACTTTTCAATGTGTGTGTGTGTGTGTGTGTGTGTGTGTGTGATGTGCTTATTTTATTGTGATTCATAGTAATAATAAAGTTGCAAGACAGCTGAAGTGTATGGATTAAGCTCAGTCCATCTGCCATTTTAGCATGAGTATAAAATGATGCTTTGATTACACAGCAGTGGTCAGGTAAGCCTAGAGGCTGCTAAGCTATAGTACAAAGAGCATCAGTTAAACTCCACTTTTGTTTTAACTCTCTGTCCCTGGTTTTCAGATAAGGAAAAAGTAATCACTTTCCCTGCATGATTATTTGGGGAATTAATAAAATAATGTTAGTAATCTCCCAAGGCCTGGTAGAAGAAGGCCTTGGAAGCTTTAAAGGCATTTTTAACAGATCAGCCCTAAGACAATTATCTTTAAAACTGAAGAAAAATCCTGAAGCATGGAAGAAATAAGATGAAGGACCATTTACAGTGCGGGGAGTCTACGGTATGATTAGCATGCAGGCAGCTGGGTGAGAGTAATTAATCTCTCAGGCCCAAGGGGCTCCATGAGGAAATGAGAGAAGGAGAAAAGGGCAGCTGAGAGGAAGTTCCGCCCGCTGTCACCCACCCCCTTCTGTTTACAATGAATCAGTGCATCTTGAACTCATCTCTGCCTTACAGTTAGCTCTAATTTCGTCTGTGCTGTGTTTGAATTCTAGTCTCCTTCATACCTACAGTGAGCCATGGGAGCCAGGCATGAGTATTAAATCAAACACAGGGAATAAAGGGACCATGACTGACGCAGCCTTAGCCTCCTTCCTCTGTAGATCCTGAGAGCCCAGTCTGTGTTTAACTGATGCCACACTCTCATGTATATAATAAGAACCCCTTCCCCAGGCACTGGCGGGCTATAGCCTATGTTCTTAGGAAACGGAAGCTCCGCAGAGTGAGACAGCTTTCTTCCTTATGTGAGATGTTAGCAGCAGAATGAGGTTCAATCCTGTCTCCAAACCTCCTCCTTTTTTATATCATATGAATATTAATTTTTTTGCTAAAAGAATTCTTCTCCAGTTGAAAGTAAAGTTGAAAATTATACTGGAGATTTATTCAGATAAACCTTTACCTTTAATGTTGATGCGTGTTGTTTCTCTATGTTTACTATGATTAATAACAACGTATTCTACAGTCCCTAGAAGTCCAGAGGAAAAGATGGCCAACTCAAGATAATTATGAGAAAATGCTAAGCACTAAGAGTGACTTTTCTCTTCCTCCTCAGATTCCAAATCACTGGTAAAACTACAAAAGACAGCTGTGCCTCCTTCTCGAAAGACAAAGTGCTTTCTGAGGACTGTGCTTCAGATAACAACTGGATCTGCCAAAAGGAACCAAAACGTGTCTCTGAAACCACGTGTAATGACCCCCGACTGTGAATCTCATCTCCATTGCTTTACATCCACACCAGATCTCTGCACTCAATCTGTCTAGGCTGCTGACATCCCACCCCCTCACCCCAGCATACAGTTAGTGGCACAAAGCATGGAATCTAAAAACACTGACTCTTACGGATACCCGTGTGCAGTTTCTTCATTCTGTAAAGGGGACAGAGATGCTGATGTGCTATTCCAAAAAGAAGTGTTCTATGGAAAGAAGCCCAGACAACTGAGAAGCACTGGCTTCCATTCTGAAGTCTGTGTGGCCTTGGCTGGCCTCTGCGCCTGTGTTTGCAGAGTCCTGATCCCACCCCCATCCCACAAGCCGTCACCCTGCTGGGCTGTAGAACACTGATTGAAGCCTTTGCTCTTGACTGGTTAAGGGATTTGGGGAAAGGACTGACAGTGGTTTGGATGGCACCTACAAAATCCTAGGTAAACTGAGCGCTGGTCACGTGATGTCTCCACCAGGACGTGATGCACCCCAGACCCTGGGCCAACGCTGGCGTCTTGGTGCTGGGCTTCACAGCTCCAGAACTGGCAGAGATGAGCTTCTTCTTTGAAACTTTTCTGCTTAAGTGACAGGAAAGTAAACTAAGGCACGCTTAACTCTTCCCGCCACTCCACTAGTCCCTTCCGCTCTAGTTCGCTCAGCATTTCTTCTTCCCGTGCTTGGGGAAATTGAGTTTTAAAAAAGATAGATCTTTTCAGTGTCCCCTTTTCTGAAAATTTGCCAAATTTTCCATGAAAAATGAAGAATACTGAATCTACAAGGAGGCATACAATTTCTTTAAAAAATAGACATCTTCATACTCTAATCACTCAATTTCAGATTGAATTACTTAAATTGAAGTACTTATTATCATGATTCAAATAAATTCTCAATTCCTATTTTCTGAGAATAAAGTGTTTTAATACTTGATAATGAAAATTTTCAATGTACAAACACTCAAAGAATAATTCATTTTGTGAAAATTCTTAGGAAGCCACTTACTTAGGGAAACCTTTCAGAGAAAAGCAGCACTTTAAATCAACCATTAAAATAGTGATGTTTGTTAAATGTTAAGAGCATGCAGCTAAGCAGATTCGAGCAGGAGGGAGGCGGGGTCATGCACACCCACCGTTTTCTAGTTAGGTACCCCCTGACCAGGGAGTCAATCAAGGGGTCAACAGCTGTGACCTGTGTCTGCTGAGGTTACAATGCCCCTTGAACCTGCGGTTGGGCTCCTCCTGCCACATAAGAAACTAAGGCACCAGGGGACTTTCCCAGTGACCTTATAGGTCACCAAAGAGTATGCTGAAGATCAGGGAAGGGGAAACCCTGGGGACATCTTGGCCCTGGAACCATTTCCTCAGAGTAAAATAAATGAAGCTGGCTCCCCAGGGGAGGAACTCAACATTGACATAAGAGAGGGGGAACCATAGAAATTTTCAAAAATTCCACCACACACAGCCCAGTGGGCTGCCACCCACCTTCAGTCCTGCCGGCTCCAGTATCTTTCTGGAGTTTGTTATTGCTTTGAGTTTCTTTGCTTTGCTAAATAAACTTGAGCCCACACTGTGTCTTAGCTGAATTCTGTCTGTGAGAAGACAAAATGAGAGGAGAAATCTTTACCCGGTGTGTCAGCTAACATTTTGCCAACCTGACACAAGCCGGGCTCGTCTGGGAGGAGTGAAACTCAGTTAAGAAACCGTCTCCATAAAACTGGAGTGTGAGCTAGCCTGTCTGGCGTTTTCTCCATTAATGATTGACATGTCAGGGCCACCCCTGAGAAAATGATCCTGCATAATATAAGAAAGCAAAGTGAGCAAGCAAGGAGGAGCCAGTAAGCAGCCTTCCCAGTGGCTTCTACTTCAGTTCCTGCCTCCAGCTTCCTGCCCTGAGTTCTTCACCTGACTTTCCCAAACATTTACTGAAACAAATCCTCCCCTCCCCAAGCTGCTTTTGGTCATGGTGCTAATCATGGCAACAAAACCCTCACTAAGATATCTGGTGATGAAATGGTCTACATTCAACAGTTACTGACAAGCACACTGATTAAGCCAGCTAAACCTTTTGAGTACTTTATTAATGGCCAGACACAAATGGGCTTGCACCTCTGAAATGTTTTTTGGTGCCTGAGCTCAAGGGTACAGTGTTTTAAAAGACAAAATCATAATTACAGCAGTGCTGGGGAGGTACATTAGTGAGGGATTTAAACTTGCCCAGTAACTTCTTCTTTCTTTACAAGGCTCGGTGCTATCTTCCAGACACTACACAATACATTTGAACTATGGTCAAGGTCATGGACAGTCCCAGAAGTATCACCAAGGTGAATGTGGCTGTTGGAGGTGGAAGGCTGAGAAGTGACCAGGCAGGCACAAAGTAATGTTGGGACAGGATGGTGTCACCTTAGTCATTTCAGTAACACAATAACACCATCAGAGCACAAATCTGAAGGAAATAGTCCCATAAATTATCATGTGCATGCTCGCCTCCTGGTATGGTGTTGGTAACAACTTTCTGACACTGTTCAAGATGAGCTGAGTCTTTCCTGATTGTTCACGACTCATCTCACACACAGATGTTACCTATGAAATCAAGTAACCCTAAAAGCCACATTGGGTGCAAAGTTTTCCCATGACCCCAAAGAGTTGGATTTTCACTGGGTGGTGGTGCACACCTTTAATCCCAGCACTCAGGAGGCAGAAGCAGGCAGATCTCTGTGAGTTTGAGGCCAGCCTGGGTTACAGAGTGAGTTCCAGGAAAGGCACAAAGCTACACAGAGAAACCCTGTCTTAAAAAAACAAAAACAAACAAACAAAGAGTTGGATTTTCTGCTTCATCATTAATTTACTACTGGGTAGGATCCTACTGAGATCATCCCTGGAACTCCAGCTATGAAGGTGAAATTCCACCAGGAGGACTTGTAAAATATCAGGTCTAATTCAGATGCCACAGGTGGTCACTTCTCACCTGTCAGATCTGAGTCAGTGTTTATCCACACACACTAACCGCAACTCTATGCCAAGTATGGTATTCCAACCCTGCCTCCCGTCAATTATAAAACAAAACAAGAGATTAATGTTCATGAGGATACAGAAAAAGATGAAGTGCCTACCTTGGTGGGAATGAAAGCTGTCATGGCCGCTATGCAAAACAGCAAGGGAGTTCTTAAAAATTAGAGGTACTCACTCTACCATCAAAAAATCCCACTCTGTGCCTATGTCCTAATAAAAGAAAAACTGTGAAATGGTTTTACTTTCAGTTTTCAAGGATGGAGGATGGAAAAGGAAGAGGTAAGGGAATTTAATCAGTTAGTAACTATTCAGATCCGCCTGCCTCTTCCTCCCAATTGCTGGGATTAAAGGTGGCACCACCACGCCTGGCCTCTGCACAACTTGTGTGTGACGACTGTTTTGTGAATCCTCTCAGGGCTCCCAGCCTTCTAAGGCATCTTCGCACATTTCTCTTCCTAGACTCCGCAGTAGAAGACTTGTCTAACCACCAAGTTTTGACTTTCACCGCTCATACATTTAAAGGGAAGTCTGTCGCCGCCTTGTGTCCATAATGCACAGCTGCAACTTTGAAAATAAAGCGTAATGGGGAGAAATTTCCATTTTACCACCTGGTGGAGCCTTGGCAGCCCCTGCGCTGTAATGGATAGTCAGAAAGCGAGTGATGTTTCAATATAGAACATTTTGGAAGGATTTGTTTAGCAGTAGATAGTCCTTTTGAATACAACAGATAATCTTAGCTGTCTGGTTGCTTTAATGATGTGTTAGCATCACAGGATATTTTTATTTACATAAAAACGAATTCAGAGAATGTCTTGGTCTAAACAAGCTCACTTCTTAACCTCTTAACCTCTCAAGCAGTTATAATACCTGCTGTTTCTCACAAATACATCCTCAGTGAAATCTTGTTTCCCAGGGCTGAAGTGGGAAACAGTATGGTTTTCAATGCCACTCGCCATTTCTCATATTTAATTCTTTATGCTGGCTGTGCAGATGAAGCAACGTCTGTGAAAGGTAGATAGTGTTTACTAGAAGTCTTTATGTCCTCACCCCACCGCAGACAGGGTTTCTCTATGTGATAGCCTTGGCTGTCTTGGAACTCGCTTTGTTTACCAGGCTAGCCTCAAACTCACCCAGTCCCACCTGCCTCTGCCTGCCTCTGCCTCCCCAAGTGCTGGGATTAAACGTGTACACCATCATGCCCCACAAGTCTTTTCTAAACAGAGAAGCCATATGCATACAGTGTGTGAGTGTGTGTGTGTGTGTGTGTGTGTGTGTGTGTGTGAGAGAGAAAGTGTGTGTGTGTGTGTGTGTGTGTGTGTGTGTGTGTGTGTGTTTAGTGTGTGTATGTATGTAGTGAATGCACACAATAAGATAATAACTGCACTGGGAGTGCTTATTTGCCCACCTGATCTCAAAATAATCAATTCAATCAAATAAACAATTGAACATCTTTGAAATTCAATCTCTCCTTGTTAATAAGAACATTAAGCATAGTGATAGTCTCTCTGACAAAGATCTGGCTATAGCTCCTGTGTTTAGTTAGATACACAACGCTGCCTGAATTTTTTACTAAATTATTATTATTATTAATTTTATTTTATGTGTATGGGTGTTTGGTGTGCATGTATGTCTTTGTACCTTTTGTATGCCTGGTGTCTGGAAAGAGCAGAAGAGGTCAGATCCCCTGGAGCTGGAGTAAGAGATGATTGTGAACTATCATGTGGGTGTTGGGAATCAAACCCAGGTCCTCTGAAAGACCCACCAGTGTTCTTAACCACTGAACCATCTCTCCAGCTCCAATATTATTTATTATAAATACTCTATAGTTATTGTTTGAAATTCTTCCAGTTCACCAGTTATATAGAAAAGTGATCTTCTTTCTGTGAAGGATAAAGTTCTTAGAATGTTTTATATAAATTATAGAATAATGATGAAATACTAAAGGATTCTTTTTTGAGAAATAAATTATGAATTCTCTGAGACGTAGAATACAAATAGCTCACAAGCCTGTGCTTTCATTTGTATCATAGTTCATTATATACTAATTTTAGCAAGTGTAGAGTGTTAGGCCAAAATGTCCCTGTATGATTTGTTTCTGTAAATTTCACATATACTTAAAAACATTTTACTTTTTTATTTATGGTACATTAAAGTTCAAGATAGATTTATTTACTGAAGAGGATTGTGATTGTGTGTTTATTTATTTATTTGGGCCTGGGCTGTATCACTGTACAAAACTGGCAAAGATTATACAGTTCACATTCTCTGTTGGTCAGGCTGACAATTAATAGAAAAATACATAAAAGTAAAAAAGTTCCATGAAAGAAAAGGAAATCTGCTTTCCAGGTGGAGGGTATAAATTCATTGGTCAGGGTTTCCTTCCTCACATACATGTAACCCTGAGACCTATTCCCATATCCCCAAAAATCATAAAAATAAATAAAAATTTAAGAAAAGAAAAAATCCATTTTCCGAACTATTAAAGCAGTATTTCTCAATTTTTTTTATATTATTCCCTAAAGTGCCTTCTTGCCTTTTAAAAGGCATTTTGTTGTAAAAATCATACCCAAATCTTAATGTCACAGAGATAGATATGTGATTATTTATCATGCTCTGTATAGAGCGAGGCTTACACTTGGAGAAAAGAAACATTTTCAACCCATGACAGCAGTTTTCTCCCCCTGTGGGTGATGTCGTCCCTGCGAAAATGCGATTTCATAGGACAGCTACCGAACAGCAAGAAGAGACAGGGAAGGACAGGTCTACAGGTCACAGCGTCGCTGTGGGATGATGAAAAGGTGTGAAAGAATTCCTTGAGTGACAGAAGACTGTCGCGGGAGGGTGCGGCCGGGGCGGGTGTCCACAGTAGGGGGAAGAAGACACATGGGCACACTCGGAGAAGTTGTTCAGAGTCTCTGTGGCTTGTTGAAAGACAGTCGGAGGCCAGATCCGAATGAACAAGCAGAAAGCAACAGAGATGCGTGGCACTGGAGAGTGAACTGTATTCCATCGGTTGCAAGGCAGTTTTCTTTCTGAAAAGTCTTTATTTTTATTATTTGTTAATTGCATGTGTGGATGCTCTCAGAAGCCAGGGGCGTTGGGTGCCCTGGAGCTGGAGTTACAGAGGGCTGTGGATCACCTGGTGTGGGTGCTGGGAACCGAATCGGGTCCCCTCAAACCCAGGTCCTCTACAAGGGCAGCAGGTGGTCTGAACGGCCAGGCTGTCCCTCCGGCCCCTGTGGGAGTCTCTTAGAGTCTCCCAAATGAATGGGCATCCATTTATCAGAAAATGATGATGTCCATCTTGTCGATGATGTGTCCTTTTAATTGGAAAGCACGAACCCCAAGATCAACAACTTGGGGTTTTACCACCTTGCTGTGCTGTGCTTCTGCAGTACCTGGAAAACGCGCTTCCTTCACAGGGTGACAGCGGCTTTTTTACATGGAATCTCTTTGAGAAAATTTCCACGTTCATGTTATGAAGGGATTGCTTGGATAATTTTGTAGAAGTGTCCTTTCTACCTGTTTAATGGTAAGGCCGGTCCTATCTGGCCGCACCTGCCCTCAGCACATGGAGTGGACTGCTAAGGAATCTCTCAGGGAGAGTTACCCTCCCCAGTCGTTTGCAGCTAGCTCCCTTTTGGCCACAGAAGACCCAGCTTTGCCATTTTCTGGGTTTTGAGTTCTGTTTGTTTTAGCTATTTTTTTTTAAATAAAGAATAAAATTTCAAAGTTATTTAGTACCATTCTCAGAGAAGTAAGCAAGCAATGGTCAAAACCCCAAACATATCTCTATTTGTATGAAGGATGGTCTTTGCTCTTTTTATCTGGGGTTGTGAACATTGAAGCCAGTCATACAGACTGACTTGAATTCAGAGAGAAGGTCATGTTTCCAGATTCAGCTTTCACAGCCTGCTTAATAATTTCAATTGCATCATTATAAAATGAAATGAAATTACTCTTACACACAAGTACACAAATAAATAAATGTAATTAAAAATATAAATCAACCACAGGCTCCTTGCAGTTATCCCAACCTCCCCTTCCCCCTGACTCCTGTGTAAAGAGTATAGTGAAGCCTGGGTGACTCCAAAGCTTTCATCCTGACTTAAAACTGTGACACTTAAATTATTTGTAACAAGCAGCTGGAAACAGTCATGAACCACACACTTGCCACAGCTGGAAGGCATATCAGATTGGAAACTGCCTTTTCGTTGATGTCAGGGAGCTCACTTAGACTGCAGAATGGAATACTGCATCATGACGTGGTGTTCGTATTGTCTGAGCTTCTGGTCTCTTCTCATCCATCCCCAGGTCATGCCCTTCATGTATGACCTTTTGTTAGCCTTTTATACTTCTTTCATTCAGCTTACTAAATCCTCTGATAGACAAGAGAGCTGATTTCAACCAATGTAGAACACAAGGACATTTTAGCACATGCACAATGTCGACAGAGAGAAGACAAAAGTCTCACGATCATCCCAGGGAACACAGAAGCAGCATTTGACAAGATCACAGGCCACTTGATAGTGAGGCAGTTAACAAACTAGGGGAAGAAGCCCCTCCACTAACACAGTGAACAGCATTTATAAAAATCTAGAGGCTAATTTCTTACTCAATGGGATAAAACTCAGAACAAGTGTGCCTACCCCTGCTGGCCAATAAACACACTGCTGTTCAACATAGGACCGGAGGCCATAGGCACACAAAAGAGATTAAAAAACAACAACAAAAAACCAAAATAACAAAAAAAAAAAACAAGATATCTATATTAGAGAAGAGATAAAATAATTCTGTTAGCAGAGAACATATTCTTTAAAAATTACATTTATTTGTATCTCTGTGTGTGTATGTACATGTGTGTACCTATGCACATGCAATGGCACACATATGGAGCTCAGGGAACAACTAGGAAAAGTCTACTACATGGGTCCCAGAGATCAAACTCAGGGTCCTCTGGCTTGGCAGCAGGTACTCTTGTCACTGAGCCATCTCTAAAGAGCTCTCTCTCTCTCTCTCTCTCTCTCTCTCTCTCTCTCTCTCTCTCTCTCTCTGTGTGTGTGTGTGTGTGTATGTGTGTGTGTGTGTCTGTCTGTCTGTCTGTCTCTGAGAGAGATTAGAGTCCACAGTAGCAGGGCAGAGGCAGCAGGCAGGCATGGTAGCTGGAGCAGGATGCTAAGAGCTCACATCTTGAAGTACAAGCTTCAACAGAGAGAACAAACAGGAAGTAGGGACCTTGTGATCTCAAAGCCTGTCCATAGTGACATACTTCCTTCAACAAGGCCACACCTCCTAGCCCCCCCAAACACCCCCCCCCCCTGGGGACCAAGTGTTCAAATGCTCAAGACTATGCAGGACATTTCTTCTTTAAACCACCACAGTCACCTTGTGTACATCACTTACAATGAGCAATTTGAAGAGAAAGCTAAAATAATAAGTCCATTAATACCTGAAACAGGCTAAAATATTTGGGAAAAACCAAATTATAAATGTGGATGTTTTATATAGTGTAAGTCAGAACACAATGCTGAATGAAATTAAAACAAACACTAATAAATGACATCTTGGGTTAATGAGTTGGATACACAAATATTGAGACAGCCATAATAACAAAGGGATAACAGATTCAAAGCAATTCCTGTCAAAACCTTAATAATGCTTACTAGAACTTCATGGATTTGAAACATTCAAAACACTTTGAAAATACAAAAAGCTGAAGGACTTAGGCTTATGTGAAAACATATTAGTAACCTAAAATAGCGAAATAAGTATGATTCTGGCATAGAGAAAATAAATCAAAGCAAAAGATTACAGAACAAAGAGTATTATTAAATGTTCACATATGATCTTGACAAGGGTAGCAAAACTACACGGTGGGGGCAGAGGGAACAGTCTCTTGGGCGGATGATGATGGGAGATCTGGATGACCACGGACGTTTGGGACTTACTGTTCACCATATACAAAAATTAACTCAGAATGAATGACGGAAACAAACAAAACCCTAACGTTCTAAAATTCCTACAAGAAAACATAAAGGAAAGTACTAATGGCATTGCATTTGATTATGACTTCTTGGATGTGACATCAAAAGCACTGTCAACAGACAATAAATAGGCAAATGAGGCCACAGGAATCTTGAAACAATTTAGCAAAGGTCAGTTCACAGCTGCTGCTTAGGCTCGGGAGCTGCCCCGCAGTGAGTGTTTCCTGAGGAGACCGACAGGGGGCGCGGGAGCGGAAGTGCCTTCAGGCCTTGTGAGGCTGTGGTTCCTGGAGGGCGTGAGGTCTGGGGTGTGCGTGAGGCCTGCGCAGTGCTCGGGTTTAGGTTGCTAGAAGTTGGGGCGTAGTTTTACAATTAAGGCTCCGCCCCTTCGAGGGTGGAGCTAGTGACGTTATTGAGACGTATCATCAACTAGTAGTTTAACAGCCTTTGCTCTCGCCGGTTCTGGTGGCGCAGGCCGGTAGGATTTGCTGAAGGAAGCAGAGGCAGGTGGATCTGGAGTTCGAGGACAGCCTGGGATACACATTTTTTTTTCTCCAATTTTCAACAACTCTACAGAAATCGGCGGCTACACAACACCCACAAACACACCTCCAACAGCCACAAGGCCGCTCCCCATGCTCCTTACACCCGGATCCCGCTCGGCTGCCCGCGTCCCCACCCCACCCAACCCGCACCAGCTCCTCCGGACTCAGGCGCCGGCTCCGCACCGCAGCTCCCAAGCCCTGGCCCACGCGCCGACTCACACGCCCGACCCCCGCGCCTGCCCACGGCCGCACCCCGCACTCCTCCCCGGACACGCTCCCCTCCCTACAGTCTGCCATCTCAGCCCTCCCGACCCTTGGGTTCCTGTCCTCTACTCCTGCGCGCGCAAGGATCTGCTTGACACCAACTTCAGGGCTCACTGTGTGGGGTCACCGGGACCAGCCAGCCAGAGACCCGCATTCCCGCACGGTCTGCTCCGCACGGCATTTGATACACAGATTTGTCCTTCCCTGTCTGCCCTATTCACTTAGCATGATGACCTCTTTTTATCTTCATTGTAACTCGTGCATTTTCTTCCTCCCCCCAGCTCTTCTCCCTACCTCCCTCCTTCTCCTCCTACACCTCTCCTTTGATAACAACTGTCTTCATCTTTCGTCTTTGGAAGTTTCTTGTGCTGAGCTGTCCCTTACTATTCACAGGCCCCTAGGGATCTCTCTCTTCCCCAGACACCTGTAGGAGTCTCAGGGTCCACATGCAGGAGGGCAAGACTTCCTGTTCCGGCAGCCACTGTGCCATGAGAAAGGTCCCACTTGTGTGGAGGTTGACCTTTAGGGAGGAGCTTTGTGTTGTCTCCTGGTGTCAGGCCGCCTTCTGACCTTGCTTACGTCTGATGCGTGCAATCATCAGGACCCCCAGCATCCTCTGTGCTTCTGCTGCTAGAGGCTAGGGATGAGGCTGGCAGTGGTTCATATAGCTCTGGAATCTCAGGGTCTTCCTCAGTGGGGGTGGCATGCGGGAGGCCAACACTAAATGGCCCTTCCTGCTTACGGCTGAAGAATGCCCAGTCCCATCTATGCACACACCATTCACCGTTTAACTTCCTGATGGCAAGCAGGCAAGGCTGTGGTTTCTACAAGATGAGGTCATTTGGGTCCTGTCGCCATCAACATGGGCACATGAATACCTACTTACAACCCTGCATGCAATCTCATGGACCACAATGAGCCCTACACAAAATCGAAAACTTACTTAAAACATGAGATATTTTGTGTTTGAGTTTTGTTTGGTTTGGTTTTGATTCAACCATGTAGTTCTCAAGAGTGAACTTTGTGGGTGACAGCATCCTGTTACCCTGTCAAAAGGTTCCTGTTGCCTGTTTGCACATTTGGTCCTCACTGTGTCAGTACTGAGGGAGCAGGCACACTCAATAAAGAGGCATAAATATTGAGGGAAACTCAGTCTGAAATGGAGATAGAACTGAAAACCTCAATAACCTGTTTGTTAGCGACACTCAGAGTACAGGACACTGGACATCTTCAGGCAAACAGCTTTTATTGTGTGTGAGGATTCAAGTCCTGGTGGAAAGAACCAGACCAGATCCTATCCAGACAGAGATCTGTTTGGGAACATATATTTTAAGGGCTACTTTAAACCCATTGTGTGGGTTTAAATGGCTTTTATTGTCAAGGAGGGCTTGGGGAGTATTGCAAGGTCACACGTAGCTCTTAGGTGGAGACTAAACTGAGTGGTGGTCTCTTTGTCCGACCTTCAAGGCCTCCTGGAAGGCTTCCTAAGCAAAGAGGGGATTGCTACAGAGATGTCTCGAGGTTTCTGTACATGCTAGGGCATGGCTGGGTGCTGTGGCTGCATTCTGGTTGTGGTGGCCCTGGGTCTCAAGGGAGTCTACCACACATTGAAAAGACTCCATAGAAAGCCTTCCTAGGAGAATGGATCAAGTAGAAGATAGAATGTCAGGACTTGGAGACAGAGTAGAGCAACCGGAACACTGAAACAAAGAAAAGTATACATTTAAAAAGGAATATGCAAGAACTTGGGGACACCATGAGGCCCAAATTTGTGAGTTACTGGTATAGAGGAAGGACAAGAATCTCAGGTTGAAGAGAATGAATGGGGTGTACAGAGAAGGGCCAGGGTGCAATGCAGCTTTTAGGATATGCTCTCTGTGAACTACTGATTCCATCAGGCCACGGTCTCTTACCTGTGACCCGCTCTCAAAATACCATCATCTGTTGAATATACCTGGAGACTGATCCATTCATTCCCTTAAAACCCTCAAGATCTGATCATATCCACCGGACACGTCCTCTCAGAGATGTGCTCCGCTAATTTCCCAGGAGTTTCTAAATCTTAGCAAGCTGACAATCAAGGTTAAGTATCACAGCAGCATAAAGATGCCCAAGGAGCAGGTGGAAGGTTGCAAACCTCACTAACCATCATGAGGATTAAGATGAAAACACAGTGAGGAAAGATTCCTGGTTTCTAATTCTGCATGAAGGAGCTCGGACGTTTCCAGTTCATCCTCACAGCATCCACGTGAACCAGCTGGAAAGCGAATGGCTCTTCCAGGTTGTGCAAGAGAGGCGAGGACACTAAGGAGGAAATAAGTAAAACTGGAGTTCAGCGTTAAAGACACGAGGTTACAGGCATCCTGAGACCTTATCACACTTCCCTGACCCTGCACCTCACTAGCACACTAGAGGTCTAATTCTGCAGTTCTTTTACTTGGAGCGATAGTGTCTGGTCACCTAGAAAAAGCCCCAGGCACCAACAAGCAAAACGAGCGACGGGAAGGAGAAAGCGAGTGCAGATGAATCCACGCCAGGAGGTGCGGGAGTGTGTTTCCCGAGGTGACCAGCAGGGGGCGCGGAGAGGCAGGGGCCTTCGGGGCTCGTGGGGTTGCGGTTCCCTGGAGTGAAGGGAAGCTGATGTTAGGTCGGGAGTGTGCGTGAGCCGGGCGGAGAGCGCGCTTGAGCCTAGCTGACTGCGGTTTCAGGAAAAGGCGAGCTGGGCATTGTACGTGGTTTTCACTCTTCACTCCTCCCAGTGTTCGGTGGGCGGTGACGTCATCTAACTCATAGCTAACTAGTACTTTAACAGCGCACATTGTCGCCGGCTCTGGTGGCGCAGGCCGGAAGGATTTGCTGAAGGAGGCAGAGGCAGGTGGATCTGGAGTTCGAGGCCAGCCTGGGATACACTTTTTTTTTTTTTTTTTTTAAACCCCTCCCATTTTTTCTCCGTCTTCTCTAACCTCAACACGAAAACAAATCCACCGGCCTACACACCACCCCAAACATCCCTGTACCTGCCACAGTTCCGAGCCCCACTCTCCTTTTACAAGCTCGTGTCCTCGCTCCACACTCCTCTCCTGACACGATCCCTTCACTCCAATCCGTGTCCTCGGCCCTCCCGACCCTGAGGCTTCATTTCGCTGGTGCTGCACGGACGAAGCAGTAAGCAGCGTTCGCCCAGACCAGAAACGATCGCTTGCAAAGAGTTCGGTTTTTGTTTGTGTGTGGCAGAAACCCACGGAACGGAGATGTGAAATATTCAATGGCGACAGCATTTGGCCACGCCTGCTGCCTACATCAGATCTAGATTCGCCCCTGCAGGCGGGCTGGAGGGATAGCTCAGCCGTTAAAGGCTAGGCTCACAACCAAAAATATAAGAGTTCGGTTCCCAGCACCCACGGCTGTCCCTCCGGCCACCTTTTTTGTCTTACGCGGCACACAAACTTTAAAAAGTAACATTGAAAAAAGAAACGAAGACTAAATTTTAAAAGTTCCATCTTGTCTCCTCTCTTCACTAGTTTTTTTCTGACTTTTTTTTTTAAACTCAGTTGCCTTTAAGCAATTTAAATCAATTAAATTAATTGGTATTACTAGCTTCAAGCCAGCACCACTCCAGTGCTCACAGACACTCACAGACACAGAGAGCCACACTTCTCCGTCTTCTCTGCACCATCTCTCTTCTGCCTGGTCATCTTGACATCACCTTCAGGGCTCGCAGAGTGGGGCTCACAGCGAACCCCAGCCAAGGAGATCTGCATCCCCACGCGCCCTCCGCATCCCACCCTGCACATGACCCTCGGATGTGTGCTCTGTGTCTGCTCTGTTCACTTAGCACGATGACCTCTTTCACTGTCACTGGACCTGGTGCGTTTTCTTCCTCCCCCACTGCTGTTGCTCTCGTGGCTATAATCCCAACTGTCACCGCCTTTCCCACTCCCCCCCCCCAATTCCTTCCTCTTTGTCTTTTCCTCTTCTTCCCTTTTAAAAATATTTGTTGACGTCTCACACCCAGACCCACCCCATCCCCGCCTTAAGCCACTAGGAACAACATGCCCAGTAACTTTTGTCTTATCCTAGGCTCTTGTGCTGATCTGTCTCTTGCTATTCAACAGGGACCCCGGGGATCTCTCCCCCTGGACACCTGTAGCAAGCCCAGGTACACATTCTGGATGAGGGGACAACCCTTCTTGTTGATGGCAGCAAGTGTGCTTGTCCGCTCACTGACAGAGGTCCTCATGAGTGTCAAGACTGACTTGGGCTACAGCTCTGGCTGTTTCCCTAAGGTCTGAAATGATGCGCGCTGCCAGCAGGACACCAGCATCCTTGGTACTGCTGCAGGAGGATGGTCCCAGGGCTGGCAGTGGTAGTGGCAAGAGATTAGAATCCTGTGGTCCAAATGCGCGAATGAACGAAACTATTGTATAAAACTATTGTAGAAGAGTATGATTCCCCACAGGCCCTTTCCTATTATCTGAGCACCTGGCCTGGGCTAGGCTACGTGAATTAAATCTGCTTGGATGTCTCCTGAGAATTTTCTGGATTAGCAAGTGGGTAAAGGTAGAAAGGCCAGCAAGGAAAGAATTCTTAGTTTCCCTGTCCGGCAACTGACCCCAGCAACCTCACTCTTTGGGTTCTCCATGACCAAAAAAATGGCCCCTTCGGCTGCCTCTGGAAAAGGCCAGTAACTCCAGAGACAGAGCTGGGGTAGGAAAAGGTGCAGGCAACAGCCAAAGGGTAGAGAAGAGGGATCTGTGTTCACAGAACTGCCAAGTAAGGGGTGGGGGCGCTGGTGACGCTGGTGTGGGGCTGTGATGATCTTTGTTCTAGTTAGGTTTTCATTGCCGAGACAAAACACCATGACCAAAACCAACTCGGCATGTAACTATCAGCCTCCAGTTGACAGTCCACCAGGAAAGAAGCTGAGGCCAGAAATTAAGTGGAAACCACAGAGAAACATTGCTTTCTGTATGCGTTCATTTATTCTCGGGACCACACACCTAGAGGTGGCATAGCCCACGGGGCATGGGCCCTTCCACAGCTATTTCAGTTACGAAAATACCCCCCAGCCTTGCCCACAGGCCAATCTATTGGATGCAGTTTCTCAGCTGAGGTTCCCTCTTCCAGCTTGAGTCAAGCTGACACACCTAACCAGCACACCTGGGTTTCTCCTGGGACTAGGCAGCAATCCCCACTAACTCCAGCACCTCCTCTTCTTTTGTGGCCTGCTGTTTCTTGTCAGGGGCTGATGGACACTCTGAAGAACTAGAGAAAGGCCAAACACATCTAGGTTGAAGTAGCCATGTGTCTTAGTTACTTTGCTACGGCTGTGAAGAGACACCATGACCAGGGCAATTTATGAAATAAAACACTTAGTTGGGGCTTGCTTACCGTTTCAAAGGTGAGCCCACGACCATCATGGCAGGGAACAAGGCAACAGGCAGGTGGGCATTGGAGCAGTAGCTGAGACCTTACATCTTATCCACAAATTGGAGACAGAGAAAGAGAGCTAACTGGAAGTGGTATGGGATTTTAAAACCTCAAAGCCCAATGCCAGTGAAATACTTCCTCTAACAAGGCCATACCTCTGAATCTTCCCAAAGAGTTTTACCAAGGGGGAGCCAAATATTCAAATAATTAGCCTATGCCATTATCATTTAAAGCACCATAGCATATGTTATAGTTCTTGACAAAATGTTTTCTAAATTTTTATTACTACTATTATAAGTATTTTTATTTTTTGAGATAGGTTTTCTCTGTGTAGCCGAAGCTCTCCTGGAACTCACTTTGTAGACCAGGCTGGCCTCAGTTCAGAGATCTGCCAACCTCTGCCTCCTGAGTGTGGGATTAAAGGCATGTGCCACCATGCCCAGCTGTTAAATTACTAAAAAGTCTACATCCAGAACTGAGTGGATCCAAGGGTTAGGGCTAAACAGATTCGAAGCCCTTTTCCTGTTTTCAGTCACCCACGGGAGAGATGCAGGTCCAGTTCTCTGAACAGTCAGTGTAGAGACAGAAAAAACTTCAATTACTGGGAGTAGCTCAGGCACCAGTCACCACCAAAGCTGGCCTGAACCTGGCACCAAGGTTCATGCCTATAATCCCAATACTGGGAGGCAGAGGCAGGAAGATCTGTCTGGAGTTCAAGGACAGCACTATCCAGCCTGGGATACATGAGGTCCTGTCTCAAAAAAAAGCAAACCAAATCCAAATGCCTATATGGCCAAAGTGTAATGTGCAGCACAACCCACAAGAGGCCAATGGTGTACTGTCCCAGGCTTTGTGAACTCCAGAACTGGTGATGTGGAAGACAAGGGTTGGTTTAGACTTTCTTTTGCCATATTGGGTAAGACAAAAGCTTGTCAAGCCAGGCCTGAAGAAACAAACACTGGCACTTTTGATTGGAGGAGAGGAATCCATTTGGAACTGGGCTGAGTCTCATTTTCCCTTGAGTAAGTGCCCCCACTGTTCTTGGGGGACACACCTAACTAAGCAAGCCACTGTTTTCATAGCATGGATTACTTTTAGTTTTCATGCACTGTATTCTCAATATGTGTTTAAATGTCTGGCTGTGAGTGTTATAGAAATGAAATTGTTTACAATGTATTCTGCAGCATCTCACTTCTTGTACTGAACATTATGTTTTTGAGATCATTTATGTTGTTGTCTAATGCATGAATGGGTTCTTGTTTGGTGTTAAATAGTACCCCATTGCATTAACACATACTAATGTTGCTATTGTACTACTAATTAGCACCTAATTTTCCAGACTGCTAAAATTTATGCCTGTGACTTTTGTTCATACTCTTTAAGCATATATTTATGTTTGGGAACAAATGTCATTATGAATAAAATTTATTGTAGCATATTTTGATTGTGTTTAACATTAGTAGTTACAGCAAGGAGCTTTGCAAAACCATTACAAATACTTTATTCTTCCATCAATTGCAATATATCACCATGCCAATTAAAAAAAATATTCTGGGCCAGGTGGTGGTGCACTCCTTTAATCCCAGCACTAAGGAGGTAGAGGCAAGTGGATCTCTGTGAGTTCGAGGCCAGCCTGGTCTAAAGAGTGAGTTCCAGGATAGGCACCAAAGCTACAGAGAGAAACCCTGTCTCGAAAAACCAAAAAATAAATAAATAAAATAAATAAATATTCTGGTCTTTATTCTAGCCAATACAGAAGATGTTTAGCAGTCTCTGCAGGGAGTTTTCCGTGTTCCCAATTTTTTTTAAATGTCCTTTAATTTTTTGTTGTGTGTAATGGGAGGTAATGCACATGCCATGCCACATGCTTGTCTAGATACACAAATGGATGTCAGAGTTCAACTTTGTGGATTTCTTTTGTTCCACCTTTATGTGTTTTGGGGACTGAACTCAGATTGCCAGGTTTCCACGGCAAGCCACTTTATCTGCTGAATCAGCTCATAGACCTTCTTTTAATTTTTTTTTTTAATTTTCTTGAAACATTGCACATTTGCAATGCCATCCATGCTGTGGGGTGTAGACAGACTTGCTCTCTATTATTGCTATCTCCATTCTGTTACAGGGATATAACACAATATGCCTCTCTAGAATATTGCATGTACTATATTTTCCAACATACATTGTATGCTACTCCTCTCCCATCTGTTGTTCTTATTTATTATACTCTATCACACTGCTGATATGAATCTCTTTCCTATTTACTTATCATAAAACATAGTGCAGGGCTGGAGAGATGGCTCAGTGGTTAAGAGCACTGGCTGCTCTTCCAGAGGTCCTGGGTTCAATTCCCAGCAACCACATGGTGGCTCACAACCATCTGTAATGAGATCTGGTGCCCTCTTCTGACCTGCAGACATGCAGGCAGAACACTGTATACATAATAAAAATAAATAGATAGATAATTAAAAAAAAAAAACAGTGCAATGAGAACTCTCATATGGTTCTGTTTCTGGTCCTGGGATACGTCAGGTTTGGAGCCATGTGTCTGTTCCCATATCTCCACAAACCCCTCATCTCTTCTATCCAATGTCAGAGTTATAAGATGATCAGAATTGCCAAATCTAGAGACATTAAATATTTCTCAAAATTAAAATACTCTCAATAACAGTAAAAAAACATCCAAGTGAATAGAGTCCATTTAGAACTTTGATACTTTATGATTGGCACTGTTATTTGTTCAAGGTTCATTGATAATTTTTCTTCCACAAGTCTCCTCCATTGTTCATTTGATCTAGAAAAATTCTTAGAAACCACAGCTTTCACATCTGGAAGCTTGATTTACATATTTTAAAAAATTTTCCATGATAACTTCAGACAGTACTATGAATGGTTTCCTATGTTCAGCTTGACTTGTGATAGGCATACTTGCCCTGAGTAACTTGAATCATTCCCACCCACCCCAGATTGCCCAGAATGCCATGCAAAATGCATCATAATAGAAATAGATGCAACTCCTGGAGAGATGTCTCAGTGGTTACAAGCACTGGCTGCTTATCCGGAGAACCTGGTTCAATTCCCACTACCTACAGGGCAGTTCATAATTGTTTATAACTCAAGTTTGAGAGGACCCAATCCCTTCTTCTGGGCGCCAGGCATGCAAGATGTGTGTGTGTGTGTGTGTGTGTGTGTGTGTGTGTGTGTGTGTGTATACCCATACATACAAAAACAGGTGGAACTTCATGATTGAACCCTGCTGCCAAGAATTGTGTGTTTTTTGTTAGCTTTCAGTAACAGGATACTTCAGGCTTGAGGGAGGACTGACCCTTCTCCTCACCCTGTAGAACCAGCTTTTGTATTGTATTGATGACTACTACACCAGCTAGGGTCATAACGTCAATCAAATTTCTTTTGTGAATTAATATTATAGTATTGCAGCTTCCTCTGAGAAACATTCCATCCTAAAGGGAAACTTGGAAGACAGGAAGTTAAACAACTCAAAGTAGCTTCAGGACGTCTCTCAAACTGACCCCATTTTCTAGGTACCCTCCTCCCAAAAGTGCATATGATGTAAGTGACTGCTGAGTGTCACTCCCAGACAAGCCCAGCTGCCTGGAAGCAGGGACCAGCAGGGCTGCCTGGAAGAGGAACAGACCAACTGAGCCCCTGGAAAGGACACTGTGGTGATTTGGAGGAGAATGGCTCCCATAGGGTCAACTGTTTGAATGCTTGGTCCACAGATAAATCCGGGCCTTGTTGGAGGAGGTGTGGCCTTGTTGGAGGAGGTGTGGCCCTGTTGGAGGAGGTGTGGCCTTGTTGGAGGAGGTGTGGCCTTGTTGGAAGAGTTACATCACTGGGGTTGGGGTACCAAAAGCCCACACCATGCCCAATTAGCTACCTCTTTCTGCCTCGTGGTTGTTGTGTCTACATGGAAGCTGTCAGCCACTGCTCTAACATACCTGCCTGCCTGCTGCCATGCTCCCCACCATGATGGTCATCGGCTCCCCATCTGAAGTTTTAAGCAAGCCTGCAAAAAATTCTTTCTTTTATAAGTTACCTTGGTCATTGTGTCACAGCTATAGAAAAATAACTAAGACAGACACTCCCCTGATGAGCCGTCTGCAGGCTGTGCTGTGTGTCCCAGTGTTCCAGCTTTTGTGAGCTGTCACCCGCGCTGGGATGGGCTTTGGTGCGTTTGTCTTTGAGTCAGTTCTGATCTTGTAAGTAGCCACCCCCACACACTCACATTCCTGTAAGTAACGCCGCTAAAACTCATTGGTTCATCACGCTGAACTTCGGTGATACCTGTACTCTGACCTGTCATGGGCTCCTTCCCTGGGGTGAGCAGATGTGTGTGTTGCATCTCCCCAGGAAAGTCTGCCACGTAACAACCACAGTCTAACAATGCAAAATGATTTGTCTCTCTGATTTTTTTTTATAAAGTAGTTTTCTTTGTGAAGAATTTAGCTGAATACAATTCATTTGACCATCTCACAGTCGCTGTCATGAGAACATATCTTCCCTACACATATGATTTGAACGCTCTGTGTTTGACACACTGTGCACCTGGTTTCTGGGAATACAGAAGTAAATCACACACAGGACCTTCTCATTAGTTTACTGAATATAAAATGGACTGCAAAGCAAAGGGGGCTAAATGAAGTAGAAGCTGAGCACTGAGAAAAGTATTCCTGAATGAGATATGCTTGTATATGTCTAGTAGTAAAAACACAGACTCAAAACAGACACAGTCTATTAGAAAGTTACATTTTTATTACATTTATTTATTTGTATGTATGTATGTATGTGTACAGCACAAGCGTGGACATGATAGGACAGCTTACTGGGGTTGGTTTTCTCCTTCCACCATGTGAATCCAGGTGTAGGACTCAGGTTGTCAGGCTCAGTGTCAGGTGTCTACCTTCTGAGCCACGTTACTGGCCCTGAACATGCACTTCAATATAGACAAAGTATGTGGTGCTCAGCTATAATCCTGGGATCTGGAAATTACATAGTGACCTTGTTACAGAACAAAATTTACAAAAGGGGATGGTGGTACAGATCAGTGTTGCATTTGTGCTTGCCTAGCATTTGTGCAAAGGTTTACTTGATATGTTAATAGCATGCATGAGAAGACTTAATGTATGTATCAATAGCATGAGTGAGAAGGTTTAATCTATATGTCAATAGCATGCATGAAAAGGATTAATGTATACATCAGTAGCATGAGTGAGAAGGTTTAATCTATATGTCAATAGCATGCATGAGAAGACTTAATGTATGTATCAATAGCATGAGTGAGAAGGTTTAATCTATATGTCAATAGCATGCATGAAAAGGATTAATGTATACATCAGTAGCATGAGTGAGAAGGTTTAATCTATATGTCAATAGCATGCATGGGAGAGTTTCCTTCCCTATCTGTCTTTAGCTGAATCTCACCTATTATAAGCTTTCTGAGCTATTTCCAAAAGTTGAGACATACTCAGCCCTTCAAATCCCTCTAATTTCCGGAGTTCTCTCCTTATGCCTGGGACTGACTGCATGACAGAGGCAATATTAGTGGCTTGCTGGTGTTCTGGGGCATCTGGGACTATGGGTTAAATACCCAATATGTCTTGTAGAGCTTTCCTCGAGTAGCCTGAGTCACCTTAAGTTAGCTGCTAGGTTTCCTGGATGCCACTTTAATCCTCCTAGTAATGTTTTCGGGGGAAAAGGATCCAATGCTCTCTTACCTTAAAACAATTTCCAACCGGCTGAAAAGGTGGCTTCCCTGACAATGGAGGGTTTGGGATCTTTCAATTATACAGGTCACTGGGAGAGAGAAGGGGACATAAACTGTGAGTGGGAAGGACCTGAACTTCTGCTTTTCCCCTGGTGGGACTGAGGAATTACTTCCCCCTTCCCTGGCACAACTGCCTCTGGCAACTATTTCCTTCTCCTTACTGGGAGGCAGAGAGAACAGGCAGAGGTTTCGGGTTTCTCTGGGTGACTTAGTTGGGCAAAAAAGGATTTGGGTCCCCAACAAGAGGGCACAGGTCTTAGTTCAGAGGATTGTATCTCACATGAGAGAAAGGCACTGGTAATTACAGAGAAACTGGTGACTACAGCCGTACCTCAGGAGCCACCACGATTGCCATAGCAACAACAGCAGTCATCAGCCACTGCATCACAGCCACAGTTGCCACTAGATAGCAGTGAGTGGCCTGGGATGGCCTGTGAGCACATGGGAAATCCTGCACTGTGGCTGTGGGCTCAGGAAGACTCTCTTTCCTTTCCACTTTAGACCTGTTTCTCCAACCAACACAACCAACAGAAACACACAGAGAGGCACAAAGAGGGAAATAGTCATACAGAGAAAGAGAACAGCCAAGCAGGGGTGGCCACCTCACATTCATACATCTGAACAGACCAGGGGAGTCCAGTGACATCTCACATGGATCTCTGACACAGGCTCACATCTGGTCACATGTCACACCCCTCTTGTGTCCTAACAAATTAGCACCTCTTACAGACAGAACTTACCTCCAGAGGTATTCAGATCAGTCATCAGGGTGTCTCAGGAGCTCTAGGTACCAATTAGTCAGAGAGGATTTTCTTGGGACCCTGGAATATCTCAGGGTGTGAACCCCCTCCCTAGGTGTCCTCTCCAGCTGGTGTACTTTTAACCACTCCTGGGAATCCCAAGGCCCAAAAGTGTCTCAGTCCAGTCACTGAAGATCTCAATGGGACATCCAAAATTCCAAAATGTTATGTAGCATTCTCCAGAGATGGCCATTCAGACACAGTTTATAGGAAATTGAAAGTCTATATTTCAGCCAGCTGAAATTACATTCAGTTATTTGGGTCCCAAGTATAGCACAGAGTGTCCAGAGCACAGAGTTTTTGAAGGCAGAAACCATATTATAGCACCTTGTTTAGCAGTTGCAGTGGGGGCGTCCTAAAAGCAAGCAGTTTGACGGAAGCTAAGACAAGCAGTTAGCTGGAGGAGGTGTTTCTATGCAAGTAAACAGTTTAGCAGAAGCTAAGATAAGTTACCTGAGGCATCTTGACTTTGGGTTCCTAGAATAGAGTTTGGTGATTTTCCATAGGATCCCCCATCAAGGAGATTAAATTCTAGTTAAATCTGGAATAGCTTCAGCAAGAATACAAGATGGAGGAACATCTGCCCTGTCTGGCCTTGTCACAAAAATCACAGAACGTACAGTATTGGATTTAATCCTGGCTAGATCTCCCTTCATGGGCCTCTAGTGCCATGTAGAAGATCTGGCTGAATGCTCAGTTTCTCATGTCTTCAGAAAAATAAAAACATTTACTTCCAAATCCAATCCATTCACTTGGGCAGATGGTATAGCAAGGCCCACAGTCCTCAATGACCAGGTTTTCCTTTCTCGCTAAAATGTAGACAGCACATTGTGATACAATATAGAAACATTTCCATGTCTGGTCCCTTTGGCTAGCATCCAGTCTCAATTGTAAGGTGTGTAGCTTGGAATATAGTTTTCATAACTGATCACCAGAAGACCCTCCTAGCATGGGGGTCTCCAATCCAGAGCCTTCTAGTGGGCTCTAAGGAAATGCTTTTTTTCTTCCTTTCTTCTTTGTATTTTGAATTTTAAGACAGAATCTTGCTCTGTCCCCCTGCATGAACTGAATCTCACTGTGTAGACTGCATTTGTCTGGATATGCCTCCTGAATGCTGGGACTAAAGACCCTGCAATGACCTTGCAAAGAAATCATTTCTAGGCCATAAGCCCCTTAGGACTGTTCCTGATTCCTGGAATCCTACAGCTTCTTTTCTCATAATTCTCCCTCAGATGCTCCTTTTCTCTCCACTGTGAAGTAGATTCCCAAGTTACTGAAGTGTTCCCTTTGCTTGCCTGCCTCACTTGCAAATATGTTCACTCCAACAATTCCAAGAACATAGGTGGTGTTGTCGTTTCTAAGTTACTATGTCACCCTATGTATAGGTTACTTTTCTGTAGTTATGATAAAACACCGTCGTGACCAAGGTGACCCACAGAAGAGAGAGTTTACTTTGGCTGTTAGTTCTAGAGGATCAGAGAGCATAACAGTAGGAAGAAGGCACACAGCATGGTAGCTGGAGCAGAAAGCTGACAGCTCACACCTTGAGCAGAAAGCATGAAGCAGAGCAAACCACAAGTAAGTGAGGCTTTTACTCTCAAAGGCCACCTCCAGCGACAATCTTCCTCCAGCAAGGCTGCACTCCTAAACCTTCCCAGTCAGTGCTACCAACTGGGGACCAAGTGATGAAATGTCAAAGGCTATGCAGGACATTTATCATTTAATCCAACACAGCCAGGCTGTCCTTGAACTCATGATCCTCCTGGCTCAGCCTTCCCAGTGCTGTTAACACGTGCATGAGCCAGGACACCCTGCATTGAGAGCTTTTTAATAATGATTTTGCAAATGGTTTTCTGTGGCTGTTTGCAGATGACCTCAGACACAGAGAGTGAGGGTCACTGACTCAAAGATTAGAATTCAGTGCCCCTCAACTGTCTGGGCTTCTTTCCACAGATCACTTCTCTTAAATGTTACATCAGCATCTTTGTCCCCTTTACAGAGTGAAGTAACAGAACACAGGAATCTGTAAGAGTCACAATGTTTAAAAGTCCATATATGTGCAACTAACTGTGCACTGGGGGAGAGGGTCAGCAGCCTACACATATTGAGTGCAGAGATCTGGTGTGGATGGTAAAGTAACAGAGATGGGATTCACAGTCAGGGGTCATCACATGTGGTTTCACACACGTTTTGGTTCTTTTTGGCAGATCCACTTGATGTCTGAAACACAGCTCTCAGAAAACACTTTGGTATTTGAGATGGAGGCACAGCTGTCTTTTGTAGTTTTACCAGTGATCTGTAATCTGAGAGAAAAGAATAGCCACTCTTAGTTTAGGATTTTCACATAATGATCCTGTCAGCCATTGCTTTCCTTTGGACTTTAAAGGAAACAGAAGAATGTGCAGTTATTGAGTATAGTAAACGCAGACATGATGCTATAAACATTGAAGGCAGAGCTGATTCTAAAACCTCCTGTTTCTTCACTGTCAAAGAACCCTTCCAGCAGGAAATCATAATGATGCATGAAACAGGGACGGTTTGAAAGATAGGGTGACCTCCTCATTGTACCACTAACACGTCATGTGAAGACCTTCGGGTTTTTTAGTTTCAGATTTCTTTCATTTATAGGGTTAGGGGCTGGAGACAAGGCTTGGTGGTTAAATCACTGGCTGCTCTTGCCAAGGACCAGAGTTCAGTTCCCAGCACACACACATTGGCTCACTGTCTGTAACCCCAGTACCAAGGGATCTGATACCCTCTTCTAGCTTCCATGGACACCAGGCATTCAAGTAGTACATACACACATGCAGACAAATACTCCTGTATATAAACCAAAAATGAATAAATCTCTAAAAATGATAAATAGCAGAAAAGCATAAAGCTATGTATTTATATGAAAGTCATATATAAATACATACACATGTATGTGGATTAACAAGCTAATGTTTTGGGAAGTATTAAGATGGACATGAATGTGTGACAACAGTTACACAGAGCAGGTATTCAATGAATGTGTTCAACATACAGAGTGAGCCCCCAGAGTCTGATCACAGAACTGGATGCAGAGAGGGAAAGAGGCTCAGCTCATGTGATGCAGAGTCACAAGTCCTTTATTCTCCTTCCTTAGGTTGAAGTGTTTGATTAACACATGGGTTTCAAACCTCCATGTTTCCCATGGCTCCGTGCTGGTGGGAACTAGAATTCAAGCACTAACACAGACAGTATGAGGGTTGGTTGTAAGGGACAGATGAGTTCTAAGTGGACGGTGGGTCTTATAAAGAAGGTGGCATATGCCAGTGCCAGGGCTCCACAGGGTGTCCTTCTTGTTTTGTTCTTGGTGGAGCCCCTTGGGACTGAGAGGCAAATCGGATGTCATCCTAGTGGTCATGCTAGTTCACCATGATTTCCCTCTTTTATATCCTCCATCCTCAGGATCTTCCTTCAGCTTTCAGGATCATTTCCTCAGGGCCAGTCTGTTTCAGTCAATGACTTCCTTTCAAAATTCCTTTAAGGCTTCCCAGGCCTTCTCCTACCAGACACCTGGAGAATTCTCTAGTATTCCTTATTAATCCCCCAAATAATCCTGGGGGGAAACTGTTACTCTCTCCCTTTCCTGTACTTGAACCCAGGGACAGAGTTAAAACAGAAGCAGGGCTTGCTTGACTGGCACTTTGGACTGAGCCCAGCAGCCTCAGGCTTACCAATCACTCTCCCCCAATCCCAGTGTCATTTTCTCCTCAGAGTAAAACGACACACCAGCTGAGCTTAATCCGTACACTTCACATATACTTCTCTACTGAACGCCAACTCCTTATGTCTAACTATTTCTTTACTTAATAAATTGTTGGTACATTTTAAGTAAACCCAAATATGTTTCAGCATTTTACATTTCAATCTCATGTGTTCTGAATAACAAGAAGTACATTTTCTTGTAAGATTTGCTTAACTTTATTCAAGCAAGATTAATAAAACAATTCTCATTATAACTCCTGAAAACCTCATTGAAAGCACTGTATAGGAATTTGGCTGAATCCTATACACTTTTGCTTATGAAATGAATGAATATTCTGTTCTTCTTATACAAAAAGTCATTAATTGCACTAAAATATATAACTTAACTCCAAAGTGTCGGCTCTTTCGTAGCACAGTTTCCATGACAACCTCACACAATAAGAAAATGACAAGACACCAAAGAGCTAATGGCATTCTTTAAGACCTGCACACACAATCAGTTTTGATAGCAAATACCCCAGGAGGTCATGTGTGGGGTAGCTGTGACACTGTGAAGAGGTGACTGGGTCATGGGTGCACTAACTCCATGAAGCAATTAACCCATTGCTGAGTTCCCAGCCAAACAAAATGAGGCCTCCTGGGAAGATGTAAGTCATGGGGGTGAGGGCACAGCTTTTGAAAGGCAGGTCTCTGCTCCCCATCCCAGCCCAAGGGTGGCCATCTCCTCTGCCCCCTGCCCACTATGAGGTGAGTAGCTTCCTGTGCCCTCATACAACCACATTTCTGCATTGCACAGGGCTAGCATCAATGGAGCAGGCTGAAGATGGACTGGAGGCCCCTTCAACTGTGACCCAAAATGGTTTCACTTTCCTGTCTCTGTGATATTGTGTTACAACAACAAAGCTGATTAAGGCCTGTTTCACCACAGCTCCTGGGATAATTGTACCTTTCACAACTCTAGTTAAACGACAGTATAACCTGTGACAATGTGGTCATTTCTCTCAGCTGACCAGGCTCCCTGCTGGCACTTAGTGCTTGTCACTCACACTCCCTCTTCCTCTGCTGGGTGTCACCTGAGAAACTGGCCTCAGACACACTATGCCTCATTTTCACCACTGTGTGAAAAGTGCCACTTAAGAAATAATTTGGAAAATATGAAAAGTTTAAGAGTGAAAAAGGAAAAGTTCTATGTGCCTATGGGCTCTCAGTAGATATTAAAACTGCATTCTCTTTCCAAAGGAGAAGTCCTTTGCAATAGGTAGATAGATAGATAGGTAGATAGATAGATAGATAGATAGATAGATAGATAGATAGATAGATAGATAGAGATAGATATAGATATAGAGATAGATACATACATACTATGCACACACATAACCCTATAAAAGGCTGATACCTTTTCATACATGGACAATTTCAATCACCTTTGGAATCATATTTTCAGACTGTTCTGAACCTCTTTAATCTTTGGTATCAGTGTTAGAGCCCTGACATGACCTGAAATGAATATTCAGATGAGCTCCTCCAATACTCACACATCAGAACTCAAAGTAGAGCCGTTTATCCACCTCCAGGTCTTGTCTGGCAATGTGTAATTTAGTCCAATCCAAAATGAATTGCCTTTTCCCTTTGCTGAGTCCTTTACAAATCTCTACAATCAAAACAGAGTAGAGAACTTAATCCTGAGTCTGTGTACTGGTGACTCATATTCTCCCGGCCTCCTGAAACCTAGTTCAAGTGTCCCCTGTATCTGTCCTGAGTCCCCAGCACAGTTAATTCTTGCTCCTTTGAGAAATCTGTGTCCGGTTATATATGGTCCTGGGACACTCACCTTGCATAAACAGTTATAGGATCACATGACCACGAGCTTCCATAATGTAAAGCCTCCACTTCCTTTGCGTGGAGGAGCTGTTAAGTCTAGGACATGGGTGTAGCTTCAAGAACGTGTGACATCTCTGTTAAACAGAACAACTTACCAGTTCTTCTTGGTCTTGAATGAGCAGCAAAGTGGCTCCTTTTGTAGTACAGTGAACCAGACCTTCCTTCCACATGTTGGAATCTTGAGAAAAATGTAAGCATTTATCTCTGTGTGGCAGCCAGTCTTTTGGGCACTTTAATTTAGCTGGACTCTCTGAAGTGAGAAGGAGACATGGTATATTTCTACCCTGTTCTTGCTGCACCACATCCAGTTACACACAGTAGTTGCTTTACTAACACACACTTATAGTAACACATGCAGGGACAACATTGCTGTTATGACATATCAAAGAAAAATAAAAAACAAGGAATTCATTTGTGTTTCTATTAATTAACTTTAGACAAAGTTAACTCTTTAACAAATTTGTAAAACAAATATTCCATTAGAGTGTTTTTAAAGTTAATGATCAAGTGTGCTAGCATATTGAGGCAGCATGGCCAAGTGGTTTAGATCTCAGGCTTCAAGGTCACATAGTTTCAAACAGGTTCCCAGTATTATGAACTACCAGTCCTGAGACCCTTAACAAGACTTTATGTAACAATTCCTTCTAACATAAGATCATGGGGCTGTAGTGTCTTCATGAGTTAGTGTTTTCAGCCTCCACTGATGTAAGCCCTGGTAAATAGCAAATGTCAGCTGTTTTTCTTGGGAAATCCAAGCTGAAAAACTTACCTGTTGGTTTAGCCATGTTCTCTTGATTATACACTCTGCACTTTTCTATTGATGGTTTTTGTATTAAGACTCGCACTAGTAAATAAGAAAACACAGAGAGGATTAAATCCTGAAATGAAAGGTGGAATGGGTATTCTCTTTCCCACTTCAGGAAATCAATCTATTTCAACAAACCTGAACATCTGGACAGGATAAAATATTAGCCAACTGGACTGAGGGGCCAGTTGGAGACAGATGTATGAACTAAGAAGAAAAGCACAGAACATGTGGATTCACACATGTTAAGCCATATTATCTAATGTCCTTACAGAAACTCTTACCCATGCTCATGCCTGAATTCTCATCTTCAGAATGAGAATTATCATACCCCTCCAAGAAAGACAGCTTACACCACTGGAGTTTAGTAGTCACTTAATAAACTAAACACTTGAGCCTTTTGGTTTTCCTTGTTGTTGTTTTTGTCTCTGTTATGACTTTTTTTTTTTAAAGTTTCTGGGTGCATATGTGTTGTTGGGGGCTTGGTGTCAGCTCAGAACACACAGACACCAAATTCTCAACACAAAGGAGATTCATTACCCTAGAGGAACAGGGAAGGGCTGCCTTCTGTATCTGGCAAAGACAGCAGCAGGTACTTTTGCAGGAGTGGGTTTTTAAGGAGAAAAGGGGGAAGTCTGTGTTAGGATGAGGTGATAAGTCCTGGTTGGACAGGTTAGCCAGTGTAGCCAAGTAATGAGTTTTGATTGCTAGGCCTTGGTGTTTTGATAGTTGAACCTCAGTGCTCAGTCTCAGGAATGTTCCATGGCCAAATAAGGGAGTGGACCTTGGGAGCTAGCTGAGGAATGTAATCTAACAGTTTAGTAAGGGAGAGGAAAGGAAAAATCTACAGGCGCCATGTTTGTCCCTCATGGTCCTGTTAGAGAGCCCTTCATGGGTAATAGCTCCTAACTACTGTCAGAGAAATTCAGAAGCACAGAAATGTGAAGCTTCTGCACTGGACATGGGACACTGTCTTGTAACTACTCGTGACATTGACCTTCCCCTAGGCTCAAGGGGACCAAACCAAGTGAAGAGGCCCTAATGTTTAGAGGGAAATTTCTGAAGCAAACGTTCTTGCCTCACTTACCTAAAACACTGAGCCCAATCAGGGTCAAGACAAGAAGGATGAGCCCAGCACAACTGAGTTTCAGAGTCAACCTATGGGAGTGTGGGCACCGACAGGCACCTGTGAAGTTAAATACCTGTTACTGTTTCAGTCAGTTGAGTACATCGGGAATGAGAGTTAAAGGTGGTTTAGGCTAACATGGACAATTGGATTCAAGCAGAGGGTCGGCTGCAGATGTGAGCCTTTCTCTGACAACTTAAAGCAGATTTCTATGAGATAAAATCTCCCTTAGGTTCAATTGTTTGCTTTGATAAAGTAGGACTGAAGAATAATGTTTATGCACATACGTGTATAAGCACAAAGGTGTATTGAGTAAATCAAGCTCAATAAATGTGAAAACCACCAATGGTGTCAAAACCAAATGACATGTTCTGTTGCAGGAAGGGAGTCAAAGCATCTCTAAGGAGGACATTCTTTCATCCAAGAGCCATTTTTCATCCTTACTTTTGTGGGAATTGTGACTTTTGGTGCTACTGACATGTGAATCTATTCCTTAACATGGGATCTGCTTCACTGCTATCTACAACGATCTTCTCCAACTTGGGACAAAGATATGACAGGCATGGAGGGGCGTCTCATGAGTCCCCAGGATATTTTCAGTATTTCATTTGTGTTATTCCCTCCTTATTGGCTGAGTTCTAAATCCCCCTAAAGGATAGATGAACTGGAAATGTGGCTAATATCACAAACTATGTACACTGTTTTACATACACATAAACACACACACTAAACGCACACACACACACACACACACACACACACACACACACACACAATCTAAACACATACTACACATTGTGGTTGTAGCTTTCACGGTGTTCTTTCCTTAAATAGAGTACTTTCATAATTGCTTTTGTTGTACTCTCTTCTGAGATAGGGTTGCCCATAGTCCAGGCTGACCTTTAATTCTCTGTGAACTGAGGATGACTTTGAGCTCCTGACTCTCCTCCCTCTACCTCTCAAGTGGTGGGCTTCTAGGTGTGCACCACCCGCAACTGCTCAGCATTTACAGAAGAGAGACTGCCTAGTTCTCCACCCTAAATGGGACATCTGCATCCCATCCCCAACCAAAGCTCAGGCATCCTCACAGAAGAGGAGCAAAATGACCATAAACTAGGAGATGTAGTTGAAAGGGGTTTTTTTTTTTGTCCTGCCTGGCCCTGCAATCCCACAGCCACAGAGGCTTAATATTATTTACAAACTATATGGCCTATCACAGTCCTTGTGCTAGCTAGCTCTTATATCTTAAATTAGCCCATTTCTATTAATCTATGTTTTGCCACATGTTCCATGGCTTTACTGGTCTACTGGCATCTTGCTGCTCCTTCCACAGCAGCTGAGTGTCTCCAGACCCTGTCTTTCTCTTTCCTGTCTCTCTCCTTTCCCACCTGCCTCAAAGCTGCCTTGCCATAGGCCAAAGCAGCTCATTTATTAACCAGTGGGAACAACACATATTCACAGCATACAGAAAGATATCCCACAGCAAGAAATGGCAGATAACTGCAAGGAGACACTGTCTTCTGGCAGTTGCACATATGAACTGACACCATTTGTCACAGCCTGCACAGGACCTTCAAAAGCTCAACTCAGACAAAATTATCAAGGGAGTTGGGCATGAAGTTTCACTCCTATCTGGGGAGCTATTGACAGCTGATGGCTGCTAGGGGTGGGAGAGTCAGTTTTCTTCAAGGATACAGTCTCTAAGAGGACACCTATGCTCCAGGACATGGCCTACACCCATGCACACAATGGCCACACTGACTGGACTCAGTAGGAAAACAAACGCAAACTTTAAGCTGTCTAAGTCCCTTCTTCCACTTTTACAGGTATAATCAGGGAAAACAAAGACTTCCTTGTGCCTATCACAGATAATTGGCTCTGTCAAATCTTCCCTCTAGTTACCATAAACCCCACTTTCCCCAGACCCTTTGTAAAGATTATAATGAAGTTTATTTGGTGACTCTAAGAATTTTCCTCATTAAAAAAAAAAATCTGTAAATTTAAAAGTTTCTGACAAGCATCTTTAAAATGTTGTGGTTCACATTTTTTCTTTTTCTTTTGTTTGTTTGTTTGTTTGTTTTGTTTTGTTTTTGAGACAGGGTTTCTCTGTGTAACAGTTCTGGCTGTCCAGGAACTCACTCTGTAGACCAGGCTTGTCTCAAACTCACAGAAATCCAACTGCCTCTGCCTTGTATGGTTCACATTCTTGACACACTATAGAAAGATTAAATTTAAAGCATTGCAATGTTATATAAGGAAGCTCAGTTACATCACAGAATCTCATCCTCTACCAAGACCATTTTAGACTTATTTTCTGCCTCCATGTCTGTCTCTTTTCACCCATCCCTAAGTCATGGTACACTTCATTTATGGCACATATCAGTCTTCCACATTTCCGTCACTCCAATTTTTAGTCTTCTGAGAGACAGGGTGCTGATTCCACCAATGCTCAGGGCTAGGATTCCAAGTTGCTGAGTCTTGGTGTTTGTGTTCTGCAGAGAAGTTTGGACCAGGCAAGATGCTGTATAGCAAGTCTATCTGCTAGAAGCCTCCCTTTCCTTACAGATGTAAATTATCCTTCTTCAGGGTCCTGTGACTGAAGATGAAAAGGAAGGATGCCCAAGTTTCACACTGGCTGACTGAAAGTGGAGTATGAGCCTTTAATCTCTAAAGTTGTGACCATCCACACTCTTCAGCACAGACAGCTGCTCATCTTCATATCGATAACAAAACTGTAAGAAGAAACCATAACTCTGGAAGATATTCTAATGCCAAAAGGAGAAATAAAGCCACTGACCTGGGGGAAGAGATGGCAGTGATGCACGCTGAGCCCCTGGAGTCCTGAATGCCTTGAAATTGAGGTAGACCCTTGATGTGTCCATTGCCAATGGGAGATGTGACACTGAACTTGTGAACGGGACAAACTCCAAGGTCTGTGAGGTGAAATGAGCAAAAAAGGAAGTCCGCTGCAAACACTCGGCTGTGTGTCCACAACCACCCACACTTGACTCTGAGGGTTTCTCAGTAGTTACTGACCTTGATGTCTGTCCTGCTCACATAGCTTACATGCTATTGTCTTTTTTTCTTTTTCTTTTATTCTTCTCTTATACAATACTTCCTGATTGTAGCCTTTTCTCCCTATCCTCCTCCCAATTTGCCCCCACCTCCAATCTCCACCAGATCCACTGCTCTTCCATTTTCCTTCAGAAAAGAACAGGCCTCTCAGAAATATCAGTGAACACAGGATAACAAGATGCAGTAAGACTAGGCACAGACCCTTATATGAAGGCTTGACAAGGCAACCCAGTAGGAGGAAAAGGGTCCCAGGAGCAGGCAAAAGAGTCAGAGACACCCCAACTTTCACTGTTAGAAGTCCCACAAAAACTCTATGATAAACAACCACAGCATGTATGCAGACAGCCTAAAGCAGACCCATGGAGAATCCATGGTTGCTACTTCAGTCTCTGTGAGCCTGTATGAGCCCTGAATAGCTGGTTCTGTGGGTTCTGTTTTCCTGGTCTCCTCTACCCCTCTGGCTTCTACAGTCCTTCCTCCCCATCTCCACTGAGGTTCATGAAACTCCACCTAACTGGAGTGGAGTCTCTGTATCTGCTCCCATCACATGCTGTTATTTTAAGAAGTTGTAGCATGTGGTCTCCTTTTCTTAATAAAAGTCAGTGGAGACTTCTTGTTGTGATTCCTCTAACAATGTGTTTTGAGTTATTCTCTCTCAAGGTGACACTCAGAGTAAGTGAAACATAACATTTTTTCCTCAATTCAAATTTAAGTGACCATTTCCTTCAAATTATCAGCAATTATAATATACAATACGTTATGCTGTGTTGTAAAAATGCATATTGACATGTGAAAGTTTATGGTCACATTTGACATGAATTGAAGCTCTAAAATCCTCCTGAAACATCCATGCTGTGAAGGAAGCTGTGAAGTGTGGAAATGAGGACATGAATGTGGGGAAAGCTCATGACGGACATAACAGGAAGAACAGTGAAGAGGGGCTGCGTGCGCTGCTCAGCCTTGTCCTGCAGGTCCCTGTGGATGTAACATCATTCACCAGTGGACGGACTTCATCTCAGAGCTAGAGTGGAAGACACAGGTGTAAGGGATGTGCTAACTCCTTCAAGGATTTCCAGACCCAGAGCCTTAGAGCGGGACTACAAATGCCAAGTCAGACGATCTCACGTCACAAGTGAAGAAGAAGAAAAGCAAGAACTCCTAAAGTCACCTTCTGTGTCACAGTGGACTTGAACCAGGCCCTCACAATTATGTGACAGTGACAACAGTCTGCTAGCTGTGAGTTCCAGGAGACAGGAGGTGTGCACACAGTGTGTGGGGCTCACACTCACTCCCCAAGACCACCGATGACTTCACAGTGAGGGAAGCGTGTGTGAGGGTTTCAGCACACTTGAGACTCGGGAAACCTCCTCAGCTGTCACTATTTGGTGACTGTCATTTCACTTAGAGCCAGAACATGAGGTTCTGCCGCATACTCCGTTTGTTTTTGTAGCACTGGGAACTGAACTTAGGGCCTCATGAATTTGAGGCAAGCACTCTGTCACTGCACTATGTTCTGGCCCTATGTGTTGTGCTTGCCTAAGCTGAAGATTTTAGAAATTAGACAAGATTTTCCAGAGTTTCTCTTCTTGAGTCATTATTTTTTACAATCAAATATAGAGAATTTATGAGAATATTCTCAAGTTTCAGTACATAAAAGTTTCAGCATATATAAGGGCCTCAGGCCTTAGTATATAGAGAACTACCCAATTGCTTAAGTGTGGTCTGAAGGGTAAGGTTTTTAGCGTTTAGCTATTACTTTGACCTCTTGGGCTTTTGTCTCTGCATTGGCTCTGTGTTTCTTATTTAACAAGACAGTTACATCTACAGTGGTCATATTTTGTTTGTGCTCTAACAAATAAAGTTTGCCTGGAGATCAGAGAAGTAAAGGAGCCAGCCACTAGAGAGGCTTCTTACCTCTACCCGATCCTGAGACCAAAGCGGCTGAGCTCCTGTCTCCTCTCACCTTATATTCCTCTCTCCACCCAGCCATATCCCTTCCTGTCTCCACCTCCTTAGTGCTGGGATCAAAGGCATGAGAGCCCAAGTGCTGGGATCAAAGGTGTGGGCCACCACTGCAAGGCTCTGTTTCTCTTTTAGACTGGATCAATCTCCTGTAGCCCAGGGTGGCCTTGAACTCCTGTTCTTCCTGCTTTCTCCTTCCAAGTGCTGGTATTAAAGGTGTGGGCCACCACTGCCTGGCCTCTATGGTTAACTAGTGGCTAGCTCTGCACTCTGATCTCCAGGCAAGCTTTATTTGTACGCGCACAAACAAAATATCACCACAATTAGGAGTGATGCTTGTATCTGCCTATTATCCCCTTCCCTTTAAGACACAGGTAGCTGTGGTAGGTGGGGAATGTGTTAATAAACATTGCAACTATTTAAGTGTTTATAACCACCTAGTAACTGGTAACCACTGAAAACTGTGGGGATATATTAGATAGATCAATAAGGAGAAATCTGGTGCTCTTAGCAGAAGATTCAAACAACGCTTTGTGGGCACTGAGGTTTAACTAAGTTCTGAAGCTGTCTGTGGCTACCAGGAATCTACAATGGCCCTGTGAAAAGTAACAGATCTGAGGTGAGATGTTTTCTTTAACAGATGCTGGCAAAAGTGTGAAGTGTCCAGAAGTGAGAATAGCTTCATGTGTCTGCAGGCAGCATGCAGTGTGCAGCAAACTGGGATCATTTTGCCTGATACAGAATCGGGAACAGCATCAAACACCTGCATGATCATTTACATAGCCAACCAGCATAGAGTATCCCAGCAAACAAAAGCTTCACCTTAGTAGTTCTGGTGTCTTACTAATCACAGCTAATTCTTTAGCCCCAGCTAATCAGAACAACAGATTCTAAATTCAAAATAAATGGCCCAGTTGGAGTCCTTAAACTTCCCTCAGCCTTCACTAGCCAGGCTTCTACCTTTTCATTGTCCTCCACATTCTGATGTCCCAAGCTCCTACACAACAGCTCACTAAAAGCACTGAACACTCAATGGCTTTTCTTGTACAAAGTTCCAAAGTCCTCCTTGCCTGGCCTTAGGTAAAGCAGATGTCTTCTGCTGAAGTTGTTTGCTAAAATGTGGAACCCCAGGGAAGGAGGTGCAGCCTAGGGTTGTTGAGTGGGCTTTAAGGAGTGTTGGCTGGTAGTGGGGGATGTCTTACCCTGGGTCCCTAGGACCAGCTTGACCTGCAGTAAAGCAGCCAGAGGTGTGTGGGGGCCAGGATATGGAGTTCAGAGGAGGTTTTGGTGTTGGGTGGACTTTTAGTGGTGCTGGCAGGCAGTGGGCAATGTCTTACTTGGGGTCCCTAGATCTGGCCTGGCCTCTGGTAAAGCAGCTAGATGTGTGTGTTAGTCAGAATATGGAGCCCAGGAGAGGGGTGCTGTAGGAGGGGTGTTGAGTGAGCTTTAAGGAGTGTTAATGAGCAGTGGGCAGTGTCTTACCTGGGATCCCTAGGAGAAGCCTGGCCTCTGGTAAAGCATCTTGTGGTGTGGGCCAGGATATGGAGCCAAGGAGAGGGAGTCTACTTTAAAAAAAAAAAAGACAGTAACATTTGGTTTTACCCTTGGTTTCCCTTGGTTATCTAGTCTCTGGTTCTTGGTCACCCAAGCAATGTTGGTTGTTGGGTGTGGGTTCCATCTTGTGGAGTGGCCCTTAAGTCAAATCAGATATTGGTTGGCTATCCCCACAAGCTTTGTGACACTATTGCCTTAGGATATTTTTTTAGGCATTACATCATTGTCCCAAAGACACTAGAACATTCTCTGTAGGCACCAGTTCAACCTCTTCATGTTCAATGAGTTATGTGGATGTTGTCTTCAGCAATGGGATCTTGCTGTCAGTTTAGAGAGCAATCTATTGCCTTGGCAACAACCTGGGTTGTTCAGGAATTTTCAGGGCATCCCTTTGGGCAACAATTCAATTGTTTGCAACCTAGTCCTGCTACTGGAAGCTTCATTTGGTGATGAGAGATGGCCAGTTCAAAATCTGTTCTGAGGTTCATGACAGTATCTTAACTATATAACCCTCTGTAAAATCAAAATCAAAAAGCAGATCACATACTTCCAACATACAATGGCACAGATTACACATTATCATTCCAAAGGGTAGGAAATGCGTCATGGTGAGGAAATACTGAACCAAAAAAGACTGAAAACCAGCTGAGCAAACTCCAAACTCTGCATCTCCAGGCCTGATCTCAAAGCACACTTCAGATCTTCAACTCCTTTCAGCTTTGTTGACTGCAGCACACTTCTTTCTCTTGGTCCATTTGAGTTTCCTCTATTGGGAATTCTCTGTTTAGACCTATATGCCACTTTTAATTGGATTATTTGGTTTTTTGATATCTACTTTCTTGAGTTCTTTACATATTTTAGATGTTAGTCCTATATCAGATGTAGAGTTGGTAAAAAATCTTTTCCCATTTTCTATAGAATGTAGGCTGCTGCTCTGTCCAAATGATGCTGTCCTTTGCCTTACAGGAGCTTTTCAGTTTCATGAGGCCCTATTTATTAATTGTTGGTCTTTGTGCCTGATTAATTGTTGATCTTTGTGCCTGCACTAAGAATGTCTTTTCCTGTGACAATGAGTTCGGGACTATTCCTCTCTTACTCATTTCTCAGGTTCAATGTATCTTGTCTTAGGTTGAAGTCCTTGATCCATTTGGAGTTGAGTTTTATTCAGGGTGATAAGTTTGGATCTCTTTGCATACTTCTATATGCACTCATCCAGTTTGACAAGCATCATTTGTTGACACATTGTCTTTTTTTCAGTGTGTATTTATAGCTTCTTGATTAAAAAAATCAGGTGTCCATAGGTGTGTGAATTTGTGTCGGTGTGTTCAGTTCAATTCTGTGGATCAGTGTGTCTGTTTTGATGTCAATACCACACTGTTTTGATTACTGTAGCTTTACAGTACAACTTGAAATTGGGAATGGTGGACTATTTTAGCTATCCTGGGTTTTGTGGGAATGGGGGAAGATATTGTTTTTGTTTGTTTATTTGTTTCCATATGAAGCTGAGAATTGTCCTTTCAAGATCTGTGAAGAATTAGTGGAATTTTGATGTGGATTGCATTAAATATGTACATTACTTTTGGTAGAATGAATATTATTACTGTTAATCCTACCAATCTATGAGCAAGGGAGATCTTTCAATATTTTCATATCTTCTTCAATTTCTTCCTGCAATGACTTTAAGTTTTTATCATTCAAGCCTTTCACTTGCTTGGTTAGAGTTACCCCCAGCTGTTTGATATTATTTGTGGCTATAGTGAAAGGTGTTGTTTCCCAGTCTGTTTGTCACTTGTATGTAGGAAGATTACTGACTTTTGTGAGTTCACTTTGTATGTATTTCCATCTACTTTGCTGAAAGTGTTTATCAGCTATAGACTGTTCCTGGTGGAATTTTTAGGGTCACTTATGTATACCATTATATCATCTGCAAACAGGGATACTTTGACTTCTTCCTTTCCCATTTGAATCCCCTTGACCTCCTTCAGCTGTTTTATTGCTCTATCTAAGACTTCAAGTACTACATTGAATAGATATAGAAAGAGTGGATAGCCTTGTCTTGTTCCTGATTTTAGTGGAATTGCTTTGCGTTTCTCTCCATTGAATTTGATGTTGGCTATGAGCTTGCTGTAAACTGCCTTTATTATGTTGAAGTATGTCCCCTTTATCCCTAATTTCTCCAGAACCTTTATCATGAAAGGTGTGAGATTTTGTCAAAGGCTTTTTCTGCATCTAATAAACGATCAAGTGGCTTTTTTCTTTCAGTCTGCTTATCTGGTTGATGACATTTATTGGTCTTCATATATCTAACCATCCCTGCATCTTTGGGATGTAGCCTACTTGATCATGGTGAATGATCTTTTTGATATGTTCTTAGATTCAGTTTGCAAGTATTTTATTGAGTACATTTATATCTATGTTCATAAGGGAAATGGGTCTGTAATTCTCTTTCTTTGTTGGGACTTTATATGGTTTGGGTATCAGGGTGACTGTGGCTTCATAAAATGAATTGGGCAATGTTCCCCGTTTCTATTTTGTGTAATAAATTTGAAGAGTACTGGAATTAACTCTTCTTTGAAAGTCTGGTAGAATTCTTTGCTAAAACCATCTGGTCCTGGTTTTTTGTTTGTTTGTTTGTTTGGTTGGTTGGTTGGTTGGTTGGTTGGGAGACTTTTAATGACTATTTCTATTTCACTGGGGGCTATAGGTCTGCTTATATTACTTATCTGGTCTTTATTTGAATTTGGCATGTGGCACCTATTGAGAAAATTATTCATTTCTTTTATGTTTTCCAGTTGGTGGCACACACATTTTTAAAGTATGCCCTTATGATTCTCTGGATTTCCTTGATGTCTGTTGTTATGTCTCCCTTTTAATTTCTGGTTTTGTTAATTTGAATATTCTCTCCATGCCTTTTAATTAATTTGGATAGGGTTTGCCAATCTTGGAATGGAAAAAAGATGTTAGGAGTGCCTGTGTCCTAGTGGCTTAAGAGAGGCTCATGAGGGGGTGGGGAAATAAGAAGGGGGAAGGAGGAGGGCATGGGGAAATGCACCAGATACAATAAGGATGAAACCAGGTCTTTATGTTAAATGGAGCCCAACAAGCAAGAGAAGATAAATACGTATAGGATGTGGGCAGACGGTGTAGGCCTATGTAGGATGTGGGTCAGTCGTCTGGGTCCTGTGCAGGATGTGGAGCAGGTGTTATGGGCCCTATGTAAGGATGAGGGGCAGGTCTCTTTGGCTGGACATTTCCTGTAGCCCCACACTGCTCTGAAACCTAAAGCTGATGCAGAGAGCACCAAGGACCTGTATCCTCAGAACAAGGATGGTGCAGACCAGACACAGAAGTGGAGCACTTTGTATTTTTCAAAATATGTCACCCCCAGGAACGTTCTGTGTTTCGAGCTGAGCTTAAAATTAATTAATTGGAATGGATTTAATTTTCTAAAGAAAACTATAATCAGGTTAGGCTTAACAGGTAAATTTCAAATAAATTAAAAATGAAAATAGTCTTTTATTTTTAACAGATAATATTCTTTTTATTCAAATATGCAGGGTCTTTTAAGAAAACAAAACAAAGTAGCTTGAGAGATAGCTGGGGTTGTGATCCTTTAAAGGCTGACGAATTTCTCTAGCCTTGGGTGGGTTTCCAATCTTTCTCTGAAGGACTTCAGAACCGTCGTGAATCAACGTTTCTGTCAAGCATATTCACATTTCTGTTCTCTGAGGAACTATTAGCGCGAGTCGCTCTGCCCCACAGCCCACGCGTGGACTCGCTATTCCTCTGCCCTGTCGCCCTCCACATTCACAGCGGAAGATCAGGGGACCGAAAGGAGGCTGCACATGGAGGTGACCTTCCTCAGAGATGACAAGTCTTAAAACTCAATCCTAGGGAACCTGCTGGGACCACCTGCACTTGAGGGCTTGACACTGATTTCCACATGCGTGACTCCAGGGGAGGCCGGGTCGGGGTGGGAAGAGAACGGTGGTAGACACTGGTGGTCCTTGCCTAGTGGTGCCCTGTCACCAGAACACTTAACCCTCCTCCAGCTGTAGATACCTCCTTCAACGAACCCATGATTCAGTGTGCATCTCATCCCAACTTTACATTTTTTTGCCAGAATTAGGTTCAGGATTTCCATCTATCTGTGTGCCTGGACTTGGCCATCTGCTGTGGAGGGCACCTGGGCACCTGGATGGCATCCTATTAATGACTTAGAGTTTTCTTTGACAGCTGGGGAGGCCCCTGCCCTACCTCTTATATGTCCCGAATATACTGGGAGATTGCATGACTGATTCAGCAGTTTTTAAAATTTTAATAACCAAATAAAAATGGGTGAAGGATTTTAATAGGCACTGTAGTAAAAAAGAGACACGGGAGGCCAAAAAGTGTTTTAAAGAGGGAATACTGAACACCCAAACATGGAATTGGTGTAAATCAAAGAAGACAGCACCCCAGCTCACTTCTCCCCCACCTTTTTGCTCCTACACTCAGTCCCTCCAACCCTACTCCACAGTATTCTCTTTACATTGGAGGCCAAGAGATGTCTTGTTGACACAGACGTCTTGTTTGAGGCTCAGCATTCAGCACTTACTTACACTCAGTACTTTGACCGCCTAAGGTTGCTCTGCCTCACCAAGTCTGCTGAAAGATGCAGTCCTGCGCTACCTCCCAGGCCTGTCCAAAGGCCTCTCTTGAGTGGCCTTTTCTTGCTTTCTCTAAAGCTGAGCTGGAGACACCAGGGAAGCAGCAGCAGGGCCAGCAGAGAGCAGGGATGACAGCACAGACCACGGAGTGGCAGAGGCAGGGAAGCTGAGTGGATTCAGGCCACTCTGGGAACAGAGCAAGGCAGCTGCTGCTGGACAGCTGGAGAAGAAGCAGCTGATCAGTTTTCTAGCAGCTGGGCCAGGAGGGAGAAGGAAAGAAGGAGAAAGGACAAACGGGGCGGAGCTGAGGCTGAAGAAGGATAGAGGGCTGTAAGGAGCAAGTGAAGAGAAACAGCAGGTCCTCAGACCTGGGCTGAGAGCTGTAACACAGGCTTCTGCTAAGGACTAAGGGCACAAAGTCCTGGGGTCTGAACACTTGAGGGCTGAGGGGCATGATCATTGATGTCTGCACAAGGTCTGAACACTTGAGGGCACCAGCTGCTGCTGATTCCCTGACAGCCGCTGTGGCTTGCTTCTGCAAACACTGGGGACAGCAGAGAAGCAAAAGGGGCCAGGGTCAGAAATGGAAGGGCTTCTAGCCTATCCAGGTGGAGGGAAAGAACCCTCAGCCAGCCGCTGGCATTTCCACACACAGCACGTAATTACAAGAATGACTTGCTGGAGATTTTGCATAGACACTGCTCTGACATTCCTTCCCCACAAACTGCACCAGAATCAAGAGAAAACAAATATGAAAGCTGATGAAGAATTCATATCAGAATAAATAGTTTAGGATAAATATGATAAGTCATATAGCAACCTTGTCATAGCTGGTTAAGTTGTGGACAAAGTTGACTTTGATAAGCGACTTTCTGCAATAGATTAAATTAAAAGAACAAGCATGAAAGTGGTGTATATGAGCTGGCAGCAGTCAGCAGAGAAAAGACAGTGAGAACTGAATAGAGGATGCTATGTGACAGACAACAGGATATAGTTACATGTCAGCCAAGTTAAAGCCATAAGAAGGTAATTGTTAAATAACTAGGAAATCTGACATGTATGAAACTGATATTTCTGAAAAACAAACAGAACAAAAGTTAGACATTTATATGGGAAACTTTACATAAAAAAAATCATCTGAGTAGTAAAGGGAAAAACACATCCTGATGAAATGTCCCATTTTCTGAATAAACAGAGGTAACGGGTGGTAATAGATTTCAGAGATTAATTGCACTTGCCCTTCCTGTGAATTCACCAAAAGTATTCAGTGATAAATAACATACATTTGTTTATGTAATCTCTATCTTGTGATATACCCACAACCAAAGACCCTTGGTCATCAGCTTGCAACTTCCCATGCTTTGGGTAAATTCTTTTACTTTTACTCCATTCCTAACAATAAAACCCTCCACTGGTGCAACATCGTGTGAGCAGCCTTCCCCCCACCCTTGTTTTTAATTCTGGAGATCCAGCTTTGTATGTTCATTGTCATCATACAGAATGTGTCTTCCATACTTCAGTTTTTCCATGCAACCCTTCCAACAAATAAGGTGGCTTGCAACTCAAGTGGCTGCGTAGTGACTGTTTACTGAATGGTTGAACTGGAGTGACCACCTAATAAGGGGGCCATATTGTTTATAAAGGGGAATTTGGAGAAGAGTGACTTCCAGGGCTGTTTCCCCATCTACAATCTTTGTTTTGGTAACAGAATTATGGAACCATTTGTTAAGGAAAAAAATCGATGTCCATAGACTCCAGGAAGACGCCAATAGGCTTGTTAGTACACACATGGTTAATGTGTCTATTGATCATTATTACAAAAACCTGCTTCTTTGGAGACCTTTGTGGTTGGTATTTCCTGTGCACAAAGACAACTGACCTGCTTTTGTTTGCAATGGAAAGTTCTGAACCTTGACTAGCAAAGGCTTTTGGCCAATGTCTCATTTCATCATGATTTTGAAATTTTCCTAAGTACTGGTGTCATTTATTACAGGACAAGTTAGAAAGAGCACTTCCTGTTCAGAAGAGTTTGCACTTAACGTCTGATACTAATCAGTGGTTTCACTTGGCATTGAGCAGTCTTGAATCTTTGCTATTTGTCCTGTGTATATCAATAACCATTCATTTAGCTATAATAGTCAGTCATATAAACAGATGAAGTCATTTATAGACAGAGCTGGCTTAGAGGATGATGGCACTTGCAGCCATACCTTATGACCTGAGTTTGGTCAAGAAAACCCTCCAGGTGGAAGGACAGAACTAACACTCATGAGTTTTCACTTCATAGTATGTGCACACCCACATACAAATGTTAAAATAATCAATGTTTTAGAGTGTTGACAATTTAAAAAGCCATTTGTAGACAAATGCTACCTTTGGACTGGTCTAAATCACTAGGATATGTTATTAACTGTGCCCTTCCCGTTCATATGTTGAGGTTCTAATCCTTGATGTCTCAGAATGGGATGGTATTGGAGACAGGGTCTTGGTTCATTAGTTGAAATGAAGCTTTTAAGCTATGCCCTAATCTACTATGACTGATGTCAAAAAGATTAGGGCACAGATACAGGGAGGGAGAACACAGAGAAACAAGAAGAACGCTTTGAAATCGTGAGGGAGGCCTCAGGTGAAACCAACTTTGAGAACACTGTCACTGTAGACTTTGGCTTCCAGAACTTTGAGAATATAAATTCCTAGTGTTTAAGCTGCCCAGACAATGATACTCTTCATGCAAATCTGAGAAAATCCAATACAGGAAGTATTTCACGTCTGCTCCTCAGTGCAAACACAAAGCACAATACAAACACAGCAAAAAAACGTCACGTGTTCACTTCAGCATCTTCCTATGTCATCATGAACATAAGGGGGTGGGGCAGATACTCCTAAGTCAGAGAAAATGTTTTCAATCTTACGTCACTGACTATGATGTTAGTCACTGGCTTTTAGATTTAAAAATGTTTAAAAACTCTGATTTTTTGCGTGTGCAAGCATGACACACATGAGTGCCTTAGTGTGCCTGTGGAGGTCAGAGCACAGAGGACAGCTGTGGAAGTCATCCCTCTCCATCATATGAGTCCAGATGATTGAACTCTGATCATCGGCTTGGTTGTACAAGCCTCTCCCCAAAGAACCATCTGACTAGTCTGTCATTGACTTCAGGGATGGACTTTTCCCACTAGTTTGATAAACATCTCAGCATGTAGTAGTGTGTAATCTTGTCAAATGCTGCTTCTTCATTCACTGAGATGTTCATACATCTTTTGTCTTCCTGTTTGATTCTATTTATATTGTTAGATAATTTTGTTCATTCATCGTTTCCTTGTCTTCTGTTAGTGCTTTCTCTGTGGTTCTTTTAGCTGAGTGAGCATGTTTAGGACATATTTTTAAATTCTTGTCAAGCAGCAGCTCACACATCTGTGACACTTTAGTCTGTGAAGCACTCTTTTCTTCATTCAGTGGGGCCCCTTTCCCTGTTTCTTTGTATCTGTGTAGAATATTTTCTCCCTTTGGTTTTTGTTTTGTTTTGGTTTTGGTTTCGTTTTTCTTAAGACAAGGTCTCTCTACAAAGCCCTGGCTGTCCTGGATCTTGATATGTAGACCAGACTGTCCTCAAACTCACAGAGATCCACCTGCCTCAGTCTCTGACACTGTTCTGGGATTAAAGGTATGCCCCACTACACCCAGTTCTCACTGTGGCTTCAGAATTTGAAAACCAAGTCATCTCTTCCAGACTTTACAAATGTTCTCCACTCAAAGGAACACTTTACCAATCATTTCAATTTGAAATGATGGCAGTACTCAAATCTTTCCTCATGTATCACTCTCCCTAGAATCTGCCTGGGAACTGCACTTGGAACATGCTGTTCTGTGGGCTCCAAAACTACTCAGCAAGGGCGGGGTCACTCATCTCTGTCTCTCTTCCCATTGTGGCTGCACTGAGAAATCTCTCTTTTCTAATCACCCCCACACAAACACATTATTAACTGGGCTATTTAAATTGGCTTCTTGAGGATGGGTAGCTGAATCTGGCTTCTTGGGCTACTGACTGTAACCTCAAGTTCTTTAACAAAATCAGCAACACTCCATCCCATCAACAATCCAAGTAAGGCAAGACAGAACCAGCTCTGGATACATCTCCAGACAAGACAGAACACTCAGTGTGTGCAGTTTTGTTTCATTGAGAGGAAGGAATTCCTGTATAGGGTGTTTCCTCCTAGAGTCTCTGGATGATGATGGGGCATAGGAGAGCTGCATCAATTACCTACTCTTTTGTCTTTTGGGGTCTGGGTTGCCTTGCTTAGGACAATTTTTTCTGGTTCCTTTCATTCACCTGCAAATTTCATGATGTTATTTTTTTTCTAACAGATGAATAATAATATTCCATTGTGTAAATATACCACACTTTCTTTATCCATTCTTCAGTTGAGGGACATCTAGGTTGTTTCCAATTTCTGGCTATTATAAATAAAGTCGCTATGAACATAGTTGAGCACTTAAGTGTCCTTGTGGTAGGATAGAACATCTTTTGAGTATATAACCAAGAGTGGTATAGCTGTGTCTTGAGGTAAATCAATTCCCAATTTTCTGAGGAATTGGCATATTGATTTCCATAGTGGCTATATGAGTTTTCACTACCACCAGCAACAGAGGAATGTTCCCCTTGCTTCACAGCCTTGCCAGCATGAGCTGTCATTTGTATTACTGATCTTAGCCATTCTGACAGGTGTAAGATGGAATTGCTAGAGATGCCAAACATTTCTTTAAGTGATTCTCAGCCATTTGAGATTCCTCTAATGAGAATTCTCTGTTTAGGTCTGTACTCCCCCCTCCCTCTGCCCTTTTAGTTTTGGGTTTTTAAGACAGGGTTTGTGTAGCCCTGGCTGTCCTGGAACTTGCTCTGTAGACCAGGATGGCCTCAAACTCACAGAGTTCTGCCTGTCTCTGCCTCTGGAGGACTGAGATTAAAGGCATGCACCACAACCGTCTGGCATGTACCCATTTTTAATAGGATTGATTGGTTTGTGATGTCCAGTTTCTTGGGTTCTTTATATATTTTGAATATTAGCTCTCTGTTGGATGTGAAGTTGGTGAAAATCTTTTCCCATTCTGGAGCCTACCATTCTATCAACAGTGTCCTTTGCCTTATAGAAGCTTTTCAGTTTCATGAGGTCCCTTTTATTAGTTGCCAGTCTTAATGCCTGTGCAACTGATATTCTGTTTAGAAAATTGTCTTCTGTACCAATGTATTCAAGGTTATTCCTCACTGTCCTTTCTATCAGGTTCAGTGTATCTGGTTTTATGTTGAGGTCTTTGATCCAGTTGGACTTGAGTTTTGTGCAAGATGATAAGTATGTATCTGTTTGCATACTTCCACATGCAGACATTCAGTTAGACCAGCACCATTGTTGAAGATGCTTTCTTTTTTCCATTGTGTATTTCTGGCTTCTTTATCAAAAGTCAGGTGTCCATATGGACCCTTTTCCTCCTATAGGGTTGCCTCATCCAGTCAACTAGGGTTTGTGCCTAGTCTTATTGCATCTTGTTATGCCATGTTTGGTTGATGTTGCTGAGAGGCCTACTCTTTTCTAGTGGGAAAGGGGGGAGCATCAGATCTGGGGGAGAGGGGAGGGGTAACTGTGAAGAGGACAGGGAAGAGAGGTTGTGTCAGGATGCATTGCATGAGAGAAGAACAAAGAAAAAGAAATAGATGAGATTAAATTACTGTCTAATAAACTATGTTCATATGTGTGTAACAATTACATATATGTATTAGAAATGCTCATTAAGACCTAGAAAATTAGATCATTGTATCTTTACAGTTTAGGAGACTGGACATCTAAATTATAACTTAGACCTAAGTCTGTTTACTATTAAAAAATAGTACCTATTTCTACCATAGAAACTAGCAGGCATTGTGAAAGAATGCTGGCAATTTGAAAATGATTTTGTACATTGCATAAAATAACTTGACTGGAGTCTCTGGGTTTTACATAAAAAGGAGATATGTTTGAAATGTTTGCTTTGTTTCATAGAAACAAACAAATGGACCTCAGAAAAACATCTGTGAAAGCAAGAAAAAATTCAACAAAATATTCTTAAGCTCTCATGCAGATCTAATTGCAGTTCATTTGTCAAATTTCTAAAAAGATTATTTCACAAATAGACATATTTTCCACAGGTTCTCTGAGTCACAATGTTCCTTTTGATTTCAGTAGCCTTTTGATTTTCAAAATATATTTAGACCTGTTTAGGATTTTTCTTTACAGGAGAGGATTAATAAAAATTTAATGGTATTAAAAAAGAAAGGAAGGAAGAAAGTGGGCTGGTGCCTCGAGTTTCAGTCAGTCTTCAGGCTTCCCACAGAGGTGTACAATGTTTACAGTGCTGATCCATGTGGAGCGAGGTGTGCTTCCAGTTGGTGGGCTGTTTTACATGTGTTTTCTAGTGTGAAGTAAATACTTCCACCTCATAATTACCACTTTCTGTTATGTATTTTCTCATTGATGCATAAAGTATTATTTTATTACTCTTGTTTTCCTGTTTTGCTTCATTCAAGAGTATTGCTATTTATAGTATTTTTTGTTCTATTTTCTACATGTTTCAACTGCCCTGAATACAACATCAAAACTTAGGCAGCCATCCTTTTCATCTTCAGTCACAGGACCCTGAAGAAGGATAATTTACATCTGTAAGGAAAGGGAGGCTTCTAGCAGATAGACTTGCTATACAGCATCTTGCCTGGTCCAAACTTCTCTGCAGAACACAAACACCAAGACTCAGCAACTTGGAATCCTAGCCCTGAGCATTGGTGGAATCAGCACCCTGTCTCCGAAAAGACTTAGTAATCTGAGAGAAAGAAATGTAGAAGACTGACGTGAGGCATAAATGAAGTGTACCATGACTTAGGGATGGGTGAAAAGAGACAGACATGGAGGCAGAAAATAATTCTAAAATGGTCTTGGTAGAGGATGAGATTCTGTGACGTAACTGAGCTTCCTTATATAAAACTGCAATGCTTTAAATTTAATCTTTCTGTATTAGGTCAAGAATGTGAACCACAACTTTTTAAGGATGCTTGTCAGAAACTATTAAATTAACAGATTTTTTTTAATGAGGAAAAAGTCTTAGAGTCACCAAATAAACTTCATTATAATCTTTACAAAGGGTCTGGGGAAAGTGGGGTTTATGGTAACTAGAGGGAAGATTTGACAGAGCCAGTTATCTGTGATAGGCACAAGGAAGTCTTTGTTTTCCCTGATTATACCTGTAGAAGTGGAAGAAGGGACTTAGACAGCTTAAGGTTTGTATTTCTTTTTTCTCACTTTCCCGTCAGCACTGTCAGTGCACGCATGGGTGTAGGCCGTGTGCTGGAGCTTAGGTGGCCTCTTAGAGACTGTATCCTTGAAGAAAACTGACCCTCACACCCCTAGCAGCCATCAGCTGTCAATAGCTCCCCAGCTGGGGGTGGAACTTCATGCCCAACTCCCCTCACAATCTTTTGTCAGACGTGAACTTTTCAAGTCCTGTGAAGGCTATGACAAACGGTTTAAGTTCATATGTGCAACTGCCCTGTTATGTCTAGAAGACAGAGTTCCCTTGTAGTTATCCATCACCTCTGTTTTATAATCAGTCTGCTATTGGTGAAATTATTAAGGCCACTCCACGTAGTTAAAAGGGAGGTTTATTTTGTGGGGTAACTTACAAATGAAGGGATAGGTGGTAGGGTCTGGGAAAGGTATGGCGCAGTCCGGCGGTGTTCTCTGGAGAACTCTGCTCGGTCTACCCCCAGCGTCCAGGTTCCCAGATCCAAGCGAGACCTCTCCTCTCGATCCTGGGTCTTCTGCTTCCTCCCTCAGCCCTGCCTTGTGGGCATGACCATTACCAAAGCCTCAATGGGGTTGGAACTACCAGGCCAATGCTGGGATGGCTACCCACTACACTCTGCCCCTTCTTCTGAGATGATGCCTGAGCTTTGTGTAGGGGTGGGATGGTATGCAGATGTCCCATTTAGGGTGGAGTACTTAGTAGTCTCTTATTCTGTAACTGCTGACCATTTGTTGGTGGTATACACCTAGAATCCTGTTGCTCTGCTTCTTCCTTGGGTGATTGGCTGCATTGGTCCAGGAGGGTGGAGGGAGCAGAAGCAGGGAACAGGGTTTAGATGGCTGTGGGTAAGACAGAGATAGCCCTCCAGGAGATGACTTTGATGATTCAGCTCAGCTTTATTCCAGAGTATAGGAAATATATATCAGATTGGGGATCCTGAGAACAAACCCTAATTTGCATTTAGTGGCATGCTCCTATGATAAGGCTTCATATGTGGCAGCTGGGTAATATAGCAAAGCTCCTAGTAAAAATCTTAGTTACCATATGGGCAGCATGGGAAAGGCTTCCAGCAGGAAACTGTGCCAAGGGTCATGCTGAAGATAAACCAGGCATTCAGGCTTAGAGAGAGCTTTCAGATAAGGTCAGTGCTCCTGACCCAGAGATATTCACCATTCACCAGATAAAGCAAGTAAGAGGAGGAAGTCTCGGGGTGGGGGTGGGGCACAGGGTGTCTTCCATGTTTCTGAGCTTAAAGAAGGCTGCCAGACTATGGTAGACTTCAACATCTGAGTAGCAGGACCTCCCAACAGAATCCCATCACTGGTGAGGTGGAGGCAGGAGAATCAAGAACTCAAGATCCTCTTGAGCACCGTAGAGAGTTAGAGGTCAGACTGGAATAATGGGCCACATTATCTCAGAAACAGAATAGAGCACAACAAAAAGCAATTATGAATGTACTCTAAGGATAGAACACCGTGAAAGCTACAGCCACAATGTGTAGTATGTGTTTAGATTGTGTGTGTGTGTGTGTGTGTGTGTGTGTGTGTGTTTAGTGTGTGTTTATGTGTATGTAAAACAGTGTACATAGTTTGTGATATTAGCCACATTTCCAGTTCATCTATCCTTTAGGGGGATTTAGAACTCAGCCAATAAGGAGGGAATAACACAAATGAAATACTGAAAATATCCTGGGGACTCATGAGACGCCCCTCCATGCCTGTCATATCTTTGTCCCAAGTTGGAGAAGATCGTTGTAGATAGCAGTGAAGCAGATCCCATGTTCAGGAATAGATTCACATGTCAGTAGCACCAAAAGTCACAATTCCCACAAAAGTGAGCATCAAAAATGGCTCTTGAATGAAAGAATGTCCTCCTTGGAGATGCTTTGACTCCCTTCCTGCAACAGAACATGTCATTGGTTTTGACAGCATTGGTGGTTTTCACATTTATTGAGCTTGATTTACTCAATACACCTTTGTGCTTATACACGTACGTGCATAAACATTATTCTTCAGTCCTACTTTATCAAAGCAAACAATTGAACCTAAGGGAGATTTTATCTCATAGAAATCTGCTTTAAGTTGTCAGAGAAAGGCTCACATCTGCAGCCGACCCTCTGCTTGAATCCAATTGTCCATGTTAGCTTAAACCACCTTTAACTCTCATTCCTGATGTATTCAACTGACTTAAACAAGTAACAGGTATTTAACTTCACAGATGCCTGTCGGTGCCCACACTCCCATAGGTTGACTCTGAAACTCAGTTGTGCTGGGCTCATCCTTCTTGTCTTGACCCTGATTGGGCTCAGTGTTTTAGGTAAGTGAGGCAAGAACGTTTGCTTCAGAAATTTCCCTCTAAACATCAGGGCCTCTTCACTTGGTTTGGTCCCCTTGAGCCTGGGGGAAGATCAGTGACATGAGTAGTTACAAGTCAGTGTCCCATGTCCAGTGCAGAAGCTTCACATTTCTGTGCTTCTGGATTTCTCTGAGAGTCATTAGGGGCTGTAACCATGAAGGGCTCTCTAACAGGCCCATGAGGGACAAACATGGCGCCTGTAGATTTTTCCTTTCCTCTCCCTTACTAAACTGTTAGATTACATTCCTCAGCTAGCTCCCAAGGTCCACTCCCTTATTTGGCCATGGAACATTCCTGAGACTGAGCACTGAGGTTCAACTATCAAAACACCAAGGCCTAGCAATCAAAACTCATTACTTGGCTACACTGGCTAACCTGTCCAACCAGGACTTATCACCTCATCCTAACACAGACTTCCCCCTTTTCTCCTTAAAAACCCACTCCTGCAAAAACACCTGCTGCTGTCTTTGCCAGATACAGAAGCAGCCCTTCCCTGTTCCTCTAGGGTAATGAATCTCCTTTGTGTTGAGAATTTGGTGTCTGTGTGTTCTGAGCTGACACCAAGCCCCCAACAACACATATGCACCCAGAAACTTTAAAAAAAAAAGTCATAACAGAGACAAAAACAACAACAACAAGGAAAACCAAAAGGCTCAAGTGTTTAGTTTATTAAGTGACTACTAAACTCCAGTGGTGTAAGCTGTCTTTCTTGGAGGGGTGTGATAATTCTCATTCTGAAGATGAGAATTCAGACATGAGCATGGGTAAGAGTTTCTGTAAGGACATTAGATAATATGGCTTAACAGTGGTGTGAATCCACATGTTCTGTGCTTTTCTTCTTAGTTTATACATCTGTCTCCAACTGGCCCCCCAGTCCAGTTGGCTAATATTTTATCCTGTGCAGATATTCAGGTTTTTTGAAATAGATTGATTTCCTGAAGTAGGAAAGAGAATACCCATTCTACCTTTCATTTCAGGATTTAATCCTCTCTGTGTTTTCTTATTTACTAGTGTGAGTCTTGATACAAAAACCATCAATAGAAAAGTGCAGAGTATATAATCAAGAGAACATGGCTAAACCAACAGGTAAGTTTTTTCAGCTTGGATTTCCCAAGAAAAACAGCTGACATTTGCTACTTACCAGGGCTTACATCAGTCGAGGTTGAAAACACTCACTCATGAAGACACTACAGTCCCATGGTCTTACATTAGAAGGAATTGTTGCATAAAGTCTTGTTAAGGGTCTCCGGACTGGTAGTTCATAATACTGGGAACCTCTTTGAAACTATGTGACCTTGAAGCCTGAGATCTAAACCACCTGGCCATGCTTCCTCAATATGCTAGCACACTTGATCATTAACTTTAAAAACACTCTAATGGAATATTTGTTTTACAAATTTGTTAAAGAGTTAACTTTGTCTAAAGTTAATTAATAGAAACACAAATGAATTCCTTGTTTTTTATTTTTCTTTGATATGTCATAACAGCAATTTTGTCCCTGCTTGTGTTAATAAAAGTGTGTGTGAGTAAAGCAACTACTGTGTGTAACTGGATGTGGTGCAGCAAAAACAGGGTAGAAATACTCCAGGTCTCCTTCTCACTTTAGAGAGTCCAGCTAAGTTAAAGTGCCCAAAAGACTGGCTGCCACACAGAGATAAATGCTTACATTTTTCTCAAGATTCCAACATGTGGAAGGAAGGTCTAGTTGACTGTACTACAAAAGGAGCCACTTTGCTGCTCATTCAAGACCAAGAAGAACTGGTAAGTTGTCCTATTTAATAGAGATGTCACACGTTCTTGAAGCCACACCCATGTCCTAGATTTAACGGCTCCTCCACGCAAAGGAAGTGGAGACTTTACATTATGGAAGCTCGTGGTCATGTGATCCTATAACTGTTTATGCAAGGTGAGTGTCCTAGGATCATCAATAACGGACACAGATTATTTCTTAAGTGGTACTTTTCACACAGTGGTGAAAATGAGGCATAGTGTGTCTGAGGCCAGTTTCTCAGGTGACACCCAGCAGAGGAAGAGGGAGTGTGAGTGACAAGCACTAAGTGCCAGCAGGGAGCCTGGTCAGCTGAGAGAAATGACCACATTGTCACAGGTTACACTGTAGTTTAACTAGAGTTGTGAAAGGTACAATTACCCCAGGAGCTGTGGTGAAACAGGCCCTAATCAGCTTTGTTGTTGTAACACAATATCACAGAGACACAGGAAAGTGAAATCATTTTGGGTCACAGTTGAAGGGGCCTCCAGTCCATCTTCAGCCTGCTCCATTGATGCTAGCCCTGTGCAATGCAGAAATGTGGTTGTATGAGGGCACAGGAAGCTGCTCACCTCATAGTGGGCAGGGGGCAGAGGAGATGGCCACCCTTGGGCTGGGATGGGGAGCAGAGACCTGCCTTTCAAAAGCTGTGCCCTCACCCCCATGACTTACATCTTCCCAGGAGGCCTCATTTTGTTTGGCTGGGAACTCAGCAATGGGTTAATTGCTTCATGGAGTTAGTGCACCCATGACCCAGTCACCTCTTCACAGTGTCACAGCTACCCCACACATGACCTCCTGGGTACTTGCTATCAAAACTGATTGTGTGTGCAGGTCTTAAAGAATGCCGCTCTTTGGTGTCTTGTTGTTTTCTTATTGTGTGAGATTGTCATGGAAACTGTGCTACAAAAAAGCCGACACTTTGGAGTTAAGTTATATATTTTAGTGCAATTAATGACTTTTGTACAAGAAGAACAGAATATTCATTCATTTCATAAGCAAAAGTGTATAGGATTCAGCCAAATTCCTATACAGTGCTTTCAATGAGGTTTTCAGGAGTTATAATGAGAATTGTTTTATTAATCTTGCTTGAAAAAACTAAAGCAAATCTTACAAGAAAATGTACTTCTTGTTATTCAGAACACATGAGTTTGAAATGTAAAATGCTGAAACATATTTAGGTTTATTTAAAATGTAATGGCAGCTTAGTAAGTATAGAAATAGTTAGACATAAGGAGTTGGCGTTCAGTAGAGAAGTATACGTGAAGTGTACGGATTAAGCTCAGCTAGTGTGTCATTTTACTCTGAGGAGAAAATGACACTGGGATTCGGGGAGAGTGATTGGTAAGCCTGAGGCTGCTGTGCTCAGTCGAAAGTGTCAGTCAAGCAAGCCCTGCTTCTGTTTTAACTCTGTCCCTGGGTTCAAGTACAGGAAAGGGAGAGAGTAACAGTTTCCCCACAGGATTATTTGGGGGATTAATAAGGAATACTAGAGAATTCTCCAGGTGTCTGGTAGGAGAAGGCCTGGGAAGCCTTAAAGGAATTTTGAAAGGAAGTCATTGACTGAAACAGACTGGCTCTGAGGAAATGATCCTGAAAGCTGAAGGAAGATCCTGAGGATGGAGGATATAAAAGAGGGAAATCATTGTTGGACTAGCATGACCACTAGGATGACATCCGATTTGCCTCTCAGTCCCAAGGGGCTCCACCAAGAACAAAACAAGAAGGACACCCTGTGGAGCCCTGGCACTGGCATATGCCACCTTCTTTATAAGACCCACCGTCCACTTAGAACTCATCTGTCCCTTACAACCAACCCTCATACTGTCTGTGTTAGTGCTTGAATTCTAGTTCCCACCAGCACGGAGCCATGGGAAACATGGAGGCTTGAAACCCATGTGTTAATCAAACACTTCAACCTAAGGAAGGAGAATAAAGGACTTGTGACTCTGCATCACATGAGCTGAGCCTCTTTCCCTCTCTGCATCCAGTTCTGTGATCAGACTCTGGGAGCTCACTCTGTATGTTGAACACATTCATTGAATACCTGCTCTGTGTAACTGTTGTCACACATTCATGTCCATCTTAATACTTCCCAAAATATTAGCTTGTTAATCCACATACATGTGTATGTATTTATATATGACTTTCATATAAATACATAGCTTTATGCTTTTCTGCTATTTATCATTTTTAGAGATTTATTCATTTTTGGTTTATATACAGGAGTATTTGTCTGCATGTGTGTATGTACTACTTGAATGCCTGGTATCCATGGAAGCTAGAAGAGGGTATCAGATCCCTTGGTACTGGGGTTACAGACAGTGAGCCAATGTGTGTGTGCTGGGAACTGAACTCTGGTCCTTTGCAAGAGCAGCCAGTGATTTAACCACCAAGCCTTGTCTCCAGCCCCTAACCCTATAAATGAAAGAAATCTGAAACTAAAAAACCTGAAGGTCTTCACATGACGTGTTAGTGGTACAATGAGGAGGTCACCCTATCTTTCAAACCGTCCCTGTTTCATGCATCATTATGATTTCCTGCTGGTAGGGTTCTTTGACAGTGAAGAAACAGGAGGTTTTAGAATCAGCTCTGCCTTCAATGTTTATAGCATCATGTCTGCGTTTACTATACTCAATAACTGCACATTCTTCTGTTTCCTTTAAAGTCCAAAGGAAAGCAATGGCTGACAGGATCATTATGTGAAAATCCTAAACTAAGAGTGGCTATTCTTTTCTCTCAGATTACAGATCACTGGTAAAACTACAAAAGACAGCTGTGCCTCCGTCACAAAAGACAAAGTGCTTTCTGAGGACTGTGCTTCAGATAACAACTGGATCTGCCAAAAGGAACCAAAACATCTCTCTGAAACCACGTGTGATGATCCCTGACCGTGAATCTCATCTCCATTACTATACATCCACACCAGATCTCTGCACCCAGTCTGTCTATACTGCTGACACCTCACCCTCCCTGCCCCCCAGTACACAGTTAATGGCACAAAGCATGGACTCTAAAACCACTGTGACTCCTACAGATGCCTGGGTCCAGTTTCTTCATTCTGTAAAGGGGACAGAGAGATGTGCCATTTAAGAGAAGTGATCTGTAGAAAGAAATTCAGACAGCTGAAAGATACTAGATTCTAATCTTTGAGTCTGAGAACCTCACTCTGTGTGTCTGAGGTCATCTGCAAACAGCCACAGAAAACCATTTGCAAAATCACTATTAAAGATGTGTTATGGGAAGGGTTGTCAGTCAAAATAGAGAACCACCCAAATTAATCTCCTAGTAACCAAAGTCCTCCTCTTGAGCCCCCTATAGGGAAGCTCCAAGCAACAACCAGGACCCTAGAGTACTCCCTCCTGTTGGCTGGGTGTTCTCTTCACAGTGTGTTCTAGTCTGTACTATGTAGCCTTGCTTTAGATAAAGTCTCCCAGCCAAAGTCAAAAACCTGAAAGCACCCTGACCTAACTACTGGCAACATATTTCATTTACATATACGGTTGTTGATAATGGATGTTGCCCTGTAGCTAAGCTGGGTAGCAACAGTGATTTTTCCCAAAGGACTATTTTTCAAATACTAAGGCAGAGTGTGGAATGATTTGTCAGCATTTGGGAGCAACCTACTGATAGAGATGGACCCAAAGTTTGACTGCACTGCTGTGTACTACCCCAACACCACCTCTTAGGACCCTTTTTACACACCTGGAAATACTGGGAAACCAGAGCATGCTACCTTTTGTACTTCGTCCTAGATTCTCTTCATGTTACATTGAAAAGCAGATAACCCATAACAACTTCCTAATTAGGGTTTCTATTATTGCAGTGAGTCACCATGATCAACAAGCAAGTTGAGGAGGAAAGGGTTTATTTGGCTTACACTTCCATATCACTGTTCACCGTCGAAGGAAGTCAGGACAGGATCTCAAACAGGGCAGGAGCATTAAAGTAGGAGCTGATGCAGGGGCTGTGGAGGGGTGCTACCTACTGGCTGGCTTCTCATGGCTTGCTCAGCCTGCTTTCTTATAGAACCCAGGACCACCAGCCCAGGGATAGGATAGCACCACCCACAAGGGCTGGGCCCTCCCCCATTAATCACTAATTAAGAAAATGCCCTATAGATTTGTCTACAGCCTGGTCTTATGGAAGCATTTTCTTAATTGGAGTTCTCTTTCCTCAAATAACTTCAGCGTATCAACTTGACATAAAACTATCCAACACAACAGCTAAACATTTCTGGGCAAAGACATTCAACCAGCAACCATTACTAATTGAATTCAGAGGTTGGCTGTCATTCCTCTGCATTTGACTTGTTTTGTTCACATGCTTAGATTCAGATACTTCTATTATCAGCAGTGGTTTTCACGAGTAACAGAGGAAAAGAAATACCCATGTGATTTGCTACTGACTTGCTTCAATTTATCATTTGGGACTATAAGGAACACTACAGAGTGATTTACATTGATAGTTTATAGAATCCCTTTATCTTAACAGTGATGAAATATGTAGAATGCATAAAACATAAACAGTAACAATATCTCATCTTTTCACTTACACATCCTGAAATTTCTTCATTTACTGAAAATTCTGAATAATTTTAGAAACTGGAGACCAAGTATACAAACACCTGAACCTATGGGGAACATTCTCGTCTCATTCAAACCAACATAGTCCATAAAGAGCTGCACTGTGTACAGTATAATAAAATAGAAATAAAATGAAATTCAGGTGTTTGGAATACTTGGTCTCCAGTTTGTGGCATGGTTTGGGTAGGTTTAGGAGGTGTGGCTTTGGAGGAAGTGTATCACTGGAGGTAGCTTTTGGGGTTTAAAAGCCATGCATCATACTCAGTTCCCTCTCTCTGCTTGCTGCTTGCAGTTCAGGATGTGATCTCTCAGCTTCTGCTCCAACAACCATGCCTGCCTACTGTCATGCTATCTCCCTCCATGATGGTGAAGGACTCCTAACCCACTGGAAGTGTAAACCCAAGCAAACCTTTCTTTCTATAAGTTGTCTTGGGCACTGTGATGCATAGTTTTATGTCAACTTGACACAGAGTAGATGATGGACTGTGATTTGGAAGTATGAGCCAAATAAACCCTTTCCTCCCCAACTTGCTTTGGTCATCGTGTTTCATCATAGCAATAGTGACCCAGACTAAGACAAATTGGTACCAGGATTGTAGGGTATTGCTGTGACAGATCTGAGCAGGATGTTTTGGTGAGGATTGTGAAAGGACTTTGGAACTTTGTGCAAGAAAAGCCATTGGGTGCTCAATGCTTGGCGAGCTGTTCTGTAGGAGCTTGGAAGGTAAGAATGTTGGGGACAATGCAAAAGATAGAGGCCTGGCTTGTGAAGTCTTAGAGGAAAGTTTAAAGACTCTGACTGGGCCACTTGTTATTTTTGAATTAAGAGCCTGTGATTCCGGTTAGCTGCAGCTGATGAATCAGCTATAATTAACAAGATACCAGAACTACTAAAGTGAAACCTTTCCTTTGCTGGGATGCTCAATGCTGGTCAGGTGGAGGTGAGAAATTAGCAGTGATTAAGAAAAGACTAGCATTGTTGAGGTGAAATCTCCTGGGAAGCATTTCCTGAGAGCACACAGAAGCTGTGTTCCAGAGAAGGTTGTACTTTGAGCTGGTAGAGACAAACTTTGTAAGGGTCACCCAGGTGGTTCTGGTTTTGAAGTGGCCATTACGTTTTGCTACATGACTCTCTCTCTTCTCAGCATCCAGTGGCTTTGTGTATAAGATGAGATTAGCTGGGAATTTGTACTCAAGTCTCAGCCTAACCTCACATCTGTGGAACCTTGGTTGGTTGTCTGAGGCCTGGCGGCTGTAGGCTGAGCTCCACCCCACGTGGGACATGAGCTCAGGGACCATGTGGTGGACACACTCATGTCTCCATTTCTCAGGTGGGTTATTTATGTGGTTACTGGATAATGTCAATTCAGAACTCACACCCCTCACATTCTGTTAGGTAAATCAAGTCAAAAGACCACCCTAGGCTCAAGGGTGGAGAACCTGCTATCTTGTCTTTAAGGAAGGAGAGTCGAAGTCACTTTATAATTAGCATGGGTCCACTGGAGCATGAGAAACTTGCTAGTGGCCATATCCTCAAAAGAAGAGGAGGAGGAGGAGGAGGAGGAGGAGGAGGAGGAGGAGGAGGAGGAGGAGGAGATTGTCTTTCCCTGGGCACAGCCACAGGCTCCTTGGTAAGGGGTGGAAATCCTCAATGCCAGCTGTGCTGTAACCACAGCTGCTGGAGTTTATGAGTGCTGTGGCTATGTGACAAGTGGAAGACAGTGTTTCACTCACTGACTAGATACTGAGTCTTATTCTTGGCACTTTGACCAGTTAACGCATCTCTCTGTCGAGGGCTCTTACTGCCCCAGGAGCTTCTCTGACCAAGGCCAAGAACAGCCCAGGTCTACGGGTATAAACAAATTCAGAAGGCAATTTGACAGCATGACCACTTAGAACAGGAACAACAGCAGGTTCAGACAGGACAAAAGAAGGTCCGGGTATTTTCTACATTTCAGAATGCTGAATTCACAGCTGCAACTTTGAAAGTGTAGTGTAAGGCAGTAGGCTCCCGGAAGGAGTAAGGTGATCGGGCCGTAGTTCACAGTGTGATTTTCATTAAAGGCCTAGTCTATTTTCCTTTCCAACAAGAGTCATGTAACATTTCAATCTTGCCTGTTCAAATCTGCCCCGTCACTGTGGTCTCCTCATTTTTAATCTGTTACTTTACACTGCCTCCTGGTAGGACCCATCACTGCTGTTCAAGGCAGGAGACTCAGGCAGGAGAAATAATTGACCCCAAATGGCTGCCTTCTCTGTTACACACACACACACACACACACACACACACACACACACACACACACACACAAACTCAGACATTTGATCTTTTCATTGAAATTTTGATTTAATATATAAAACATAAAATCAGGCTGTGGAGATGGCTCAGTGGTTAACAAAACTCGCTACTCTTCCATGTGGGGTGACTCATAGTTTCCTGTAACTCTAATTCCAGGGGATCTGATGCACTCTCCTGGCCTCTGTGGGCACTGCATACACTTGGCATGCACTCATGCAAGTACACACACACACACACACACACACACACACACACATCTTTAAAAAGACATAAAATCGGACACATTTAGAGGACGCTGTGTTTAGATACATGTATTCACTGTATAATGTTTGAAACAGGATACATGTAGCTACCCTCAAACATTTAGCATTTCTTTACAATGAAAACATTCACTCATTCCTTTAGCTTTTTCCTCCTTTAAGTACTTTATCATTATCTACAGTCACCCCACTGAGCACCAGCACAGGGACCTTGACACTCCTGCCCAGTGGCAGCCCAGTTCTCACCAACCCACCTCTGTGCTCCGGGAACAGCTTCTGTTCTGCAAACAGAGACACTGCTCAAAAAAATTCATAGCATCTTTACTTACATAGATGTCTAAAATTTCAATCTTATCCATCATTGTGTGTGTGTGTGTGTGTGTGTGTGTGTGCGAGAGACCAAATGGGAAATACTGGCTCTTCCAACCAGATGAAAAGCCCCAAATCGTCAAAACTGTCTCCTCATGTTGCCTCTCAAAGCTGTATGTCTTGGTAAAGTCACAGCAGGAGAGTCAAGACTTGAACCCAGATCTCTCTCAAGCTACCAATTGTTGCTTCTTAGACTTCCAGCTGATTTACGTGTTAACTACTCACTTGCGAACTTTCTCGGGGCTGCCTGCCTTCCGAGTTACCTTCACACATTTTCTAGATCAAGTAAGGGAGGAAAGTATTTGCTTCTCGATGCAGTTTGGGTTAGTTTTTTCACAAAAATTCAAATGGGAGTCTATCGCCACCTTGTGGCAATAATATACAGCTGCAACGTTGAAAGCGTAGCTCTTTGGGGGCATATCAGTGGACACTGGTGTCCTCCCCACACAGGCCCAGTAATCATTACAGTTCTTTTAAATGTCCTTAACCTCCCTCTTGACTACTTTTTTTTCTGAGTTATTTGAAAGTTGTGCATAGGGAAAAAACTAAGACATAAAAAGACCAACCTCATATTCTAAGATATAGCTGAATTTTCCAAGTTTTGCTAAACTATCGTAAATATATTTTAGAACCCCCTCCTCAAACAAGAGTCCTGTCCCAGGTTACAGTTTGTAGTTGGTTGTTGACCCTTTGGTCTCTTTTAATAGAGAGTGATCCATCTTTCCCTCCCGCACTGGCATCCGTTGATTGAAGGGTCCAATACAAGTTCATCCCAGAATTTCTGGCATTCTAGATATGTGTGATTGTTTTCTCCTCACTGCATTTTCAGTGTTAAAAGTTGGGTCCCAGATTATGTGACCTTTTCCACAGGGAAGAGTCCACGCGCGAGCTCTAGAAAGGGATTGGATTTGCTTCAATTAATGGGGATGGAAGCGGGGATGGGGGAGGTGGGGGAGGAGGGGGTGGGGGAGGAGGCGGTGGGGGAGGAGGGGGAGGAGGCGGTGGGGGAGGTGGAGGTGGGGAGGTGGGGGAGGAGGGGGTGGGGGAGGAGGCGGTGGGGGAGGAACTCAAGGAGGCACTGCCAGGTCCTCCTGGGAAGCTTGTTTTTGGATCCCAACAAGAGAAATGCACCGTGCTCTGGCCGACAGTCCCAGGTGACGTTCAGGGTGACGGGCACCCTTCTTTACTGGCGTGTGAGTCAGGAAAGCCCCCAGCCAGAGCTGCCACCTGACGTGACTCTACTGGAAACTAACCATGTGAGCCCCCGTGCTAAAATAGACAGTCATAAACTAAGGGATATTTCAATCTAATACATTTTGGGGGTTATTTATTCAGTAGGAGATAGCACTTATTAATGCAACAAATAATAGAAATAAGTTTATCTTCATTGTCCCCTCAGCTCCAAGTTCTGTTCATGAGGCTGATGGCCAGAGTGATGCTTCAGAATCATAGATTACTTCTCACACACAAGAAAAAGAAAGCATGATAATTTTCCAGTCTAAAGGGACCCCTATCCCAATCATTTAAGCTGTTACAACATTTGATGTTTCCAGCAACTGTTTCAATCACTGAAGTCTCATCTTCCAATGTCTAGGTGAATCCTATTGGCTCTCCAATGTGAGCACCAGGCCATTTCTTATTTCACTCTTGGTGCTTGCTGTAGGGACAAGGAAGAAGCTGTGAAAGCTATTACTTCTTTTTTCTAAAAAGTCTCCTCCTTTTATGTATCCTGTATATACAGCACTTGCAACAGAAGATTCTCTGGACTGAGGTCCTAATTCAGCCACACAAATTGTCTGATCCTCAATAAGCCATTGGTTGTCTTAGATGTCTAATCTACTAATCAATAATAAGAAAATCCAACACAGTGATGATCTCTCTGAGGAAGATCTGGCTCTGTCCCATGTATGCATATATACAATGCCATCAGTATCATTTATTATAAACATTCTGCTAGAAAAACTGTAATGTATATTTTAAATATTCCACAGTTCCTGTGCTGCTGTCGGCAGTAGTAATAAGGTCCCTTCCTTCAAAGGGTGGTGGTGGCTTTTGTTTTCATGGTGTCTCTCAAGGAAAAATAAATTCCCATGTTCAAGTCATGAAGGGATGTACTTGGGTGATTATTGCAGAAAAGTTGTTTCTACATGTTTAATGATAAGACTGTGTCAATAGTATTGATCTAGTATTTATCAATCTAGTTTTTATATTAGATATTGTCACATCTAGTCACACTTGTTTTCCATAGGGATGTGCCCTAAACACAGAGGTGTGGAGTTTTTCTCACCAAGTTATGCAATAACTTCCTTTTAGGACATAGAAGATCTACAGGTTCTGAAACTTTGTTAACTTTGTTTTATGGTTTTGAGTTCTATTTCCTGCTGAATACCAGACATTGCTTTCATAAAGGGTAAATTTTTTTTGGGGGGGGGGGGTTGAGACAGGGTTCCTCTGTGTAGCTTTGCGCCTTTCCTGGAACTCGCTTTGGAGCCTAGGCTGGCCTCGAACTCGTAGAGATCTGCCTGGCTCTGCCTCCCAAGTGCTGGGATTATAGGCATGCGCCACCACCGCCCAGCTAAGGGTAAATTTTTTATAAAGTTATTTAGTAATATTTCCAGTGGAAAGCCATTTTCCAAGTGAGCAAGCAACAACCTAAAAAAAAAAAAAATCTGAACACACCTCTATTTGTACAAAGGATGACCTTCCTTTTAGCCTGAAAATGTGGGGGAGGATATTAAATCAGTCACACAGACTGACTTGAATTCAGAGAGAAGATCATGTTTCTGGATTAAATTTGAATCTGTAGTTGAACAGTCTCCTTGATACTTTAAATATGTTTTGTTTTTAAATCCATACTGTTATTAAATAAAATAAAATCAGATCAGTATTATTTGAAGGAACCTACAAAGGACCTGTGTAAAGACTAGGTACTTTTCTAATAAAGGTTAAACACTGGGAGCTTTTCTTAAGCAGGCCAAGCACTTGGTGGGTCACAGTGGTACATAGTGGTGTGAGAAGACAGAAAAGATGTAAGAACCTTAATATCGCTACAGGGTCATTACTTTACTCCCAAAGAATAACATTTAAAATCCTAGTAATGAAACCTTTTGTGAAAAAGTCATATAAAAACTTACTATTTTATGGGATAATTTTAAATATACTTTTAAAAGGAGATTGAAATGGAGGATCCCTGCATGGGTGGATAATGTTGCTCCCACAGTCATAGGTTTTAAAATTAAAATCCCAGTGCCATGTGCAAAGTATCACCCTGTGAATTGTTGGCCAGAGAGGCCTCAAAGGGTCCTCAAATAATACAGGCTAGTGTCATTGTTCTTGGTTGGCCCCAGAATTAGATGATAAGACCCTATTGCTGAAGATACCACATACTTTGGTTACAGAATACAGAGAAATTTACCCAGAACAAAGCTAGAGGCTCCTTCCTTTCTGGTGACCATAAATTTGTGCTAAAACATACTGGAAAAGCAGACTCATCAGTGATCTTACCCAGCTGTAGACGCAGCATGATACAGTTCTGACCTGCCAGGCGAGAGATGCCCACTGGTACAATAATGGCGTGAGTGTTTAGGGGGTAACCAACTGCTCTCCAAATGGTAATAGATATGTTGTCAATCTGCCTTCTATTATACCCATAGGCTAGTGTAGCTTTCAGCCTTGCACAGAGAATCTTTTTGCAGCAGGCAATGATTCATGCAGAGGCTTATTATCTGGCCAAAGTATTGAGAATAAGTGATAGTTGTGTGCTCAGCTGTACTAGGACATCATGAACAAAAAAACTGAATGTAAGAACTGGAGGGTGGGGAGGACTGCTGTAAACACTACCATCTGGTTATGCCAGGCCTGTACTGATCATGGGCAAACAGCAGCCAAGGACACCTGCACAAGATTAGGCCCTTCAACATCCATCATGGATGGGGGAGGTGCCATGAGGCCCCACCCTTCTGTGAAGAGTTAATGGTTGCCATCAGAGAGGGGGTCATTTTCTTCAGTGGTGTTGCTGCTATAAGTTGCTCATGCTCCTATAAACAACCTCCTATCCATGATCTTACAAGCAACTCTAATAAACTCAGTGGGTCAAAGAAAGGAAAGGGGAGGCACAAAAACAGAAGGGAAATTAGTTAGGTGGAAGATGTAATTCAGAGGAATAAAGGATACAACAGGGTAATGGAGGGTTAAATATAATCATAATATATTATATTATGAAACTGTCCAAGAATAAGGAAATAATAAAAAGAACTCTCCATCCTTAACATCATCAGATAAAATTATTTCCTTCTGAGTTGACTTGTACAATGTACAAGTAAAATGATAAGATGATTTGCCAATTGTGTAAAGATATCTAATATTAAGCTGGGCAGTGGTGGTGCACACTTTTAATCCCAGAACTCAGGAGGCAGAACAAAGCGGATCTCTGTGAGTTCGAGGCCAGCCTGGGCTAAAGAGTAAGTTCCTGGAAAGGCACAAAGCTACACAGAGAAACCCTGTGGGGGGGGGGGGGGGCAGAACAAAACAAAAAACAAAAACAAAAAAACAAAAAACAAAAAAAAGTCTAATATTAGACAGACAGTATTATCTTTTGGACCAAGTACCTCATTTTATTCACTGGGAAATACTTAGGATTTATGATTTCTAGTGACTCAGGATTCATATTTTGTTTCAAATGAGTAAGAGATGGTATTGAGTGTTGTGAAAAAGTTTAGTAAGTTGTATTTAGTGTGTAATCCCAGTTGATGGGAATGATTACTAAGCCACGAGTCTTGTATATTATCATATGGGCAGCCTTAATAATAGACTTCCCAGGGGCTCAGAAGAAAAACTATGATGATGAAATCTTTTCAGGAAATGAATCTAAGCTCTTTGTCCATCTACTTTATTCCTCTGGGATAAAATCCTATCTACACAGCTTCAGTTCTGTTCTTGTGCCTAGCTCCTTTCTTGCCTGATTTCTCTCTGCCTTTATCTGCTGTCTCCTCTAAGTTCTATCTTCATTCTCTCATCTTAGTTCTGCCTCAACTAGGTCCTTCTCATCTCGTTCTTACCCAGCTAGTACTTCCCCATCTGGCTCTTCCTCATCTTTCATCTCATCCTCAAGTTCTCCATCTAGGTCTCCTGTACTCTTCCCTCTTCTCCATCTCCTTGTTCTCATAAAAATAAAACTGCCTTTTTATCCCATTGACCCTTTATCTCTCCAAGCTATCTCTGCTCCTGCTGTTTCTAGCGAGTGTGCTGGGTCACTAGGCAATTTGACTAGGAAACTTCCATCACAGCTGAATGTACCTGTAAGTTGGAACCCTTAGTTCTGAGTTAATTGTTAAGGGTGGATCTAAAGCCAGAGATAAGACTTTGGAAAGGAGAAAGTTAAGCTTAATTGGCACATCTGTCAGTCCTTCTCAAACAGATAGTCTGGACGCTTAAGTCTATTCTTAGAGAGTACAGAGGTACCTCTGATAAGGTACTTTCCTCCATCTGGGGATGGACCTGGCCAGATGCTGCTAATGACAATAATTACAGAAAGGCTTGAACTGGGGTTCTGGCTGAGCATAGCTGTCAGCGCAAAAGGTTATCTAAATATTCCATTAGTAGAGGGGAAATGGTGTCCAGTAAATGATGGGAAAGCTACAATAGCACACAGGAAATTCATAGTAGGAAACAGCTAGTAATCAAAAGCCAGTATCACCAAGACTCCGTGACCTCAGCTTGACCTCTGGAAGGCCCTTGGCTTCTTCCAGGTACTAGCTTATCACAATCAGCTGAAATCCTGCTTCATATACTTTTGCGGCTTGCAGCACAAGAGTGTGGTTAGAGAGCCATACTCCAGTTATAGAATGTGAATGAAAACATAACACAAGATGATTATGTAACTACAACATAAGAATATTTGAAAACTAATGTATATTGGCAGTGTGTCACATTCTTCTTTATTTTATTTGGTTTTTCAAGACTGGCTTTTTCTGTGTAGCCCTGACTGTTGTGGAACTTGCTGTGTAGACCAGGCTGGCTTTGAACTCAGAGACCTGCCTGCTTAAAGGTGTGTGCCACCACTGCCTTTGGAACTTATCTCATACTCTGTATTTTTACATTGAATTTAATCTGAAAAGAACAAGTCATTGTGGTTCTGTTAAAAGTCAATATCCTCTCTTCTCTCTCTGTGTCTCTCTGTCTCTCTTTGTCTCTCTATGTCTCTCTCTCCTCTCTTTTCACTTTTCCCTCAAAGGAAATACCTAACATGATGAGATGTGCTACAGATACTTCAAAACTATACACTAAAACTCAGGGTAAAATTATGTTTGAACTTTTGGCTAAAGTTATATGTAATCATGGATCAAAAACACTTGAGAATTTTCCAGGGAGTCTGCCTCCTCCTGAAGTCCATAAGCCCTAATTTTATATATTTTTAAGAAAAATACAGTGGTGGCTGTTGGTTATCTCACAAGACTCTGACTGGCTCTGGTTGGCCAGTGCTCAGTAACTCAGTGGCAATAATGACCAAATACCTCAAATTCAACTTTTTAAAAGAATAATTTGAGTGTGCTGCAGGAGTGTTTTTTAGACTGCTGTCTACAGCCTGAGGCAGTAGGTTTTGTTCTTGTCCATTTATTTATTATTGATACAGAGGTTTGAGTAGAACATTGTTGCCTCAAACTCACTGTGTAGCTGGAATGACTTGAACTCCCAATCCTTTTTCCCCCACCTCTTCAGTGCTGAGTACTGGGATTTCAGTTTGTGCCACCAAGCCTGGAAAACCCATATCTGTAGGTTTCTTCTCTTCTCAACACTTCAGACCAATCCATTCAATTGCCTAGTTGAATAACTGGCTCATTAACATGCCACCATATTCATTCAGCATCGCCATCAAAGGATTAATTCCAGACTCCTGACCTTCCTTCCAGAGGGTTCAATTGCCAGCATCCATATATCAGCTCACAACCATCTATGTGATGGCTATTCTTGGTTGTCAACTTGACTACATCTGGAATGAATTACAATCCAGAATTGGAGGACACACCCGTGAGAGATTTATTTTTCGCTTGGTTTGAAGTGGGTGAATCCACTTCTAGTTCAGACCTTGGAGATGGGAAGATACATGCTCTTAATCCAGATCTTGATGAAAGAAGACACACGTTTAATCTGGGCCACACCTTTAGCTGGAAGTCTAGATAAGGACATAAAAAGAGAAGCTTTTGTTCTTTGCCTGCTTGCCTACTCTTCCCTTGCTAGCACATCCATTCCTTCACTGGCATTAGAACCTACTTCTTCAGGACTCCAGCACACATTGAAGACCAGCTGAGACATCGGCTTTGTGGACTGAGCAACTATTGGAATCTTGGACTTTGCATTTACAGTCAGCTGTGGTTGGATTAGCTAGACTGCATCCTGTAAATCATTCTAATAAATCCCCTTTTGTAATTAGAGGAAGAGTCCTTCTATAAATCCTGTTACTCTAGAAAACCCAGACTAATGCAATCTGTAACTCCAATCCCAGGGGACTGACACCCTCTTCTGGCCTCCGTGGGCACTGCTAGCGTGTAGTGCCCAGACATGCATACAGGCAAAACATCAATATGCATAAAAATAAAATTAATATAAAGCTATTCTTACTGAAGAAGCTAAAGCATTTATTTGAAAAATAAACTTTGTTTATAACTAGTAATTGAATGATTCACATCTGGCCAGTTTCTTCATAAATAGCCATTTTTGTATAAATACATACTGAGCAATTGTCCTATGCTTAGAAACAGAAAGTAGAAAAAGACAGGTGTTTCTTTCTGCTGTTAAGTAGAGGAAACAAATAACGAATTAGCAATGTCAGAAGCAAAATGGAGGAAAAATCGTTAAGTGGTGTCAAAGAGGATGGAAGCAGGGGTGCTGAGGGAGGGGCTTCTCCAGGAATTGTGTTCAACAGTACCGCCTTCTGCCTTGGCTCAAAGGTGCAGGCGTCCTAGGAAATGAGGGGTTAGATCATTTTGTGCACAGATCTTAGTATGGGCAAAAATCTCTTGATAACAAAGGCCTTTGTGTTTGAAGAAATATTTGAGAGTCCACTGGGTCTGAAATAGGGAACACATTTTTAAATATTTGCTCTTGTTTCAGAAGTAGTTGGGTTTTATGATTGTGAAACAGGGATTGAAACAAAAGAGGGATGGAAATTGTGCATTAGGCTAAACCTGCGTGCACAGAGCCCTTGTGAGGCAGACCACGAGCTCTTCATGACCTTCACGAGGCCTCCTTCTGCTTGTTCTGAAGCAGGGCTTCCATAAAATCCACAGGCCTCATACAGGGTCAGCACGTCCTGGCTAGACCTGCTCAAGTCAGAACTGACATTGGTCATGTCATTTAAGTACTAAATCAAATAGCCCAACATCCTGTGAGTCAGAGGCATGAAAATAGGATTCCATTTAATCTATTTTAATAAGAATTTATTTATTATTATTATATTACTCTTACTATTGTTTGGTTGTTGTTTTGGGGGTTTGTTTTGTTATTTGAGATAGAGCCTCTCTATGTAGCCCTGGCTGTCCAGGAACTCAGTATGTAGACCAGGCTGGCCTCAAACTTACAGAGTTCCCCATGCCTCAGCCTCCTGAGTGCTGGGATTAAAGGAGTGCACCACCAGTCTGGCAGGCTTATTTTTATTTTATGTGTATATATTTGCCTGCATGTATGTTTGTGAGGGTGTCAGAGCTCCTGGAACTAGAGTTACAGACAGTTGTGAGCTGTCATAGGGTTGCTGGGATTTGAACTCTGGTCCTCTCTAAGAGCAACCAGTGCTTTTAAACCACTGAGCCATCTCTTTAGCCCCAGATTCAATTTAATCTTAAGGACAAGTGTCTCTGATTCTCCTTCTGGGAGTCATACAAACTAGTGACTCTCATAGAAAAGAGAGTAGAATGGAGTGGGGGGAGGAATGGGGGGTTGCTATTGATAGGTATAAAAATTTGTTTATATGAGATGATAAATTCTAGAAATCTGCTATGCAACACTGCTAAATTAATAATATTGAATTCTGCACTTAAAACTTGTGAAGATGGTAGATTTCGGGTCAAGTGTCCACATCATAATAAAAAAAGGAGATCAAAAAACGTAGGTTCAAATATGAGAAAATTGATTAATTTATTAGAGGCACAGAGGACTTATTCCTAATCTTACTGGTGTAATGGGACAGAACTTAGGGGCAGCAAAAAGAGCCACGTGTATCTGGACTCCACAAATGTCTTGTTATCTGAGGCATTAGTTTGTGTGTTGCACAATTTCTTCAAAACTAAAATTACATGCTTTTATTTACACCATTTTTAGTCAGGGCTATCTTGCATAATAATAATTTTACCTGAAGAATTAAACCCCCCATTTTTTAAAACATTTCCCTTTGATACAGGACAATGACATCCATAAAGTCTCCCTGTACTTCTAATACTTAAAGGTACCACAGGTCAGTAAACAAAGGGAAGCTGGACACAGCTCAGAACATAAAAGACTTAACAAAGACATTAGCATTAAGTGGGGGCTCCAATATTTTCTAATCCCAAATAAGAACTTCCTTATTTATACTAAAAGAAAGTGCTTCGCCTTTGAAAGATCTGAGTGACACTTAGATTTTTATTTGGGGGGGTTGTTATAGGAGTTTTGTTCATTTTTTTTTCCTGATTCTGCACCCCACCCCTCCCAAACTTTGAGTCCTGGAAAACGAGGGAAGCATGGAAGAATGTCTCAGTGCTTGGGTTGGAGTGAATTAACCAAACATTGTCGTAATCATTTGCACAGTGACAGATCAATTAGGCAGAGTCCAGGGCACAGCAAAATATTTATGGTCCTCCTTCTTCCTGGAACAATGCACACCATTGCCTGGCAGCCAGCAAGCAACCACTCACTTTCCTAAGCAAACTGACCTTTTCTTTAGCTAGAAATTTCAGTTAAGCTAGCCACAGAGTAGGCTGTATAAGTCTGAATGGAATCATAGAGACAGAACAGTATGCAGTGGCCACATTCTACAACAGCCAAAAGATCACAATGTCCAAGGTTGTCTTGGGCACAAATTCTCTACCTGTTCACCAATCCTGGGATTTATTGAGTTCTTGCAGCAGGCCAAGCCTCATTCTAAATATTTTGTCTTTAATGATTCATTTGATCTTTATTTAAAACCCATGTTGTGGATACTGTTGCTTTTCTCATTTGATAGACAAAAACATCAGTTTTTCAAGAGGTTTCAACTTGCGGGATGACACTCAGTTTTACCCCTAAAATGAGCAGTATAGATGTAACCATTTTGTTAAATAAGAAACACAGAGCCTATTGCAGAGTTAAAAGCCAGAGCAATAGCTGAGAGGTGAAAACCTTACCCTTCACTGCTTCTGCTGTCTTTCCCCTCCGCAAGAGGCCTACTTCCTGTGTCCTGTCTTTTTTATAGACTTTCTGTTCTGCCTCTTCATTGGTTGTAAACCCAACCACATGACCTCATCACTGCCTGTCTGTACAGACCTCCAGGTCTGCTATGGTTGGTATTGAGATTAAAGGCGTGTGTCTGTCATGCTGGCTGTGTCCTTGAACTCACAGAGATCCACCTAGCTCTGCTTCCCAAGTGCTGGGATGAAAGGCGTGCACCACCACCTCCCAGCTTCTGCTATGGCTTGCTCTGACCCCAAGGCAACTTTATTAATATACAAATAAAATCACATTTCAGTACAAATAAAATATCACCATATTTCCCCTTTTCTATTTTAATAAAAAGGAAAAAGTTATAACTAACATAAGAAAAACTATATACAAAAGTATAATAACTATATACCATATATACAAGCAATAAATACCTTAAAAAATGTCTCGTCCATTCGTATTTGACAAATTTAGAGAAAATAATTCCATTATCTATCCTATTTTGGTAAGTCCAAAATGTACCTGATTCACTTTCTATCCTAACTTTTATTACTAACAGAACTGTCTTATAACATCTTTCAAATTTATGCACTTACACCTCTTTGTGAGTTTCTTTTCTGAAATTGTTAAGAAGGAAAACTATAACTATAACTATCTGATTTTCAACTCCTTCAGAGACCCAAGAAGGAAATAATACTACCTAATAAAAAATAAAAACAGGAAGTACAGGCAAGCAGCTTCCAGGAAAAAAAAAAATGTGAATTGACAGAAACAGCCAGCTGCCTGGACAGTCACCTGAGGTTTCTCCGCAGTGTTGGGGCATCATCTGCAGCCTATAGGCTTAGTGTATCTGACAGACTCATTTGTGAACTAGGATGTACACAAGGTCAACAGTTTGATGTCACATTTGATGAGAGCAGTCCATGTACCAGAAACACCTGAATTCCACTAGTGTCATGTCATGATTCAGGATTTTAAATTCTGGAAATGGTTGAGATTTTTTGAATTCAGCTGTTCATTCTTCTTGGCTGTGTATATGTGGCTTCATCAAAAGGCATCTTCTGAAGCCAAGACAATATGGCACCATCTCTGAAGTGAGTGGCCTTTGCAATCTGGAAAAGCTACCGTGCTCTTTTCTTCAAAGGTAACTGAACAGCACCTGAAACAGTTATTCTTGAAGAGTAACTAAGCTCACACCTCTCAATAGTAGACTGGCAAATAGCAAATAGTGCTTTACAAATTTTATACTATAACATCCTATCATCTTTTCTAGTGAATAAATACTAACTAATCTTAATTTGCAATGAGTAATCTCCACCTTTTGAGACAGTTATAAAACTCCAGCTTCTTATTTGAATTTTTCAAGATGACCTTCTCCGTGCTGGTACAGAGGGCACTCAGTCAATACAGTCAACTAATGAAGCCAGGGAAAGGGAATGTTCAGGCAGTATCTGAGTCAGAGTTGCCTCCTGTGAAGTTATAATCGGAAAATGTAATTCCCCAAAATAGAAATGGAAAGTATATTGGAGAAACCACTGCTGTTTAAGATACAAGTAGATCATTGCATGCCTGGAAAACTCAAAATACCTTCAAATGCTTCTATGCAACATGGCAGTAAGAGATGGAGAAAATATGGAGGACTTGGGTGGACAAGCGGAACCAAATCAAAATGCAATCCCCTGTCCATTGTCTCTGTGCCCCCAGAGTCCATGTCTTTTGTGAGAGAATTCAGGGACTAGGCAAACTAACACATGAAGGATAACTCAGACTAATTTGCATGAATGATAAAAATCTGATCATAGCTTTAAGATCTATGGAAATAAGATGCCCACCGAAGCGTAGCTTTCTGGAAGACAAAGACCTACCCATGGGCCAGGGTGGAAGGTCTAGGAAGACTTCCTAGGGTCTGTGGTGAATGGTATCACCCAAACAATAGGTAGGAGTGCCAGGTGGTAAGGACAAAAAGTGCCCTCCGCTGAAGGACCTGTTAGTGAGGTCAAGATGGAAGACATTGGAATCCATCTGTAGCTGGAGAGCTTCTCTCCAGGTGCCACCAAGCCCCCTGCGGTCCCACAACCCACTTATAAAATAAACACACAGCCGCTTATAGTATTTAAACTGCTTGGCTGTTAGCTCAGGCCTGCCTTTGTCTAGCTCTTACTCTTATATTTAGCCCATTTCTATTAATCTATACTTTGCCACGTGGCTCGTGGCTTACATGTACCTTACATCTCACTTGTCATGGTGGCGGCTGGCTGGTCTCTCTGCCTCAGCCTTTCTGTTCCCAGAATTCTCTTCTCTGCTTGTCCCTCCTATACTTCCTGCCTGGTCACTGGCCAATCAGCATTTTATTTACACAGAGCGATATCCACAGCATCCATCTGTACAGTAGGGACCTGAGGAGTCCTCCTGAAACAGACAGGGTACTGATGCAGAGGAGGAAGTCAGGCAGGAACACAGTCAAGGAGTGGGGGCTTGCAGATGGAGAAATACAGAGGTGCTGTGGGATATTCTGTATGTCAAATGTGTTGCTTTGATTGGTTAATAAATAAAACACTGATTTGCCAGTAGCCAGGCAGGAAGTATAGGTGGGACAAGCAGAGGGGAGAATTCAGGGAAGTAGAAGGCTGAGGGGAGAGACACTGCCAGCTGCCGCCATGACAAGGGAGATGTAAGGTACTGGTAAGCCACGAGCCATGCGGCAACTTATAGACTAATAGAAATGGGTTGATTTAAGATATAAGAACAGTTAGTAAGAAGCCTGCCACAGTCATACAGTTTGTAACCAATATAAGTCTCTGCGTGTTTACTTGGTTGGGTCTGAGTGGCTGTGGGACTGGCAGGTGAGAGAGATTTGTCCTGACTGTGGGCCAGGAAAACTCTAACGACAAATAGAAAACTCTAGCTACATAGGGTCATAGTTGGAGGGGAGGGGACTTGAGATGGAGGGATGCAGGAGCACAGTCAAGGGGGAGGGGAGTTCCAGATGGAGGGATGTCTTGGGGAAGTTTGAAGATTTATCGGATTGCAAATAATTAGATTGGTTGAGTCAATAAATAAAGGCATTGTTGATCATGAAAGCCACATTGCATTTTAATGGAAAATGCACTTTTAAACATGTCAAGTCAGAAGTCCAGAATAATTCTAAAATATTAGATTAGAGTCAGTGTGAACTAGAGATCAGATAGGTATGTCCTTATCTTTTCTTGTTATCCTTTGTTTTTTGAGACAGGCTGGCCTAGAATCACCAGGCAGCCCAGGCTGACCTCAAACTCATGGCCATTCTCCTGCTTTAGCCTTTCAAGTGCTAAGATAATAAGTGTGAGCCACCACACTGCATTGGCTTTTTTTCCCACCCCCCTTCATTCTTTCTCTCTCTTTTTCCTTCCTTGCTCTCATTAATCTGTCATCTAGAAGCTCAAAACAATGGTACTCAATTAGTCATAACAGTAAAATCACTCTAAACTTGACTGCCAACATCTAAAGAAACCATAAGCTGAGCTGGAGCCTGACTCAGTTGTTAAGAGCACTGACTGCTCTTTCAGAAGACCCACATGGCTGGCATTCATAAGGTTCTGTACCTGCAGCTCCAAGGGCTCTGACATCCTTTCTAGTCTCTAAGATAGCTGAACACACAGCCAAAACACCCATACACCTAATTTTTTTTAAGTTAACATTTCACTTTTTACTCCCAGAGTTTAAAGAGTTTCTTAATCACACATGCACTTCTTTATAATCCCTAGGCCAACCACAATGAAGAAAAGCAGGCAGAGAATGAACAGTGGGGCATAAATGAAAAGTGTTCCTGACTCAGGGGCCTGCATTCTTTGAGAACCACTTTTCAAACAATAAAATTTATGTTTACTTTTTATTTTAGTTAACATACACTTATTGAAGTCTTGCTATGTTTAAGGCATTGTGTACTTCCCTGGCACAATTTCCTGGTGATGAATTATATTGTTTCTGTCCCTGTGAGAAACAGCACAGTAAGCAATTACTAAATGAAGGTATTCTAGTATAAATCTGTTGTAGAATATTAAGATGGGTTACATTTGTTTATGTAACATTTGTTTAATGATGTAAAGATGTGTTGCATTTGTTTACCTCTGTGAAGCTGTGTTACTTTGCCTGTCTAAAACACCTGATTAGTCTAATGAGGTGGTATTGTGTTCCCCAAAATATTGTGCACCCTTTAATAAGACTGTTACATCTACAGTCTAATAAAGAGCTGAATGGCCAATAGCGAGGCAGGAGAAAGGATAGGTGGGGCTGGCAGGCAGAGAGAATAAATGGAGAAATCTGGGAGGAGCAAGAGAACAAGGAGAGGAGGACGCAAGGAGCCAGCCACCCAGCCACACAACCAGCCACAGAGTAAGAGTGAAAGAAAGGTATATAGAAACAGAAAAGGATAAAAGCCCAGAGGCAAAAGATAGATGGGATAATTTAAGAAAAGCTGGTTAGAAACAAGCCAAGCTAAGGCTGAGTGTATATAAGTAATAATAAGACTCTATGTAGATTTGTTTGGGAGCTGGGTGGTGACCCCCAAAAGAGCAAAGAGCAAAAGAGTAAAAAGAACACAACAACCAACCACATAAATCTCCAGTGTTTTCTAAAGCAAATATGTATCTTGTCATATAAGTATTGATAAGATACTGATAGGAACTTGAAATGCCCTATCCAAGGTGGATCCAAGCTCAGAGTCCCTGTCATGCAGTGGGCCCAGTGTCCTTTTAACTTGCACAGTGTCCAAATGCAATGTGTGGAGAATTGATGAAGTCCTGGGTGAATGTGTGTAGTTGGCATGGGCACAGCCATGCCAAGGACCTCAATGCCTCAGACCCATAGAAATCACAAAGCCATCCCCTGGTCCATGTACCAATGTTAACAATGTGTGCAGAAAGTGTGGACCACTGTTCCCTTCTCTAGGACTTCTACAGTCTGAGACTGCTCCCCTGCAGAGACCCCCCTACTAAGATTAGTTAATCCCACTCTTACAATAAACCCACTTTCTCTACTCCAATGTACAAAATAAGCATCCTGAGTTTCCAGTTGTGAATACATCTCCATCAGAGCACACGGCCCACCTGATCTCAGCCTTTTAGTGTGTGTGTGTGTGTGTGTGTGTGTGTGTCTGTCTGTCTGTCTGTCTGTCTGTCTGTCTGCCTGCCTGTCTGTCTATCTATCCTTTATTCGTTCCCTTATCGCCCCAGTCATGCCAACCCCTAGAGCCATGCAGAGCAAGGCAGTAATGCCTGCAAGTGTTCTTGGATCAAAGGGAGAGAGAACCCCATCGTCAATTTAACCTGTGCAGTTCCAAAGAATGAAAAGCATAGCAGTGATGTGCAGTAACATAAAGAAAAGCCAAATAACATAAAATACTGGAATTGGTTTGTTTTTAATAAATCATTTCATACGGAAACCATTTTGAATTTTTCTACACTTTTTTCCAAATAGTCAAATTCTTAAATTGCTTCTTCAATTTTTTAAAAAAAAAAAATTAATTTTAACATGTATGAGTGTTTTGCCTGCATGTCTATCTGTACAACACATGTGTGCCTAGTGCTCTGAAAGGTCAGGAGAGGACATCGAATCACCTGGAACTGTAGTGACAGACAATCGTAAGCCACCATGTCGGTGCTGGGACTTGAACCTAGACCCTCTGGAAGAATAATTGGTGCTCTTAACTAGTGAGCCACCTCCCCAACCCCTGCTTCTTGAATCTTACAGAACAAAATACCTAACGTGTATTGAAATTCGTGCTGTATAAACAAATTTACTTTGGCGATGATTTTTAGAACTTGGGTTAGAAATTGCTCCGTCTAGTAAGAGTCAGGGGCTGGAAGCTTTGGCAGTTTTGCTAATCAGTGGTGAGCACAGAAAACAGGACTTAAATGACTTCCACTGTCTATCCAGTGCTTTCTCCCGTGCACACACAGCCCCCGAGGCTCTTGGCAGACTCTGGCTGGAGACCTGCAGAGGTCTGAGACAGCAAGCTTCTCACACACAGTCCAGACTGCAGGTCTGGGAACTATAATTTCAACAGTCTACAGTCCATCCAACTAGTATAAATTAAATAATACTAAATGTGGTGGTATTGTGTTACACAATAAATATTGTGTACCCTAATAAATGTATCTGGGGTCAGAGAACAGACAGCCACTAGATGCAGAGGCTAGAAAATGGTGGCACTCACGCCTTTAATCCTAGCATTCCAGAGGCAGAAATCCCATCTGGATCTCTGTGAGTTCAAGGCCACATTGGAAATAGCCAGGCATGGTGACACAGGCCTTTAATCCCAAGAAGTGAGCCTTTAATCCCAGGGAGTGACAGCAGAAAGAGAAAGATACATAAGGCGTGAAAACCAGAAACTAGAAGATTTGGCTGGTTAAGCATTCAGAAGCAGTCAGCTAAGATTCATTTGGATGAGGACTCAGAAGCTTGCAGTCTGAGGAAACAAGATCACATGAGGAATTGGCGAAGTGAGGAAGCTGTGGCTTGTTCTGCTTCTCTGATCTTCCAGGATTCACCCCAATACCTGGCTCAGGTTTGATTTTTATTAATAAGACCTGTTAAGATTCGTGCTACAACTAAAAGTCACAGTAAGTGGGTCTGACTATTAGTCTTCAATACTGATCTATGGAATTAAGTAAAATAACTGGTTCACTGCTATATCCATTGAGATGTGGACAATTTGGTGAAAAAGAGTTTTACAACCTCAGAGATTGATTGATTTGTGTGTTGTGGTGCTGGAGGTGGGACTCGGGGCCTTCTCCATGCTAGACAGGCACTCTGACTCTGAGCTACAACCTCAGCCTTTGGTGCTTTTTGTAACAGGGTCTTGCTATGCGGCTTAGGCTGACCGGATACTGACAGGCACTCAGCCTTACATGTGCTGGTGTTATATGTATGAGTCACCAAGTCAGGCTAGAAATTTAAAAATCATCTATTATAGCACATATAAATGGAATGGAACATCAAAGACTTTAAAAGGTAACTATATTCTTGCATTGAGAAAACTTGGTTAGTAAATAATAAATAGAAACACTCACTAAACACTAGATTAAGAAACACTAAATGTGTGTGTGTGTGTGTGTGTGTGTGTGTGTGTGTGTGTGTGTGTGAGAGAGAGAGAGAGAGAGAGAGAGAGAGAGAGAGTGCTGGGGCTCAAACTCTGGGCCTTGGATGTGCAAAACAAACCCTCTGTCACTGAGTTCTATCTCAATTCTGGTTCAACAGTGTGTCACTATGTAACATAGACTGGCCTTGAACCTGTACCTTCTGGCTTTGCCTTCCACTGGGAATTAAGGCCTCGCCCATGCTAGACAAGCATTCTACCACTTGGCTACATCCCCAGGCCTTGGCTGGATTACAGGTGTGTATAACCATGCCTGGCCTTCATCAATGTGGAAATCAAAATCAATGCTAGCAGAGCATTTAAAGCACCAAGAAGACGAAATAAACTGACCCAAAGGCCCAGAAACCACGCCTCTGCTCTCCCGAACAGGTTATACTTTGGCATCAACCTGATGCCAAAATATTCTTTCTTCACAGGAAGATGAGCAGAAGCCTTGGCTCTGTGAATCCCTAGAAGGATGCTCTCTGGGCTTCTGATGGTCACATTTACAACTTGGCTACGTTATGAGGACAAAGAGCCCCTCTTCCCAGTCAAAGGCCCCATTCTTGTCCATGTGTTGAATAGTCACTGTGCTTTTGAAGCCTCTTTTGAGCTATCTAATGAAACCACTTTTGACCAAGAGAGATTGTTAGAGGCCTCAACGCAAAGTCTGTCCTCCATGAGCAAACAACAGCTTTTCCAAGGTGTCAATCCAAGGAACAAGCAAATGTTTGTGCAGTGAAGAAATTGGAAGGAGGGGGGGTGAATGTGCAAACTGAAGACTTGGCACAGTGACGACGTGGTTCCTGTGGCCAAGCCAAGAACAGCATATCCATGCTTTGTCCAAGTTCTTAGACAGTACAGATAGGGCAGGTCGACACCAGCCACTCTTTCACGTGTCTGGATGCCCTTGTCCAAATTCTGGAGTGCATTGGAACACACTGGGCACTTTAAAGGACAGGCATGTTCTATGAGCTTTGTTTAAATCATATTGGAAACTATTAGAGGCTGATACTCTAATTTTAAAAAAAAAAGTAAATTTTGAAAACTATGAAGACTATGAAAACCACAAGGTATTCATTTACTTAGAAGATAAACTAAATTTTCCTTTTAGGTTTTCTACAGAAATTTTCTACAGAAATCACTTCTTAGGTCTCACCTTAAAAGAAAATTAGTGTAATTAATTCAATGTTGTTCTTCTGACACAAAATAACCCCATAGTTTTGTGTGCCTAAAATCCTTACTGCTAGAAATTCTTTAGTTTTGACTTACAAGTATTTTCAATATTTATTTATTTTATGTTAAAATGCATCCATCGGGAGGCAGAGAAAGGCAGATCTTTGTGAGTTCGAGGCCAGCCTGGTCTACAGAGTGAGATCCAGGAAAGGTGCAAAGCTACACAGGGAAACCCTGCCTTGAAACTCGCTCCCCCCCCAAAAAAAATGCATTTAACTATCAAATAGTTGATGCCTTGACCATTATGATCAGGTCAACTTACAAATGACCGAATGGGAGCCTTTAGAAGAGGATAGGATGGAACTATGATGTTCTGGGTCAGACACTGCTATTTCCTATTGAGTCAGAATTATCTGGGCATTTCTTTCAACATGTAAGGGCATTTCTTTTTTGGAGAGATATCTGTGAAATTACCTCTAAGATAATTACAATTATCTTATACAATAATTAAAATAGATTATACAATAATATAACATAAAAACGGGGAAAGCAACAAAAGAGGGCTAATTTCCAACTTCACCAAGTTAAGAAAAAAATCTTTTAAAGAAAAGCCAAGAAGATGGCTGACTGGATAAAGCACTTCTCAGTAGGACACGAGGAAAGAAGATGGCCCTTCCCTACAGGGATTGTGCGCTTCTGCCTCTTTCTAAGTAAGAAAAAGATTTCAATTGGTGGCTGAACAAAGCCTGCCCCCCATGTGTGGGGGCCACATCTAATCAACTGAGACCTCACAGAGCAAAAAGGCCAAATTCTGCCTGACTTTTGAGCTGAGAGGTCAGGTTGTGTCAGCCTTGCTCTTGGATGAAAGCATCACAGTCTTTGGATCTGAGGTGCTGGAATTGGGACTGGAGATAACCTCATCGGCTGCCATGCTCCTTGGGCCATTGAGCTTGGAATGAGACCCTGTACCGGCTCCCTGGGGCTCCATCTCCATGACTGCAGATCTTAGGTTTAACCTTCTCATTCTTTCTTTCAAATATGTAACCAACCAAGCAAACAAATAACAACAGAGAAGGCGTGGCTGCTACTCTTACATCTAAAAACACTTTAATGGAGTCAAGTCGCTATTATTTGGTATCTCGGTTTGCTCACTGCACCCCGCTCATTCTGTGGCTAGCCATTTTAGCTATGTGGATTCCTTGCACTTGCTAATGAAAGTCTGCACAGGTTCACCTTCGCTATCTTTTTCTCCTGCAGCCGTCCCTGCTGGTACCAACGTCCATCCACCCTGCTCCGCACCTGGCTTTTAAAATGTTTCATGTTAGGTTGAAGAGCCTCAGAGTGGGAATCATATCTGTCTTGTTAATTAATGATTGACTACTCACTACCTTTGGCAATGAGTGACAGGTTAGTGTACAGGAATTATCCTGCTAGGTTTTATCCTTGCCTGGTTAATTATCTGATGGGCTTTCAAAGTAATATTTACGTGATAGGCATTGACAAGAAGCCAAAGATAAGAGGAATTAGTGACTTTGTGTTATCAGAACTTTATGGTCAGCAACAAAAGAATTGTAGAGCCATTGAAACTGTTTGTAAATTATATCGTATCTTATACAACTGTCATAGCAGTTTGGCTGAACATACCTATATTTACTGTTGCAGGAATATGTCAGAATCGGTGGAAATTAGAACTGGCCGGAGGCAAACTCAGACTGAGCAAGAGAGTGTATCCCCCTTAAACATATTATCACTGTGCCACAGTGATACGATACAGAGTGGTGGAAAGACTGGTATGTTCAACACAAGCCACAGTTAAACATAACCTTTCAAACATCACCATAGAAACCGCAGTGAACTTAGCACCCAGGCTTGAAGGGTGATCAGCCCAATTTGAGATTGCCCAGACCTACCCAGCTAAGATATCTCCATTTTAGTTTTTTGGTTTTTTTTTCATGTAGCAAGAAATAAAAAAGACAAACAGGAAATAGGACACAACTTCTCAGTAGCTCCCCTTCAAATTATTAAAACTCAGCTTTATAATCTGGGAAATGATATGGAAAGAGTCTTACTCAGGGAACTCACTTTCATCTTATATAGAGAGAAAGGGTCACATCTTTTCCTTCAAATTAACACACAGGCTCTGAGTTCAGCTTGTTTGTGGCCTATAAGCTTCATTATATTATTTTCCTTATTTCTACCCAATCTCAACTTCTGAAATTCCTATCTCGATGTGTCATTGAGCCAACAAATAAGTTTGTGTTAAGAGGGTGGTGTTAGCTGAAGGTGAGTGTTTTTCCGAGTCTGTGTTTCTGTCAATCAAATTTGCAGCTTCCTGTGGAAGGATGGGGGTTTGGAAGATGAACTGCAGGTTATAAATGATTCCTTATGTTCTTATGGTTCACACACATCATTGCTCCAACTTGTGTAGCCACTGCTCCAAGCTCTTGGTATTTTTCTCTAGTGTAAAACTGAAGTTATAGATTCAACATGTCTTCACTGATGTATTGTTGGGCATCTCTAATAAGGTTCCATTTCACATTTGTTGGTCTGCCTGGGTGGAGTGATATTTTGGATTAGGGGATCCTTGGCAAATGGGAGGGTTAAAAACTTGAGCTTTGTTTATGAACTTGGAAAGCACTTGGCTCTACACAAGCAGCCAGGTGGATGTACTTGACTTGACCTACCTCAGAAGCACCTGTTTCTCCCCCAATTACCTCTCTTCAATCACTTGTCCACAGTTGCACATCATGCCCAGAAATTTCTTGTCAACAATGATGAAGTGATGGGAGAGTTAAGCATCTGGGAACAAAGGGGAACCTCGATTTGTAAAACAGCTTATTGTTCAAGAGGGAAAGGACTAGTTCCCTTTCAAAGGATTGGCACATGAGGAACTGAATAGTTTTGTTTAGTTTGAAGCATAATTAGCTGCCTATAGGTTACTAGTCTTGGGTAATACTGCAGTTGTGTTGACTTTACCATTTCATAAAGGGGAACTTGAAATTCAATGTTCTCAGGAATGCCAGGATAAACATCTATTTTCACTCTTAAAATGGACTGTGATTAATTATGCTGCTAGGAACACCAACAAAGGTTAAAGCAGGTAATTCCAGGACCACTTTGTGGTGCCTTGCTCACATTCACAGTGGCCAGGGAAATACGCACATGCTCCCCGAGGCCTGCAGCTCTCACCAGCCAACTGATGGCGCAGACTTCCTCATTCTCTATTCCTTTTCTGAATGGATGCATTATGCAATTATATCAATGCCCATGATGCTAATATCACCCACATGTTATAATGATTTCTGAATTTCTCTCTACGTCTCTGTTCCCACTCACGCGTCTTGTTATGCATGTGGCCTACTGACGATAAATTCACCTCCTACTTTCTATGGACCCTAAATCCTCCTTGTCTATTTTGGTCCTTGTCTTGCAGTGCCTGCTTCACTTCCTCCTCTCTTCAATCCCTATCAGAACAGCTTCAATTCTAAGAAGTAGGATGAAAACCGAAGAGCGGTTGCCCATGTTGAGGCCCTTGACCTTGCCAGTCAGGATTGTCTTTGAGCAGTTTCTGTGGTTTGAGGTTTATTCCCCACCATTCTAAGTCTACCTTGCTGTTTTCTGTGGAATATAGGAATTATTATACTCATGACCTTTTTTTTTTAATAACATGGTCTTACTGTGTATCCTGGATTGGGCTTGATTTTCTTTTCTACCTGCAAAATTTCTAATCATTCCAACATTTCCAATCCCTAAAACACCTCCTTATTAAACTCTTTAGTAATGTTCTCATTCATACCATTAATGTGATTCCATAGAACACTGATTATAGTTCCAAAATAAATTATTGTTTGTTATCAATTGGCATTGACATCTATGTTTGCATATTCCTCTGAACAGATAGCCAGTTACATTTGGTATTGTTCATGAGGTTGTCACAATAACTTGATACAGCCCGAAGACCCTCACAACATGCATTCTCTCATAGCCTGGAGTTATTTTTCTGCTACATCACTTATATTGGTTACAATAGTTACCTGTGTGCTTAGCTATTAAATCTTTGTCTTTCTGGTAATATGATTCAGCCATTTATATTTCCCTATTCATATCTACCACCTACCATAACACTAGTAGATTAGTAGATTAGTGTGCATTCAATAAAAAGCACCCTGAGTAAGTACAGCCATGGAACAGCAATGACCCACATAGTATTGAATCTCTCGGGTGATTGTAGGGACAGAAATTTGTACTACTGTCCTCACTGACCATAGAGCCACAGTCAACACTTCTAAAACAAAAGACAGGCTGAGAAGAAGCATGCATACATAACAAACTTACTGAATAAGGTTTTATATGACTTGAACGAGCTCAGAGATTGAGACACAAAGGCCCTGAACTGCCCCTTTTAATTCTTAGATATCATGAGTGATGAACACAGAAATGAGACTGGACCAAATGTACGTGACCTCATGCTAACAGAGGAGATAACACAGCAAAGCATCTGTGTGTGATGCTTCTTTGTCTCTTTGTGTGATTTAACTGGCTCCTGACAACAAACCAAGACTCCTAGAATGAGATCCTTAGGTCTACTATCTGTTGAGATGAATCACAGGATTTTTTTTTTTTTTTTATAGCCAATGATTAGTCAGCTTCGCATCACTACCAAAAAATACCTGAGGCAGTGAATTTTATAAAGAGAACGTGTTTATTCAGTTCTTAAGCGTGTCAAAGTTCATTGGTTTGACCATTGGTGATGATGGCACTGGATATTCACCACACCAAGGCTGGGGCGCTTGTGTGTGGAAGATCTTAGATTTCCAAACAGGAAATCAAAGAGAGATATTGGTATTTCACAATCCCTTCTAAGGGGTATCTCCAAAACATAAGGATCTCCCACTGGGCCTTATCCAGCCAAGGATAAGCCATCTCCCAACAGCACCACCTTGTGGGCCAAGCATTAGTTATAATGGCCCCGGGGAGACTGCTCACATTCAAACCAAAGCAGCCAGCCCTGAGGGCTGCAGGGTTGCCTTTGCACAAGTGGGACTCTTGTTTCTATGACTCCTTCAAGAAACAAGAGCCCTTAGATTTTATGGCCCTCTTTGGTGAGAAAAGGGAGCAAGAAAATGGAAGACAGCATCTGCGGGCCTGTGATGTCCAGAGTGCAGTCATTCGGACAGATTGCCGAGACTCAATGTGGCAGGGTGTATCTAACTTTGTTCTTTTTCTTGTACATCCTTAGGCTCAACAGAACCCACTGAGAGTACAAACATGTGCCATATTGACCTTTCCTATGTTTATTTTAGGTATCATAGATGTGTTATTTTATGTTAACTGAAAGTAAGAAGTTTGCATTCACCCCCTGATATCTTGGTGTAGTATAAAGGCCATTAACTCAAGAATCTACTCCTGAATGAATCCACCTCCCTACCCCCTCTCCTTTCGTCCCTTCCTTCCTTATCCCCTTTCTTATTTCTTTCCACCTCCTCTTCTTTTCTCCACTCTTTCCATGTTTATTTCTCTCTTAGTATTTGATCCATCGTGCCTTTAAATACAGAAAATTGAACCCTATTTATAAATGATTTTCTTTTACGTTATGAGATTATAAAAGAATAACAGCATATTCAGTTATCCATAAAGTAAGTCTGTATTAAGATGTGTGTTCCACGAACACATTTTCCTTTTGAGGATCAGTATTGAGATAGCGTTTTGCAGAGATTTTTTTTTCCAAGTGTTCCTCCCTCGGTAGTGCTGCGTAGCAATTGCTGTCAGCCCCACATGGAGGATTTAAACAGTATGAACTCCTGCATGTCACACAACTCCTTTCTTTGTTTTTCCCTTCTTCCTGTCCAACTTGCACAGCCGCCTCCATGCAGGCCAGCATCCAGAGAACTTTTGCAGGAAGTTACCCCTGGCGAGGTAACAGGAGAGGCAGTGTAAAGTGATCAGTCCCATGAGCCTTGCTCCAAAAGGTAATTGATCTTCTGTTCTATGAGACTATAAAAGCATCGACAGAGTTAGCACGAGAGGAAGAAGGAAAGCGGAGCAGTAGGTAGCTGACTTCTGGTGGGAGGAGGAGAGAATGCTTCATTTAGAGTTACCTGTCAGGCGCTGGGACAAAATGGTGCCTACCATTTTGCTCAGTGCCCTTCTGCTTCATCTCGCTGATGCTGTGGCTTCAGAACCGTAAGGGAATTCTAAACTCTCTGTATCCAAGTACTGGCAATGCCATCTCATTAAATAGATTCCATGTTAAAATCTGGTTGGTTCATTATTCTATTTCAACTTCAGTGAGTGCGGGTTTGCCCTCCAAGTGTTGAGCTAAAACCATGTGCTGAGAATGGATGCCCTTAAGAGCCCATTGTTAGCATCTGTTTTATCATAATCCTGCCTGTGAAAACTGTACAGTTTGAGAAACCCTTCCAAAGCTCAAGTTGCTGTTTGTGGGCGGTCGACTTGACAGAGTGCTGACTGTTCTCTTTGTGCAGGCGATACATCCTGTGGGTTTCTTCTGTGGTACAGCGCTCTTCCCCAGAAAAAGCCTGCCTTCATCTTTTGAACCTCAACGAGTCTGTTTCCTTGAGCATCATCCTAGAATATGATGGATCCACCACAACTATTTTTGACCAGTCTGTGGAAATGGGGAACTTCTACGCTTGCATGAATTTCAAAGTGAGGCACCAAATTTAATGCAGCTGGAGTGCAAGTGGGAATGTGAACTTACTCTCTTAAAGTTGCTTTTGAATAACAAATCTTAATTTGGAGTGATTTGCAAAATCTAGGGGCGGGGGAATGTGAAAATTTCAAGAGAAGCAAAAAAAAAGAGAAAAATTTTAATGTGCAGCATATATTGATGCTGTTGTTGACAATTTTCTATTATAGGAAATGATAAGGTGATTGCTATTTTAAAGAATGAATGTGTTTCATGGAGTCTAAAAGGAAAATGAAGGTTAAGGGTGAAGGGTTTTGGTTCAGGACAACATGAAAAGAAAATAAACAAGAAGAAGACAGGAACCTGGATTTATTTTAAAAGACCCTTATACCGAGTTAAACGTTTTCAACAAGTGATCAGTGAGTTTTTTGTTAGAAAGTGAGGAGTTTACAAGGCTTGGACTGTCTGACCATCTAAATTAAGACACACAATCTTCCCATCTCTGCTCTTCTACATAAACAGGTGTCTCAGACATCCTCGGAGCAGTTGGCCTTTGTGACATTACTTGCTCAGGGAAACACTCTTAAAATCTCGGAAAGGAGAGCTGTAGCAATCGCTGCTGAGGAGAACGCAACTTTTGTGCAGACAGACACACCCATCTACAAACCTGGAGACACTGGTAATTCCCTTTCAAAACACATTCTCCAAATTAACGTATACAAGTTAGTAAAGCTTGTCTTTACTATCATTGACTGCTGCACCCCCATCATCTCTAGCTATGAGATGGTGTCCTTAGAGCAGGAGCTGATGTTCATAAGTTGTATACCCAGATCCTACTGACAAGGCTCCATGGTCCAGTGGTTACCAGCACAGAGCGCAATGCACAATGGTTTCTTCTAAACCATTGGTCCATAACATGCCTATTTGACAAGCCCGTTCATTTTCCTCTTCAAGCCAATTATTTCATCCTTGGAGTAGAGATAGTGAAAGTTTCTTGGGACTTTCAGGGAAGAGGTGAGAGTCATTGTACCAACAGTGCCAATCACAACAAAGCTGTCACCAGCAACATTTATGGGTTCTATTGTTCTATTTTTATATTCATTGATATAACACGTGAAAGTCAGGCAGAGCCTATCTGCTTTTTTACAGTTGTTCCAAACAATAATTCAAAGCAGCTTGCTTCAAATCTTGGCTCTGTTAATCAATGATTGACTTTTGACAAGTAAATTCTAATCTTTGAGATTTAATTTCTTCATTTGTAAAATTAAGGGTTTAGAGATGAAACCACCTGTGCATTCTGTCCTGATTTTTAAAAATAGCTGAAAATAGACTTTATTTTTGCTTAAAACAACAGACATTTATTATTTCTGGCAGTTGTAGAACCTGCTGATGCGATGGTGTCAGAAGTGGTTTCCTCCAAGGACTCTCTACTGTGCTCTGACTGACATGACCATGTCTGGGGCAGGGAAGTTCCTCCAAGGACTCTCTACTGTGCTCTGACTGACATGACCATGTCTGGGGCAGGGGAGTTCCTCCAAGGAGTCTCTACTGTGCTCTCACTGGCATGACCATGTCTGGGGCAGAGGAGTTCCTCCAAGGAGTCTCTACTGTGCTCTGAATGGCCAGCTTATGCATACTTCTTTCGCTTTTCTTTTATTATTAAAGTCAGCACACAAGACATTGAATTTCATTATGACATTTTCACATATAATATGGCAAAGATAATCCTTAAAGAGAGATGTTCACCTCCTGATATCCTCTTTACTGCTCTTATTAAAATATTAGAATGAGTGGTACATTCACAAGAGCCAACATCTTTCATTTGTAGTTCTGTTAAAATAACTTAATTTTGCTAGCATGGTCTTCAAGGAAAATTATACTTATCCCCTCCCATAAATGTTTCATAGTTGTGCTTCTGTGGATAATTCTGTCACTAAGTCTGTTCCAAGATATCCCAGTCTTACATCTTATGGCCAATAAGGTAAAAGTTTCTAACGGTAGCTGGTGTCAGCACTGGAGACAACAGGAATCATTAACAAAGGGACAATAAATACTATAAGAGACTTTCTCCCATGGACTCCTGACCTCAAAGGGTCAGAAGAGGGTGAGGGGAAGGGAATGCAGTATTCTGTGATGGAAAGCAATTGATTAAGTACGTATTTAAAAGCAATCGTGGCTGTAAGGTGGGAGTCACAAGAAGAACACTTTATGGCCTTGCCTCTGTCTTTTTAGTTCACTTTCGCATTGTGACACTGAACTCCTGGCTCAAACCTGTTGCCGACGTGGTGAGTCCATGATTTCTGATAGTACAATGACATTCAAATCCATTAACCAAATCTATTGCTATACAGAGCACCATTCGAGAATGTAAGTCAGCGTACTTCAGATGTCTGCACACCCATGCTTATTCCTGTACTATTCACGATAGCCAAGGTACAGAACCAGCTTAGACGTCCATCAGCAGACGGGTGGATAAAGCTGCTGTGGTGTATGTACATGGTGGAGTTTTATTCACCCATAAAGAATGGAATTAGAGTTCATTATGTTAGTTCAAATTAGCCATACTCAAAAGATAAATACTATGTTTTCTTTCATATGCATAGTTATATCCAAACATACACACACACACACACACACACACACACACACACACACACACACACACACACGAGACATGAAACAGGATATCAGGAAGGTAAAGAAATGGTTCTAAAGGGAGAAGGGACAGAGAGGATAGTGGGACAGAGAAGGAGAAAGTACCATGATTTCGCTCATATGGGAATCTAGACTTAGCTATATATTCACACACACACACACACACACACACACACACACACACACACACACACACACACACACAAGCAAAGGGGGAGAAGGGGGAGGTGGGCAGACAGGAGAGGGTAAAATGAAGTGAACCCAAGCATGATACAATGATATACATATGTGAAAACATCATAACCAAGTCCATTGTTTTATACACTCACTAAAACAAAATAATTAAAAAATAAACCTTGGGGACAATACTATTTGGCAAAAGAATATCTCACTGAAGTGTTAACCTGTGTTTTTTTCTTTTAGTACCCTTCAATCACCCTTCAGGTAAGACATCTACTTTCCATGTCCAGTTTAAATCATCCAGATTAGGAATGGTGTGCTTCTAGTTTTATGTAACTAATAACTAAGATGACTGAAACAAATGGTTAGAAGCAGGTTTAAAACATAATTTTAAAAACTCTGAAGATACCTAGGAATACTGATTTCTTGTCCATGAATCCTGAAGAGTAATATGCCGGGAATTTGAAAGCAGAAACTTGTTTATTATTCCCCACTGTATGTTATGGTTCTAAATCGTATCATCATTGATGAATAAACATATTTTATTGATTTTATTAGATGTCTTGCACTTATCATTTCATTGGTTTTGCTTACAGCTTGCTTGTAAATAGGAATCAGTCCCTGTGTTTTGGTTTTGGTTTTTGTTTTGTTTTGTTTGTTTGTCTCTGCATACAGTATGTACTGCCATTATTAGTTAACTCTGGAGGTTAATATGGAATCTAGGCTCACACTTCACAGTAATGTGGGCAAACACAGATACTCACAAACTTCTAACTGACCTGTCTAATATTTGGATGCCTTAAGCTTTTCATATTGGTAACATCCTTAAAATGACATGAATGAATTCCAGGTTAGCCTGTCTCCTGTTCTCTGCATTACTCAATAGTTTGCTTTCGTACCTGATCCAGCTACTGCTGTGTTCTGCTGAAAGAAACACAAAGCTTGATTAACATTGACTTAGATGAGTAAAAGGTCACCATTCACAAGTTACAATGTGTCCGTGTGGGCACTCAGAGCAGCACCAGTGTTACCGAGGGTGGTGGAGTGGAGTGTTTTAGCCTCAATGCACATGAAGTCTGGTAGTTTAGAAGTAATTTATTCTTCTCCGTGATATCCACTCACATGCAAGCCAGTGTAGAGTCTCGTGGGCAGCCCTGAAGGAAAAGAGGTCTAGGATATTGAATATTCTAAACTTTAAAGTGGAGGAAAACAATTCATTAAAACCTTTGAAATAGTCTGTGACAGTTTTGTTTCCTTACATAATCTGTTAAACACGATCTCTTTAAAGAAATCTTTTGAACACAATCTCTTCAATCAGAGTTGGAAAATGTAAACTATTTTTGGAAGTAAACTTGTGTGTGTGGCAAGGTGCTCACAGCAAATGAAGAAGATTGCATTCTGATAACTGTCCCTGCTTTTTAAAATCATAGAAATTTCACATAGTTGTTATTAGATAATCCATGACCAACTGTCCAGACCAGGTGGAAATTTCTGACAAAAATAATTTTAAATTTTTATTTTAATTAATTAAAAATAATATTTAATTAAAATTGGTGGTTATAAAATTCATAATTAATAATATATTGATTTAACTACATGGGTATTTTGCCAGCATGTAGGTATTTGCACTACATGCATGCAATACCTATAGAGGCCAAAAGGTGGCGTCCGATCCCCTAGAACTGGAGTTACAAATGCTTATGAGCCACCATGAAGGTGCTAGAACCTATGTCTTCTAGAAGAGCAACTAGTGCTCTTAACCACTGAGCTATCTCTCCAGCCCCTGTGAAAGTCATCTTAAATGTTTTGTTAGGATTAGTGTTCCCTTATATACTCACTGGTTATGAGTCCACTCTGCTTTGGAAACATAAAAATCAAAGGTGTCAGTTATAAATTATTTTTCATATGAATTTTAGTTTTAAGAGAAACATCGATTGAATTTGAATATGTTGGAGTAGTTACACGGATCTGAGGTCATTAATTAAGCATTATAGTAGTTCATTCTTTACTTCCAGTAACTATGAAGAACATTCACAATAAGGAAAGCATAATTTTCACACGCAACCTCTGATGGCCCTTTATTCACTGTTTTCAAGGATCCCGAAAACAACGTGATTTTCCAGTGGAAAAACGTGACCACTCTCAGAAACATCACCCAGCTCTCTTTCCTTCTGAGTTCAGAGCCAATGTTTGGGGATTACACGATCGTCATAAGAAAGCAATCAGAAATTACAGTGGTGCATCAATTCACCGTTAATCAAGATGGTAACCAAGTACTGCTTCTGATTCTCCTATAGACTTCAACACAACAGAACAAAACTTTTTGGACCCGGGAGAAAGCGCCTGAAGCCACATTGGGTCTCTGCTTCTTGCTTTTCTGTCGTGTCCTCAGTCCTTTTGCCCAACTCTCCCCTCACCTAAGAAATATCTCATTTTCTGAGAGTCAGATAACTCTCCTAGAAAAGATCGAAGAGCTAAAACATAAAAAAGGGTGAATTTTTGAGGCTAGCCAAAATAAACAAAAACAAACAAATAAACAAACCCCACAGAATAATTGCTCTTTAGTGAGGTACCATCACAGACCTCAGTGCACCTCAGGGCTCGTGGAGGAAAGCAGCATGCATGGAAACAGTTTGCTCCAGATGTCGGAGCTTTGCTGTCCAGGGTTGTCAGCTGAACTGTGTTTCTTTGTTTTCAGTATTGCCCAAATTTGAAGTTGAGATCAGTGCGCCAGGGACAATAACTATTGCGGACAATCAATTTCAAGTGGCTGCGTGTGCCAAGTAAGTGTTCACTCGGGTTTACCCCCACAGGGAAACTAAGGTAAGTTCGATCAGGAAGGGCTAGTTATACACTTACAGTAAACTTAGTGTAGAAAATTTTAAATGTTTGATAAATATAAAGAAAAGCATAAAAACAAACTACAGTATAGTCTACCAATTTCTATCATATTATAGCTGACTTTCCTCTAATACTTTGTGAAAATTTCCCCTGGTTGTATTTATTCTTTTCTTTCCAGTTTCTATCTATTCTAATTCCTTGCCTTGTAAGCATATCTTCATATGCAAAAGGCAATTTTACCTAATTATAGTTCTACTGTATAACACGTAATCTGTTACATTGTGGTTTCTAGTAATTTAAACATTGTTAGTAGGTGTCTTTTGAAAAACTGTGTAATAGCCTGGTTTAGAACTGAAAATTGTTTGCTTAAGAAGGATTTCACTAAAGGTAATTACCAAGTCAAAATGTATACTATTCTTTTAGTCTTTTAAATGTCATGTTGCTTACCTAACTCCAGCCACTGGTATGAAAGAACGTACTGGCTTCACTGAATCTTTACCATCACTGAGTGTTCTCATTTTTAAAAAGGAAGGGAGGGAGGGAGGGAGGGGAGGGAGGGAGGAAGGAAAATTAGCTATCAAAATTTCATAGAAATGAGGGAGTTTATAATTTAGTTTGAATTTATTTGAGTTCCCTAACATAAAAACATCCTATCTGCTCTTGGGAACATTTATTCTCTATTTGGGAAATTATTTCTGACACTCTTTATCCTTTTTGTGATATCTTTTTAAAATTTTTATAATAATGTAAAACAGCTAATATTTATTAGGTGTCAGCTATAAAAATTATTCCCACAATGTCATGAGATAGGGTTGTCATCAACTATTTTTATAGTGAAAGATAAGCCATGAGTATTGGGAGAACATCAGCTTTGTGAATGTTCTGATGACCAGATAGTTACACCTGGGCAGTTTAGCTTCACAGTTATTCTGTCGATTGCTAACTGTGCCATCCTATGAACACACACCAGGGGAGAGTTGTTGAATGCTTTAACAGGTGACATAGAAATACTAACCTTTGGATATTTTTTAATATGTTGAAGTTGCAATCTGGAAAGGGCTACCTGGTGAACACATGATGGGGGTTCTTCATAATCTCCCCCAAGGAATCTTAGAATCAGGTCTGTCTTTCTCAGAGAAGGATCATAACATTTCTGAGGTTCAGTGCAGAGTGTTCCAGAAAGCTCATTCTCCAATACTTTTGACAGATTAAACATATTTTAAATTTTTACTCATTAAGTTTTTCTTCACTGATATTTTAAATCATCTAAAACTGAATGTAACTTTTTGGTTTTGTTTGTTTTGAAAATCAGTCGTGTCCTCTTCATAAATCAAATGCCCAATTTTGCCTAAATTCTGTGGAGAAAATAGCCTCAACGCTGATTAGATGGAAGCAGTTTCAAGGCTTCATGTGTGGTTTCTGATGAAGTCCATACATGTCACTATGGTACTGCCCATCTGTGATCATGGATGCACATTTTCCCGCTAGGTACACCTATGGCCAGGCTGTGCAGGGAAAAGCCCAGATCCAAGTGTGCAGAGAATTTTCCTCCTCTGGGTATTGTGAGAGCGACAATAAGGAAATATGTGAGCAGTTCACTGCACAGGTACAGTCCACGGGCTTGCTCCACAGGGACATTCTCAGAGTGACTTTATTCCTCTTACAAAAAGATTCACAGCACTTTCCTTGTGTGGCTCTGGAGGTTAGAGCTGAGTTAGGTGAAGAACATGGAGATAACGCAATGTTCAAAATAATGCCTTGGCTTGTAGGTGCTTTTACCTGAAGGGTTTTAGACCTACAAAGGAGCTCATTGGTTTCTTTACATTCTGTATTATCTGGATGGTCTCCACAATCTTTCCTTGGAGGATCCTTTCTCATGCAGTTCATTTGGAAACAGCTGCAATCCAGGATGTTCTGTGTGCATAGACCTCTGTTCTCCTCCATTCTAAATCCTGTTTATGAAAATCTCACCTATTCTCCCAGGTTTTATCATCATTAATATATTTTTGTGCATGTCTATAAGTCATTGATCTTAATTTTCATCTTTTTTTTTTTTTGAGCTGAGGATTGAACCCAGGGCCTTGTGCTTGCTAGGCAAGCGCTCTACCATTGGGCTAAATCCCCAACCCAATTTTCATCTTTTTAATTCATTTTTTAAATATATTTTTTATCCATGTGCATGCATATGTCTACATGATGGATGTAATAATACTGCCTAGACCAAGTGATAGTTTTGAGGGTCAAATGAGTTGGTGTACCCTTCTAATGTCTAAACTTTGACGTTAATACATATTTCTTATTTTAAAAAATAACTAAATTTACAGTTTTCTAATTATTGTTGTTAGTAGTGAAAAAGTACGTTTCCCCTATTTCAAATAATAGACCTTAACAAGTGTTGATGTCCTTCATTTAAAGAGTGTTGTTTCTTCTGGGTGTGGGAGCTTCTTAATTCTTAGGATATGGTTAGCTTTATTCTCCTCCTTTAATTGTTTCATGCCTACGTTACTTTGAGAAGAATGTCCTTGAGTCTGTAAAGTATGGATATCTCCCTTCTCTTGATGTGCATCTTCTCCCACTTCATCTTCCTGCTTTAACTCTTTTTTATTGGTTCAGTAACTTACTGAGGGGGACCTGGGTGTGCAGGGATGGGATGTACCCATGCTGAAATTCCATGAGACTCTTGGATCCCTAACTTTTTTCATTATATCTCTGTTTGTTTTTTCAGCTGAAAGATGGCTGTATTTCTCAAATTGTCAATACAAAAGTCTTCCAACTATACCGCTCTGGATTTTTCATGGCATTTAATGTTAATGTAATGGTTACAGAATTTGGAACAGGTAATGATAGTTTTTTATGGACAACTTGGGAATACATGGTGGCCCACTGAGAAAAAAATATGGAGTTAGTAACATCACTTATTAATTATGAATTAATTATTGCTCAAAATGGTAAAAAGAAGCATCTTTAAAGGTGGCTTTGTGGGGAATGGAACCACTGAATCCATAGCCTCACATCTGCTTAGGCAGCAAGCATTCTACCACTAAGATACATGCCCTGCCCTGATGGGGTTTGTGCAAATGATTAATTCCTTCCTGACACTATGCTTCATCATTCCCTACAGGTGTGCAGATCAGTAAAACACACCCTGTTTTTATTACATCAGTGCTTGGCAGCGTGAGCTTTGAGAACATGGAGTCTTTCTACAGGAGAGGGATCACTTATTTTGGAACCGTAGGTTTGAGTAGACTTTTAAGAGGACCTTGTTTGGTTTTCTTTGTCCACAGATTATTCCTTGAAATTTCCTAGACACTCTTTTCTAGGCTCACAATCCACTTCTAACATTACTATGTCTGGTATGTTTGGAAAGTTCTAGTCTAAAAGAAAGCCAAGTATAAAATGGCAGCTTCTCCAGCTTCTTATGTAAACACATCTACACCATTAGTAGGTTGGATATTTCTAGTCACTGTAATTTCTGTTGAATGATCACTATCATGAATTGAAATTTTCCTGTAGAAATGTGAACTTTTGTGTCATAAGAGTATTAACATTTCTGCTTTTGTACAGCTTAGATTTTCTGGTCCTGATAATACACCGATGGTGAGCAAGCTTTTGCAACTGGAGCTCAATGGCAAATTTCTAGGAAATTATACCACAGATGTGAATGGGGAAGCTCAATTTTCCATTAACACTTCAGAGATATTCGATGCACAGATCAGCCTGAAAGTAAGACATCCAAGGGTGGGCAGAGACTCTGAGGAATCCTGCAGAGGCCCAATGCTAGGGACTCAGAGCACGAGAAGGCTCTTAGATGGTAGGGTATTTTCTGTGACTTTCTTGTCCCTTCGGTACTCAGTAGGAGCAGAGTTCAGACAGTGAGATACTAGTGTTCTCTTACAGTGACTCTATAATGACCAACATTTCTGCTGTGGAAGTAGAAGCAGCATGTAAGAAGATCTGGTCTTTTCCCTTACATAATTCTGTGCATAGATGGGAGATGCTATGAGACCTCCTTTCTGAAACTTCCACAGAGGCTTGCAATTAAACAGTTCATCATGGCTTATGTACAGGTGGAGGTCATAGAACTTATATCCAATTCTCTGACTAATTAAAAGTAAAAAGCCAGAACATAGTGGTGATGCCTGTAATTAAAAGTAAAAAGCCAGAACATAGTGGTGATGCCTGTAATTCTAGCACCCAAGGTGCTGAGACAGGAGAATCTTGAGTTACAGGCCACACTGGGCTACGTAGTCAATCATCCCCCAACCCTCTAGCACATGCACATACAAAATAAAAAATGTAACAGTTCACTGTTGGTCCAATTAGACAGCCACATAACCATGTTCATTTTTTATATATGAAAAATGAAAGAGAGAGATGCCATTATTAGAAAGAGAGAATGGCATTATTATCTTACTTTGAATGAATCAATTCTCTTCTTCCACCACAACGGCCCCACAAATCAAGCTTGGATGGTGAGACTTGGTAGCAAATGCCCTTGCATGCTGAGCCATCACACCAGCCTCCCCAATAACAGCTGTGAGCCAGGTTCCTCCTGCTCCAAAGAGATGAGAAGCCTTGCATGCTGAAGTATTCCCCCTGTCTTTGGAAGTGTCCGTCATTCTAAAGTCTTTCCTTTGTTCCTGTCATGTCAGGCCGCATACGTCCAACCTGGAACCTGCCATCGTCCCAGCTGGTTGGACCCTGAGTATTTGGACGGCTACTTCTTGGTCTCCCGCTTTTACTCTCAAACCAACAGCTTCCTGAAGATTGTTGCTGAGTCAAAGCAGCTCCCGTGTAATCAAGAGAAGATGGTTTCAGTACTTTACTCCCTAAACCCTGAGGCCTACAAGGATGACTCAGATGTCAATTTCTTCTATTTGGTAAGTCTCAGCTGTGGATCTGACTATTCGGCATGACCTGGTTGAGGAGGTGACATCTCTCAGGCCTTGTTAATCTGAGTGAGTTCTATCTACTCACTTTGCTGCTGAATACCCCTGGCTCCAAGAACACAGGAACAGGCTTGCAAAATAGTCCCAGGCACTCTGAGTTTCCCTCAGACTGCAGCCCTTGCTTCTTCGACCAGTCCGTTATACTTCACATCAGTTATTTATGAGCATGTGTAAGGGTGAGAAACATGGAAAGTTGAAAATGATGAGCAGTAAAGGAGGCTGTTCTCATCCCCTCTCATCAAGGCTTCCCGGAGAGAGAAACCAGACTTGGAAATTAGGACATTTCTACTTCCATCCCCCAACTCTCTCCTAGCTGTCAAGCACGTGTGTCCACCTTGGACATGTTGTTCAGACTCTGTAAGCCCTGGCGTTCTCAGCTGTAGATTCCTAACTGGAGAAAATAGTGTAATCAATTCGACTCACCAACTAGAGTAGCAGGCTTGAGGCACTGTTAAAGAGTTCCATGTGTATCAAGTCACCTGGTCAGCTTTATGGGCTTTCCTTCACAGCATGGAACAGAGGCAAATGGATAGACAATGGTGGCTAAACCACCAGCTTGCATATGCATTAGAAGGCTTCACAAAGTTTCTGGTATTTTTCTCTGTTCCCGCTCAACATGTGTGAAGTTCCCTTTTAATATTGGTTAGTGAAAGCTGCCTTGTTACAGGACAGAACTGTCGCTAGATCAGTCCATGATGACATGATGTGATGTTAGCTGCAATATTCACACAGGGCCAGTCCACATGACATAATATGATGTTAGCAGCAATACTCACACGGGGTCAATCCACAATGACATATATGATGTTAGCTGCAATATTCACACAGGGTCAGTTCACAGTGACATTTAGGATGTTAGCGGCAATACTCACAAAGGGTCAGACCACAATGACATGATATGATGTTAGTGGCAATATTCACACAGGGTCAGTCCACAATGACATCTATGATGTTAGTGGCAATACTCACACAGGGTCAGTCCACGATGACATGATATGATATTAACAGCAATACTCACAGAGGGTTTTCTGTGTCTGGTACAGGTGATGGCAAGAGGAAGCATCTTCCTCAGTGGACAGAAAGAAGTCAGAAACCAAGGTATAAACAATGCACTTGCTTTGGAATATGCACCTTGTCTTCATGGTTTTTTCTGAAGTTAGGAAGGTCACTTATTTCCACTTGCAGTTGGAGGGTAGTCGATGGCATGGCTTGAGGTGACATACAGAATAGTTTGAACAAGGAGATTGCTATCTTTCTATCATTGTTCTAGTTTGTTTGCTCTTGCTGTGATAAAACACTAACCAAAAGAAACTTGGAGAAGAAAGGGTTACTCATCTTATATGTCCATCATGGAATTGGGAGCAGGAACTCGAGGCAGGAACCTGGAGGCAGGAATTGGAGCAGAGACCATGGAAGAACACCAGTTACCAACTTGCCCAGCCTGCTTTCTTATACCTCCCAACTCTACCTATTCAGAATTGGCACAAACCAGAGTGGACTGGGCCCTCCCACATCAATCATTAGTCAAGAAAATGCCCTTATAGATGTCCCCACGGGCCAATCAGATGAAGGCAATTCCTTAATTGGTTTCCTCTTTCCAGGTGACTCTAGTTTGTGTCAAGTTGCAAGAATTAGCTGGTACCATTTCTATCAGTTAATCATGTATATTATAGAGCGACATCTACGACATTCCTATTGTACTGTCGTCTTCATCTGCATATAAGTTCCCGTATCTTACTTTCATTTGAAGAAGGCACAGTTTACTTTTTTTTTTATCCACAAACCATTCTCTTTCATCTAAGCAAACTCAGAGATGTAAGTTAGAGCCAACTCCATGTCGTCTGTGAATTGCCTGTTTCCACAGCCTGGAGTGGAAACTTCTCTTTCCCAATCAGCATCAGTGCGGATTTGGCACCAGAGGCTGTCCTCTTCGTCTACACCCTCCACCCTGGTGGGGAAATCGTTGCGGACAGTGTCAGACTCCAGATTGACAAGTGCTTTAAAAACAAGGTGATGTTTCTTATATCAGCAGGGTGAGCATTTTGTTTCCTGCCACCTCCTTTGTAAAATTGGTCTTTACATTAGTTTGCTTATTGAGTGTGTGTGTGTGTGTGTGTGTGTGTGTGTGTGTGTGTGTGTGTGTGCACACATGCATGCGTGCCCATGAAGTGAGCGCATGGAGATCAGGGGACAGTTTGCAGGACTCTGTTCTCTCCTTCTACCGTATGGCTTCCAGAGATTGATCTCAAGCTACTAATAGTGCTTGGTAGCAAGCACTTTTATCCACTGAGCCATTTTGACAGCCCTGTCTCTGTCTGACCACCTCATAATCTTTACACAGTAATCTCATAGTTAAATTACTAAAGGATGGGCATCGTGAATAGTTATCTTGAAGATACCTGATCATGGGAAGCTGGAGCATGGTGAAAGGAAATATTCCTACAGGGAACTGAGAACGGACAGGAAAATGTCAGGATTTGTTTGGAAACGACAAGATTTATTTGCATTGTCTTCGTGTGTAATGATCTCTCTCCTCATCACTTTCCTTCCTCTACCCCAGGTTAGCATAAAATTCTCAAAGGAGCAGGACCTGCCCGGTTCCACCACCCATCTACGTCTTCAAGCAGCCCCTGACTCCTTCTGTGCCCTGCGAGCAGTGGACAAAAGTGTCCTTCTACTGAAACCTGAACAAGAGTTGACACCTGAAATTGTAAGCACCGTTGTTCCTCAGTGTCCCCGAGCTGTGTGGATGCGTGCCCTGCTCCTTTGTAGGATACTTTTATTTGTGATGGGACGTTCTGAAAGCATCAAGTCTTTGTTTCTGTGTTCCTTCCTTGGTTACCAGCATAGGTGGTTAACTACATGAGTTTCCTGTCTAGCATTCACAGCAATGCAGAACACTAGATTATTGTAACAGGTTAAGGTTCTAAAGCAATGTGATATTTTAAAATTGTAGTGACAGAGTTTTTCAGTTGGTCTCTGTGCCCTTTGAAAATGTCAAATTATAATATAAGTATATTATGATACACTTATATTATATTTGATTATAATTATATTTAATTATAATTATATTATAATCTCAGCTCTAACTAACTTGCTGTCCAGGATGTCCTGGGCCTATCTTTATTGTCTTTGTACCAGCCTTAAAAACTGTTTTTTTGCCGGGCGTTGGTGGAGTACCTTTAATCCCAGCACTCAGGAGGTAGAGGCAGGCAGATCTCTGTGAGTTCGAGGCCAGCCTGGGCTACCAAGTGAGTTCCAAGAAAGGCACAAAGCTACACAGAGAAACCTTGTCTCAAAAAAACAAAAACAAAAAACAAAAAACAAAAAAACCTAAGTTCCCCCCCCCCGGGAGCCCTGGTTCCTTGAATATGAAATGTTTGTCTAGTTCATTTTTTTTTTAGGTAAAATATATCCAGTTAACATGTTACCTCTGCTCAAGTGACATGAGACACAGCCCTGGACTGCATTTCTGTTTATTATGTTTATTTCTCAGTTTCATATTCCATTCCACTGGTTTTTCCTTTCTTATGTCAGTATCATAGTTTTAATGATAAAGATTAATTTTTCAGTAGGAATTGACTCCTTTGGCCAGGGAACTCCAAGCATCTCAACTCCAGGCCACCCCTTGCTATTCTAGTTGATTTTTAATATCAACTTACTTCTCTGGCTCAAAGAGGGAAAGCAAACTGGTATTTTCACTGTGATTGCCTGGGATTTACAAATTAACTTCAGCATTGCCCCCTGATGGTGGAATAGTCTAATTCAGAATTTGGCTTTTTATTTTTCCAAGTATGTTTTTTTCTGTCACTTATGAACTAAATTTTAAATAGTTTTCTTATGTAAACTCTTTGTTTATTCATAAGGGTGTCATAACAACTCTGTTGCAGTTGTAAAAAGGTTTTCTCCTACTACATGTTCTATTGTTATTTATGTGCCCAGCAGCTGTTCTGCATAATAATTTATGTTTTGCCAAATTGCTAAATTCCTCTATTAATTGAATTATATTTTCATTGGTTCTCTGTTTCTGTGTATTACATTGCCATCAAGTAGGAAGTTTTCTTTTTCTCACACTCCCTCCCTTTTCCTTCCTTCTTTCTTCCTTCCTTTCTTCTTTCTTTCCCTCCCTCCCCCCTCCCTTCCTCCCTCCCTCCCTCCCCATGCCTCCTTGCATGATTCCGGCACAGTATTTCACCAAGGGGACAGCGGCAACCTTTTCTCACTCTTGCCTTAGTGGAGACCACAGTGGAACACAAGTTCTTAGTGACCTATGTAGGTCAGTCTCTTAACAACTTTCTATGCTTGTTTTTATAAAAGTTGGCTTTGTTGAAAACGAAGGAAGTCTTTATGACTTAAGAAATATGTTCTCTGTGTCAACAGTTATGTGCCTTTATGTTTCATTATATTTTTATACTTTTTTCTTTATTAGTTACTGGCTGGCCCATTATTTGCAGAGTTATCAACTACATGTAAAGTGGATTTTGTGGGGGTTTGTTTGGTTTGGGTTTTGATGCTCTGCCACATTATTCTTACTTGTATTTTGCTGTTACTGTTTTTACCAGGATTTTAAAATCTGTCACTTGCATTAATGTAGTAAAGCAGGTTAGATGTCTAAGCCTTTTTCTCCGCTATCACTGTCTGTCTTCTGTTTGCTGTGGTGGTGGGATTGGAGCCAGAACGGGTGCGTGCAGAGCAAGGACTTCATCACTAAACTTTGGTCCTAGCCCTGCTCCCTGCTTTCAACTCCCCTGTAGGCCCCAATGTGTAGTGATTGCTCCGTTTTTGTTTTTCAGAAATTTCTCTTCTGTTTACAGTTACCCTTTTATGCCAAAAATTCACATACTGAGACTTTTGTAATTACATATAAGAGACATTTTATCTTGGATTACTCTGTTATTTCAGATTATACTGCTTCATGTTCAGTAATATTTCTATTTTATAAAACCCTCTGGTGCATTGCTCTGCTCAGATATGGGTTTTGAAATGTTTATGTGTGTTAAAAACATGTCATTCCTATTATCAGTTTATTATATACCTATGGTATATAAATATATATGTATGTACATGTGTATATATGTGCATGTGTGTATCTATGTATATGTATGTGTGAGAGAGAGTCTCACTATGTAGCCCGGGCTATCCTAAAACTGGCTCTGTAGACCAGGCTCACCTCAAACTCACAGAGATCCACCTGCCTCTGCCTCGGAGTGCTGGGATTAGAGGTGTGCACAGTCACACCCAGCTTTGAAAATTTATTGTAGCAACTTTCTCAAGAATAGCATGGCATCACTTTCTTCTTGTTTAACCTTGAAATCCAGCCAGCCATTCCAAGTGACAGCCACTGACCCCCGTGACCAGCTCAACCATTAATAGTCTTGACGGCTTCCTTCTTCTTTTCTTTTCTCACATCTTAAAGTTGTATCTTTCCTTCCTTGGACAACATATCATGCTTACAGTTGTGTTACTCTCTTGTTCCCTGAGCTATCCCAATTTCCAAGTCATCTTTTGGTTACCTAAATCATATTCTCTGCTAGCTTCCTCAGAAGGGCACATGAATTCCCTGACACTTTTCATCCTCAGAATCATTCTTCTAAAGCCTTGACACAGAAGATGGGCATGGTGGTGACCTGTGACCTCAGCACTTGGGAGGTAGAGGCAGGAGGATCAGGAGATGAGGGCCAACCTCAGCTAATAAGACCTGTCTCAAAAAACAAAACAAACAGACACTTTTAAAAATAAAAAACAATGCCTTACTCTGTGAAGTCAGGTTAAGGGACTATGTACTTTTCTTTAGGGTTCCTGAGAACCCTGCCCCCGCCCCTGTACCTCACTGTGAACATTGTTTTAAGGAATTGTGCTGTCAGACCAACTTATTTTCTGTGGTAGGTTATTTGATCTTTTTGCCTAGAGGCCTTGGAGGGCTTCCCCCCCCACACACACACTGCCGCCCTTTATAGTTAAACTAAAAATTTTAGTAAAATATCACTGAGGATTTATTGTGTGAGGAAAATACAAAGCTTAGCCTTAGTTATGACTTCAAAATTAAGCTTTTTAAAATTCTTCCTTGTATTGAAATTTTTCACTCAGGTATTGACTCTTTTTTATGTGCTCTCGTGCTCTGTGTTGGCCTGTGACCTGCTTTGACTCTCTTTTTTCTTTTGTTTTCTATCTCTTCTATCAGCTTGGTGTGCTGGGAGTGGTGGTGCGCATCTGTATCCTCTTTACTTGGGAGACAGACACAGGAGTTCACAGCCACAAGACCTGGCCTCAGAAAACAGAAACAGATAAACAATGGATGGTTTCTGCCAGCCATTTTCTCCTTGGGGTCTTTAGTCTTTAGAGTTCATGTCTGATGTTTTTGTCATATCTAAGTTCATTCTCAATTATTTCTTCCTTGGTTTTGCCCATTTTTATCCTTCCTTTGTTGAATTTCAGATTCATGATCTTTTAAAATACCTCGCATGTCAATTTGGGAATATTTCCTTTATTCTGAAATATTTGAGGAATACCTGTCTCTATTTGTTAATCATTTGGGCTGAGAAGTTTCACTAGCTACAGTGTGTCCTCTTGTTTTATCCTGTTACATCCTTCCTTCCCTTCGGCACCAGCTCTGAGGGCCGGTGCTCTCCTCTGCTCACACCACTGGTTTCCATCAGTTATACCCACATGATAGCCGCCACCCCTGTCAGTCACGCATTTCAGTGAATGGAAGCCGCCCCTTCACTTCAGGTCCCTCCCACTTACCGGGAGCTATTGTGTCCAGGGAAGACACAAGTTGTTCGAGTGTTTTTAACCAGAATGAATTTGTAATGTGTTTCTTCTCATTTCCTTATGTCAATCTCCCTGTGTGCATGTAGTTTCTTAAGCTTTCCTCCAGTTTTACATACCCTCGGTTTTTTTCACTCTTTCAGAACATGGCATGCATAATTCTACCAATAACTAGAAGATTACAGGGGTAGTCACCGTCTCTCTTAACGGTGAAAGTATAAGTCATAGATCTCACTCTTTGTTCACTTTGTTCTTATTGGTGCATATTTGTTGCACATAGTGCCGGTCTTCATGAGAATATTTTCATACTGGTATATAAAGTACTTTGACTGCTTATTCATTGCTTGATGCTGTATTTTAGCTGGACGGTTTTAGTACGCTAATACTTGGATTCAAGCAGCAGATATAAGCCTCCAGGACTGAGAACACTACTAATACGATTTTGGGTAGTTATCTGTGTGCTAGGCTTTGGAACAACCAAGAATTCTCCATGACTTCATTCTTATTTGCTATCCCAAATCCTGCACCATCAGCCAGGAAAGCTTGCAAATAACATTGACTACATAAAACAAAATTAGTCTCCTCATTTGAATTTTTGGACAGTTGACTCAGAAATAAACAATTATAACACAAATTTTTCCAATATTATAATTATGCAAGGAATGCTTAAAATCACCAAGGACCATATCTTGCTCTTCTAGGTATACAACCTGCTCCCAAATATCTATCAATATGGTTACTTCTACCGTGGTCTCAACCTGGATGATGATAGAGTAGACCCATGCATCCCTCAGAAGGATTTGTTCTACAATGGACTGTATTATACACCTGCAAGCAATGTTTGGGATGGAGACATTGCTAATCTTCTCAGGGTAAGATCACACAGATGAGTCTGCAGAACATCCCTATTGTAACTTTAGTGGTCAGGTCCCCCTCTATGTCTCTCTCACTGTGTAGATTCTTTCCATACTGTGCTGACACAGTACTCATAAAAAAGGCATGCTAATCCCGTTGGCTTTTTCTGTTTGCTGAAAAGAAATTATGTGGCAAAAATCATGGAATCCCAAGATCAGAAGCAATGAGATGGTATTCAATGTACTGCAATACCTCTCATGCATCAATAGTTAAAACAAGAAGATAAATCACAGTCTGTATTCCACATAAACAGAGGCTGTCAGCTACATGTGCTCAGGGGTCATACAAGATCTTTATGATCAGAATCATAGGGTTTAGAAAGAGAACACTGAGTCAGACAGGCTTTAGTTCAAGTCTCAATTCTGCTGTTTACTGTGTGTGCACTGTGTGTAGACATGCATGTTCATGTGTGCATGCATGTTTGCTGATAATTAAGACAGTAGTGGTGCTGATTTCTTGTATTCCCTTAAGCATAAGTGGGAAAAAATGAAAATATTAGCACATTAATAATAATAAAAATAATAGTGATTATTGATTTTCTTCCAAATTATGAACTTTTCTATAAGTCAAATTAAGGAGATTTATTTCTATGGCACTGGATCATGGATAACACAAAAAATATTATATTTATTGTCTGTTTACTGTGACTGTAGGCCTTTCACAGTTTTCTCAGGAAAGGAATGTATAATTTTTTGTTTCTTTCTCTGAAAGGACATAGGTCTGAAAATCTTTACTAATTTCCATTACCGGAAACCAGAAGTGTGTTCATCCCAGAAAAACCTGCACTTGCTGAGGACATTTGATAACCCAAGAGAACCAGTGATGATGTACGGCGCAGGCGGTCTGGCTGCTTCTGCCTGTGGGTAATCTAGAATTTCCTGTTGGAGTAACATTCAGTAGAATTCTTTGGATTGAGTCTATGTAAGACAAAACCATGTCAAACACAGGTCTTGTAGAAGATTTAGGATAGTTTGGAGCAGGAACTAGAATGGGCACTGTTCAACAAGACAGGCTGGAAATAGTTTTGGCCTTAAAGAATGATTAGCTTCTGATAGAAGAAGAAAATAGTTTCTGCCTTTGTTTTAAGACAGGGTTTCTCTGTGTAGCCCTGGCTGTCCTGGAACTAACTCTCTCTGTAGACCAGGCTGGCCTTGAACTCACAGACATCCACCTGCCTCTGCCTCTTGAGTGGGATTAAAGGCGTGTACCACCACTGCTGCCCAGCTCACTACCCTTTTAAATTTTTGTTTGTTTGTTTCTTAAAATATGGTCTTTCTCTGTAGCCCAGCTGGCCTCGAAATAGATATGAAGACAACTACACAGGATAACGCAGGCAGCAACTAGACAAGGTGTCTATACTCAACAATACTTACTTGTTTGTATTGAGAAAGGGTCTCACATAGCCCAGGCTGGCCTTAACCTTGTTATGTAGTCAAGGATGACCTTGAACTTCTGATTATCCTGACTCCACTTCTCAAATACTGGGGTTTGCAAGCATACACCAACATGCCCAGCTCTATAGCTGCTATTTTGATGTAAAAACACTGACTAAGTGCATCATATGCAGCCTACAGGCCAGTCTTGTAAAGGAAAAGGTTCTAGAGAATTAGAACTATTAATACCACTGAAAGTTTCCACAAAAATAATGCCAGTGGGCAGAGTTGGCAGGTACTGGCATGTCAGCCAAGAGTCGGGGCAGAGATTTAATTCATCCAGATTTGGCTGTAGGATGAGATTTGTTGTTTGTAGCTTTTAAACAAATACAGTAATCTGATCATCAAAACAGCTATTTGATTTTATCAGTATTAAGCCCTAGGAGCAAACTTCTGTATCATCTCATGCCATGACACAGTAGGCCTGATCTAGTGAAGAGCTCAACTCCAGGGCCTGGGAGATGGCTCAGCAGGGAAAGTGCCTGCTGTGCAGTCATGAGGACCTGAGTTCAACCCTCCACCCACATAAACGCTCCAGTGCACATGTCAGTCACCCTAGTGCTCCAGTGCACATGTCAGTCACCCTAGTGCTCCAGTGCACATGTCAGTCACCCTAGTGTTCCAGTGCACATCTGTCACCTTAGTGCTCCAGTGCACATCTGCCAGTCACCCTAGTGCTCCAGTGCACATCTGCCAGTCACCCTAATGCTCCAGTGCACATGTCAGTCACCCTAGTGTTCCAGTGCACATGTCAGTCACCCTAGTGTTCCAGTGCACATCTGTCACCCTAGTGCTCCAGTGCACATCTGTCAGTCACCCTAGTGCTCCAGTGCACATGTCAGTCACCCTAGTGTTCCAGTGCACATGTCAGTCACCCTAGTGTTCCAGTGCACATCTGTCACCCTAGTGCTCCAGTGCACATCTGTCAGTCACCCTAGTGCTCCAGTGCACATGTCAGTCACCCTAGTGCTCCAGTGCACATCTATCACCCTAGTACTCAGGAGCAGACATGGGTAGTCTTTGGGGATTACTGACCAGCCAGTCTAGCTGACACTCAAGGTGCAGGTTCAGTGAGACCCTGCCTCAGAAGTCAAGAGAGAAAAGCAAGTGAGGAAATCAACCTGTCCACTGGCACCTCCACTGTTGGTCATACATCACACACACACAAACATACACACACACACACACACACACACACACACACACACACAGAGCTTAATTAGGCATGTGGCACTGAAGTCTAGCACATAGTTTGATCTTTCTACATAGGACATTTCTTTGCATCCCTTGTTTTAGCTCGTGACGCTGTAGATGGCATCAACCACGCAGAACTGGCCATCAAAGAGACAGTCAGGACACACTTCCCCAAGACCTGGATATGGGACCTCATCAGTGTGGAGTGAGTTTTATTTTTCCGTTACTTCTGAATGTTTTTCTTAAACAGATTTCTCCCCTCTATGCCTCTATCTCTGTTTTTCTTCTTTTGATTTGTTAACTTTTATTCCTGGGCAATAAACTAGTGAGGTTTTTTTTTTTTTTTTAAAGTCATGCATATGTGCATCCTGATCACGTTTGATGGTTTGTTTGCTTATTTGTTCTGTAAAACTTTACTTTTCCACCAAACCTTCACTCCTATAAACTTCATGCAGGTAGATATATGCTACTTCGAATTTTTAAAAAAGATATTTATAGAAACATGACATTTCTGAGGTTCTGTTCTACAGACACTTCATTAGGGCTGTGTAACAGTGCCTTACCTAAACACCTGAAGTCATTTTCCAAACCTTCAGTCACCATGTTTGTGTGTGTCCTGCATAAGCTCGGGTTCTCACTTAGAGGACATATGTCATCCACAGCCTGTCTTTTCAGTTCCTCAGGCTCAGCAAATGTCTCATTCCTTGTCCCTGATACTGTAAGCCAATGGGAGGCCAGCGCCTTCTGTGTGAATGGTGATGCTGGGTTTGGCATTTCACCCAAAGCGTATCTACAGATCTCCCAGCCCTTCTTTGTTGAAATCGCCTCACCCTTTTCTGTCATTCGAAATGAACAGAGTGACGTGGTAGTCACTGTCTTCAGCTACCTGACCACATGCGTAGAGGTAAGACACCTTCTTTAATCTGGAGACAAAAATCCAGCAGGCTAAATTATTCACTAATTTCTTCATTAAATATCACCACAGTCTATTAACAAATGAAAATTCATACTATAAGGAAGTCGTTTCTTTCTATAATCTTTAGAAATAATTATTTAAATTTCTAATTTTCTGAGTATGATTTTTGTGCCTATATGTATGCACATGCACCGTGTGCATTTCTGGTGCCCACAGAGGTCAGAAAAGGACATCAGATCCCCTTGAATTAACATTATTGGCTGTTGTGAGATGCCACATGCATGTTGAGAACTGAACCCAGGTCCTTGCAAAAGCAACAAGTGGGGCTGGAGAGATGGCTCAGAGGTTAAGAACACTGGCTGTTCTTCCAGAGGTCCTGAGTTCAATTCCCAGCACCCATATGGTGGCTCATAACCATCTGCAATGAGATCTGGCTCCCTCTTCTGGCCTGCAGGGATACATGCAAATAGAATACTGTATACATAATAAATAATAAATCTTTAAAAAAAAAAAAAAGTGGGGTTGGGGATTTAGCTCAGTGGTAAAGTGCTTGCCTAGAAAGTGCAAGGCCCTGGGTTGTTCGATCCTCAGCTCCAAAAAAAAAAAAAAAAGTGAACCTGAATTGGAGCAAGCTTAGAGCTACCTTTAATAATAATAATAATAATAATAATAATAATAATAATAATAATAACAAAAGCAACAAGTGCTCTCACTTGCTGCATGAACTCTACAGTCCCAGAAATAATTGTTTTAAATCACAACAATGACTTGAAATTTTAGTGAGAATGATCCACATTCTACTATTTTGTGAACTTGTGAATAAGTCCTTGGGTATCTTTTCATTTTCTAAGTTAAAATAAAGAAAACCTTACAATGAAAAATGTCATGTTCTTTGAAGATGTTGAAGAAACCATGTATGATAAACTGTAGAATTTCAGGCAAAGGAGACAGAAAACTTAAAGTGCTACCCTTGTGGCCATTATTCTGTTTTCAGATTTCTGTTCAGCTAGAAGCATCTGAAGATTATGAAGCAAATAGCAACACCCTGAGTACCAATGGCAGTGATGTTCTCCAGGCTGGAAAACGGAAAACATATGTCTGGACCATTACACCAAAAACACTGGGTAAGCAGCAGTCCTTCATGGATTGACCCACATTTTATCAACCTATCTTTTTCTTAGATTTTCTGAAGAAACATGATTTTATTCAGCATCATATTTTCAATTTCCTTTATTCATTTCTCTATATTCAAAATTCTTATAATTTCTCTGTTTAAAAGTATTTTTATTTTCTGTGTGTATATATGTGCCTGCATGTATGTATGTGCACCATGTACATGTGGGTGCCTAGGGACTCGGGAACAAAATGTTCCATTAGGACTTGATGGTTGTGCATGCCTTATGTGAGTGCTGGGAACAAACCCAGGTCTTCTGCAAGAGCAGCAAGTGCTCTTAAACACCGAGCCCTCTCTCTAGCCCTGTAGCTCCTCACTGTTACTACTCTGTGGAACAAAACTCCATTCATTCACATAAAAAGTATAATAAGATTAAAATGCGGCACAAATGCTAATTTGTGTGATTTATCAAATCCACATATCATATTCCCAAATAAAGACCATATCTCTTTAAGGCTACCCTGATGCTGGCATTTGCTGCTTTTCCTAACAGTTACATAAAATGCCACTTTTACAAAAATTTCTCCTCAGCCACCATCATCAATTATGAGAGCCACTGGGTTGTTGTTGTTGTTGTTGTTTTAACTAAATGTGCTAAATAGGGCACCAACTACTAAAATCCAACCATTGGATCAAATATTGAGAATTTGGCTCTAGTGCCTGGCAGTTTAGGAAAATAACTTTAGAAGTCTCTTGCAGGTGATACAGGAGAAGTTTAGTGAACCAGAAATACAAAAATGTAGATGACTCTTAGTCTGAGAAGACTTTTAAAACTTATGTCATTAAAATTCTTTTATTCATTTTCTTGTATTCATTGTATTATTATGTCAGTGGAGAATATAAGATTTTTTTTTAATTCAGCTGTGATGTTGATTCACCTCAGACCATTTTTCTATTAGACTTAAACCTTAACACTTATGCTATGTAAGATCTTCAAATATTTTGCTCTGGAAAGTGAGACAGAAGGCTGCATTCACTGCTCACTGCTGTGTCTTTGTGGTGCTCAACAACTGTGCAAAGCAAAGAAAGAAATTAGCAGAACCCACAACAAAGAGACAAACAATATGTTGGGTATGTTTATAGCACACAGGCAATATTAAGCCTTGTGAGTAGCTTTCCCAATCCTCCAATTTCTATAAACAAGGAAACTGGAGATCAGTTTTGATTACACACTGATACCACAGAAATTAAAATCAATGGATTTCTTGCCAGCACTCAGTTTATATCTGGTGATCCTTGTGCTGTATCATATTTTACTGTTTTTCTTTTATCTTTAAAAGCATTAGAAACCCCAGTAATATATTACCAGGTGTTGTGGTATTTTTCTTTGATCCTGGGAAACATTAGAAGTCCTAGTTATTTGCCAGGAAAGGTGGTCCACGCCTTTAGTCCCAGCCTAGGAAGGAAGAGGCGGGCAGATCTCTGTGAGTTCTAGACTTGGTCAATGGAGTGAGCTCCAGACCAGCCAGGACTACATGGTGAGAACCTATCTCAAAAAGAAAGAGAGAGGAAGGGATGGGAGGGGAGGGGAGGGGAGAGGAGAGGAGAGGAGAGGAGAGGAGAGGAGGGAGAGGAAGAGAGGAGAGAGAGAGAGAGAGACAGAGAGAGACAGAGAGAGAGACAGACAGACAGAGAGAGAGAGAGAGAGAGAGAGAGAGAGAGAGAGAGAGAGAGAGAAGTAAAGTTTAAAAAAAGAAAGGAAGGAAGGAGAGAACACCCAGGTATCTGATGTTATATTGTCCAATGTCATCTTTATACACAATATCAAGGTGTTGGCACAGGTGCATAGAATGTTATCTTTCTTACAACTTTGTAAGTTGGCCGCTGGCTGTTGCTGCGTCAGGGTCAGCTGTGAGGTCGGCATTCGGTGCTCTATTGTTGGCTGGCAGCTTGGCCGTTGGCACTCCTCCGTCTGGGGCCGCCATGGCAGGGATTGCAAAGCTATTGCAGAAAACTCAAGAATATGTAAAAACCAAGGAGTTCCGGGATTACATAACCAGCACCCACTTCTGGGGTCCTGTGGCCAACTGGGGCCTTCCACTGGCCGCCTTCAGGGATACAAGGGCGCCTCCCGACATCATCAGCGGCCGCATGACGACGGCGCTGGTCTTGTACTCCATGGCTTTCATGCGCTTTGCCTACCGAGTCCAGCCTCGAAATTACCTGCTGATGGCATGCCATTTCACCAACGTGGTGGCGCAGAGCATTCAGGGCTGCCGCTACATGAAGCACTACTGGTTTGGTGGGGCCAAGGCCAGCAAACCTTTGGCCAAATGAGCTTGATGACTGGGGGATGGGAGGAGTAGCCTAACCCAAGACTTTTAAGCACTGGACTCTATTCCTCCTAAAGAAAATACCAAGGAAAACGTTGGTTCGGACTCTAAAACAGTGCAACCCCAATTGAAACCTGAAGTTTGATTAATTAAAAAAAAAAAAAAAAAACTAAGTTCTAAGGGAGTAAATGAGTGACTTACTATAGGGAATCTTGAAATAAGTAGAACAAGACATGTTTATTGCCTTATCTCCAGGCAGGAGAAGAAGCGGGTAGTTTGATCTAAACTTCAGTGTGATGGTAGAGTTTGGTTTATCCCATTCAAGACAAGATTGACAGACCTGAAGCATCTCCCATTGGAGAAAGTGTCAGTGTTCTTTATCTCATGCTTGGCAGTATTTTCCAGGCAAAGTGAACATTACCGTCGTGGCTACGTCCAAACAAAGCAGTGGCTGCCCAAGTGATGCCAGTAAGGAGCAAGATGTCACCTGGAAAGACACTGTGGTCAAAAGCTTACTGGTAGAGGTATGTACATATGAAAGACCAAGTTCCTCCTGAGGGGAAACGGTGTCTAAGAGACAAACTAGGACATTCTTCTTGAAAATGCTTAACTGACCAAAGTTATTTCTGACACAAACCTTCTGCTTTGAACAAATTACAGTATTATACATCCATCAATACCTCAGGCCTTCCCTGAGAAAATACTCACCTAGCTGTGCAAGGCCCTGGGTTCTATTCTCAACAGCTCTCAACCCAACCAACCAACCAGAGCCTCACCAATGATGATGAGCCCCTTTGAAACATGCTTCATGCTTTCTGCGCTCCCTTCTTGGTGTGAAGCAGCCTATAGATCTCCTCCCCACCCCTCTTTTCAACTGATCCCAAAGTTCAAGAGTCAAATTCATTTGCTCTATGCTGATGAGCAGCTCCTGTTCACGTCAATAGAAAATAAACATCAATAGAGCAGTTGAAAGAGTCACTCAAAGGCACAGGGTTATCTTTGTACAACCTATGGGAGCCGAGGGCCTGAAGGGGTGTTGGTACCGCACAGAGACTTCCACATAATAAGGACAGGGACAATGAATGGCTCCCAGAAGCAACCCTGAGCCAGCCATGCCTTCATGGAAAAATGATCCAACTTATTGTTCTATTCTTGGTTTTATTTACTCTGTAACAGCCTGAAGGCATTGAAAAAGAAGCAAGCCAGAGTTTCCTTATCTGCACAAAAGGTAAGTGGGCTCTCCAGGCGGTCAGTTGGTCCTAGAGAAATCTGTAAGTATGGCAGGTTTACTTTCTTGGCCTATGCACAATCCACAAGCCACAAGCCACAAGCCCACTTGCCACATGGATACATTTTGAGTTCCTCTTAGGGGTTTTACATTATTTCAGGTTTTATCTTCATTGATAATATAATTTTTAGCAAACAAAATGTGTATTAATGAATTACATTTATTTATTTGTCTAATAAGATTAGTCTACCTTTGCTTATTTTCTGCAACTTGTATATTTTGGTTTCTTTGTTCATAAGACTGTCTCACAATCTTGATCAATGGAAAACTCGGAATTTTTCAAATTAACATTAACATAGTGGTTGCTTTTATATTCTTGGTACGAAATAGTCTCAGTTACCTGACTTGTTGTCATCCTGAGTATTGTTTTAGCTGGTTACTGGTAATATGATTTTAATGTTTACTCAGCCTGAGGATTCCTTTATGATCTATGAGTCACATCTTCCACTTTTTTATACACAGGTTAAGTGCTGGACTGAGAGAAAAGTGAAATCACTGTCTAAGACAAAGGATACATCATTTTCTGATTATTATTCTAAACTAGCTCAATTTCTCAGTTTATTTTTAAAAAATTGTATTGCATTTATTTGTGTGTGTGTGTGTGTGTGTGTGTGTGTGTGTGTGTGTGTGTGTGTGTGTGTGTGTGTGTGTGTGTGTGTGTGTATAAGAGGGTGCATTGCATGCCGTTGGGGGTGTGAAAGTCAGAGGACAGTCTGCAGGAGTTCCTTCTCTCCTTCTACCCTGTGGGTCCCAGGCATTGAACTGAGATCATCAGGTTTGGTGGCACATGCCATTACCCTCTGAACCATCTCACTGTCCCAAATTCACAATTTCATTTTGTCCAATAGGCAAAACTAACCAGTGGCCTTTTCTTCTTAATACAGCTGTTCCAAAACTCTGCTGCTGTGACTTGTAGAGGGAAGTCTTTGCATTATCTGTATGGGTATTTTCTTTCAGGTACCAAAGCCTCAAAGCAAATACTTCTGGACTTGCCAAGCGATGTAGTGGAAGGGTCATCCAGATCCTTTGTCATGGTTGTGGGTGAGCTTATCAAATTCTGTGTCATGGTGATTTGAAAATCTTCATTGAGGTTGTCTACAAAAAGTCCTAAAATAACCTAATGGAGATATTTGCTAAAGCTACCAGGGCAGGAAGTGTGTTCAGACCACCTTTTCTGCCTGTTTCCATGTGGGATCTGAAGGTGTGGGAATTTCCAGACCTGAATCTCCATGAGGCACTCACACTGGTGGGTAACAGTAGATGCTCAAGCAATGGGAGACCCTGTTATGACCTGTAAATATGAATGCTAAATTAGCCTCTTGGAGATTATGATATTTTGTGATACTGGGGATTTTCTGGGATTTAAAAACAAAAACAAAAACAAAAACAAAAACAAAAAGGTATGTTTCCTAAAGTAAAGTTATTCGTCTATCATCAACTTCCAATCCTATAGTAGAGGGATGGGTTACAGTTTATTTTTCATTAGGTCAATATCTAAAACCACAGAGTAGAAGCAAGCCAGTAAGGAGCACACTTCCCAAGCATCCACCTTGCTGTGGGATGAAATTTTCAGGAACATTTCATACTCAAAGACTCTCTAATTCCACACTTAAGAACCACCTGCCTTAGATTCCCTCTAGGAAACTTGGACTTGTTTACGGTTTTGTTTATTTTATTTTAAATTATGTGTATAGGGGGCAGTATGTTCATATAAGTGCAATGCCCAACAAGGCTAGAGGCATTGCTTCCCCTGGAAGTGAAGTTAGACCCAGATGTGAGCCACCTGATAGGGGTGCTGGAAACTGAATTCAGGCCTGCTTCCAGAGCAGCATGGGCTCTTAACCACTGAGCCACCTCTCCAGCCTCCTGCTTATACTTTTTAGAGCCAACTTTAAATGTTTTATGCCCCACCATGCAATAATAACCACAGGTTATAATGCTGAGGAAGCAGCTCAGCATTAGCGTGAGCGTTATGACTCTCCTTTTCTGTCTTTAGGAGACATTCTCGGAGTTGCAATGCAGAATCTAGACAGCCTTCTCCATATGTCCTATGGGTGTGGCGAGCAGAACATTGCTCAACTAGCATCTGACACTTACATACTCGACTACCTGAGCGCTACCCAACAGCTGACAGAAGAAGTCAAATCCAAGGCTCTACTGCTCTTAACTAATGGTGAGCAGGGATAAGGAGTTTCTGCCAACAGAGATGAAATCAATTGCAACTGATGTCAAACATGGTCATCCATACTCTTTGGTCCCCTGATGAGACAAAAGGGAACCTTTTAGGTACTCTGGGTCCTAGCTGTATGCTCCTTTTTAACTTTAAAATCTGTGTCCACTGGGCAGTGGTGGCACACGCCTTTAATTCCAGTACTCGGGAGGCAGAGGCAGATGGATCGCTGTGAGTTCAAGGTCAGCCTGCTCTATAGAGTGAGTTCCAGGACAACCAGAACTGTAACACAGAAAAACGCTGTTGTGAAAATAAATAATATCTGTGTCCATCATTTAACCTTATGATACAGAACTGTTGTTTCAAATTGTGAAGTCATCTTAATTTAGATGTTCTTTATTCATACATGCATACAACAAAATACGGTCATATCCATCCCTATATCTCCCCTTCAGCTCTCACCTCACCCTCCTCAACATGCTGCCTCTCATCTTCATGTCCTTTTTTTTTTTAAAATATAACCCAAGTCCAGTTAGCACAGCCCATGTGTGCATGGGCATAGCGCCCTCCCCTGGAACAGGAGACACCTACCAGTGGCCACACCCTCAATAAAGAATGAGTCTTCCACCTGCAGCAACTACTCACTGCCAGTAGCTCCTTAGTATAGAAGTGAGTCTGGAGATCATCTACCCCATCTATGCCAGGACTGGCTTGATCTGACGTAGCTCTTGTACAGGTAACCACAGCTGATGTGGGCTCACAGTTGTAATAGCTGCATCATGCTCTGAAGATGCAGCACTCCTACCCATCCTACGGCTCTTGCATTCTTTCTGTCCTCCTCCTCCAAGATGCTCCCTGGACCTTGGTGGTAATGGAGTTAGCATCAATGAACTCATTTGTCATAGTGAGCATAATATCTTACTTGTTTGGGCTGGGAATAGCAGCTGAAAATGATTCATTTGTCAGCTCCTAGACCTGCTTGCTTGGCTGTGTTCCAGTGCAGGGAGGTGACTGGATATGAATGTTCAAAGACAATATACAAGCAACATAAAAATGTGATGTTGAGGACAGGTCCCAATGCAATTTGGCTTTTCTTCTTAGGAAGGTAAAACTGAGTGAAGTAAAATAATCTTAAGGGAAAGGTACTGATTGGTAAGCACAGTGCTAAGCCAGCTTTTATTATTATTATTTTTTTTTTCCGAGACAGGGTTTCTCTGTAGCTTTGGAGGCTGTCCTGGAACTCGCTTTGTCAACCAGGTTGGCTTCGAACTCACAGAGATCCGCCTGCCTCTGCCTCCCGAGTGCTGGGATTACAGGCATGCGCCACCACTGCCTGGCCAGTGCTGAGCCAGCTTTTAAATAAGGCATTCTCTGTCTACACAGAGGTAGACAGCCTGAAGTTTCAGGAAGCAAAGTTGAAGTGATCACAACAGCACATCCCAGGCTTACACCCATTCACCCAGTCTACATCATTCTTTCCCTTCTCTCTTAGGCTAATGATCAGCTTCCTCCTGTGTTGTGTTTTAGGTTACCAGAAGCACTTGTCTTTCAAAAACTATGATGGTTCATACAGCATGTTTTGCCAGAGCAATCAGAAAGGAAGCATATGGTAAGAGAGAAAAACTTCGTTTTCAATAGTATAGGGTTTTTTCTAAGCATGACTTGCAAGAAGGTGAGAGCAGCTAGTGCTCAGTGGGAGATTTCCAGCCAAGTGAGTTTCAAAGTGGATTTACAGAGACTAAAACAAAACTCAAAAATGTATTATTTCCATTCTGATGCAACAGTATCCCCATAGTCTCATGCAACTTGCTCAGCTGTATGATCATTTAGTGATGGCTCTCTGTGATGTCACAGCTCATCAGCTCCATGGAAAGTGTCACATCTTACTCTGTGCCTCTCAGTCTCATTTAGATGCCAGGAAAGGAAGCTAGAAGGCCCCTTAGCAATGGGTTATAGATCATACAAGTCCTGTTTCTGGGTATGTGTATCAAATGGACTATACAGCCAGAACTCTGGGTAGCTAAAATCCACCTGCTCAAATTTCTACAGATTTGCTCTCCATCATATTTTACTGACCCCAATAAAAGGGCTACTGTCAATCAAGACTAGTAACTGTCGGCATTGGACAAGTTGTATGAATGCGTTACCCAAAGAGAACAACACCAATAAACCTGCTGAGCAGTTGACATCATCTTTCCCCCTAACTTTTGCTTTGATGATCCCCATTACAGGCTTAGTGCCCTTACTTTCAAGACATTTGAGAGAATGAAGGAATATATTTTCATTGAAGAGTCGGTCCCCAAACAGACCTTAATCTGGCTTTCAAGCAAGCAGAGAACCAATGGATGCTTTAGAAGGGATGACAAGCCTGTTGACAATGCTGGGGAGGTAAGGGACTGAAAATGAGTTGTTCCTTGCCTGTTTGTCTGTGGCATCTGCCTCCATTGCCCTCCCTCATCTAGGGTGCTTCATCCTTGTGAATGTCATGCCTTTTGAGTATGCTCTAGTCACAGGTCCCCTGCATCCTCTCCATGAGCATCAGTCCTGCTTCATGAGTGTTTAACCAGAGCCTAGACACAACCCTACCTGAGTCTTTTGTTTGCCTTCTTCAGCCTTTAGTCTTTCTACAGAGCCAGGCTTCTGCAATCATTAAACCAGGAAGAGGAGGAAAAACAGGAATCAACTGAGAAAGCTTCTGGGAATTTGGAGTCAGACAGGAAGAAGTCTTGAGTGTGTGAGGAATTCCTTTCTGTGCCTTAGTCCTAAGGTTTAAATCCCGGTCTCAGGGTAGAAGAGTATGTCAACACAAAAACACAGCTCTCACCTCAAAGAGAATAAGAGAGAATTTATTCTGAAGCCAAGCATGAGTGACCATGGTCCAGGAACATAGATTGACGTTACTCAAACTTCCATCTTCCAACTCTGTAACAATTTGATTTAGTTTTGAAGTAACAGAATGAAGGAAGTCATAACTCAGAGAACTTTTCAAATACATTGGTGGGAACACTGACTAGGCAGCCACAGCAAAGCAGGGGGAACTCAGTGACCCCAGGACTCAGATGCTATCTGATGACACTCTTAGCTGTTTGTTGGTGGAAGCTATGGATTTGTTAGTGTATTCCAAACAGTTTTTATCTGTCAGTCACAGGATGTTAGACAGGTGCGCAAGGAATGGCTACTTAAGAGGTCAAAGAAAGCTGAACAGGGTTCTGGAACATTCCAACCTCCCCACGACCACTGATGGTTGAATCAGTTAATGATCCTTGTAGAATGTTCAGTGGCAGGTGTGACTTCCTTCTGGGAACTTTGTTCACAAATGCTTGCAATGTGTATGAAGCCCTAGTTCCACACAGTTCTCACCAGGCATATACCAGATTTGGTGGCACATCCCTGTAATCGCAGCATATGAGAATTAGGAGAGACAGGAGGGGCAGAAGTTCAAGGTTATCCTCAACTAACAAGTAGACTACCTGAGAGTCTGTCTCAAAAAAATAAAAATGAGGCATGGCGGCCCACACCTTAAATACTAGCACTGAAGAGGCAGAGGCAGGCAGAACTCTATGAGATTGAGGTCAGCCTTATCTGGTAGGGAGTTCCTGGCCAGCCAAGGCTACATAGCAAGACTCTGTCTAAAAAAACAACACGGCCAAAACAAAAACCAACCAAACTGCAACAACCAAACACCATAGTCATGGTTTGTTTAATGCTAGTCTTCTCCAGGGATTTTGATGCACGATCAGTGTGCAATCCATGCATTTTTAATTCTTTTCTAATTTGCACTATACTCATATATGAGTCCTAATAACCTGTACTGGCTAGTTTTATACCAACTTGACACAAGCTAGAGTCATTTCGGAAGAAGGAACCTCAACTGAGAACATGTCTCCACCAGACTGGCCTGTGGGCAAGTCTGTGGTGCATTTTCTTAACTAGTGATTGATGTGGGAGAGCCCAGACCTTTGTGACTGATGCCACCTCAGGGCAGGCTGGGCAAGGTTGGGGCAATAAGCCAGTGAGCAGCATTCCTCCATGGCCTTTGCTTCAGCCTGGAGTTTCTGCCCTAACTTCTGGGACTACAGTCTGTGAGGTAAAATAAGCCCTTTCCTCCCCAAGCTGCTCTTGGTCATTGTCTTGTCTTAGAGTTCCTATTGCTGTGAAGAGACACCTTGAACATGGCAACTTTTGTTAAAGGAAAATATTCCATTACAGTTTCAGAGGTTCAGTCCATTATCATCATGGCAGGCAGTGTGCAAGCAGACATGGTGCTGGAGAAAGAGCTGAGAGTTCTGTATCTTGATCCACAGGCAATAGGAAGTGAACTGTCTACACTGATCATAGCTTGAACATAGGAGACCTCAAAGCCCACCCCCACAGTGACACACTTCCTCCAACAAAGCCACCTAACACTACCGTCCCCTATGAGCTTATGGAGGCCAATTACATGCAAATCACAGCAGTCATGGTGCTAATCACAGCAGTCATGGTGCTAATCACAGCAGTAGCGCCCAGGAAGATGCTGCTGTAACTGCCACTTTGGCACGGGTTTCCACGAAGTCTTTCATCTCCTTTCTGTCCAACCACATCAGCTAAATGGGTTTTTTGCTTTCTTCAAATTAATACCAAAAGAGCCACGTGAGCTGCTCAGAATTCAGGCCAAACACCAGGCCACATAATACCATATACTAATGCAAAATTCACATGTTTAAAATTCTTATGTTTTATTTAATTACACCATTGAGTGTTAATGGAACCTTACTCAGCATGACTATGATTTATCTAACTTGTTTTTTTTGTTTATTTGTTTGTTTGGTTTTTTTTGTTTTTTTTTGTTTTTTTTTCGAGACAGGGATTCTCTGTAGCTTTGGAGCCTGTCCTGGAACTCGCTTTGTAGACCAGGCTGCCTCGAACTCACAAAGATCCACCTGACTCTGCCTCCCAAGTGCTGGGATTACAGGCGTGTACCACCACCGCCCGGCCGATTTATCTAACTTAAAAACTATGTGTTAGTGTTTTTGTGAATAACAATGTTTGTTCAAGCATTTTTTCCTAGTTAGTCTCAATTCAGAAACAACTGTTCTTTTGTGTTCTGCTATCCTAATATGGCTCACTGTTCCTATGTTTTCAGGGCAGTGATGAAGAGGATGTTGTGCTCACTGCATATGTCGTCGGGGCCTTCCTTGAAGTTGGATTCGATTCCAGTGTATGAATTCCCATCATCCCTGGCTTCACTTAGCTGAATAAACCTTAGATAGAACCTGGATTCAGAATGACCTGAAATTTGTAAACAGTATAAGACACCAAGACAATATTTAATCCATTACATCCTTTAAACTGATGATATTCAAAATTCTTTTGGTGTACTGATAGGATTGATGTTTCCCCCAGGTGGGATAAAGTCATGAAAAAAATACTTTTTCATAATATCTCTGGTATTTATATGTTCCCTGAACTGCAGCCATGGACTTCAGATTATGAACCTCTGCTGTGGCAGGCATGATGGCACACACCAGTGTTCAGTGGGCAAAAGGATCACAATGTTTGAGGCCAGTCTAGCCTATACAGCAAGATCCAGAATCAAAAATAAAGGCAACTATCAATGAAAAATAATGTCTGCCCTCAGTAAATCCATGGTCTAGAAGTCTGTTTTCAAGTCACAGAAGCATTTTCAATATGGTTTCAATCCACAGACTATCCATTTACAAAATCTGTTCTTAAAAGAGATACTATGTGTTTTTTCAGGTTGTTAGTGTATCTTGAAATGCAAACCTCTATTTAAAGCATGAAAGTAAAACATTTTAGGTCTAAAAGAACTGTGTGCGATCTGGGGAGATCACTCAGTAAAGAACTTGCCCCACATGCATGAGGAATGTCCCGACCAGCCGGATCTTCAGCAGAGACCCTAGAAAGGGAATGGCAAATGAAAGGGACAAGAGACACAAAGAATTGACAGCAAGACAGTATTCTGATCAAGCTGCAAAAGTTTATTTTTCTCAGATGGGTTTTATAGTAAGCAGACCAGGAAACTTTCTTTGGGAAAAGATCAGGGGACTGTTGAGTTGCCAAGCAACCCAACCAAGCAACCTAACCACAAAACATTGTTACTAATGGTCACTGTAGCAGAAAGATAAGGAAATGTTAAGTTATTTTCTAATAACTCAAGACTTGTCCAGGCATGTCAAAAGTTTCTGGTTAGTGGCTCAATACTGGACAACAGAAACTTAACTCAGGCAGGCAATATGGCATGGCTCTTAAAATTGTCCTCGGCAGAGGAAGACCTGAGCTCTGTTCCTAGAATCTGTATACAAATGCAGGTTAACATGGTGGCACATGTCTGTAATCCTATTCCTGAGGAGACAGAGAATGGAGGAGATCCTTGGGACTCTCTAGCCAAGTAAAGCTAATATAATTCATGAGCCCCAGCCAGAGACATTGTCTCAAATGAGGTAATTGGTGGGCTTCAGGTTGGCACCCAAATCTATCCTTTGACCACCATGACACATACACAACACAGATACACACACACACATCCACACACATACAATTGTATGTTTTGAGACAAGAAGTTTATATTATAAGTAAAACATTGCTGATCTAATATCAAAACTCACTTTACTCCTTAAATTTTGTTTCCCCCATACTAACAATAGACCAAATTTATTTTTCTGATGCTTAATAAAGATAGATCATATGAATACATGATAGTTTTGTAAGTAAAAATAGAGTATGAGAATATATATGATAGGTTTGTATGTAAAATGTGCTTCGGAGATATATTATGTACATTGCAAACTGCATTATAAGCAGGAGTTAGCTTAAGTATTCAGCAAACTCATGAAATGTTCAGGTGTCACTGACAAGCCTCTCTTCCTCCCACCAGTTTCCTGCCCTCCGCAATGGTCTCTATTGCCTGGAGGAGGCATTTTCAAATGGTGTCACCAACAGTGACACACAAGCTATTCTGGCTTACATGTTTGCACTGGCTGGAAAAGAGCAGCAAGTGAAATCCTTACTCCAGAGCCTGGATCAATCTGCTACAAAGATAAGTAAGTAAGTCTTATTCCATGTGGCTCTGCAGGGAGAAACTACTGACAACAAAAGCCCAGCTCTCACTGAGGGCTCAGATCAGCCCCCCACCACCACCAAGGAGCTTCTGCTTCTCCTACAGAGCGCATCAGCAGCACCCACGTCTTCCAAGAGTATCAGATATTTAATTTCTCTCTTTCTCTTTTCCACCAATTTTTTTCTCAAACAGATGAAGTAAAGGAAATTAAGCATGCTGCAGACAATAGTAATTACTTCTGAAACCACTTATGACCCTAGGGAGTCACCATACTTATTCCCAGGGTCTTTATGGAAAAATAACACAGACTGGCTAATTTAAACCTCAGAATGCTTTTTCTCTCTTAGAGGGTAAAAGTCTAAGATCCAAATAGCAGGAAGTGTAGTGTTTCCTCTGTATGTGTACAACCTTAGCACCCTTTTCTATGTCCATATTTCCTCTTCTCATAATCACCATCAAACTGGACCGTGCAGCACCTTAGAAAACGCCTTTTAACTTTATCTCTTTAAAGATCCTATCCCAAAATCCAGTCACATTATGAGGTCAAGACTCCAGTATATGAGTTTAAAATTCAGGCTACAACAAGAATCCAGAGACTAGAACCTGTCCCCTTTAAATGGGTAACTTATAGGAACTTGTTTTAAGGACGGTGAAAATTCTTTTTATAGAGATCCATTTCTCCATTTTCTCAGATAATATGATATCTTGGGAGAAAGAAGAGAAACATGAAACAGAAGGCTCCCCATCGTTCATTCCTTCGGCACTTTCTGGTGAGACACAGAAGACATGCTATGTGCTATTGGCTGTCATCTCTCAGGTCACTCAGGACCTTGATTATGCTAGTAAGATTGTTCAGTGGCTCGCCCAGAGGATGAACTCCCATGGAGGCTTCTCTGCCATACAGGTGATTAGCCTGATACAAAGTGAATGTGTTTAATGCGGAAGATGCCACTGTAGATGACAACAATAATGGTCATGAAAACGTAGATTCTGGGATGAAGAATGTATGATATTCTTTGTAAAAGTTTCTTTAGTTATTTTGCTTTATGTGTATGAATATTCTCTATGCATGTGTGTGCACCACATACATGCCTGTTAGATTAACTTGACCTGGAGTTACAGATGGTTGTGAGCCATCATGTGGGTTCTGGGAATCAAACCTAGGTCCTCTGCAAAAAACAGCAGTGCTCTTAACTTCTGAGCCATCTCTCCAGTCTCCACATTTGATATTCTGATTCCTGTTTTGTTTAGTCATGGGCTCCTCATTGTGTTTCAGACACTCTTTCAAGGAGATTCTATTTTAAATGATACATGAGATCCTCCCTTTAAGGAATTCAGGCTGTCTGTCTCTCCACTGCACAGTGGAATGTAAGTCTAGAAGAGATTTTCTGTGTAAGAAGAGTCTTGGTATAGTTGATATCTGATGATACAATGGCCAAACCACATGTCAGTTAGGAATAAAGATCTCTCCTTGCTTCTGTGGTCCCCACATCAGAAAAAAGAAAACAGAGGGCACAGGAAACAAGAAAATGAATGGTCATGAAGCAGTGGATGATTCCTTCCCTAACAGGAAAAATTGAAAGCCAGGGGAGTTGCAGGTTCATTGAACGAGTTTCCCTTCTCTCTTCTCTAAGGCTGCGTCCCCATGAGATGGCAGGCTGGAGAATCTCCAAAGTGCTCTTCTGACTATTGTCCCTCTTTTAGTCATCATATTGTACCACACCTTCACTTTCTGACTACACATGACATGATTTTCAGCAGTGGGGATGGTTATTTATCTTTAGAAAACTAAAATCAAATTAAGATTTGCTAAAGAAAATGAATTGGCAGCAACTCACACATGTAAACATCCTCTATTGTTCAGGACATCATTTCTTGACCTATCTCCAGCTTCAGGAATGTTTGTAGGAACTGACTGAAAGTCCATGGTCAACCATGACTGACCTTGCACCACTGTTCCGTGCAGGACACCACAGTGTGCCTTCTGGCCCTAACCCAATACATGAAGTTAACTGGCTCTAACTCACAAAACACTGTCACCTTGAGCACTGAAGAATCTGAGGAGGTTTTCACTGTCAACAATGATAACCGCCTTCTGGTACAGCGCTCAAAATTATCCAAAGGGCACGGACAGTACATGGTGGATGTAGAAGGAGAAGGCTGTACATTTATCCAGGTAATTGGGGCCCTCCTCCGAGGGAGAATTGAGCTTGCCTATAAGAATTCAGATCATTGTTCAGTTACATGTGAAGTGGTTTGTCATTTTGACTCTTCCCGTAATTATCTCTACTTCCCTCACATTTTTCTAATCAATAGCAGAAAATACAGGCTATGTTATATAGAAGTTATTCACATTTTTATTCATTTTAAAGTTAACACACAGAGGGACTAGAGAGATGATTCAGTGATTAAGAGTACTGGCTACTCCTGTAGAGAACACTGAGTTCGATTCTCAGCCCTTACAACTCCAGTTCCAGGAGATCTGATGCCCTCTGCTGGCCTCCTCGGGCACTGCACATAAGTGGTGCATAGATGCAGGCAAAACACCCACACACATGAAATAAAGTAAGTCTTTAAAAAATAATAAAGCTGGCATGCAGAGTAATAGGTTTCATGATAGCATGTTCGTGCACATTTTGTTCTTATTTGTCTTTCTTCTCTTTTATGTCATATGTACTCCATTATCCCCTCCCAAACAAGAGCTCTTCTCTCCAATTCATGATCCTCTTTCTAGTCTCTCTCTCTCCCTCCCTCTCTCTCTCCCTCTCTCCTCCCTCTCTCTCCATAAACATATATACTCACATAAGCACAGGTATACAAATTAAACCATTTCACAATCCTCTTTCTAGTCTCTCTCTCTCTCTCTCTCTCTCTCTCTCTCTCTCTCTCTCTCTCTCTCCCTCCCTCCCTCCCTCTCTCTCCCTCCCTCCCTCCCCTCTCCCTTCCTCTCTCTCACCATATACATATACATTCACATAAGCACAGATATGCAAATTAAACATTTTTATTAATTAAATTCGTTCTTATACAGTTTTGTATAAGCACAGCTGGCTAACAGAAGTTTCTTGAGGAATACTGCTGGTAGGAAGTATTCCATCCTCATCAAATCACATCATCATGCTGTGTCTCATAAAAACTACATTTAATTTATCCTGGCTCCCTGATGATAACGATGTAAAGCATATTAGTAATGGAGTTAGATATTCAACAGGTCCTTCAGTTCTTACTACAGATGATTTGTAAGATGTTATCCTTTCCAGGCCATCCTCAGGTACAATGTGCCTCTTCCTAAGAAGGCATCAGGATTTTCCCTTTCCTTGAAAATGGGGCATAGCAACTCTTCGGATGTATTCCAGACTAAGTTTGACCTCACAGTGACCCTCATGTAAGTATAACATTTTGATATCCACTGCTAGGTTAGAGAATTACATCAAAGAATTACTTCAAGTAGGACTGAAGAAAAACAAATCTGAATGATGGTGAGTCATGTGTTGACGGGTGATATTCTACACCATAGTTACTTCACTCCTGGTTCAGTAGCAGATCTTCAGCAAGGTCCATCTATGCATGTGTGGTTTATACTCCTCAGCTATAACCTGGGAGCTGTTGCCTTGCTAACAGGTCAACAGTGTGGAAGATCTCCTCTAGTGTTGGGCAAGTCTAAAGCTGACAGGAACCTATATAACATAAACACGGAAATTTTGTCTGTAAATTCTGACTTCAAGAGATTGAGGAAACTTTGCGTCCACAGACTTCATCATCTGTACCAACTAATGTCAGGTCATACACTTGCCATCTTGTCCACTGTGATGCAACTGCGATTATTCTTTGACATTGGGGAATGAAGTTTTCCAGCTCCTTCCCTTCCAGCCTTTGCCAGCTCTCCAGACACCAAGCTTATTGGTGCATCTGTCTGCCTGCCACCCTCACTGAGAGAGCTCATGTCTCTAAGTCCATGTAGAAATGTGTTTGCATTTTTGTTTCAGGTATACGGGAACTCATGAAAGCTCCGATATGGTCCTTGTGGATGTGAAGATGTTCTCTGGGTTTACTCCTGTCCTCTCATCCATCCAGGAGGTAAATAAGAGTGGCCTTGTTTATTAGCACAGAGAAAAAAATAGTGGAATCCTTCATCCAAGCATACGTCTTCAGATTTCACATGTGTCTTTTGTCTGTACTGGAAAAGGAGGAACTATATTCTTATTCTGCAGTAATGCACAGTCATTATGTTCATGGTTCATCATATATTTCTCTACTCAGTTCCCTCATATATTCACAGAAACACTGAGGTACAAAAGGACATTTCCCTAAATAGAAGGCACAGTGTTCATTTCTAAAGGGGGACTCTTGGGTATTCCAATGCCTGATCCTCATCCCTTCCTGTCAATCTCTTCAAAGCTTAAACACAACGGCCAAGTAACGAAGACAGACATAAAGAAAGGCCACGTTCTTCTCTACTTGAAAAATGTAAGCTCAGCAACAATAGTTTTTTTCTTTCATGTTGTCTTTCTGAGTTTTATTTCATGGCTTTGTCTTCTGAAGGGTGTTTGAAAACTTCTATTTATCATACAGGTATGTGAAAGAGCTTATTGTTTTAATGAGACATTGAATATAGTCAATGTTTTGTCTCACTAATCATATCCTTTGTATTAACTAGTTATTTCATGGTTGCCTGACTAGATAATTCTCATATTTAGAGGCATCTTCATTCCTTACAGAATGTAATGTCATCATTTACAGAGAAAAATAATTAATTCTTCCACAGCTTGAACTCCAATGAAAGATAACATGATTTTTTTTATTATTTAAAATGTATACTGTAACATTTTGATATATATATGAATTTCAGATTATTATAAACAAGCAAACAACCCTCTCTTCATATAATTACCTTTTTTAGTATACTTTAAAATTCATTCTTACTGAGTTCCATACACATATACAACATATTTTTATTATAGTCACTCTTTATTCCCCACACCTCCTCCCAGGAACCTTACACACACACACACACACACACACACACACACACACACACACACACACTCCAAGCTTCATGTCTTTTTTTAATAATCCATGGGTCTAATTAGTGCTACTCATATGCACACTGGTATGGAACATGCACATTGTACCATGGTCAACCTACCAGAGACCACACCCCTAAAAAAAACTGACTCTCCCTGCCCTAACAGACTTCCATTGTCAATAGTGAAAGGTGTTCTTCTTCTAACATGCCAAATAATTTTCTGTTGTACACATACCACAGTTTCTATATCCACCAATCTGTTGATAGACAGACACGGGTTATTTCAGGTTATTTCTGTACCTTGGCGATTGTGACCAGTGTTGAAGTGAGCATGGCAGTACCTTTTCAAGATAATAATCTAATTTATCTTGGATGCATCCTCACAAATAGGCTTTCTGAATCGTACAGTAATTCTATTTTTATCTGGGGGCGGTGAGGAACTCCAAACCATGATGTGAATTTTAGAGCCTTCCTTCTATGCACACGTCGTTCCTACTCACACAAACTGACAATTCTCTAACATGTTCAGCTAGACAGTGTGACTTAAATGTTGACATGATTTAACATCAGCTGACTCGCTATTTTGTTATTCTATAAGATAGTGATGGACTTTCGGGTTTTAATTAGGTAGGTCATGAGCTTGTGGGGTAAGTTTCTTGGTGACTTTCTTTTTTCAGACCTCCTAGGACTTGCTTATCATTCATGTCTTTATAGGTTCCCAGGGCACCAACCAGCTTCACCTTCTCTGTCGAGCAAACCAACATTGTGTCCAACATCCAGCCAGCCCCAGTCACGGTCCACAGTTATGAGGAAGGTAAGCAACCACGTCACAGCTGTCGGACAGATCTGTAGCGCTAAGCCGCTGCATTCCCCCAAATCATCACTGTCTGTCTTCAAAAAGTAAACAGGTGATGGTTTTCTGTTGTGTAACATTTTTTTTTAATTCCATGATGTGGATTCTGACTGTGCCAGTTCCCAAGGTATCCTAACACTTGGCATCTCTGATGGATTGTGGAGACTCACCCACCCTTCACTTGGAATAGAAACGTCGTAACCTTCCAAGCCTTTCTCTGTTGTCATTACTAGATCAAAGGCTATTGCATGAAGCTTCTCTGGTTTTGACTTAAGAATGGAAGTGAAAACCTTGATGGAAAAAATATAATGGATTATGTTTCAAAACACTTAGTGTGTTGTGGAGACCATGATACATCCCCTGGAAGGTCAGCTCGGAAAAATCTGTCAAGGAGTAGATAACACACTCTGTCCTAACTAACTTAATGGATTCTGTCACAGGACTTACCTTAGTAGAATATTTAAGGATTGGTAAAATGCATGAGGGATTACTTCTCTTGAAAAATTATTGGAAAGATATGATTTAATGTCTTTGTATGGCCTGCCACAGTCTAGTTACACACAGTTGGAGATTTGATAAAGACAAATGCTCTTCTTATTTTTCAGATGAATATGCCCTTGATTCTTACAGCATCGATAACATTTCAGAATCCCAATAAGACAAAGCAGAGCATAGAGAAAAGTAAGGATATTGTATTGAAGCCTTCACAGCCATGCATATACTTCTTAAAGTCTCTCATTTTTATTAATAATTTGACAGGTCATAAATATATATGTACACATACTTATATATCAGCATGCATGTTATATTTATAGATGGAGACATATACATTTGTGTATTTATTGTTAAAACTGTTTTAAATTCCAGGTAGGAAACTATTTCTTTGAATAAACTATTCTCCTGCTCACCATCCTGAAAAGAGACATGACCAAGCACCTCACATCCTGAAGAGCCTTCAATCACAGTGACTTCCTGACAGCCTCAGTTCCTTTCTTCCCATTAAATGACATCATTTCAAGTTGGGGGCCATTGTTTTCTGTTCTTCCTACTTTTCATTGTGGAAATCTGAGGGCTTTGTGAGTGCCGCTGAATAATCTGCTTCATTTTTTCTTTTCAACTTTAAACTCAAGTTTGGGCACCTAAACTATACAGAAATAGACTCCTCCAAAACCCAAAGAGGGAGAGTACTAGGAAGAAGTGGAGGTGGAGAGATTCAGCTAAAGTTAAAAAGGACTCTGTCAGCTCGATACAGAAACACACACAATAAAACATGATTAAGAACGATCAGAAGCTGGGGCAGGTGGGAAGCAGAGTCCCGAATTAAGCGATTTATTGAGTACAGGACTGAGAGGCTAACTGAAGGGCATTTTGCCATTTTAAAAACTGTTGTACAGCTTCAAGCACAACACTTGTACCAGGGAAGCAATACTGTATGTCTGCTCTTGGTCTGACTTAGTGTTCCGGCTGTGGTAATGGATTTCAGTTGAGGTCACAAAGGTGGGAAGAAGCTGGAGAAAATGCTAGAAATGGAAAGTTTCTGTATCAACTTTAACATGGGCTTCTGGATTCACTAAGATTCTTTACAGACAAGAAAAAGCTACCAAGGTCTGCAGTTGTGCAGTTAAAGAATTTGGAACCAAGATCTCCTAGAGCCCAAGTTCTCAACCTTCCCAGTGCTGCGACCCTTTAATACAGTTCCCCATGCTGTGGTGACCCCCAACCATAAAATAATTTTTTGTTGCTACTTTATAGCATAATAGTTTGCTACTGTCATCAATTGTAATGTAAATGTCAGTGTTTACTTATTTTTTTTAAAGATTCCCTTTTTGTTTGTTTGTTGTTTTTCGAGACAGGGTTTCTCTGTGTAGCCCTGGCTGTCCTGGAACTCACTCTGTACACCAGGCTAGCCTCAAACTCAGAGATCCACTTGCCTCTGCCTCCCAAGAGCTGTGACTAACGGCATGCACCACCATGCCCGGCTAATATCTGTGTTTTCTGCTAGGCTTGGGCCACCCCTGTGAAAGGGTGGTTTGACACCCTCCAGGGGGCCATGACCCACAGGTTGAGAATGACTGTCCTAGACTGCCAGGATACAACAAAATTTGAAAATATATTTAGGTGATTAGATGTGCTTCTGCATGTAGTTCCTCTGCTCAGGGTATTATGGTCACAGTGCCTACACACATTTAACCAGTATGCACATTGACTGGCATCACAGTGAGCACTTGCCCCCAACTGTGTAAGAGATTAAGTTTATTCCACTTAGTTAAGATTCAGTTCTTCTATTTTATCAAACATAGCAAGCCAAGCATGTAAGCAGGCCATCAGCACTCATCAAAATCCCAAAACAAATAAACACAGTCTGCCTGAATACTCAAAGATTCCACTCAAGGAAAATATACCTCTTATAGCATAACATTTCCAAGAAAATTGAGGCATTTTGCTTTTTGTTGTTTTGATATGTTTATGGGAAACTTCTTTTTTTTTCCTAAGCAAAGATCAGTTATCAGTGTATTTGTGTATTCAGTAGTTACATCAGATATCCAATAAAGTGGTATCTCAAATTAGAGGCAAGGAAGAAGGGCCCAGTGATGACAATAGACAGCTGGCCAATTGTTGATCCACCTCCTGAAGGCTTATGGAGGGCGCTCTGCTTTTGTTGACCATGTCACGCTGACCTAGTTACAGAGTCCTCGTCTTGAGTGTTGACAGTGGATGAACACTCCCTTGATGTTATATGAATTGCTAAAAGGTCTTATTAATAAAAAAAAAAAATCCAGAGCCAGATATTGGTGTTAAAACCTGAGAGATCAGAGGAATAGGAAAAACCACACCAACCTCACCTTATCTGCCCCCAGTTTCCAAAGAGAACTACTTCCTGTATACCCATGTCTATATGCCTTTCTGTTCTGCCTCCTCATTTCCTCTCTCCACTCAGCTACATCACTTCCTCTTTCTGCCCAGCTCTGTCACCTTGATGTGTGGCAGTCAATAGAAGCATAGGAACAGCGCCACCCCTGTAGTCTTACCTTCTGATGGGAGAGATAGACAGTATGTTTATACTGTAATCAAACAATGTACACAGACATAATGGATGGACATAATGAGATCTGAGAAAGTGATAAACGTGGGAGATGTAAAGAGTCAGAGGATCCAGAACAGGGAGCTAGGGACAGGAAAGACCGGAAGATGAGACGCGACTTTAGGGATAATCTCATGCAGCAATGACATTCAAACAAGGGCCTGAAGTAGGAGAGGGACCTCACCTAGATATCTCAGGAAAGATTATTCCTGGTTATAAGATTCCAGGAGCCGGGCAGTGGTGGCACACACCTTTAATCCCAGCACTTAGGAGGCAGAGACAGGTGGATCTCTGTGAGTTTGAGGCCAGCCTGGGCTACAGAGTGAGTTCCAAGACAGGCTCCAAAGCTACACAGAAACACTCTGTCTGCAAAAAACAAACAAAAAAATTCCAGGAAAAGAATCAGACTCACAAGGTAGAGATGTGCTCTGTGGTCAAGGAAGAGCAACTAAGTATGAATAGAGCAACAGAAGAAAGAAATCAAGGATGGGCACCAGATGCCAAACCACTTAGGAGTCTGAGGGTCATTGCTAAGACTTTGGCTTTCTCTCTGTAACTCATTGCAGGGTTTTAGGGAGAAGAGGTACCTGACTGGTTGTTCTAATGTGATTACCTCACTACAGTTATTGAGGACAACCTGTAGAATCACAACAATTTGGAGGGAATGTTACCTACACATTGTGTGTGTAGTATGTATGTGTTAGTGAATATATTCAGTAGATACATATATACATATATATGTACATATATGAACACATCTAAAGAGTATGAAAGATATGTACAACAGAAACTTTAAGACAGTGTAATACATGGTATTTTCCTTCTCCAAACTGAAAAAGTCCTTCCAGTATAGAAAGGAAAGCTCATGAGCCTCAGGAGGGAAACAAAAGGTCACATATACAAGAAACCAAAAACTTAAAAGAGTTTTGAGGCCCCTTCCCAGCAGTACAAAATGAATAAATTTCTGGGGGGTGGAAACTCCACCAGCTGTGGAAAGAAAAGATTGTGGTGGTATTTTGTGTATATTCTACTAAATAAAGCTTGCCTGAGGATCAGAGGACAGAGCCAGCCACTAGTTAGCCATGGAGGCCAGGCAGTGGTGGCTCACACCTTTAATTCCAGCACTTGAAAGGAAGAAGCAGGAAGATCAGGAGTTCAGGGCTACTCTGAGCTACACAAGATTGATCCAGTCTGAAAGAGAAACAGAGCCAGGCAGTCATGGCACACACTTTTGATCCTAACACTAAGGATCCCATGCCTTTGCTCCCAGTTCTTGGGAGGCACACACACCTTTAATCCCAGCACTAGGGAGGTTTAGACAGGAAGTAATAAGGTTGGATGGAGAAAAGGAATATAAGCAGGAAGGAGGCAGGAGCTCAGTCTCTTTTTGGCTGAGGAGTTGGTGAGGTGATAGGTGGCTGTGGCTCGTTCCTTGTCTCTCTGATCTTTCAGCATTTACCCTGATATCTGACCCTGGGTTTTTATTAAGACCAATTAGGATTTGTGCTACAAAAGATGTTAAGCCCTGTGCCTGCAGGTGTGTAAAGAGCTCCAGAGATACAGTTTTTAGGACCTGTCACCATGAGGGTGGGTGTCCTTTCTAGAGATACAGCTACTTTTGAATTATCCGTGCTCCCTGGAAGTAACCCCTCACCTATATTCCTGTTAGTAACCCCAATAAAAAACTCATTTGTGGTGATTTAAATAAGAATACCCCCTGCAGGCTCATATAAAAAGCTTAGTCACCAGGGAGTGAAACTCTTTAATAGAATTAAAAGGATTAAGATGTATGGCCTTTGTTGGAGGAAGTGTGTCACAGGAGTGGCCCTTAAGGTTTTCAAAAGCCCATATTCCACCCAACTCAATCTCTCTCTCTCTCTCTTCTCTTCTCTTCTCCTCTCCTCTTCTCTCTCTCTCTCTCTCTCTCTCTCTCTCTCTCTCTCTCTCTCTCTCTCTCTCTCTCTCTCTGCTTGTCGTTAGGATGTAGCTCTCAACTACTTCTTCAGTGTCATATATGCTGACATGTTCCCTGCTATGATGATAATGAACTAAACCTCTGAAACTGTAAGCAAGCCCCCCAGTTAAATGCTTTCTTTTATAAGAAATAAACTAGTGACTAACAGTTTGGAACCAGGGACTGGGGTATTGCTATGACAGGCCTGCCCCTGCTGTTTGATGGAGGAACGTGGAAGACTGTGGGACTATTGGACGAGACAAGTGCTTGGAAGCCTTAAGTGGGGCTTAATGGGCCTTCCTCATAAGTGCATGGAAGGCAGTACAGAGGGTAATTTGAACTGTGCAGGCCCAGCTCAAGAGGTTTCATGGGGAAAGAATATTTTGTAAGTGACCTAGAGACTGTTCTTGTGATATTTTGGTGAAATATGGCTGTTTTCTGCCCCTGCCCAAAAAAACTGCCTGAGGTTAAATTGAAAAGTTTTAGATTAATGATTATGGCAAAGGAGATTTCAAGACAATCCGATATTGACTGTGTCATATGGTTATTAGTGATCCCTTTCATGCTGATCTATAATGAAAAGGAACAAGCTGGACAAAGAGAAAGACAAGCTGTACAATTTGAGAAGAAAAGGAGAACCAGGAAGTGCAATAAAGCTAAGTCCAGTGCTCAAGAAGATAAACATTTTCAAGAAAAACCTGATGCTAAATGGAATAAAGGGAGTAGTGTCCTCCAAGCAAGACCAAGCTAAGCTTCCAACTTGTGAAAGCAAACTAAAGAAAATCTTGATCAATGAAGGAAACCAGTGTCCTAGTTAGAGTTACTATTGCTGTGATGAAACACCATGACCAACGCAACTTAGGGAGAAAAGAGTCTATTTGGCTTATACTTCCATATTACTGTTTCTCATTAAAGGAAGATAGACAGGAACTCAAACAGGACAGGAACCTAGAGGAAGGGGCTGATGCAGAGGCAGTGGAGGGGTGCTGCTTACTGGCTTGCTCATCCTGGCTTGTTCAGCCTGCTTTCTTAAAGAACTCAGGACCACCAGCTCAAGGAAGGCACCACCCACAATAGACTGGGCCCTCCCCCATCAATCACTAATTAAGAAAATGCCCTGTAGCAATATCTTATGGAGGCATTTGCTCAATTGAGGTTCCCTCCTCTCAGATAACACTAGCCTGTGTCAAGCTAACATAAAACTAGTCAGCATAGCCATCACCAACAAAACCTGGTGCAAATGTAATTAAAAGAGGGGACCATGTTCCAGCCCCAGCAAGCAACTGCACTTGGTAGTTTGGGCTACTGAATTTGGCCAAAGTGGTTTGGCTTTAGAGTCAATGATACAAGGAAGGGGTTATGGAATCTCCCTCCTCGGCTAAGGAAAGCCACTGAGGTTGGGCATGCGTCAGGGCTGTCCTAGCATGAAGCCCCAGAGAGAACATTTTGTGAAGCTGTGAAGGTAAAGCCTGGATTTCATTGAAGACCCCAAGATGTTGGAGATACCAGAGCCATCCTGCCAAAAAGAGTTACATACAGGATGTGGAACTAGCCCAAGATCGGGAAGTGTGGTGCAGTCAACAAAGCTGAAAGGAGTTGGACATCTGAAGAGTGCTTTGACATCACACGTGGAGATACAGAATTTGGAGTTTGCCCTACTGGTTTTAGGTCTTGCCTTAGCCCAATGTTTCCTCACTATGTTGTCTTTCCTCCCTTTTGGAATGGTAATATATATCCTGTGCCCACCACTGCCCAACTTCTGCTATAGCTTACTCTTCCCATTTTCTAGCCACCATTTTTGGCTCTGTTCTAGTGGCTGTCTGTTCTCTGACCCCAGATATGTTTATTTCGGGGAACACACAATATTTCAGGGAACACAATACCCACCACATTTCCCCTGTTTTTGTCTAAAATTAAAAAAAGGTTATAACTAATACAAGAAAAATCATATCCAATAAGTATATACAATATACACAGTCAAGATTACATTAATGATGTCTAGTCCATTAACATTTGACAGATTCAGGTGAAAAACTCCATTATCTATAATAATGTCCAGTCCAGTAACATTTGATAAACGCAGACAAAAATTTTTTCAGTACTTATCCTATCTTTTCTTTTCATAATAGATTCAGTAGTCTACCTTTTGTCATTTTTATATCTTCTCCTTTTTCTTTTTAGAGTAGATTCAGTGATCTACCCATTTATCCTATTATTTCTTTATCTTTTTTCTCAGGGTAGATTCATTGATCTACCTTATATCTATTTTCTCTTTTTCCTTTTCTTTTTTTAACAAAACCTCTGAATCTAATCTTCATGTTCAGCTTTTTCCCTGACCATTAACAATTAACAACTTGTAACCAATCATCATAAACAATGACAATATCCAAAACTCATTAAACGACCGAAAACCTCCCATCCCACCTTTTGGGGATGTTGGCGTCATCTTCTTAAAATTGCTTCCATCTTTAGGGGATCCTGAAAAGAAAATTTTTGGGTTAATTGTCAAGTCCTGTATCATTTGTCCCGCCGCTGCATTGTGAGAAAGTGCAGGGCTTGTTTCAAGTCCTTGTTCAGGTAGTCTGTCAGCCTGGATCATCTCAGCTAGCCATCTTGAAATTGTCCTGAGCAGTTTGTAGTCCAGAGTCAATCTTTCCGTGGTGTTAATGGCTTTACTATAGTCCATGTGGCATCATCATTGTGGAGTCCCATCATCCTTCTGAAGATTTCAAAGTCACTGTTAGGCATGATCATGGTTCCCTTTTTTTTTTTTTTTTTTTTTTTTTTTTTTTTTTTTTTTTTTGTGCCTCCTCTGTGGTTTGGAGCAATCACAGTCTGATAAATGTCTGCCTCTTGGAACCATGAACGTTCTTCCCTAGAAGAGAACATCTTCACAGCAATTTCTCCCCAGCATTTGTCTTGCCAAACTTTTCCAAACTGACCTTTGTCGATGATTTCTTGTAACACGATGGTCCTGGCAATTCTCTGAACCAGCAGCAGTAAACTCTTTGTTCCAGGTGGCAGCATCACCGCAGTCACCAACACGATGAGAAGCAGCCAGCAACTTGGAGCAGCAGCTGCTGCCTCCATATTTCCACCACTCTGATTGTGGCTCCCCCCGGCCGAAGCTTCTCCTAGGCCGACTCGGGATCCTCCTGCCTCTGCCTTCTTTAGTAAATCCTACCGAAAGTGTCACCACAGCCGGCCGAGTGTAGCTTGGGCCTGAGCTAGGGCTCACGAGGCCACAGGCAAGAGGCTTTGTCATGAATTCGAGGTACCACAAACGTTGGGCGCCAGATGTAGTAGGAATCTTAAAGAGTTCTTATTAATGAAACTCAAACCTGAGGCCAGTTATTGGGGTGAATGCTAGAAGATCAGAGAAGGAGAACAAGCCACAACTATCTCACCTTGCTAGTTCCTCAGGTGATCCTGTTTCCTCAGGCTGGAAGCTTCTGAGTTCTCATCCCAATGGCTCTCAGCTGGACTGTGCTGCTCCAAAGCTTAACTAACTACATGCTTTTTCCTCTAGTTCCTTGTCCTCACACCTTATATACTTTTCTCTTTCTGCCCACACTCCTTGGGATTAAAGGGGTGAGTTACCATGCTTAGCTGTTTCTAAAGTGGCCTTGAACTCAGAGATCCAGCTAGCTCTATCTCCCAAGTGCTGGGATTAAAGGCGTGTACCACCACTGCCCAACTTCTGCTATAGCTTACTCTTCCCATTTTCTAGCCACCATTTTTGGCTCTGTTCTAGTGGCTGTCTGTACTGTATGTTAGAAGTATGTGATCTGCTTTTTTATTTGATTTTACAGGGGGTTACAGTTAAGAGAATGCCATGAATCTCAAAGACTATGAACTTTGGACTTTTAAACAATGTTGAGACTGTGATAGATGATGGGGACTTTTGAAACTGGAATGAATGTACTTTTGCATTAATTATATGGCTACAAACCCACAGGGACCAGGGAGTAGAAAATGGTGATTTGGATAAGAATGGCCCCCACAAGATCCTATATTTGAATGCTTAGTCACCAGGGAGTGGAACTCTTTGGTAAAATTAAAAGGATTAGGAGATGTGGACTTGTTGGAGGAAGTGTGTCACTGGATGTGGACTTTGAGGTATCAAAAGGCCATGGTAGGCCCAGTCTATGTCTCTGCCTACATGCTTCCTGCCATGATAATGAACTAACCTTCTGAAACCATAAGCAAGTCCCCAATTAAATGCTTACTTTTGTAAGAGTTACCTTGGTTGTGGTGATGTCATGCCCAGATCGCGAGGACCCCCAAAAGACCACCACAGAGACTGAATCCCATATATAAAAGCAAAGAGTCTTTATTTTTCAAGCTCTGAGCTTGGTCTCTCTGTCTGTCTAATGCAGCGGTGAGAACAGAGATCCCTGAGCTCAGGTGGGGTAGGGTTTTTTCATAGCAGGGGTTGGAGTGAGGAGATTTCCAGGGTTCAGGACCCTGATTGGCTGACATTTGTCTAGGGGGTATAGGGAATGTTTGGAATGTCAGGTATTTCCCCATAAATGCAGGCCCCACTAGGTGAGGTCAGCTTATGGCTCTTCCTGGGTCCAGGTGTTGCCTGCCAGGAGCTGTGTCTGGGCCTCTAAGCCTGTCATGGCAGCTGTGTGGTCAGGCTCTGTGGGGCCCCCACATTGTCTCCTCACAGCGACAGAAGAGTGACTAAGACATCACTGGTTCACCAAATTGGACGTTGCTGCACTCATTACTTTGGTCTGTCACAGGCTCCTTTCTGGGATGAGGAGATATGTGTATGTTGTGTCTCCCCAAAAGTATGTCATACAACACAATGCAAAAAGTAACTGAAGGAAATATCAGAAGAAGGAAAGACCTCCCATGATCACAGATCAGTGAAAATGGCCATCTCAAATAGAGATTAGGTTCAATGCCCATCAAAATTCCAACACAACTCTTCACAGAAATTTTCTAAAAATCTTAAATTGAATGTGGAAGCACAAAAGCCCAGGATAGTCTAAACAACCCTGAACAACCCTGATGGAAATTCCACCATTCTAGATTTCGAGTTTACTGCAGAGCTGAAGTAATTAAGACAGCGTGGTGAAAGCATAAAAATAGACACTGACCGGGCATGGTGGCTCACACCTTTAATTTCAGCACCACAGAGGCAGGGGCAGGATTTCTGTGAGTTCAAGACTAGCCTTTCTAGAGAGAGAGTTCCAGGACAGCCAAAGCTACACACACACACACACACACACACACACACACACACACACACACACAAACCTGCCTCAAAAAAAAAAAAATGGACACATTAACCAATGGAATAAAATTGCAAACCCACATATAAGAACACACTTCTACAGCCACCTTATTTTTGTCAAAGAGGCCAACAGCACACATTGAAGAAAGGACAGCATCTTCAACAAATCATACTGGCCAAACTGGATAACTAGGTGTAGGAAAATGAAACCAGATCTTTATGTCCTACCCTGCACAAAATTCAATTCCATATGAACCAAGAACCTCAACATAAGACCTGGAACCCCAATCCTAATTAATACAGGAGAAAGCAGGAGATACACTTGAACTCATTGGTACAGGAAAGGACTTCCTGAACAAGACCCTGACAGTGTAGACATTAAGACCAATAACTGAGCCGGGCGGTGGTGGCACATGCCTTTAATCCCAGCACTCGGGAGGCAGAGCCAGGTGGATCTCTGTGAGTTCAAGGCCAGGCTGGTCTACAGAGCGAGATCCAGGACAGGCACCAAAACTACACAGAGAAACCCTGTCTTGGAAAAAAATAAGAAGACCAGTAACCAATAAATGGGACATAATGAAACTAAAATGTTTCTGAATAGAAAAGGACACCATTATTTGAGTGAAGCAGCAGTCTACTGAATGGAAAAAAATCTTTACCAGCTTTATATCTGACAGGGAGTTACTATCTAGAACATGCAAAGGACTCAGAAAACTAAATACCAAGAAAACAACAACCCAACTTTACATTGTAGTGTGGAACTAAACATAAAGTCCTCAAAAATGAAACAAAAATGGCTGAGAAACACTTTTTTCCTGTTCAAACAGCCTTAGCCATTGGAGAAATGCAGACTAAACTACTTTGAGATTTCATCTTACCCCAGTTAGAAGGTTGATTTTCTTCAAGGGCATTTTTTATCATGTGTATAGGGGATAGGGAATGTCACTGAAGTCTTGCAAAAAGACAGAACAAATGAATCCTGTCTCCCTTGACAATCCGGGGTTGATCTCTGAATGCTGACACCATGTGACACAAAGCATGTGTCTTTGCAAAATAAAAATAGCACATTCCTCATGTCCTGTTTGTCTTTCTTCCTCCCTCCCTCCCTCCCAGATTCCGCTCAGGAGCACCCACTGAGGGCTGCAAGGTGGAAATACATTGTGTAATCCTCTCTTTCCCACTCTGTCCTCTGCCAGAGCAAGATTCACAACGGGAGAAAACACACCACGTTATGGTGCTGGATGATTATTCCCCCTTCTGTTTTTTCCTTAGAGCCCATGTCTGTAACGCTGTGTACTCGTATGAGCTTCAGTTTATGTCTCAAAATGCCAGGAATTAGCTCCCCCTGTGTACACTGACATGGAGAGGACGCTTGCATCCTCAGCCCACTCACAGTTGCTCAACACTGCAAACAGACTTCTCAGGAAGTGACACTGGGTTAGGACTATGTCCAAAGGTAATGATGTTTTCCATAGTTTTTTTTTAAGTAGTTTTATTCTGATGGTTTAAAATATTTGTTATTTAATAACATACCCAAATTATCGGCAATGAAGACATCAACTCCTGTAACCCTTGTTAATATAAATATTTAATGGTATAATTCAGACACAGTTTTGCTTTTTATTCACAAAAGCAATTTGTCATTGCCGTCAAAACTTTGGTGGTTAGTAGAATATGAATCTGTTCATCCTGATGAATATGAAATAGTTGTTGGAATGCCACAGAATTTATCATCTACACACTGATTTGTTTATCCTGTAGGGTTGAACACATGCCATAGCGCACATGCAGAGGCCAGAGCACAGCATCCAGGATCACCTGTCTCCTACCATGTGAGTCCTGAAGCTCAAACTCAGGTCGTCAGGTTTGGACATGGGTGCCTTGACCTGCCGAGCCAACTCATGGGCTCCACAAGGTTTGTGTTTGACATCTGCTAGAAATCTGCCATTCAGATTCAACTTTGGCCTCAGTCTATTTCAACATCATTTCTGGAATCCTTGAAATTGTGTGTATCACTAATCTTACGACCGTTGCAGCTACCCCTGTCCTACAGTTGACCCTAGGCACGACTTGTGAATTATTTCAGTGTGTGAAGACCCTCTTCCAAGTGTCACATGTGTTTTAGATGTGCCCTGGAGAGAAGACCTTCCTTCTAGTTTCTTACAAAAACAGACAATTTAAAACATCACTGTTTGTGTAAATTCTTACAATCAAGGCATCTTTGGCTCGTCTTAAGCTTCAAACTCCCATTTCACTCAAATTTATTTCTGGTATGAGAAAATAATGACATTAGAAATTAGTTCTTCTTGCTCATTCTGGGATTTTTCTATACTCATGTATAAATGCCCATGTTTGCTTAAAAATACTCTTTTGCCTTTTCTAGTTTCTATCTACTTTGTGCTGAGACCTACACAGTAGAAAATGAGCATGGGGAAAAACCGAAGGTGAGTGAGTATGTCTTACATTTAGACAGTCGCTCTCCAACCTGATTGCTTAGCCTAAGTACAAGAATTACCCTAAATACAGGAGTTCATTAAAAGAAAAACTAATTTAACAAGTACTGAACTGCAATCTAGGTTATTAGCAGAGGTGGTTTGTATATACAGTGGGCTAAAGTGTAGACCATGGTTCTGATCAACTAAAAGCATTCCATGGAGGGATATATTAACAAAAGTCTATTTATACTTGTTTTACATCAAAAATAAACAAGCAAATATTTCAATTTATTCAGATTTGCTAAGTCCATTGGGTTCAAAACTGTGTCTTTAATTAAGAAGGTGGCCATCAGTAGTCATTCCAAAGTCCCTGTAAGCCTCTGGGTGTGAGCTCTAAGAACTCGGTGTAGAAATGACTCAAAAGATAGATTTCCAAACTCTTACAACTGACTGACGTACAGATCCATTCTTTCAAAAGAATGAATGAAGGTATGGTTAGTGTATCTATTAAATTAAAATTTAAAATTATTTTATTGAAGATCATAATGTGACCTCTGTCTTCCAAACTTGAAACATAAATGATTAAATGACATTGTTGAAAAGGACCCTCTCCCTTTTCTCTTTTTAGAAGAATAAGTTTCCTTATTGTTCTATCTATACAGCAGGAAACAGGGTAGAAAAAGATAGGTAAAGAATAGACTGCCAAAATTTGTCTCAAACTAGCAATGATCAATATCCATCCAAAGATACACAGTCTCGCCGGGCTGTGGTGGTGCACACCTTTAATCCTAGCACTCAGGAGGCAGAGACAGGCAGATCTCTGTGAATTTGAGGCCAGCCTGGTCTACAAAGTGAGTTCCAGGAAAGCGCAAAGCTACACAGAGAAACTCTGTCTCAAAAAACAAAACAAAACAAATCTCATCAAGGGAGCTAAATGCAATATACATTTAATTTCATTAAAAATAATTTTCAAACAAAATTTTCTCCTGCACCTTCACATGACAGGTAACACATGATCGTTGAGTAATATTTCAGTACTTTTTTTTGTTTTGTTTTGGTTTGGTTTGGTTTTTTTGTTTGTTTCTTTTGAGACAGGGTTTCTCTGTGCAGCTTTGGAGCCTTTCCTAGAACTCACTCTGTAGACCAGGCTGGCCTCGAACTCACAGAGATCCACCTGCCTCTGCCTCCTGAGTGCTGGGATTAAAGGCATGCGCCACCACTGCCCGGCTCAGCACTTTTTATTTAATCTGAGAGAGGATTTCACTGTGTTTCCCTGGCTGGCCTAGAACTCACTGGATAAAACACCCTGGCCTTGAACTGGCAAACAATCCCTTGCCTCTGCCACACAAGTGCTGGGATTACAGACATGTGCCACCACACCTTGCCCCAGCCTGCTCTTTACTTCTTATTTTGAGGCAGAGTCAACAAATTGCACAGAATGCACTTGAACTCACTCCTGCTCCCAGGCTAACCTTGAAGTTAGATCCTCCTGCCTCAGTCTCCTGAGTACTAGGGTCACAGCCAGCCAGCAAAATACATAATCTTGTAATGATCGTATCTTAATGTAACGGTGGGATTTTCTTACTGTCATGGCTCCATCAAACAGATTCTAACACTCCTATCTTAAAAAGCAAAGAGGACAATGAACCAATACTGATAAAGGTGTTTTATTTCATCCTAGAAAAATTAAATGTGAATGCTTATCAAATAGAAATTATTTCCTGATAGAATAATCAATCTTCTTTATTTCCTTGATATTTGGTGATTCATTAAATATGTTTTATGGCTTAGGTCCAACTGAACTGTCATCTTGTTTATCATAAACAAAGATGAGGAGAACCACAAGAAAATGAGAGTCCAAACTCTTCTACACATTGGATGGTGGGCTGGGAGGTAGTTGAGTCAGCAAAATGCTTCTTCCTGTGCAAGCATCAGGACCTAAGTTTGTAACCCAGCATTCATTCACATAACAGGCCTGGCATGGAGGTGTGCACCTGTGTTCATTCACATACAAGGCCAGCTGTGGAGATGTGCACCTGTGTTCATTCACATACAAGGCCAGCTGTGGAGGTGTGCACCTGTGTTCATTCACATGCAAGGCCAGGCATGGAGGTGTGCACCTGTGTTCATTCACATAACAGGCCAGCTGTGGAGGTGTGCACCTGTGTTCATTCACATAAAAGGCCAGGTGTGGCAGTATGCACCTGTGGTCCCAGGCCCATGAGGCAGAGATGGGAAGATCACAGCAGCTCTCTGGCCCGCCAGTCTAGCCAATTGGTAAGCTCTAGGACCAGTGAAAGATGGCTACCTCAAAAATAAAGTGGGGAGCAATAGGGAAGTCACCAAAAGACAGCCTCTGACCTCCACACTTGCCTGCATCCTCAGACACACACCCCTGTAGTGTCAGACTTTCCCTGGGGAGGCCTGACACAAACATCTATTCACCTCAGATAAGGAAACAATGACAGACCAAAGTCATGATTAAACTACCAAAGTTTAACTTGGCTTTATTTTTTTTTTTCAATTTCTTTAAAAAAAAAAAAAAAAAAAGATTTGAAGCACATACCTCCAAACTTACCTTATCTGACATCCTAAGGTAAATTTCATTTATTATGTCATTGAGTGAAGGCAATGCTCCCTGAATTACCAAGATGAGACATTATATATTTGCATTTATTGTCCTTTTTTAAAAATGTCAAGCATATTGATGGATTTTATCAAACCATGTGATTTATTTTTTTTAATTGTTTAAAGTGCTAAGTATTAACCTGAGTTAGTGGTAGCTTCTACACACCATTTTTAAACATTTGGGTAACTTCATAAGGTCGATAAAAGAATAGAGACAGTCCTGGAAATTAGCTGGAATTGATTTTTTTAATAGTGAAGTAGTTAATATGTTACAAAAATAAATGGTTGGCAGTTTACTCTCACTGCCCATCAGGTAAAATAAAAGCCAGTGGACCTGGACAACGATCAGAGTTCAAGGGGCTGAGGGCTCAGACCCACTCTTCTTTCCTGGCCCTCTCCACCATGAGGGGAAACCAGCAACCCACACTGGTCTCGCTTTTACTGTTTCTGCTTCTTCCCAGAGATGCCACAGCTACTGCAAAACCGTAAGCAATTCTTACTTCAGAAAATTCTGTTGTGTCCTTCCTCCTACTATGTCATCTCCTTCCTGGTCTCCTATGCAGTTATCTGTTCTAGAGACCTCTGAGATATATGGGGAAGTCATCTTGTCAAACAGAACCAGATAAGAATATAGAATTCCTACCAAAAAAAAGGATAGACTGTTTATCATAATGATTCTCAACTTTCCTAATGTTTGACCCTTTAATACAGTTAAAGGTGGTGGTGACCCCCAACCATAAAATTATTTTCATTGCTATTTCACAAATGCAATATTGCTACTGTTGTGAATTATAATGTAAATATCTGTTATGTAAGATATCTTGTAATCCCTGTGAAATGGTCGTTCAGCCCCCTCCCCAAAGAGGTCTCAACCCACAGGTTGAGAACCACTGACTCATAAATGCCCTGCGGTGTCCTGGTGTTGGGAAGTAACTCAGTGTCTCTGTTTCCCTGAGTTGAGGGGCACCCAAGACAAGTGGGTGAGAGACCGTGTGAGTCTCTTTGCTGAAGCCTTCAGAAAACATTTAGGGGCTGCTAGTAGATTTTTAAAAACATGTTAACAAAATTCAGACCCTTCCTGAAGTATCTCACAATATGGAAAAAGAGATATGGTGCACACAAAAAAAGAGAGATAGAAGTAAAGATAGAGAGTCCTCAAATAGAAACAGCCATTGCAGAGGCCTCTGAGAATACCCACAAAGAAAGCCTTAGACTTCATAGGACCTGATATAGGGAAGGGTCCTTGTCAAGTTTGACGAGTTCTTTTGAAATAGGTTTTATGAAATAAAAATTTTCAGGACAGAAAGACACTTTGGAGGTGAGAAGCAATGTGAAACATACAACCTTGCAGAGGGCTACACGTTTGGGTGCCTGACAGTGAACAGCAAGGATGTGCTGGGAAAGGTGTGTTCTCCTCTTGGCGGTGTCTGGTGGTGTCTGCTGATTAACCTAGCTTGGCTTGGCCCGCATCACCAGACAGTGAGGGAAGAAGGGAGCTGAGGTTGCTTCTTAAACTGGATTGAAAAGCAATTCAGCTTCTCCCCACGTGTTGCTCCGTGTTAGTGTCTAGTGTTTCCTGGATGAAAGAGTTGTGGTATTTGTATGGAAGCTGAGGCCACATGCAGTTTGGTTTTTAAGGCTTCCAGTAATGAACCACTAACTCGTTCATGGTTTGGAAATTTGGAGTTTCTAACTATATAATAGCTGTCACACCAGATGGTGTGTGTGTGTGTGTGTGTGTGTGTGTGTGTGTGTGTGTGTACCTGGCACAAACATCTGCCCACCCCAGATAGGGAACCAACAATAGACCAAAACAGTGAATCTTCCAAAGTCCAACTTAGTGAACTAATGCGTTTATTGGGGTTACCTACAAGAATATGAGTCAGGGATTGCTTACAGGAGATGAATAATTCAAAGACAACTGCACAACCAAAAGTTTCACCTCTGTCTGGGTGCTGATTCATGAAAGCTGCATCCCTGGAGCTCTCTGCATGACTTGGAGTTAGTTCTGCTGGTAGGAGAGTCTCTTAGATGCAACTCGGCCTCCCCTCCCCTCCCTCCCCTCCTCTCCCCTTCTCCCCTCACTCTCCTCCCCTCCTCCCCTCTCCTCTCCTAGCCTACCCTACCCTAGCCTAGCCTACCCTACCCTACCCTACCCTACCCTTCTCCTCTCCCTCTCCTCCCCTCCTTCCCTCCCCTCTCTTCTCTCCTCTCCTCCCCTCCCCTCCATTCCTCTCCTCCCTCCCTCCCCTTCCCTCCCTCCTCCCCTCTCCTCTCCTAGCCTACCCTACCCTAGCCTACCCTACCCTACCCTCCTCCCCTCTCCTTTCCTACTGCTTCTGTAACCATGGAGAGACCTCATCAATCCTGCTAGCTTCAGCTTTCCTGAACTCCTAAGATTTACTTCTTGAGTCTCGTGTACCTCCCTCCTCCCTCCAGGAAGGAATGTTTCAATTTGGAGGAAATTGCTACACAGCAATAACTTTTTTTCAATTTGGAGGAAATTGCTACACAGCAATAACTTGAATTGATTGCCCAAGGTCTCTAATATCCTGTGGGTGAACAATCTCACCAGAGAATCATGTCAGTGTTTAATGTGGGGTTTCATGGTGACCTCTGGGGAACCCAATCTTGCTGAAACCGATGGCTAATGACAATATAAAATACACTAGGAAAAAGCCACAGTAATGATGTCTTTTGAATCCTTCACAGTTAAATCCTCTTCTCCACAGACAATATGTGGTGCTGGTCCCATCACAGCTCTATGCAGGAGTTTCTGAAAAGGCCTGTGTCAACCTCCACCACCTGAATGAGACTGTGACACTCGACATACTTCTAGAGCATGAAACCCAGATCACAAGCCTCCTCACAGGCCAGGCGGTGAAGGAGGATTCCTTCTATTGCAGCCCTTTCATGGTCAGTGTCCTTCCTGTGATGTGTGGTGCTGGTAGAGAAAGAGTAATTGAGTTGAACTTTATGTTCTCATCCATCAAAAAAAAAGTATCTTAAGGAAAAAACGAGTGCAAAGGAAACTTAAATTTTCTTTTTATGATACAAACAGATCTAACCAGGTGCTTGAAAGGTGACCGAAGCTATAGGAAAGATTTAATTTACCTTAAAATGAACTTCTAAGGTCAATATTATTTATACTTTTACAGATATAAGTATTGAGATTCTATTTTAAGATTTATTTTCACCTTATGTGTCTCTGTGTATGTGCACACGAGTGCTGGTAATCACTGAGGCCTGAAGAGGGCACCCTTGAGCTAGAGCTGTGGACAGTTGTGAGCCTCCTGACGTGGATGTGGGACCATAATTCCTCTGCAAGAGCAGTGTGTGTTCTTAACAGTTGAGTCATCTCTCCAGCCCTTGAACACAGATTCTTAAAAGCCAAGTTACTCATGTAAGACAGATGGCTGATGCTGGCCTTGGAAGGTGGAATATGATATTATTTTTAATACCAAGACTTTGCTGTGAAAATGTAAAGACACCATCTCATTCACTTTCCTGACTGCACTGAAGAATGGTCTATTGTTTTCTCCCTCAATCTAAGTGTGAATTGTTAACATCACATTACACAATCATAGTCATCTGTGGATGTAACAGGAAACTGAGTCCTTGACATTCCCTTGCCAGCTCTCAAGGATTCGCAAAGAAACCAGACACCTATAAAAGCTGAGCACTCGGAAGTGGGTCTGAGCATACTCTTCCCACGCTTCTGTCTTGCAGATCTCAGGTTTGCCATCATCCTCAGCATTCATTACAGTGCAGATACAGGGGCCAACCCAGCACTTCACAAAGAGGAAGCTGATGCAGATAACAAAAGCAGACAGCCTAGTCTTTGTCCAGACAGACAAACCCATATACAAACCAGGACAAACAGGTATAAGGAACTAACTGAGCAAGGACAGCTGTGGGGCTGCTGGTGGGTGGTATTCTTTATGACTGAACTGCAGTCATGGGATCTCTGGCCCTGGGTTCCCACTTGGGGGCATCTCACAGAAAAAAAAAAAAAATCTCTGTTTCAGTGAAATTCCGTGTTGTCTCTGTGGACATCAGTTTTGGCCCATTGAATGAAACGGTGAGTCTCCTTTTGGTGGGTGAATTCAAATCAGCAAACATTTAAGTCTGATTCATTAAAAAAAAAAAAAAAAAACACCTGAAACTCATGAAAGAGATACCTAAATCTACCACAGGAGATTGCCTGAGAGTATCCATGCCAGAAGCATATGCAATGGTAGCATTCAGGCAATTCACCAACTACATTCTTAAAGTAGATAAAGCATTCAAAATCAAGCAGGGCCTGGTGATGCATTCTTCTAATCCCAGGATATAGAAAGCTAAGTTGAAGGATTACAAGGCCCTGGCCTGCCTGGACCACACAGTAAGATGCTGTCTAAAAAATAACAACAAAAAAATGTTCTTTTAAAAGATTTCAGTCACTTTCAGAAGTGTATTCAGTTTCTCTTAAGCAAATATCATTTGTGAAATAATAATATATTTATTATTCAGATCTTTTATCCATATAGATTTCCTCAGATGTATGCTAGTCATAAAATGAAATCTGTGACTTCTTAAGAGATTTATGTCCCATACTCAGGAGGCAGAGGCAGGTGGATCTCTGTAAGTTCGAGGCCAGCCTGTCTACAGAGCGAGTTCCAGACAGCCAGGGCTATACATAGAAACCCTGTCTTGAAAAACCAGAGAGAGAGAGAGAGAGAGAGAGAGAGAGAGAGAGAGAGAGAGAGAGATTTATGTCCCAAACTAAACATGTAAAAAGCTATGGATCAAACAGGGGACCTTTCCTAGTTTAGAGGAGAAAAACAGAGACTTTGTTCCTCTGTGCTAGAGGCTTTATCTCCTGATGTCATGATGGTCTCTGACGTCCATGAATATGTGGGACTTGATAGGTGAAAAAGAAAAGGAAGGCATGAATTTGGGTGGGTAGAGAAGAGGGTGTGGATCTGGGAGGAGTGTGGGAGAGGTGAATATGGTCAAAACTCATGGTACAAAATTCACAAAGCACTAATTAAAAAGGAAAATGGTATGGAACAAGGGAATTAAAAAGGAAAATGGTATGGAACAAGGGAATTAAAAAGGAAAATGGTATGGAACAAGGGAATTAAAAAGGAAAATGGTATGGAGCAAGGAAATTAAAAAGGAAAATGGTATGGAACAAGGAAATTAAAAAGGAAAATGGTATGGAACAAGGGAATAAATCGTGGACGGGATGGAAAGGGAAGCAATTAAGTTCAGTAAAATTTTTAGACTGTAATTTTTAAAAGATAATCTCTTTCTAAATTCCAGCACACACTCATACTATTTTTTTTCTTTTCAGTTCCCTGTCATTTATATTGAGGTAAGTAACAAACTGTCCATCTAAGTTAGAATGAGGGCACCCTATGAGTCACATCAAATTTCTTTTCTCCTTTTACATGCCTCCTCGACTAAACAATTTTTTTTTCCTAACTCAAGTTATTTGGAAAAGTAAAACTTAAAGGATTGCAGTTCTTTAGGGTGGTGTGATTTCATGACTCTTCAAATATGGCCAAAATAAACATACATATCAAAAAGATGTTTATCATGACACACATAGGCAGGGTCTCCCTTCTGACCTGCTTGGCTTCCAATATCAGACAAGATCGAAGCATCTGGGATGCCATGGCTATAGGATTGATAGGATCCCACAGCTAGGGACCACACTGCCTAGTATTCAGTCTGGAATTCCTTTTAAAAGTGGGCTAACAATTTTAGCACTAATTCAACAACCACTTATTCAACTCCCAGTGTTATTATTACCTGAAAAGCTGACCTCTAATCAAACTGTATGTATTGATTGTTCACTGCAGAATCCCAAGAGGAACCGAATTTTTCAGTGGCAAAATATGGATCTACCAGTAGGACTCCTCCAGCTCTCTTTCCCACTGTCAGATGAGCCAGCTCTAGGTAGCTACAAGGTTGTAGTGCAGAAGGACTCAGGGAAGAAAATAGAGCACTCCTTCGAAGTGGACGAATACGGTAAGAATTCTCCAAGTATCAGGCATTTATGACAGTGGAATCTTTTAGGTTACTTTTGTGTGTATATGTGAGGTGTATGCATGTATGTGCATGTTGAGGGTGGTATGCGCTTACTCTGTGTGTGCATATGTGGATGGTAAAAGTCAATATCAGAAAGCCAAACAAAAAACCATCACTCTCAAAGCTCCCCAGAGCTGCTCTGACAATCACATAATCAGATAAATGGCAAATCACAGAAAATGGCTGACAAGTTCTGAAGTGGGTATGGGTTAGTCAGAGCATTGAGGGAGTTGGGGTGGGGGAAGGTGAACATCTTCAGCTGCCAGAGTGGAAGATTCATGGGAACCAGTGGAAGAGTCTGCAGAAATCTGGCACCTCTGATATTTCTCCATTAAGTAGATCTACAACTAGGTGTCTGGTGGGGAACTGGGGATGTCTGTCACAATAGCTAGCATTTGGTAAAAATAAGAGAGGGGGTAGGGAGAGGGAGGGAAAGAAGGAGGGGGAGAGGAGAGAGAGAGAGAGAGAGAGAGAGAGAGAGAGAGAGAGAGAGAGAGAGCGAGCACTTGAACCCATTGGCCCTCTGTTCCTCCATCTAACTGTGGTAGTCTTCAGACTCAGGGACCATCCACCTGCCTTTGAAATCTTGCACAAAATCAGAGAAGAGGAGTCTGGGAAGTGCAGTCCCAACTACACCAAGTTAGCACTCTACAAACTGCTCACAGTAATGAACAACAGCATCTCTTTCCTTGTGTTGACACTGGTGTTCTTTCCAGTGACTCTATGTCATAGATTCCTCTAAGGAATCCATTGGTAATATTTATAAGGTCTCCTACCTACTCTCACCTCCTTTTTTCCCCTATTCAAAACAGTTTTACCCAAATTTGAGGTGCAAGTAAAAATGCCCAAGACTATTGCTTTCCTGGAAGAGGAATTTGTTGTATCTGCCTGTGGCTTGTGAGTTACATTTCTTTCATCTTATTTTGATGTCCATATTCTATTTGAGAGGGTTATTTTTAAATAGTATTTAGTGATGCATTACTTATCAGTGCATACAAGCATTAGAAGGGGTTTGCAAGATTAAAGCTATAGCCAGGAGGCTAAACCTCACCAACCTCACAGCTAGGCTAAGGGGAGATTTTCAGACATTGTTCTACCTACAGAAATCTAGCTACACATCTAAGGCAAGAGTTAAAAATTCTCCACCACAACATGAGTCACAGGTCATTCTACAACAGCAAACTAATTCCAGCCTTGCATGATGCCCTCCCATCATATGCAGCTGAAACACACTGAGTCATCAGGGTATTATTAATAAATCATGTTTTTATTTTGTAGCTACTACTTTCCCAAATAATCTTCTCACTTACTATTTTAAAAGACTTAAAAATATAGTCTTTATATATCTTTCTCTCATTTTTTACCTAAAATAATTTTGGTAATCTGACAGCAGAGACAGTCAAGTTTTAATTATTATATGGGTATGTACATGGGCAGGTGTGGGGATGTGGGGATATGCCATATACATGGGCAGGTGCCTAAGAAGGACAGAGGTATCAGATCCACTAAAGCACTGAAGCTGGAGTTGCAGGCAGTTGTGAGCCACCCTACATGGGTGCTGGGAACAGAACTCAGGTCCTCTGGAAGGGCAGGAAGCACTCTTTTTTATGTGTAGGGTGTTTTGCCCACAGGTATGTCAATCAATGTACATGCATGCCTGATGCCTACAAAAGCCAGAAAGGGGTGTCAGATTCCTGGGAACTAGAGCTACAGACAGTTCTGGACCACCAGGTGGGTGCTGAAAAATCAAACCTGGGTCCTCTGGAAGAGCAACAGGTGCTCTTAACTGCTAAGCCATCTCTCCAGTGCACAGATCAGTCTTAATAATAAAACCTCAACTGAAAGGAGATAAAAGGCTGGGTGTGGTGGCCTTTAATCCCAGCACTCAGGAGACAGAGGCAGATCTCTGAGTTAACACCAGCCTGGTCTACACAGTGAGTTCCAAGCCATCCAGGGCTACATAATGAGACCCTGTCTCAAAAAAAAAAAAAGAAAGAAAGAAAGAAAGAAAACAAAAGAAGGAAAGAGGAAGGAAGGAAGGAAGGAGGGAGGGAGGGAGGGAGAAAGAGAATCTTAGAAAAATACTAAATCAGTATCTTTCCACTTAGAGACATTTTCAAATAGCTCATAGACTCCTTTGTCTTAGAACTATAGGTATACTTCCATCCCCACTTAGATGTCAGGATACAGCCTGCTATCTGCACAAGCTGTTCTAGAGTGCAGACACCAGCGACATAAAACAGGTGCCTTAGGTGAATACAATGGACCAGTGAATGGGTTGGGTGAAGAGACATCTGTATCATTCACACTCAATGGCATTTAGAATGATCATTTTATTGTTCTAGATACACATATGGAAAGCCTGTTCCTGGTCTGGTGACAATTAGAGTGTGCAGAATGTATTCACGATACCGCTCCAACTGCCATGGCCAAAGTTCACAAAGTATCTGTGAAGAGTTCAGCAAACAAGTATGTATGAACTACTCTCTAGTTCTTACTTTCTCCTGAGCTACAGTGCTAAATGCAACACGACTAGGGATACATTTGAAATGTTGGAGTAAAGGAAGAAATGTGAGAATGCCTGATTATGGTAGGAGCCCAGGTGAAGATGGAGCTTATGGATCTGTGATTGCATACATTTGGCCAATTATGTGATTTTTCTTGCCAATAGCAATCAACGTGCCAAGTTCTAAAAGAATAAAAAAGTGTTCAAAGCTGGCTTTTGTCACAGAATAGGTCAGGTGTTAAGAACTGGGATAGCGTGAGGATCCAGTAGCATGTGATTTCCAAATGGTAAAGGAAAAATAATGAACAGTGAATGAACATCTGGCCCAGAAGATGAAGACCTAGAAAATAGCAATTAGAGGACCTATTTAATGTTGCAGAGGAGGGTTAATGAGAAAAAATAAGGAAAACAATTGAGAGTAGAATATGTTGCATTGAAAACATTTGCTGTAGCTGAGTATAGAGGCTCACACCAGTAACCCTAATAATTGAGAATTAATGGCAAGAGCAGGAGTTCAAGGTCAACTTGGCTATATAATGAGGTCAAAGCCAGTGTGGGCTAAAAGAGTATCTCTCTCAAAAAATACTGGTGGACCTAGAGAGATGGCTCAGTGGTTAAGAGCACTGGCTGCTCTTGCTGAGGATCTAGGTTCAATTCCCAACACCCACATGGCAGCTCCCATTCCAGGAGAATCCAACACCCTCTTCTAAAAATGTCCTGATAAAACCCACTACCATATACAATGAATATCGACTAATATATCAATATACTATAATAAAAAAACATACATCCCATAGTCAATGTTGAACTACAGGTAGTTATAGAAGCCTCTTAGAAAATGTTATGCCTGAGTTGAGTTTTGAAAAGCAAGGACTGTTGACCAAGGGAAGAATGGAAAGAAAGAATATTATCATTTGAGGAGCAACATATGCAAAGAGCTATAATTACAGAATATGATGGCACACTTGGAAACTCTAGGACAGTTGATATAGTAGAAAGAGGGTCCATTTTTGGAAGAGAGGAGAGGCAAAGGCTGGCTATAAATAACCCAGAGATTAACAAAGAAGCCATTCATCTTTGGAATTGGAAAAGGATACACATCAAATTGTTGTGGAATATTAGTTTAAGATGTGTTACATTCATTTGTGCTGTGGAATATTTGTTTAATGATGCAAAGATATGTTGTGTTCTTTTATGTTGCATTTGTTTAACTCTGTGAAGCTATGTTACTTTGCCTGCCTAAAACACCTGATTGGTCTAATAAAGAGCTGATGTCCAATAGCCAGGCAGGAGAAAGAAATAGGTAGGGCTGGTGGAGAGAGGGAATAAATAAGAGGAGAAATCTAGGGAAGAGAGGAGGAAGGAGTAAAAAAGGAGAGGAGGACACCAAGGGCCAGCCACACAGCCATACAGCCACACAGCCACACAGCCAGACATGGAGAAGAAGAAAAGAAAGATATGTAGAATAGAGAAAGGTTAAAAGCCCAGGGCAAAACATAGTTAATGAGAAACGGGATAATTTAAGTTAAATTAGAAAAGCTGCCTAGAAACAAGCCAAGCTAAGGCCAGGCATTCATAAGTAAGAATAAGTCTCCATGTATTTACTGAGGAGCTGAGTGGTGGGCCCCCAAAGAGAAAAAAACAAACAACTACACCAAATAGGTATCTGAATGCTTAAAATGTTTTTGTAAACTTAAAACTGGCATTTTGATGGCAAATCAGAGAACTTGGGAACTCTCTCCCCTTCTCTTCAGGCAGATGATAAAGGATGTTTCAGACAAGTTATAAAAACCAAAGTATTTCAGCCAAGACAGAAGGGCTATGACATGAAAATAGAAGTGGAAGCCAAAGTCAAAGAGGAGGGAACAGGTCTGTATTGTTTTTAATAATTTCAATTAAGTGGGAAATTATCAGACTTCCATTCCTTTTGGAATACTTTATAGATTCTGTGTATTATGAAAATGACAGGTCACTGATATCAAGAAATTTAATATATGTGTGTTTGTGTGCATGTGTAGAGCTGTGATCTAATTCCCATAAAGAATGTGGAATTTAAGGAAAAAGTGGATTTGAAGAGAAGCAATTAATTCTAATGCAGACAAAAGGGGGGGCTCTTAAGGTTGCATTTGATGCACTTTGTGGAAGATGAGTGACGTTTTGAAAGATTAACAATGAGCAGGAAAGCACACCAGCACAGTCATTCTCAAAATGGAGGAAATTGAGCCAGACAATGAGGAACATACACTTGGTTCTGAAAATCATGGCTAGCTTCAGATATGTTTGATAATGGCCTAAATAAACTGATTGTTTCTAATAGGGCTAACAGAAGATACAGGATAAATTTTAAAAGTATTGGATACGATGACTCATAAAATTATTCAAAGATTGTAATAATGGAGGAGAGCTGAGGTAGAAGGTGAATTTGGGATACACACACTGAATTCTCTTGTTTTTTTCCTCAGGAATGGAACTATCTGGTTATGGATCTTGTGAAATAACAAATACCTTAAGCAAACTGACATTTACTAAAGCAGATACACATTACAGGCCCGGGCTACCTTTCTTTGGGCAGGTAAAATATTTTCCTCCATAATCATACTTAGGGGCATGATTTTTATGTGCATACATTTGTGTGGTGGTGGTGGTGGTATATATAAATATGTATACATCTTTACATGAATGTAGGCACACATGTATTATGTGGGTACAGGTGTGCTTGTCCAGTACATGTAGGAAGGCTCAAGGTTAACATCAGGAGTCTTCCTCAGGCTTATTCTCCACCTTATTCATCGAGGCAGGGTCTCTCACTTGAACTCAGAGCTTGACAATTCTGGCAAGTCTAGCTAGCCAACTTACTTCAGGCATCCGCTCTCTCAACAGTCCAAGCTCTGGAATCATAGGCAGGCTGTCACGTCACTCGGCATTTATGCAGTGCTGAGAATCTGAGCCCTCGTGCACACATAAGAAGCATTTCATCCACTGAGCCATCTACCCAACCCCAGGCATAAGACTTTTAAAAAAATGTTTTGATTGCAAAATCAAAATATATTACAACAATTATTTAGAATAAAGAAATTATAACAAATTTCACATTTCTCATGGATAGAGAAACGTTGGAAAACAAAGCAAAAAAATTTTTTTTCAAGACAGGGTTTCTCTGTGTAGTTTTGGTGCATGTCTTAGAACTTGTTCTGTAGACCAGGCTGGCCTCAAACTCACAGAGATCCGCCTGGCTCTTCCTCCCAAGTGCTGGGATTAAAGGCGTGCGCCGCCACCTTCCAGCTAACAAAGCAAATTTTTAAACAACTTCCTTTCACGAATCTGTAATACATTTTTTTCTGTGTGGTTTGGCTGTGTTCTCTTTGATTCCTTCTTTATAAAGAAGGATTTTCTAATGCAGTTTCCCACAGAAATAATTTTCAAAAAGAAATTGTGTTAGTCAGCTTCCCATTACTATAACACAATACACGAGACCATTAACTTACAAAGGTAAAAAGTTTATTTGGGCCCAGAATCTTGGAAGTCTCAGTCCATTATGAGTTGTGTCTGTGGTGGTACCACCCATTACAGTAGAAGCATAAAGAAAGACAAATTCTCCCTCTCATGACAGAGAGAGAGAGAGAGAGAGAGAGAGAGAGAGAGAACCGAGATGCCAGCCTCCTTCGACAAAGAACTCCCAGTGACCTGAGGACTTCAACCCCAGCCCTCCTACCTACCACACTACACTGGGGTCCAAGACTTCAGGAGACATTTAACATCCAAAAGATACCAACAATCTTTTGTCTAAAAGATGAAATTTTTAATTACTGAAAACTGTTAAAGTCTTCTTTTTCAGTGCTAAAGCAATGTTTTGTCACAGCAAGGTTGGTAAACTTTAGGACAGATAATACAATTGTGTAAACTGCTTGTTTCCTTTTACATAATATAGATAAGGTTTCAGGCATTTCTCAAATTTGCCTTCATAGCAAATAATCTTTGGACTAAGTTTATAAGCAATTTCCTCATTCATGTTTTGGATTTTATATCTTTTACACTTTCTTCATTCATTTTAATATTTCACATCAAGTTGGAAAAGACACTGATGAGTACGTTGTGGTTTGGCAAGGCCATCACAGAGAGAAAATCATGAGAAAACTGAAACATGTGAGTTCTCTAGAAATTCAGGATAGGAAGGAAGATGGTGGCCAACCAGCTGGGGAAGTCAGGGCAGGAACTCAAGGCAGGAGCCTAGAGGTAAGAACAGAAGCAGAGGCTGTGGAGGCGTGCTGCTCACTGGCTTGCTCCTTATGGTTTGATTGGTTTACTTTTTTATGCAACCCAGGACCACCTGTCCAGTGGTGGGCCCACTCACAATGGACCGGGCCCTCCCACATCATCAATAAAGAAGATGAACCATAGACTTGCCCACAGGCCAATCCGGTGGAAGCCATTTTCTCAGTTCAGTTTCCCTCTCCTAAAAGGACTCTAGCTTGTGTCCCACTGACATAAAACTAACCAGCACACAGAGTTGGGGAGATGGCTCAGTAGTTAAGAGCACTTACTACTCTTCCTGAGGACCTGAGTTCAATTCCCAGCACCCACATAAGGCAGATTACAACTACCTGTAACTCTATCCCCAGGGGGATCTGACACCTCTAACCTCTGAGAACTTGCATTTATGTGCATATACCCCCACATATACACACACATACATGTAATTAAAATAATTTTAAGAATAAATCTAAAAACAAAAAACTAACCAGTACAAACCTTATCTTATTAAAAAAAAAAAAAAAGAGCATAAGCTATGATGGATAGGTTCATTAACTAGATATAATCATTCTACATTACATGAAGTTATCAAGACATAACATCATAGTGCACTCTAAAATTGTACAGCATTACTGTTTTCAATTAAAAATAATAAAATAAGGGGCTGGAGAGATGTCTCAGTGGCTAAGAACACTAACTGCACGTTCAGAGGACCCAGGGTCAATTTCCAGCCCCCACATGGCAGCTCACAACTACTTCGAACTCAGAGGACCTGACATCCTCTTCTGAATTCTGAGGGCACCAGACACACACATGGCACACAGACACCATGCAGACCAAACACCCATACACATAAAATAAAATGTAAATAAAATCAATTAAAAAATAAAATAAAAATAAACTATCAGTTTTCAATATCATGAGGAATATTTAAAAGAAACATCACAGATTAAGACTCAGAAAGTGTCTCATTTGCAGATGCAAAGATCTTCAGTAAAGGACAGGGACAGAGCAAGAAACAAGACATAAACAGAATGGACTGGAAAGACACGGCATGACTAGCTTGCCTTTGTAACCAGCTACCACTTTCCTGTTTCTAGGTTCTTCTTGTTGATGAGAAGGATCAGCCAATGCCCAACAAAAACATATCTGTCCGAGTGGATCTAGCTAGGTACCAGTCCACTTTTACAACTGATGAGCATGGCTTGGTCAAC